>NW_024508877.1:552984-1152984 GCF_017590135.1 Pyrgilauda ruficollis | reverse complement strand
GAAATGATCTCTTACTAGGTATAAATCGACATTACAGACATACACCATGCAATGATATAATTATTTGTCCCACCAACACAGCTAAGTCAAGATCAGCAAATATAAAAAACTGTTATCCCATTCCTACTCAATGTTAGTAATGGGATAAATTAATTGACCAATTCAGGGTAAAGTCCAAGTCTCAGGAAGGTGTTTCTAACCACTAGAGCTTTACTGTCCATATAGTAAAAAATGACCCTCTGAAGGCTCTTCCTACCTCAGATTTCATCATTACTAATAGCGCTTTTTGGCTAACAATGCTATTTGGGGTGTGTGGAAAAAAGCAGGGCTGTGCAAGCCAGATCTGAACCTGGCTCTGGTCCCTATTACTGCAAGAGTAGTGTAAATGTGCTAAGGGGAGTCATCTCTTCCCTTCATCAGTAGCCAGGACTCAGAGACACAGAGAGAAGCAGAGAGCGAAGGTGCTGTTTTATTGCAAGCCTTTTCTGAGCTTGAGAGCTCGCTGTGCTATTATTTTCCCTTTTCCCCTCATTTCAGGCCTTTTTTTGTGTTTCATGTTTGGCCCTCGGCAGGCTGAGAGACGTGCTGACAAGTTGTAACTCTCACTCGGCTTGGCGAGGGCTTTGTTCTCTGTGTGCGTGGCACAGACTCGCTTCCTCTTTCGAAATGTGACAGCGAGCGATAACACTGACACGGAGAGCCAGCGCCCGGGCTCGGCACGCTCCCCGCGCTAAAGACCCTCTCCAGTGATCTGCAGCATCAGTCAGCAAGCAAAGATGGGCATTGCACAGGGGAAAATATACTAGGAGCAAACTCCTCCTTTCTCCCCAAACCCCCTTAACCCCAGGCCAGTCAGAGACTCACACTGATTGTTTGAAACGGATTTGTAGGGGTCTGGTCTCTCCCACTTGGTACCGAGATTCCCACAGAGCTGCCCCAGGGGGCTGAACCACTGCTGAACCACTTCAGGGTGCTGAAGCCATCCTGCTGCTGCCCTGCAGCCATCCCCATAGTCTGTGTTTTGGCTAAAATGCGTGTCCTGGTCAGGGGCCAATTCTTACTACGAGGCAGAGCAACCGACAGCATCATGGCTTGCTTTGATGCGCATCCTCTTGTGACAAGAGCCTGTCTCTGACTTCTCGCTTTAATGTGTTTGGCATCGTGTTCAAATTAGAAAAGTTTTGGGGAAAAGTGCAGTCTCTCTCCAGGTGATTAAAGTGCTCTTTCGTATATAGCCTATTTTCCCAGAAAAGATACTTCCATGAAGGCCCAAGTCTCTTGCAGCTCTCTTAGGCAAGGATGAGCACAACTTTTCAAATCTGGCACTTAGAGGCATGTGTTTCATTTATACAGGTTTTTTAAAAAAATTATTAGAGTTTTAAAACATGAATGCCAGGCTTGGATCAGTTTCCTGAAGTACTCTCTCCGCCAGTGTCACCCACTTAAAAATCATCTTTGTCCTTCAGGTTCTTTGTTTATATAGCAAGAAGCCTGCTAGATAATTTTGCCCGCCAACATGCTGGAAGATGATGTTGTCTTCCTCAGCCGTGCTAACCACTTTTCTACACCATTGCCTAGGTACTTTTCTAGGCTGCTGTCTTATGAAATACAGCCCCTCATTCTTTAGGCCTGTTTGCAGCCCTATTCTGCCCTGAGTCAACTTAGATTTGGTTCTGCAGAAACATGCACATAATGTCTTAGCCAGCCAAAGCTTGTTCAGAGTGACCTAAGTGACTTAGATGACTCTGTATCAGAGTTCTGTCCTTACAATTTTCCATTTTGTGTTATCCACAGATTTTATCAGCCGGGATATTTAATTCCACATCATTCATGACAATGCTGACTAGCGTCAGAGCTGGCTACTGATCCGTGTAGAGCCCTGCTGCAAATACCCTCACTCTATCATGGTTTCTCTTTGACAACTGCATTTTGAGATTTGTCCATTACCCACTTCTTAATCCATTTAATGTCCACCCTCTTGAACACTGTGCTCAGCAAGAACTACAAGGAAGTTCCAATTCTAGAGAACCTTTGCAGCTCAAGATAACTTATACTGATAAGGAAAACTCAATCAGTCAGTTTTGCCACGGGGAAGATAGGATCTCAAAGACACATAGCCCCTCTCCTTCCTTCCCTTGCCTCTGGCATTGTTCCTTCTCCCAGCTTGCACAGCAGGACTTCACCTCTGCTGCAGCACCATCCTCTAACAACAGTATTTAAGTAATACTGCATTTTCCTTTCTCCAGATATTGCTATAGAAGATGGGCACATACCTCAGTTATTTCTGTTCTTTGCTCTTGGTTATTGCAGCTTATTTTTAATGGTTGGTTCTCTAGGCAGGTTGTGTTTGCTATGGGGGAGTAGATGTTATCTTTGCAAATACAGTGACTCAACTATCCTAAGGAGGACCCTGTTCTTCTTTATCATATTCTTGCCACTATTATGTCTGTGGGACCCTGGGATTAAATACCCCCTTACAAGCTACTCCCAAGGAGATTGTGAGAGCTGGAGAGACCAGCAAATAAAGGAAACCAAAGTCATAATTCCTAAGAGTGTTTCATGTTACAAGAAACACAGGACAGTTTTTTCCTTTATCCGCCTCAATATCTTTTTTTCCTGGGAGCAAAAGTAATTGTACTGTATGCACTCAGAGACTTCCCTGCATAGTGAAGGAATGTAAAGGCAATAGGGTTCTTTTCATTCAGCTTCCCTGAACTTTTCTCTGAGCTGGAAACAAAGCCCAGGTCTCAATTGGGATGACATTTATTTAGCATATGTAATATTAACCAAAATATGTCAGGGAACATGCATTGAGTCCTGCTTTGTCTTTTTCACTGTTTCATTATTGACTTCCACTGTCTCTTTTTTTGATCTGTTCCAGCCACATTGTCCCAGACTGAGGAAGATCTAACCCTGGGTCTTTTGGTGGTCTTTGGTCGTACAGACAGCTACTTGTCCTGGTAGTAGCTCATGCCTTATCTAAGTGGAAGCTAGGACCCAGAGAGCAGTAGCTTGAAGGATTTGGTGCAGGCTTTTCTGAATTTTAACAAAAAGACTGAAAATTTGTCCATCAATAACCCACTCATGAAAAAATACAATAGTTTGTCCCCAGGTCCCTAAGGATTCACCTCATATTCAAGAGACAGCCTTTTATCTCCCTGTTTTTGCTGTTAGATGTGAGAGTAGTTCTGGGCAAACCTCTTTGTTTTCATTTTTTTTCATCTCTTCACCTGCAATCCATGGGATTTTTGGCCTTGATTGTTTTGATACTCAATTCTGAAAGAACATGCTGCCACAGCAATGATAGCAGACGTAAGGAGGGTCTGACATAATCATTCAAAAACTGTCTAAGTATAGTAGGTGGTAGTGTTGGCCCAGATTCAGGCTTGGGGTGGCTGAGACCCACAGAAGTTAAACAGACACACAACCTGGAACACACTCTGGGGATTGTGAGCTCTTGCCTTGCAGCACTACCCCACAAAAATCATGATCCTTTCCTCTGGACTTTTCTACAGCATTTTTCAGAAGACTAGTCCATAATCCTGACTTCAGAGAGCTTTGCACAGGCTGCCTAAATTATATTAAAGTGCAAGATTTGTAGTTCAGTTCACCCAGAAAAATTGTGTGCCTGCGTGTTTGCATATGGATGCATGCAGCGTGTGGGAGTGATTCTCTAAATAGGAGGCGAAGTGCCTATCACAGAGAATAGACCTTAAAAGGGTTTTATGAGCTGTGAGTGAGAAACCAAAGCTGGGAAGAAAAAACATAAAGCAAAAAGACAACCTTACCACAACCACCGGCAACTCAAATTAAAAAGCAATTGTGTATGTAAGGAAATGGAAGATTTGAAAATGCAGGGATAAATGACATTTGTTGTGAAAGCCTCCCCCACTCCTGTCCCCAAGTGATAAGGAAATGAGCTGGATGCCAAGGGAACTTCAGGTTGGATTCAGGAGAAAGAAACATTTTCAGGTCAAACTTCATTTGGTGTTTGTTGGCTTGGGTTCCTCCATCAACTGACATTGGGCAAAATGCCACTGTCATCACTTCCCAAACCTGTGTGTCCCAACAACTTGATGGAGATGTGGACAGATGCCCATGGGCAGGTGACCCTTTCATGCCTTCCCCTCCACAAACACTACCAGCAAAATACCATCCCACCCTCTGGTTTTTGTGCTGTCCAGGGGTGTCCATCCCAAGATCCTACCGCTGCCATCCAATGAGCAAACCTTCAGGAGAGCTTAGAAAGGCTAGAAAAGAGGAGAAACTGCTCTTCTCCCGGGGAGCATGTGCTACCCAGGATCCTGGCAGGAATCTCCACTGTCCTGATTCACTTTTTGGAGAAGCAGGGAGCCAGGCAGTCAGTGCCGCCAACTTCTGGGCATCTGAGGGAGCTGGCAATTGTCAATCAGAGCTGATACTAGTGAGAAGGATCCAGCCAAAAGGTGTGCCAGCAGGAGTGGTAGGTACCTAGCATGGGCAGAGGCAAAATATCTCAAGTGTTTAAAATGCCAGAGACAGTGTGAGTTTATTTACCTTGTCTGTAGTGGAGTTGTGGTCATTGCCTAATCTCCATTCCCATCACCCAGTGAGTCCTCAGAAATCTCTGCATGGTGCCAGACCCAGCCCAGCGCTGCCTTGGAGGTGTTGAAGGGCTGGCAGGATGGGGACTGCTGCTGATTTGCTTCCTCGCTGCTGTTTGGGCAAGCAGCGAGGTAGGAAAAGGGGGATGATTGAAAGGAGTGGGAGAGAAGAAGAAAGGGGGAAGAAAAGATAATAAGAAGGCCCCCACTGCCCTCTGCTATTGTGCTGCTCTCTAGAAGACTCCCTACAGAATTACGCTGTCGTCTTGCAGGAAAGCATGTAATAACTGAAAATACAGTGTCAAAAGGAATTTTTCAGTCTTTGACAGCTCATAAATTACAGTTCGTTGACTTCTTCCTGTGTCTAGATTTAAATTAATAGGCAAGCAGATATATATTTCTTTTGCTCCTTTCTCCTGAGCAGTAGCAGTTGTGGAAGTGACGAGGTTTCTTGTGTCTCTATCTCCCCTTTCCCTCCCTTCCTTACAATCAGTCTCACCCTGATGCAGGCCAGACCCTTCTCTCGAACCCCAGGGTATGGCACAGCAGTCCTCCCAACACTGCCTCTCCCCAGCACACAAGTGGGACTGCAAAGGCAAAAAATGCTCTGTTCCTTGCAGCAAATCACCACTTTTTAAAACCAAGCCCTTTCAGAGGAGGTGTTTGGTGGGAAATGGTCACAGGCAGTAAAGGTCAGAGATGCTCAAGTAAGTCGTGGTTGTGGCATCCAAAGTGCAGGCGAGCAAAAAAGAATAGGCCTGCCTTCTAAACAAATCAAAGTGAGATGAGATGGCCATCGATGAAAAAATCTGCATTGCCCTTTCCATGGAAAAGTAATTTCTCACCTGTAGTGAGAATAATGGTGACTATGAGGATGGATGGATGGATGTAATAGCAAACAGACTAGACAGGAGATCATTGCTGCAGAAAGTACTCATGCTCTAAAGGGATTGCATTCCACCTTCCTTGAATTTTTGGATGCTCCACAGTAAGCCTGCTGGTCTGAGCAGCCCCAGTATTTTGCTGCTGGGAGAAATGATCCGGGAAGATGGAAGCTTGCGCACCACAGACGCTGCCCTGGTGAACAGGAATGCTCAGAAGTGGAGGTGTTTGGTGGCACATCAAAGCACGGTGGGGAGCTGTTATGCTGCAGAGGACCCCTTGTTCCTTTGTATGGTGACGCATTTATGAGTTTCGGGCAGGACAGCCTGAGGTCTGTCTGTGATGTTGCTCTGCAGGTGCAAGGAGGTCAGCCTGCACCAGTGATGGCTGTGAAATTCCTTGGAGGGTGTGGATTTGCAACACGTAGTCAGTGAAGTGCGTCAAGTGTTTTGGGCAGTTTGAAAAGGTCTCATGTTAAAAAGAGGTTATTAATACTATTAATGGTTCCTGCTACAAGTTGTAGTCTGTAGCTGCCTAAGGAGCTGGGATGAATACTGGGTGTGCTTGGCAGCTCCTGGGAAAGAGCAGTTCAGGACGCGATTGTTTTTTTGGAAGGGTGGCAATGACTCAGAGCTGGGGGCTGAACATTTTCCTTACTTGCCAAAGTAACACAAAGAAAGGGAGTGAAAAGTACAGAGCCAGAAGGAACACAGGTCCTGGCTGCCCTGATAAGGGTGTGTGAAGAGATGAGTGTGACAATCACGCATTTGAATCACCTGAAAGGTCTTGGTGCTTTCACCACTGTCTGCGTTCACACAGGCCCTGAAGGGTGATCATGTCCCTCTGAGGAGGCAGCTCCTTGTGAAGCACTGGGGGTTCAGTCACCTCTTGGCTCAGCATTCCCTGTGGGATGTCCTTTGCAGTGGGGCTTGGAGGGCTCAGAAGGTGGAAGGGCAACTGAGGGGCTCTGGAGGCACAAGCTGAGAGCAGGAATGGAAGAGTAAGAGAGACAGCTGTCCCAGGTGCTTGCCCTGCAGGGAGCTCTCTCTCTGTGCAGTGGCACAGGGAGGTTTTTTATTGACCAACTTCACTATGAAGTGACCACTCTTGGTGGTATTAGGAGAGATCTCCAGGTGCTCATGGTGTCAGCTCAAGTGCAGTGACTGCAATGATGCAGGAGGGAGAGAAACCCTATTTCAGCTCATGCAGGAGAGATAATCTAATTAGTACCTAAGGTTTCTCATTCTGCAGTTACCTAAGGCCTGAGTTTGACTCCTTAGAGGGGGCTGCTGTTTGGGTATGCTGATATTTTGAATGGGGAAACTTCTGGCACTAGGTGCTAATTTTCTGTGACTCAGTTCAAAAAAACCTGTTCTGAGGAAGTCACTTATTTGTGATACCTCATTTGTGATGCCTCAAAGGGGGATGGAATACCCCAGAAATTGTGATCCTGCTTAGGGAGGTGTAGGGTGGGTGTATGGGACAAGTGTTGCCATTTGCAGTTTAGGTGACAATTTGTGCAGCGATGGAGAACTATCAGTCTCTCTCACAGTGTGACACATACCTGTATCAGCACTATTTCAACTGGAGTTACTATAAAAAGAGTGTAAATTAGTCTCAAATGAGAAAATGAATTCTTCAACAGATTTTCACAAACCCACTGAAGGCCCTTTTCCATGGCCCCAGACTGCCACAGACCACGGCAGTGTAACACTGGTTTCAGCCCATGGATACCACCACCAAAGGGACTACAGGGACAGCCAGCCTATGCCAGTTTGCACTAATTTCAGCTCCTAACTCTTTCTCACCAGCTTCTTGCTTCTTCCCCTCACTTGGACAGTCTAACCCGTTCTGCCCCTGCAGCCTCCCTGCCATACTCTGATGAATACTTGTTGCAATCCCCATCTTTATGATTTGCAAAACAGCATTTTGCAGAGGATGCAAAGGCAGAAGTGACAGAGAAATAAGGCAACCTTTCAATCCATTTACCAAAGTCCTTGAATTTTCCATTTCAAGGAAACAATCAGAAATAGGGAGCATAAAAATTGAATATGAAACCCAGGGCATTTTAAATAAATGGAAAGGTTAAGAGCAAAGCCAGTTCTCCTTGATGATAATAAAATAAAATCAGTCCTGAGACCTGTTGATCCCAAATGGATCTTGTTTATTAGGAAGAAGTAATTGAATGTACTGATAGAAGAAAAACACAGAAATATAATGTTTATTAATTTCCTTTTTTTTTTCGCTCTGTTAACTGGATGTCTGGTTCTGCAAAATGCAAAAAATGGGTCCAATATGCTGTAGCCAAGAGAGACCCACTTAAACACACTCAGTGGGTCAGTCTACATTAAGCCATGAGCTGCATTGCCCTGGAAAAGGCATAATTAGGCACAAATGAACCACTCCAGCCTCACCTGGAGATGGGAACAGGTACTGCAAGCACCAGACAGGATCCTCGCAACGCAGCTTGAGAGCTAAGAAGTCATGGTCACTGATTTACTGCTGCCCATTTGACTGTCTCCTGGCTAAGGAGAAGTTTTCATTATAGTTGTCTGGCATAATTATTTTCAGGCATAAAAATATTTAAATAATGAAGCTCAGAGGTGTGATTTTTGAGCTGAGATCTCATCTATTTAGGTGTTTAGAGCACTAGTGTCACAATGATGTCTCATCTTCAGGCTCAATGAATGAAAGAGACCTTTGGGAGGTCATATTCTCCCACGTCTGTGAAATCTGTGAGGTTTGCTCTGTCTTAGTCCAGAAAGTTTGATGCAGTCTCTTCTAAGGGAAATGGTGCTGTACAACAAGGCCATGGGTCCAATCTCCTGCTCATTAAGTGTTAAAGATCCAAGATAAAATGAGGAATATATGGAATGAGCCCAGACCTCTTTGGGAGAGGGAACTGGTTAAATGCAAGGCATACAATTAATTTCCCCCCAGGGAATTTGCAAAGGAGCCTATGAGGAATGTGGTCTATTTCAGGAATAATTGAGTAACAAACTTGTTTGCTGTGCAGCAAATCTCAGGTGTTTTTTATTATTGTTTTTCTGTAATTTTGATCACTCAGAGCCAAATGTCACCACTTTTTTCACTGTCTCCGACAATGATCTCCAGGAGCATCACGGCTGTTTAGAATCATGTTTCTCTTTCTTTCCATTTGTCTATCTTTCTCCTAATTCCCTTGCTAACCTGTACCATTAACATAAAATTCCTTGCTGCCAGTGTTGGAGGTGGTCCCGGCTGTGCTCTGCTCCTTATGAGAGTGGATGATGATGATGCCTTTAGTGTCAAAACTGACTGTGTCTGCCTGTGACAGCTTTGTCCAGGCAGCTGGAAAATGAAAGAGTGGAGGAGCTCATGCTCCTGTCTGTCCTTTGGTTTCAGGACCTCTGGGTCAGGCCCACAGGAGACTGTGGGGTAGATTACACTGCTTGTCTCATGACTAAGCAGAGGACTGCCATGCCCAGGCTGCACATCTGACATCTCTCAACATCATGAAATGTACTAATTGGGTTTTTTTGTGTGCATTTTTTTTTTTTTTTTACTTAATGGTACTCTAGGACACTGAACCTGCATTTTGATCAGAGGCTGATGAGTTAAGGATATGGGGAATTAGGCTCAGCTGGGCTTCTCTGCCATGGGCTACAATAGCTTATTATACTCTGTGCAGTATTTCCAGCAAAATGCTTTGAAATCTCAGAGCACCTTCTGTGTGAGGGACAGGGAACTCTTTACCATCAAGGAGGCAATGTGGAAAAGAAAGCGGGAAGCTTTTAACCCCTGTCACTCATCTGTCTGCTTCTCAAACCAAGGCCCAGAAAATCTCCCCCTCTAGCTGATGGGATGCCTTTGCCATGACATCGTCCTGACAGCTCCACTCTCCCACCCCATCCCCTGCCCCCACACTGAAACACTCGTTTTCATGCTTATAAGTGTGTACTTGTGTGTGTGCAGTGTGTGTGTGCATTTAAACACAAGCAATTTGAGTAAAGTCTTACACCACCTACTCAGCATCCCTTGGATAATCAAGTGAAAAAGACCAAACAAACAATGACCCAACAATCTACCCCTCCCCAGCTTGTACCGAGCTCCCAGCCTTAATGCCTAACCCAATTCTGACCCCCTACCTTCCTGCCCTGCCTTGCAGAACAAGTTGTTTGCCTTGGCATGCAGTGCAGAGGGGTTTTCAGTGCTGGATTTTGTTCTACAAGGAATAGCTCTTTCTGGGACTTGGGAAGAGACAAAATATCTATCAGGCAGGATGAAAGCCAATGTCTAATTCAGGAAAACTGGCAAGGAACTGGTTTGGTGTAAGGCTATCTTAAAACTGCCTTCTGCTCCTACTAGAGCACCTGGTGCTTCTGAAAGCTTGATTGAAAACAGGCTAACAAATACAATTTCTGTTTTCTTTATCCAGTGTTGCTCTAACTGTTTCACATAATTGCATGCATTTATTTCCCCCCTGAGAGGTTTCTACAACCTAGCAATGCACACATGATCTGAAAAGGGGTCTGATTCTGTTGGAGGTGATGACTCTGGGGCTCATGCTCAGCAAAGGACAAGACAGCAACATCTGCATGCCAGGGAAACGTAAAGCCAGACACCCGTGCACATCATGCAGGAGATGCATAAAAGCCGAGTGTAGTAAGGGGAGGTAAAGAAGAAAAAGGAGTACTGGAAAGAAAGAGAACAAGGAAGGGGAGAAGAAAATACTGAACATGATGAGGGAATGATTGCACCTCTCAGTCCTACATTTCTCTTTCAGTACAGTGACAAGAGACAGGAACATGTGCGCATCTGATGATGTGGGCATACAGAGCCAGGTCAGAGAACAGCTGGGTCTTTCATCCTCCTTTTTTGTGTGCTGGTCCACTGGCTCAGGGCAGGGCTCTGCAGGGCTGAGGGCAAGTCTTGGGCAACAGAAGAAGCTCCTGTGTTTCCTTAAAACTAGCACTCTGTTGGCTGTGAAAAGAGGTGATACCTTCTAGTAAGGAAATATTAGGAAGAAATTCTTCACTGTGAGGATGTTGAGACACTGGCACAGTTGCCTGGAAAGGCTGTGGATGTCCCACCCAAGGTCAGGTGGGACTGGGCCTGAAGCTACCTGATGTAGTGGAAGCTGTCCCTGCCCAGGGCAGTGGGGTTGAACTAGAGGATCTTTAAGGGCCATTCCAACCTGAAACACTCTATAATTCTAGTAAACTAGAAAACCTCCTTTCTTTCAAGAAGGTAAAGAATAGGCAGGAGTATTTTGAAATGTACTGATTTTCCATGTTTTTCCTCCATTTCAGAGACAGTTCCACTGTTTTGTGGGACCCCTGAAGAGAGAATCCAGGGTTTTTAGGGGGGTTCTTGGAGGGCACTGAAGCAACACCTATGCAGCGGGGTCCAAGCACAGGTTTTTATAACTCGACACAGGGCTGTGATGGAAGCATGGTCCTATACTTATTGGGAATAGTTCCAGGTGAGCTGATCCCATAACTCTTGTGCCACATCATCCCACCACAGGCACAGGGCAAAGGCTTCTGCCATCTTGTAAAGGCACTGGAGGGGTTTGTGCACGTTGCAGCAACGTGTTCTCCGTTGAACAGATCTGTCCTGTTGCTGCACCGGATGAAGGCGACTTCCCTCCAGGATCTGGGAGGGTCAGAAGCAATTAGCATAGTCCTTCCCACCTCCCCTGGGGGCAGGATTGGGTGTAATGTAGCCCACGACTGATCTTGCCACGCAATATCATCGGGGGTGACACAGCTGAGCCCCTGATGAGATGTGGGCTGACATGTGTCAGGGAGCATCACGGCATGCTTCCCTAGGTGCCCAGGTGGATTGTGGGAACCACAAAGGAGGCAGGGGGCTTGTAAATATTTTCTAATATGGCATTTAAGACAAAAAAGAGTGAGCTGAGGCAGAACAAGACAAATTAATGTAGAATGACAACTGCCTTGAGGAAGATCAGACGTCCAGAGAAAATCAAAAGAATTCCTCTCTCAAGACGCCAATGTAAATCCATATATCTCTATCTATCTAAACATAGATATGTAGGTCTGTGTGTAAATGTGCATATTAAAACAGGTGGCCAGCTGGTGCTAAAAAAAAAAAAAAAAAAAGTACTTTTACTATGGTAAAAGTCCACTGAATTAGGGAAAGAACATGAAGATGCCTAAACAGTCTTCACCTGTTTGCTTCCTTGGTTGAATGCTTTGACTTCTCTGTATAGAGGTGAGCATGTACAAATATTCTTTTCACTTTCTTATAGATCTGGGATACAGAATATTTTCAAAGGTGACTAGAATGAACAAAAATTAGGAAGAAAACTTGTGTGTGTTTTGAATGTGGCAGCTATCTGCAGATGAATATATAAGCATAGAGAAATGGAAGAATTGAATTATGCGGTTCATGGGGCTTTGACTGCAGGTCAGAGAGAGAAATTAAGGAAGGAACCTTCTACTGAAATGCTTCTTGGCTTTGAGTTCCTAAAACTGAAGAATTGCTTTAAAATAAAGGAAGTGGAAATACCACAGTTTGAGAACCTTAGACACAATAAGACTAACATGCACAATCCTGGAACAGCTGAAAGAGGCAGAGTTAGGAACTGGTGAGTGTATGGGAGTTTTATATTATCAAAACCTGTTGTTCTTTTATGTTTATTTACAAACACTGAGATGCTTACAGACTACTCAGTGCTGCAGAAGTCACTGTTGTTTAATTGTAAGAAATGTGGCACTCTCAGCATATCTGCCTGCATCAGATAATTGAGTATTCATCCTCTTAATGAGGCCATACTTCTGAGGTGAGATTTCAATGGCAGGTTAAAATATCCACATTTTTACCTACAGATAGTCTGTCCTTTTATGTTGCCAAAGCCAGTGGAGGGATTGTTGTACAGTCAGGGGAACTCAGTACCCTGCTCCATTTACCCTGCAGTGGACACTTGGTCAGCCGCACTGATCTCTCCTACCTAAAAAAGATCAGGCAAGCTTCTCTGAGCCAGTGCCCACCTCTTTCCAGTGAGTATGAAATAACTTCAAACAACTTTAGACTTAACCATTAATATTCAGATGGCTAAATTTAGGGGAGAGCAATCCTGCCCACAGCGCATAAAATAAACACATATAACCCTCAGTCCCTCACTGTGCCTTCCCGTATCTTCTTTCTGGATCATGTGTGTTGTAGCTTCTCTGACTGATCACAAACAACCAACACAGCTGGAATAGCCAATATCAAATAAACACAGGGATTTTCTTTGTGATGAGATCTACAGAAGTTAAAAAAAAAAAAGTTAAAAATATGTTTTCTAATAATTACCCAAAATTACTGTTTGATAAACCCATAATCTGATGGAAAATCAAGTCAAAAGGAAAGGGGAGAAACTATTCTTTTTAAAGTATCACACCATTAACACAATATATTACTGCTACTTGCAAAACAACTTTCTTAGACAAAGAACAAAAGCACTATAAAATGTAGTGATACCTGGCAAGACACTGCAGCTCCTGAGGTTTCAAGGTATTTTAGAAAATTAATATCTCACACATATGCAGCAGGTTTCACCTGAAGATCTCAAAGCACTTTGTAAATATATATGCATTAATTAATCTTCACAGCAGCTCTATGAAATAAGCACTGTAAATATAATTATCTTGATTTTACAGATGGTTAACTTGAGACTCAGAGCTCTGAAATAACTCCCCCAAGTTCACACTATGAATCAGCAGCACCGTAGTGACTGGAATCCAGTGTTTCCACTGCCACTTCTCTTTGCTAACCCAAATGACAAAAGTCCCTTTGCTTAGGATAGCAATAGGCTCCACACAGAGAAAAGAGCTGCTCTGGGACTTCACACTTTCTAGTTGGTAAAGCATTTCCCACCCTTTGGATCAGGGACATGATAAATGCGCACAGTGTAATTTATTATTAATATGCTCATTATCATCTGCATCATTACCACAGGAGGAATGTTATCGATAGAGGTGCTGGTGAGCAGGTCAGATCCTGCCCCAGTATTGAACATGGCCAGTTCTGGTGGCTCTTTGCTGTTTAAAAGGACGATTTCCTTAATAAGCAGTTCTTAAGAAGGCACAGGCAGCAATCACACTTCCTGCACATCTTTCGTCTTCATTTAGTGTGACATTCCCGTTGTAGCTTGTAAATAAACTGTGGTTATCCCACTGGGGAGAGGCACAGTTTGATATAATGTCAGCCTGAGCTAAAGCTGAGGAAGCTGAGCCTGCTGTGAAAGGGAGGGTCTCTCAAGCGCCCACATCTGAAATTTTCAGCCTACTCTTACCTAATTAAAAAGTCAACCTGCCAGCATGTAAATGGCAGTGAACAGAAAAGGGATGACATATGGCAAACACAGGCAGCAGTCAGGGGTAACACCTGTGTATGGAGGAGGCGCTTGGGTTGTCAGAGCTGAGGGGCATCTGCAGGGGCACCTGGTGGTCCTCCTTCTCCTTAAAGTAGTGAAGGTCTTTCATAGGGAGAGTGATGCATTTTGAAAGCATTTAAAGTGGAAATTATTTACCATTTTCATCTAAACTAGATTCCTTAGTGTCATTCCACTCAATTTTGTTCTGTTTGGATTTGTTTTTCACATAGAGCCCATCTCCGTGTGGTACCTTTGTTTATGGCAATCTGTTCTTCAACAGTGGGTCTTGACTTTTATTTTTGGTGAAAATAATCTGTGTTTATATATTATAACATTTTGTCCTACTGCCCTGGGATTTGGAAAGGTATTTTTACCCAGTAAGGTCCCAGTTTTGCCCCTTCAAAACTGTGCTGGGTCCGGGTAGGTTCATACTCTTTCTGACTGGCAATCATGTAGGTTCATACTCTTTCTGACTTTTCCCAGCATATTCATGTCAAATGGTATCAGACCTCACCAGCTTCCCCTAGTAAGGGTAGCTAAACCTCCATTAGAATGTTTTAACATTCTCTTTTCTGATGTGACAGAGAAAAAGATAAAAATGCATACCCCCAAACTACGGAGGCAGTAATTTGATCTGGTGAGGGTCATCACATGGGAGCATTTTAGGCTGACATTAAAGGCCACGGACACTTCCCACTTCACTCCAGGAAGGCATCTCCCCTGCAGCTTACAGACAGCTGGATGTCAGATGTTCCCCAAGGTCACTTTTCCAGGGGTCTCTGGTCACCCTTGTCCCCGTAAAGACACTTGTCCCTTCTTGGAGCAGTCAGAGGGCAAAACCTGTCTGCCTACATTTCCTCCTGGGCATTTAAGCCTGATTAAGAAGACATTCAGTTTTGCTGTGAAGGTTAGGATATGTCCTCCTTTCTTGCAAAATCTTGGCTGAGGAAATCAGCTGTGTGGGTGGCAAGCCCAGAGGACACAGGATTGTGAGCATTATTCAAAGCCAAATCCTGCCTTGGGTCTGCATCATGCTGCACTCTTACTGTTTGCAGTCCCAGGCTCTCTGTTTTCCAAAGATGTCATGCTTTCTATTTTATTTTAATAGAGGCTTAGTTTCAAATCCACTGCCCAGCTGTGCCTGCAGGGAGTTCCCAGCTGAGGCCAGTAGCAGGTGTGTGGAGACATTTGAAAGCAGGACATGCTCCTGAGCTACCCCTCGCACACCACTGCTCTGGGGATGGACCTTGACCACTGGGCATCACAAAGGATCACTGGAAACTATTCATGCCAGTTTTACTCACTTGTCTTTATGAAAGTACATTGAGGTGAGAGGATAAGATGGAAGAGAGAGAGAAAAGTGAAAGGAGCCTCCAAAATCAGGGAGCAATATCCACAAACTCTCTGAAGCATCACATGATTCATTCCCTGAGATTTTTTTTCCAATTTTGAAAGGTACCCTGAGGTAGATTGCCATATCTGCATAGATTTATTTATAAAGGGGAAGTTCTTCTACTGCACATATCTGTGTTGATTGCCACATTGTTACAGGCACCTGGGGAGTCCATAAAAGAATCAAAGAATAAAAAAAAGGTCTAAAGTAAAAAATTTACAAACAACAAAAGCTATAATGCATTTCCTGTGAAGTCCTGAAATAAGGATTTCTCACAAAGGAGGCCCAGGAACAAAGCTAACACATGAACACAGCTCTTGGTGTAACAGACAATCCCAGATCTACATACTAATCTAATTACCGTCTTCATTTATGTGTGGGTCCTTCCAATTACCTTACCATCATTCCACTTTATTGCAAACACTGATTATGTAGAGAAGCTTGAAAATTGAACACAGGACAAGAAACAGGGCTGAAAACCTACATAATCTCTCCAAAAACCCGTGACAACTACAGACCTTTTCTTAAGAGCAGAGAAATTTCCTCACTGTGAGCTGGAATGTTGTTTGGCCGACATAGGCACAGCCTGCCATCCCTAGAACTGGCATTGTTTGCCAGCTGTTAAAAAACAGTTTTTTTTCTGGACTGCTTGGCATATGGCAAAGGTGCCACACGACCCTGAAAACCTGGTGCTCTTTGTCTCGCAGCTCTCACTTATGACTGGAGATGGCTTTAACTCTGAAATGTGGAACCAGCTCACCTATGCTTCCACCCAGTCTGGCCTTGGAGGTACTTTCCTGCTGCAGAGCTGCACCACAGCTGCTGAACTCCTGCTGCTCACAGCTTTCCTACAAAGCGTAGAGCACCGTGGGCTTGGGATTCTACCTTGAGTGATGACATCTGGTAAGCTTCATCGCCCTGCGCAGCCAGGCTTTTCTCTCTGAAACTGCCATGCCAGCTACATCCACGCTTTGGCTGACAGCATTTGGGGAAGTGAAAAGAGACTTCAGTGCTTTGTTTCATGATTGTACAAGTTGTCAGTCTTGAGGTTCTTTGACTAACTTCTGCCTCCTCCAGGGACAAACGGTTCTGCTCAAACAATGAGAAATGCCAGTGATGCAAAACCAGAGTCTAAACATCCACATGAACTCAAAAACAGCAGGACAACTCATGGAAGAAAAATCCATTGAAAACTACTGATACAAAGAATGTACCCCTGACTCTGGAAATCCCTGAGCTGCCAATTGCAGGAAGCCAGGAAAGAATATTGCTCTTGCAATTTTCCCTCTGCTTTATGACTGACTAGGCTAGGAGATGGGATATGTGTCAGAATAACTGTCTGATTGACTATAGCTGTTCTATATTTTTCCTGTTTTCCTTGGAAAAAGTGAATCCTTTATGTTGGGATTCAAGCAAGACTAGTTCCCAGGATGGCACTACTGTTTATTGAGACAGGGGGGAGAATTGGAAGAAAAGAAGTTTTGTTTTTAACCTTTTTTCCCAACAGTTGCTTAAAGTGTTTCCATGAAGAATACTTGCAGATATAATGCCCATCATTTAGAATACACAAAAGCCATGGAAATATGGGCTTCCCAGAAAAAAAATCTGGGCTTTATTTGGTTTTTTAAATTGTAAACTCAAAAGTCAAAGCTCTTTCCAGCTGGAAGTGGAAAAAAAAAACCCAAAACCCCCTATTTTTAAAGGCTTTCTTTTGGTAACAAAGTGCCCTGTTTTAAAAGTGGGTCTATTTGCGGTATGTGTCTGTGAAAAGGAAAGGTTGCTGCAGGTTTGAAAAAACACTGTTGAACCATTACAGTGTCAACATGCTAATCTGGATTTGCAACAAAATGTGCTTAAAAGACCATCAGACTGATAGAAATGTCTCTCTGTGATCACTCAACTCTATGAATCTTTTACTAAACAGAAATTTTACTAGAGATAGCCAACAACTCCCTCCAAACTCTAGAAAAACCCTTTTTCTTTAAAAGCCCTCAAAATTTTCAGTAAGTTCTTAAGAAACAGCACACAATGACTTTCTTTTAGATACACAAGGATGCTACCAAAACCAGGAAACTAAGCTATTCACTTCTCTACCCCCACACTCCAGTCTTGATTGATTGCAGAAAGCTGAAAAGCAGCTATTGCAAAAAGAAAGGTGGTTTAACTCAGGAAGGTGAGCTGAAAGATGAGCAGATAGAGCTTGAGGTGGTTGGACTGATGTTGGATCAGGGAACTGCACAGACAGAACCTGACTTTTGAAGTCAATAACTAGGTACAGCCTTAGCAGTGTAGACAATTACTAAGATAAGATGCAGTTTTACCAATTGTACATCTGTATGTCAAGCAGAACAAATGAAATCCTTGACAGTCTCTTATAGGATACCAATCCAATTTTAAAGTGCATGGTACAGGGATGAAAGCAATAGACACAGGTTAAGATAAATCTTTCTGTTTTGCTGTACTTTCCCAGATAATTTATTCAGTTGTTTTATTTATTTTTTCATAGTATGGAAATCTCTGTGCAAGCTCCTTCCATAATAAATTTGAGCAAACATTGCTGTAAGAATGGGGACTGGCAGGTTGATTCTGTCTTTTGTGATGAGTTTTTTTTTACTCCAAGACACAACATGCAGTTCACTGGTAGTCCAAAGCTTTGCTAATTTTGTATTAATTCATACTAATGTGATATTAATTTACACTGAGGGTATGCTCCCTTGAAAGATGCAAATATTAGAGCAAAAGTTTAACATCGCTGCACAGGCTCACAGCACAGATAAGGTCCATGCTGCAATGCATAGGGATATTAGAAACAATGAGTTTGTTTCAATACTTTTTAGTTTCAAACTTTGCTTTTCTGCTGACTTCAAGTGGAGAGAGCTGGGGAAAAAAAACGGCTAGGCTCAGTATCAATAAAATCACTACAGATTTCATGTGGGAGAAAGTTGTTTCCTGGCTCTGAGTTTACTGTAGCACAAGATATGGTCTAAAAGAAATACCCTAACTGCTAGCCATCACTCCAAGGTCTTCATTAGACACAAACTTTAACAGTGCTGTCAAAACCTTAAATTAATCAGCTGGGATCATGACTCCACTGGTGTAAAGCAACATATTATTTTTTGAAATCTGTAGTTCTGCACCAGTTACTGCCACTACAGAAAAGGCTGTGTGTTACTGGTGTGCAGAAGCTGCTGTGTTCTACCCCAAGGGAACAGTATTTAAAGAGCAATAAGGTGGTATTTTGCACTTTTGCCTCCTGTGTCCATTATATACATCTAAGAACTTGCTTTTTCACAGTGTCATTTTCTACTTCTGTTTCTCTTAGTGCTTTGAAAAAAGCAACTATGTAACTTTTCCCTGTTCCCTTCCGGAAAAAGTTAATAAGTCCAAAATATTTCAGTAGGAACACAACTGCCTTCCACTTGGATGAAAAACAAGTCCCACTTAGCTTCATCCAGATGAAAGAACTCTTCCTTTGGAATTTCCACTTCCCCCTCAACAACCATTAAGTGTCACAGCCATGGAAAGCAGAATGGATGTAAGGGGAGACTGGAGTAATCAACTCAAAATCAGCCACCCTGCACCAGCTGTGGTCATTCGAGTGACACCAAAGTCTTCTTCTAACATCCTCCTCAAGGAGCTGCACTAAGCAAAGGTAAGGGGATGGACCCTGCTGATTGCAACCATCAGCTGTGGGCTGGAAGTGGTGTCCCAAGTGCCCGATGTTGGAACCTCACTTTAATGTTTAATTTCGTGTTTAATTTTTAAAATTTGATTTGATCATTATCATAAACATTAAACAATATTTCCTGTTTAAATATGAATAGGCTGCATTATTTGATTGAAATGAGTGTTCAGATGGCTAATGCGTTTTATTATGGCCATAGAATTTTACTGTTATTTCCCCTCCAGCTGCTGCTGTTGCAGGGAACTCAAAGGGATTCAGTTTTCAATAAGATGGGCTCTATTGGATGGCATGGTGTGGTACACAAGCTTGCCAAGAAGAGTCTTTCTCAGCCTGGGGATACTGCTGCTGGTAGTTTTATACAGCTGATGAGTGGTTGTTATGGTTCAATGTCCATACAGGGACCACTGAAAGGCTCCTCACCGCCTATCGCCCCCCTACCTCATATCTCTAATTTGCCTTTGGAATGCCAGCTCCCATCTTTGGTTATCCTGTGATAACATCCTCTATCAGCCAGTAATTGAATTTTGCAGACAAGTGTCTCACTGGTTTCTCCCATGCTGGCCCTTTATGCATGGTAGGAGCTCCTTAAAGTGAGCTGCAATCCCATCTCAGTTTCCTGAAATTTCTCCAGAACTGGTCCCCCTGCGCTCACGTTTGACTTTGACAGCACTGTGACCATGTGTGTGTTGAAACTACTTCTCCTCTTGCTATGAAACTTATAGTTCTCTTAACTCTGTTGTCTGGTTTTGTTTCTTCCTCTCTGCTACTCATCTCACATTGTAAAAAGTTTGGAGTTGAGCGTGCCTCTGGCTGGTCTTTGCAAAGTGTACAGTCCTTCCCCATGACAAGCACTTCTCAGCACTATCTTAATTAGGGTGAGGTGGGAAACAAGAATTCCATTTAGCAGAAAATGTCAAGTTTTCATACATAATTTTTGTTCCGCACCAATGACCTTTAAAATATGGTTGGACTGACATCATCACTCTTCCCCCTTGAACACCCATGAGCACAGACATCAGGATAACTCAGCAGTAAAGGTAACCTGTGCTGTCAGAGTATGGGTTTCACACTGCAGCACTTGCTATTGCATGAAGTCCATCCTGGAACTCAGAAAACCTGCCCAATAATAATTTTATTGAATCCTCTACTTTTGTCTCTAGAGTAGGAATCACGAAAAATTAGCATTTTTGCCTGAAAAATTACCTCAGTCAGGGCTAATTATCATGTGGATAAAAAGTATTTAAGTTAATAAGTATTAAAGTTGCTTTCTAGCACAATGCTGCAATACATCCAGGCCAAATGTTACTGGCAAAGCACAGTGGGTAATGGAAATCAGTAACAGTTCTCTTTGATTAACAAAAGAAGCATTTACAACTGTGTTAAGATGAAGGTTTAGTCCAGTTAACCGTTTTGAACCATTATAATGAGGAAACAAGCCCTTAATACAAGATCATTATGAAACTCCATCAGAAGAGATGAACCCACTTCTTGTGTTGGGGAACAAAATTCTAAGCATTTAGAGATGGGGAAAGAAAATAGTTATAGGTCTTTGAATCCAACATTTCTACTGAAGAAAATTTCTCCAGCTTGGAGAGGAATAGGTAGTTAAGGGAGGTATTCTTCTCTGACTTTTGCCATCCACGAATTTACTTAAGCTGGCCACTGATCTACAGAAAATGTGGGTAGATAGAAATGAACTTCCACAATGTGATTCATTCTCATCAGTTTTAGAAGTGAATGAATGACTGTACTGTAAAATATCTTTTCTTCCTCATTGATTGCTGAATGTATCTCAAATGAACAGCTTAGAATAAACACCTAATCTTCCTAAGATGGAAGGTATTGTAGACGAAAAAACTCCACCCTCAAAATGACTTGCCCCAAATACTACGGCAAGAGTGAGACCAGTAGGAGTTAACTCTTATTTCTAGACCAGTGTTCTGCTGTCTGAAAAAAGGTGACCTCTGCAGTGGCAAAAATGAGCAAAATCTACAATCTATAACATTTCCAATCAGGTATTTTTTAGTGTCTTGTCTTCAATACCATCACCATTTCTGATTGCTTTGAGGCCTTATAAAATGTGTGTATTTTGGTACATCTGAATTTGCTTCTTTCAAAGACAGAAGCAAATTCAAAGTGTGCAGAATGAGGGCAGTAGTGCCAGACAACACAGTGGAGATAACTTACAGCAATCAAAAATGAAAAAGGCTTCTTAGGGTTTGTGGGTCTCTGATAATATGACATATCTCCCCACTGAATATTCAAAAGTATATTGCCTATCCTCATTTTCAGTGGTCTAAGTAACAAGTTGCGTATGTTCTCCTTGGAGGCCTGACCCACAGTCTGAGAAAATTCACAATGAGGACTTTTATTCATTGAACTTTGTACACCTTTTATAAATATTGTTGGACCTAGTGATCTTAAAGGTTTGTTCCAACTTAAATGATTCTACAATTCTGCAAAATTCCCTTTTACTTGAACTTTGCACAAAAGTAGGGCTTCTCCTGCTTCCTTGGAAAGTTTAATTGCAGACCTCAAAATTGTCTTGCAGAAATTCAAGTGTGCACACACAAGTGTTTGAGGGCCGTGGAAGCTACAGGTTGTCCTTATGCAACAGAAGATACTTTCAGCAAAAAGGACATGTCCTGCTGGGTCTCTGAAGGTACCAGATACTACTAATAAATGGATATGATCTATCACACAGTGGCAGATACCAGAAAACTCAGAGCTGTGACCCTCTAAAGCAGATATACACCCACGAATCTGTGTGATTCCTGAACAAGATGTGGTCTCTGTAACACTGGTTACAGCACTGAGATGGATTCCTTGCTGCAGCAGAGAAAATCACTGCAGGTCCTCTCCAGCAGCAAGACAGAGTGTGCAGCCCACATGATTGTGGTGCTCCTGTCTTCTATACAGATATTTACAATATGCACGTACATGGTGCTCCACATTGGCAAAACCAGGCCCTAATTGTATTGATAATCAAATCTGCTTCTCCACTCAGGTATTGTACAGCTGGCAATTCACAGTGAATATAACAAATAGGTTCAATTTATATATATATATATATATATATATGTATATATTTAGTGCTCTCCTTGATTTTTCCCAAACCCAATGTAAAATACAGCAGCTATAAATGATCCAGGAGGCATTCTCAGAGCCAAGATGTTTATATTAATAAAAAATACTGGAAATAGGATTATGTTAATGGAAATCAGTCCCTCTTGCATTCTGAAAATATCTTGTGCTCCATCGTATGAGTATATTTGAAAAAGAGCTGCTTTCTCTCCCTCCTCCCTGGTTTCTCCCTGTGTCTATTACAAGGATTTTAATAGAAAGACATTCAAATTGTAACACTCACCAGCCCATGAGAATCAATTATTTTTTTTTTCAGTTGCTGTTTACCACATTATTTTGTATAATTGTTGATGTCTGTCGTCTATATTATATCACCCAAAAAGTTATCGGTCTCTCTCTTTCTCTGTCTCACACACACACCCTCCCCACCCAAAAAAAAAACATAACAACAATTAAAAATTCTAAACCCCCTTCACGAATCAGACACAACCTTGATGGAAGAAAAACAAAAAACAAAATAATAACAATACTACTACTACTACTACTACTACTACTACTACTACTACTACTACTACTACTACTAATAATAATAATAATAATAATAAAAGAGAAGAGCCCATCTAGCTAATTCATCTGCCCAGTAAGTGCATGTGTGCGGTGGATCAGATAGGCTTGATAGCAGGTGATGGGGGTCGGGGCTTTGCACACACTCTGAAAGGGTTTTGATGATTGCAATTACTCGCCCACGCTTTGACACAGCACACAATGAAAGACTACAATTAGACAACTATTATTCCTAACTGCTGATACCAAAGATGTCCACACAAAGGCAGCTCACTTTGTCACTGCATTATTCACGCTGTAGGTACATTTATGTATGTGAATTTGTGAAAGGTTGCTGTTTGTGTTTGTGGCACTGTATAACTTACCTAGATTTATGCACACTGTCTCTGTGAATCTCTCTTCAAGCACACAGTCATGCAGATTGTTCCTCTGCCCCTCTCTGCAGACTTTTGCACATGGAGAGGCAGCAGATCCCCTGGTCTGCACTCAGAGCCCACAGCAGGACTCAGATCAACCTTTCTGGGATTTGGATGAAGCCCTGGATGGGTATGTGGGAGACAGGAATGCAACTTTTGTCCTGAGCTTCTGTCTTTTCAGTCTCTCTGGTTCACATTTCCCTTGCAGACTATGTGCTGAATGGTGGCTTCTGTATTTGGTCTTGTTATTAAGAAGTTTACTGCTTTACTGCAGAAGATTAGGACAGAAGACTTCTAAACTGATTTTAGAACAGAAACTACTCCCTCTGATCAGCAGACACAAGCCAGTGCTCTTGGCAAAAGCTTTAAATGGGGAGTGTGGGGACTTCTGCTCAACTCAGAGCACACTGGCCATTGTATGCCACTGGAGATTTTTGGATATTACTAAATGTGGCGAGTTATTCCAGAATCATCAGTTTCTAAGAACTAATATTAATAATGCTTAATAGGAGAAAGTGATTGTTAGCAAGAATATCCAAAGTCGATTAATCTAATTTGGGCTACAGTAGTCTGACTGAAAAAAAAAAAAGCAACTAGACAGGGAATTAATTAAGAACAGCTATTCTTTGCTAAATGCACACTATACCCTAATCTGAATGAACATATCTGTGTAGAGAGCCCTTTCAAGAACCCTTTCGATTTATTTTATCCTCTGGTAAAGGGAATTCTAGTCAAATGTTGCCAAAAGGAGTTAAATCACCAGTGGGACAAGGTTCTGTGCTCTGTGCAGGAGTAGAGCTGCAGGATATGCCAGGGCCAGGTTTAGCCCTTGCTCTTGCCTTAGCTATGTCCATTATTATTACTATAGATAATAATACTCACTGCAGATACCAGCAAGATGATCACTGCATGACTAATACATTGTTAGATTTATACTGACTAACTTAGGTCATGTGAAATCCCAAAGCAAAAGCAAGTTATCCAGAATTTTACAATCAATCATGTTTTTAATTGATTTACTGCTGCATCATCAGGATAAAAACATCCATTGAGCCCTGCAACACACTCATATCTCCTGACAGTAAACATTTATTCATGGAAGTTCTTGGACTGCACTGAGAATTCCTGCCTGGAAAGTCAGTCACAATGAAATGAAATGCAAGTGTACCCATTAATGACCAAATAATAAGACACAAAAATAATAAAAAACCAAGAGTAATAATATAAGACTAAAAATAAAGCTCTCCAGGGAATAACATCATTGTTAATGAAGCAAGTAATCAATAGAACATTGTTTGAAAGTGATGCTTGTTGCATGACTGCTTAGATGGAGACTTGAATAACAGCAGCATCCTGAAAAATGTATCTTGAAAGTAGATGCTTTGTGAGAGTTGTTTGGGAATCTAGGAAATTTAGGAGGTTCTTTGCTGATGGCAAAATTTTCAAATCTACACATTTTGTCTCCTCAGAAAAGCAGCACTCAATTTTTCTAGCCCCTAAATTCCACGTTGTGATTTACCACCAGAATATAGAATTTTGGATACCAAAAACAGTGAAGCTGCAGGAAATTGAGACCCCAGGAAGGTGCTCATATGGTCCTCTTGTGCTGATATCTGTGCTTCCATCAGTCCTTGTGCTTAGGAGACTGACCAGAGGAAAGCATGAAAATGAGTGAGCAGGGAGTCATAGACAGGGATGATGCAAAGAATTGCAGTAGCTTATGTCACTCCCAGAGTTGAGATCTTTCAGCCAGGGGTTTCTCCTCTCATGGGAAGAGAAGGGACAAGGAGGAGAGGTGGGGTGAAACACCAATGCCGTGTCTTTCCCTTTGTCTGCTTGCCTTGCTGGTGTCCCTTTGAGGCTGTTTCACCCAGGGAGCCAGCGGTGGAGGTTTCCTAACATGAATGCATTTGGCCTGGTCAAGGCAGTTCCTTGTCATAAGTCTCTAGGGCTTTCTTTGGGGAAGCTGGAGTTGTTAACAGCACGACTGGCTTTCCCAGCTTTTGGAATGGTTGTATCAGGTAGCAGGTGACAGGGCTTGTCACAGTTTGTACATGTCAGGTGGGCAGCAAGGGAGACTGTGCCTCAGAGTTCAGGGCCAGGTAGATGTACTTTGCCTCCTGCCATCTCATAAACTGTCCAGGCTTCCTTCATGTCCCCAGCGGGGTTTCCAGCCTCAGACATCCCTGAGACCTGACAGAGTGGTGACAGCCCTGCTGCTGGGCCTGTGGATACACAGCAGAGTGGGCAGGGGATTTGCAGGGACTCTTGCAGACAGACAGAATGCAAATAGGGCACTGGGGTTTCTTGTGCTGGTGAAGCAGGTGGCATTCCAGAGGGTAGCCACACCACTGGTCCTGCTTCCTACACTGGGTGCTTTCCAACTTGTTCTCTGCTTTTACAGTGCCAGGAGCACTGTAAAATGCCTGTCTATCCAACTAAAAGGTAGTGCATCATGTTTTCAGTGCTGCTGCCTAACTACATGTGAAATACTTGCTGCAAGTGCCTGATCCATGAGAAGGAAGCTTTCCAGGAAAAATTCCCAGCACTCAAGAAATGAGCCTTTGCTGAGAGGAACTTCTCTAGCAAAAACATCTCATCCTAAGAACAGATCCCTGCTTGGATTCACATGCGGGAGCCACACATCAGCAAGGGCAGTCATTCCTCAATCTGACTGTTCAGGACATTTGTTTTCCTGCCTTGGGGAAACCTTTTGGCTGTCCAAGACCTGAGCACAGAAGCTTGGCACAGGAAAAAAAGGAACTCCCACAGCTGATTGTACCTTAGACCTGGAGCAGTTTATAGGCATAACAGTCTGCACCCCAGCATTACACACATTCTTTTAGGGATTGTGTCTCAGAATTTAAGACAGTTTAGTCTCAAATACAAGAGCAGCTCCATTGACTTTGGTGAGATGGCACAGGATTTAAACTATGCATGTGTTTAAGCACCTGGCATGTGAGACTTTCTCTCTAGCGTACTTCTTTCTCCCCTGGGCTTAATTTCAACTCCTTCCACTTTATAGTCTGTGGCCTCTGCTGTAAATTCAGAGAGCCAGGGAACTAATTTTTAAAAAATATTTTCTGCTTGAAATATTGCAAGTAAAGAGCAGATGAGACTACATATCAGTTAAATGCTTTTTTAAAGGCATATATGACACGACATGACACGACACTGGATTTTAAAATGAAGTACAGTAACAAGGAACCCCCAGCTGGAATTTCCTAAAATATGGCTTTCCTCCTCTGGAACCACTTTTAATTTTAAGTGCTGACTTTCCTGACCCAGAATAAAGTTACAGGCGATGTTTACTAGCCAGCATAGAAGGGAATTGCTCCCTTATTGCATTCCAAGCATTCAAGCCACTGAAAATCAATATAACGAAGTAGGAAAGAAAGAATAAGAGCATACCCCTCCTCTCCCCGCCTCCACATGCACCGACAGACACATCCATAGAGCTGTCTCTCTCCTCCCCACTATGACAGGGAGTGGCCCTCTCTAACCTTAGAGGCTGGCAGTGAAGAAAGATGAAGTTTGTCACATTGTTCCTGACCAGTAAGTTGTACAGCTAGGTCACCTCCAGTTTTTAGCTAGTCAGTCAAGGCTACCTTTCCACGAGCAGTGCACAGCTGCCATTCCCCAACAAATAGTGAAATGATGAGTCCATGTCACGGTGGAGGACACCATCTAAACCCCTGGTATCCCCTTCAGTTTGGTAACATGATGGGAGATGACAGGGACATGAGGTGGGGCTGGTGCGAGGCAGGAATCTCCAGAACAGGTCTCCTTGTGGAGGCAGTGAGGGGCTGACCTCTGGACATTTCAGAGACACAGGGAGCTGTGAAGGGGTGGAAGGTCATGTCTGAAAACTGCTACTTCAGGGCTGGAGGGAAGAAGCTGATCACTACTTGACACCAGAGCCTGAAGGCAGACAAGATGCTGCAGCAACAATCCAGAAGACATCTTCCTGATGTCTTGTTTTCTTAGTGCACTTTGGTGCCGAGGTGGGAGGAAGAGGAGAAAAAAGAGGGAAGGAGGAATGACTCACTTGTGGATTCTGCATCAATTACTAAAGTTTCTGCAGAAAGGCTGCACTGCTCTGAAAAGAGGTTGGATCTTCAGTAACAAGGATACTTTTGATTTCTCTGTGGCATTCAGACTTGTTCATGGTAAAAAGAAACCATCCTGTCTACAGCTCTGTGTTTTATCTGAGTGCTGCTCTTTCAACACCAAAGCAGAGATCCAGTGCAGAAGTGATACTCTCTCCTGTCTCCCCATGGCACAGACTGCGTGCTGTGCTCTTTCAGACAGATTTTGATTGCTGGTGGGGGCCTGAAAGTGCTTTTGACCTGGATGCAGTCAGGGCAGGTGCCTTGTGAGCCACAGAGTTAGCAACACTCACCAAGTGATGGAATTTGTCACCTGTGGGAAGGTAACATGAGCGGCTTTGCCATATCAGGTTTTTTAGTTTGTTTTTTTTTTTTTTTTTTTTTTTTTTTTTTTTTTTTTTGCCACATAGAGCTTTTCTTCCCATGGTAATGAAGATAAAAGAGAAGAAAAAGGCAGAGCCCTGATGTTCCAGCACCGTGAACTGAAGGCTGACCAAAGATAAAGCCTCTGCAAGATCAGCAAACCCACCCCTATCCTGAGCATCTCCAATCTACTCTTAAAACACATCCCAGGATGTGTCTCTAAACACAGTCTCTGCCAGTCCTTGGAGGCCAGAGCCTTGCCTACAGCCTGACAACTTTATCACCTCCCTCCCTCCTGCTCACTTTCACTCGTCTTTTGGTGCATGGGGTATTCAGGGTGATGGCTAGTGCCAATGTTAATGGGAATAACACTTGGAGGCTGCTGGAAGGAATCAAGGCCTCTGTCTTCCCAAGCCATCACTGCTTTGCAAGCTCTGGCTCTCACCTTTAATGTGGAGTCAGCTTTCTTGGCACATGGAGGATTCACCCTGTGGGATATTTTGCTGACTTTTCTCTTCACCTTGACTCAGACATGCACAATAGAAATAGCAGCTGTGGACTCCTATGGTTTCAGACCCTGCCCTGTTTCAATTAGAGAGACACGTGGGTTTGCAGAGGAGGTTTTCAAGAAGGACGTGTGGATTTCCTTTTGAGTCTTAACACAGAGAAAAAAGAGTTGCACTGAGCTGCCTGTTTCTCCTGAGTATCCCCAAGTACCAGCAGTCAGTGTCCTGCTGCCCTCCTTGTCTGATGGGGAGGAGCAGAGTGTGCCCAAAGTGTATCACCACCACATCACACTGGTCATACTGACACAAGTCACACCTGGCCTCAGTTTTGGGCCCCTCATGACAAGAAGGACATTGAGGTGGTGGGGTGTATTCAGAGAAAGGAACACAGGTAGTGAGGGATCTAGAGCACCTGTCTGGTAAGGAGCATCTAAAGGGAGCTGTGGGTAGGAGGGACCAGCCTGGAGAGAAGGAGGCTCAGAGGGGCATGTTCTCACTCTCTACAACTCCCTGGCAGGAGAGTGCTGCCAGGTGGGCATCAGCCTCTTCTCCCATATTACAAGTGACAGGGCAAGAGGGAATCAGGCTTAAACAGCACCAGCAGAAGTTTAGATTGGATATAGGAAAAATTCTTCACTGAAATGGTGGTCAGGCATTCAAGCAATAATGGAATCACCATCCCTAGAAGCATTCAAAAGTGTATGGATTTGGCATTTGGGGACATGGTTTAATGGTGAAGACAGGGCTGGGTTAATTATTTGACTTGACGACCTCAGAGGTTTTTTCCTAACCCTAATGATTCTGTGATTCTGTAAAGAGTTACATACAAAGTCCTGCTCTCCCAGCAAAACGACATGAGAACAACACCAAGGGGTGAAGGGCACTGCTGAGAGAAAGAGAGCTTGGAGAGGCAGAGTGCTTCTCACCTCCATGTCACCCTACCCTGGTAACTGTGGGTAATGTGGTGCAGGCAGGAGCATGGTGGTGATCAGGTCAGCTTAGTCCTGGGGCTGGAGGGGAGGTCACCCCTCAGCACTGGAAAGCAATCTCCCAGGGTTGCAGGAAAGGAACATTTCCCAAATGTCCTTCCCCAGCCCAGGTACATCAGAACTCTGGTGTGGAACTGGGCAGAAGCTGATTTGGCCCCCAAGCACCTCCTGCTGCTGCAAGAGGGGGGAAATAGGTGGGAGAGCAAAAGACGATGCCTGAGCACCCCTTGATGGTCATGCTCACATGTGGAATACTCAGTTTTAAGGCATCCCTGTGTCATGGACAGTCTCACAAAAGCACCAGCAGTGTGAGAAGACCTAAAGGATAAAACAATTCCCACAGCTTTTTAGAGGTGCTCTTGTTACTGAACAAGAGTCCTCTCCTTGCCCTGCTTCTCCATCTCCCTCACTAGGCTGGAGAGAAATAGGATAGATCATCTTCAACATCAGCCACCATCCTAGCCCAGAACAGGGAGGAAGAGAAAGAGATGCTAACCAAAAGGTTGAGGAGCAAGAGTAAGCTAAAAAATAATTTGAAAAATAAAGAGATCAGCAACTCTGAAATATAAATAGCAATTCTATTCTTTTTTGTCTTTGAAGAATTAATATGAAATTGTTCTAAAAAAAGCCAAGCTAACATCTTGCCTGAGACACTCACCTCTTGGCCCTGGGGAAAGGCTGCGTGCTCTGCAGCCTCCCATGAGGAACCTAACTGGCTACAAGGAGTAGTGCCTGCTAGAGGCTTGCGACAATGATAGGGCTTAGAAACCCATCAGGATTTTTACAGCAATCTCAAGCTGTTTGAGGCCTTGCCCTCTGCTGTCATGTGCACACTTGAGAGTTTTTTTTCTTTCTTGTTCAATAAATCCCTGGTTTTCTAGACCTCAGGAGCATACCAAAGTTTGAAAGTGACCCAAGTTCAAGCTAAAGGCTCAGCAGGAGACAAATAAAGGAACCTAAACTCTATTATTAAACGAGTAAAACCTCACGACATCTTTAGGTCTGACTTATATTTTCTGAGTCCTTGAAATTGCTAATAAACACTGAGAAAATGTCTGGAGCTCTGATCCTCAGATAATATTTGGGAACATATTCAGAAATATACTTGTCAACATTTGAAGACTTTAGAAAATTCTCCACATTTTCAAGTCTGGGCAGCTTGTATACAGGAAGGGTTTTGCAAAGTCAGGCTGTATTTGGTTTGAGTAGCAAGGTAGTGGGGAGCTGCAGGGCTACTTTCTGTGATAAAGTGCCAGAAGCTCCCCTATATCTCACAGAGCCAATGCCAGCCAGCTCCAAGAGGGACCTGCCACTGGTCCACACTGGGACTCTGGTAGCACCTCTGGCATAAAGTATTTAACAGGAAAGGGTGAAAACTGCTGCACAACAGCACAGCAGCTGGAGGAGAGGACTGATAAGATGTGAGAGGAGCAGGCAGGGCAGGGCAGGAGGGGCAGGAGCTGCTCCAGGCTCTGGAGCTCAGATTCCCCTGCAGCCCCTGGAGCAGCCCAGGGTGAGGCAGCTGTGCCCCTGCAGCCCAGGGAGGGCAGGGGAGCAGAGATCCACCTGCAGCCCCTGGGGAGCCCAGGCTGGAGCAGGGGATGCCCAGAGGAGGCTGTGGCCCCATGGGAAGCCTGTGCTGGAGCAGGATCCTGGCAGGGCCTGTGACACCTTGGGAGACCCAGAATGGAGCAGCCTTTTCCTGAAGGAATGACCCCGTGGGAGAGATCCAGGCTGCTCTTTGGAGGGGGATCCACACTGGAGCAGTTCATGGAGGACTGCCTCCTGTGGGAGTGACCCCACGCTGGACCAGGGTAAGAGTGAGAAGAATCCAACCCCTGTGGGGGAGGGAGCAGCAGAGACAACATGCAGGGAACTGACCTCAGTCAGAAATAAGGAGTGAAGTTAAACCCCGGGAGAACGGAGGGATGGGGTGAAGTTGTTTTAAGATTTGACTTTCATTTTGCATTGCCCTCTTCTGATTTCATTGGTAATAAATTAAATAAATTTAATATTTATTATTAAATAAACCAGACCCTGAGTTTGGTCTGGTTTGCCTGTGTTGGTAATCGGTGAGTGATCTCTACCCATCCCTATTTGACCCAGGAGCTTGCCCAGGTATTTTTTCTCTCCCATGCCTAGCTGACAACTGGAATGATAGAGTGGCTTGGTTAGTACCTGGTGTCCAGCCTGGGTCAACCCATGGCACGGACTTTTAGATGCATGTGTTGCTTTTCATGTCTCTGGCATGGAGTTAGTAAGAATGAGAAACAGACGGGTCTCAGGCAGAAAACAAGCATTGAAGTAAGCTGCCCCCAAGGCACAGCTCTCCTTATTGTTATTATTTCATCTGCTGACCAGAGATTAAAAAAGAAAATAATTCTACCACATAGCCTTCAACACAGATTTGCCTTACAATCCATTTTTTGGAATGGCCTAAATAAAACGCATAGTCATGGTCATGCATAACCTTGACCTACAGATATTCAAAATATAGCTCCAACTCAGAATTTGCTCCCTGAAGGGTGAGATAAATTTAACCAAACAGTCCTCCTGACTGAATCACAGCACAGACCAGCACCCTTTTCACTAAAGATATCATAAGGACCACATTGCAAAATGAGCATGGCCAAATGTGAACCCTGAAAGTCCATGAAATGACTTTCAGCCTGCTGAAATTTTGCACATATTAATTACACTTTAAATCACCTGGCTTAAATAGGAACAGCAGAACTACTTCAAAACTAACTTTGAAATCTTCCTGCTGTGAGCAGGAGGCTAGACTCCTGCATCTTCTCCAGACTTTCATTCCAACAAAAAAGACACAGTTTCATGAAAACCGAACAAAGATGTTGAAACCCCGAAAGTTGATTGATGAGACACTGGAATTTTACAACCACAGGTCATGTTGTTTCTTCTGACCTAGAGGCTGAGTGTCACAGTCCTGCCATACTGTTGGCCATCCCCACCCTCCACATGCCACCCAGGCTGAGCCTGGGCATGCGAGCTGTGTCTCTGCTGAGCAATTGCATCACTTTCAGAGGGAGCAAAAGCATGAGGTGTTTGAAGGCGTCTCTGTCTCAGCAGATTTGCATGACCAGGTCCGTCAGCAATCGCTGTCTCTGGCATGCCTGGGTAGTCAGATGCTCTTCAAAGACTTGTGGTGGGCAGTTTTAGCCATGCATCTTTTCATCATTTATAGGCACACTCCTTATGTCGGGGCCATTAGCAATATTTCTAAACTCCCTTTCAATCATGTTTTACAGTGCCTGTTCAGAGCATTGAGGTACCTTTTATGGTTGAGATGACACTTTCATTATAAGCTGCTGTTTTCAGTGGTTTATAACTTTCCTCCAAAATTACCTTTGAGGGTTGAAATTTTCTTATGCTTTCTTATTAACAGGCCAGCAGTGAATTTATTTAGAAAGTTGGAAGATAATCTCCACAGCTCCTTTGGAGCTGTCAAAACTTCAGGAAAAAAACCCAAACCAACCAAAGCAAAACTATTTTTGATCATTAAAAAGAAAATGTAGACATGCACTTTGAACATCCTGTAACACAAAAAAAATGTGATGACCACAGGGTCCATGAGACACCACTTTATTATTATTAAATTTAGGCAACGAAAGAAATTAAAGACAGTGAGAAATTGTAAACCACTCAGATACAGTGCAAGCCTAATAGTAAGAGATGGAAAATGTACTTATGTTTATTGGAGGTTGAAGGACCTTTTCTGCTGGCTTCAGCATTTTGAGCTTCCTGAGCTTTGTGCAGTGGGCCTTTACTACAGCATCAATAAATGCCTTTTGAATTAAAAAGCTAAATGGTCTTTTCCATACAACAAATATATAAGAAATGCAACTAAGTTATTTATCCTCTGCTCTGAAGGTATTTGCTCACTTTTCACTACATGTGTGTTCCAGATGGTCCTTGATAATGCTTATTGATGCCAATTATTTTCAGACTTTATTTTGGCTGAAGAACAGGAGTAACAGTCTGGGCATATGCTGCTTCCAGTTGCATCTACTTTTCTTTTCAGGGAAAGAAAATGGGTATTGTCTTCTTTCCTTCTCAATGCTTAAATCTGTTCTTGGGATATATCTGTTTGTTTGTGTGACAGAAACCTTCATTTGAAAACCTGAACAACAACAGGATGAGGCTGCTGGAGGAGATGGATACCTGCTTTGATGTAAAGTGAGATAATCTTCACAACAAACAGGTAGATATTAAGGCTGTTGCAAATACTTGGGCTTCTTTTAGTTATATATCAAGAAGAAAATAAATATGAAGACAGATTTGGTTTAGATTATTCTCTGTGGAACTGCTCCAGTGTTGGCTCCAGCCAGTGGGTCCCTTTCCATTGGCTTTAATGGTTTTCCAGTCAGGCTCTGGGGTCTTGGTTTATGTTCAATGACCCAGTTGTTCATCATGAGGTTTCAGCAATTTCAAAGTAACTGGTGTTATGTATAAATGGTTCCTCATAAATTTTACCAAAGCAGCTCCACCTACAAGATCCACCAAATTAATGAGATTCAAGCAACTTCTGCAAAAGGGGCGGCAAATTCTTGCTTGAAATTTTTAAATTTGCATTAACCTTCTGTTAGGACCCAGCTGTGCATTTTAGCCTGTGCAGGACTGTCTTAAACAGCATCTTCTTCAGAATTGCAATAGCCTCTCTCTCATATGGCTAAATGCAGAAATCACCACTGAGTCTAAAACTCTAATTCAGGGAACACTTAACAATACCCCTTTTGAGAAAAGAACTTAACTACTTTATTTTAATTTGCAAAGCAAGGAAACCTGAACAAACTCTCAAGGAAACACTCACTTAAACCTTAGGTAGTGCTGAATGGTCTCAGCATGCCTGATCCAAACTGAATGAAGCAAAAACCCTTGCCCTCTCATCAGAGGTCACAAAAAAGATGATGTTTTCTCCTTATAATGTGAGTTACTTCATCCTTCAGTATGATATGCTGTATTTAGCACTGCATTTTAAGCTGCATTGAGCTCAAATGAATACAAATACCCAACGGTCATTCTCTTTATTAAACTGGAGATACACAAAGGACTAATAATCTGGTTGTCTTGTTGTTCAGTCTAATTATAGTAGGGAGTGAGAGGAATCCCATGTGACTCCTAACTTTGGATGGAAACAATTAATCTGCATCTTTCCTTTTTTGGCTTTTATTATTATCATTATTTCAATTAATAAACTTCATAATCCACTGCCACAGTCTACTAAAGTGCACACTGCAGACCAGAAGAGAAAGGGAAAATGAAATATTCAGCTTTTACACATGATTTCTGCCCTGCTTTCTTGGATAAAATTTGTTTTGTATATCAGGGCAGTGAGCTCAAAAGCTGAATCCTGAAGAAGAATATTAGAACAAAATGCTTAAAAATATTTTTGGTAATGGAGGCTGCTGTCAACATTTCTCAAGAGTAGGCCAAGCACAAACCTTGAAGAGGGGCCCTAGGGAATGATTTATAGTATGGACTGATACAGTAAATGCAATTTGTTTTAATTAAAGTGATGGCTTATTGCATAATTCACATTGTGCTGGCTGAAATGACCGCACCAGGTAGTTTCAGAGAATCACAAGCTGTTCTCATAAATTCCATTAACTGTAATGCAGCAAATGTTGCAGGAAAAAAGAGTTTCATCAAGAAACACAAATGCAACGTTCCTACTTCTCACAAGTTTGTACCAAAATTAATCCTGCAGAATGTCCTCAGCTCGTAGCACCTCTGTACTTTGAAGTATAATTTTTCATTCTCATTCTCTGATACACTTAGCAAAGCTGTAAATATGGTCAACATTCAAAACATCCAGCCAAAGCAGCAGCAGACAGCCTCATGCAAAGGAGGCAAACGTAACCCAAAGCCCACCCAGCTGATTGTGGTGCCTAGAACAGCAGGGTTGCCGCACTTGGGTACTACAGCCTACAAGATGTCAATAAGAGTGTAATTTTAAAGAGTAATTTCTGTTTTATTTGGGAAAGGGTGTCCATCACGACCTAAGATGCTTGTGCTCTTGAGTGAACACAGCAAGCTGATTTACTCCAGCTTTGGCTTTTGCACTCTCAGTTTTAGTAGCTCTCAAAACCACAATGTAATTATTGAATCAAGAAGTGAGTAGTGAAATAATGAAATAGAAATACAATTGAGAAGAATAAAATTTGCCTGGCTTGGCCTTATATTGCTATTGTCTAATGTTTTCAGAGACAATTTTATAATATTTATCTTCTTTTAATGTCATTTCATACTTCTAAGATGAATATCATAGAATTGTCAAGGCTGGAAAAAACCTCTAAAATCGTGGAGTCCGACCATTAATGCAGCGCTGCAAAGTCATCACTAAACCATGTTTCTAAGCGCCATATCCACCTTTTTTTTAAACATCTCCAGGGATGGTGATTCCACCATGCTTTTGGCAGCCTGTTCCAATGCCTGGGCACCCCTTTTTTTCCTAATAGCCAATCTAAACTTCCCTTCGAGAGACTTGAGCCCATTTCCTCTCAACCTGTCGCTTGTTACCTGGAGGAAGAGACCAATTCCCACCTGGCTACCTTCCCCTTTCGGGGAGTTGTCAAGGGTGCCCTTGAGCCTCTTTTTCTCCAAACTAAACACCCCCATCTCCCTGAGCTGCTCCTTATCAGACTTGTGCTCCAGACCCTTTACCCATTTCATTGCCCTCCTTTGGATACAGTCCAGCTCCTATATATAGTATGAATGGAGTTGAAAAGAACATGGGGATCTGGAAAAAACAAGGTGCCATTTAGTAGTTAAATATTTACTCTTTCAAATGAATCACACTGCACTTCAGTTACTCCAGTCCCAGAAAACTGCAAAAAAATCAAGTACTTGAAATGAAAAAAACAACAACAATAAACATCTTACCACATTAGTGAGGTAATTAAAGAAAGAAGGGAAGGAAGGAAAGAGAAAAGATCTCAGATCAGCACTGGAATTCATGATTAGATATAATCACTGTATGTATTTCCTCAGTGAAACAATGATAATTGAAGTAGATGTAAAAAGCTGACTCCTAATACCCTGTCATGGATTTAGTTTACTTAATACCAGCTACCTAAAACTAATATGTCTATTCTGTCTATGGGCAACAGAATAGGTTCTGTAGGTTTGCAGAAATCTATTTATAGTCTGTGGATAGGATTTTAATACCAACAGGGTGAGCCAGCAAGGAAGTGAATTTAGAAGGCAACAGCTTCCAGTCTACTGCATGGGTTTGTAGGAGAAACCCAGAGTGGTGCATGCTGTACTATCTGAGTAACTCTTGGTGAAAAAAACCCTGCTGAAGCTTAGACTTCCACGTTGTCAGGGATGCAGCAGCACTGCCAGCCCAACACCCTCTAGCCATGGTGCTCTGTGAGCACACTGGCAAATCCTTCTGCCAGGGAAAACTGGGCAACCCCAGAGATGGCCCGGGATGCTCCTGCAGACAGACAGCACTGACAGATGGACAGCTTGACTTGGACACACCATTGTGTCTGTGTGAGCAAGAGTGAAAGCCTTGCAATGCTCCTGCTCAGCTTCAGTTTCCTCACATCTGGCTAATGGAGCAGCGCTCCTCACAGTGTTGCTTCTCCGGTCCTTTTGTGCTTGCCTTGTCTATTTTGTTCTCTGCCGAAGGACACAGATCTCTCCTCCGTGTCTGGGAAGTGCCACAGTCTTGAGTTGACAGGGGAGAAGAGGCAGATTCAGGTGCTGCCCAGCTACAGATGAATGTCAGCTTATCCTAAGTTGGTGGCTGTGCTCTTTCCTTCCCCTCCCACTCCACTGCCTCTGACGTGGTGTTATCCATTTGCCTCCTGCTCTTTTTTGGTGGAGCATTGTCAATATAACTGGGAGCCAAAGCTTAGCTTTGAGCAAAGTTCCTCGTTGTATTATACATGAGTTTGGAAACAAGAGGAGTTTGTTCCGAATCCCACTTAGCCTCATGAACTTTCACAGGTGAATTTCAGGCCTATTTGGCTGGTAAAGCTGAAGTTTGAATTATTGAAACAACAGGGGAGCGCGTTGGAGCTCCTCTGCCAGGAAGGCTGAGGGAGACAGCATTTTATTTTCAGCCTTATTAGAACTTCTCTATAGAGAGGAAGTCGATCTTTTCAATTGCTCTTAATCTCCAGAGAAATCTCCCACTGATCCCTAAAATGCCGAACTTGCAATCTTGGAGCAGTTTTTAACCCGCAGTGCTGGAATGTTTCTAATGTTTCCAAGACTGTTTAAATGCATCTCCCTTTGTCGATTATCCTGCTGTGGCTGGGTGCTGCCAGACTCTACCACGGCGTTAATTTGCACAAGGACAATAGTTGTTGCCCACAGACGTGTGGGACCACCTGTGACAAACTACACTAAGTGGTAGATCCTGGGATTGTGAATCCTGGGGTAGGGATGCTGAAGTACAAGACTGCAGCAGTTTCAGGTCTTTGGCTGTCAGAAATAAGTGTCTCACCTAACTCTGGGAGTGGGATTCAGCTCCGGGCTGCGCACATTTACTTTGGAAAAATGTTTTTATGCGGCTGTCTCCGTGTTTTGACAGACAGATTAGCCACATGTCCTACAGCAAGGTGTCATGTTTGTCTGCAAAATGCTGTCTGGGCAGGACCCCTGGGTCCAGGCAGGCTAAGGGGCAGAGGGACAAAGAAACCGCACTCCTGGGGGAGGCTGGGGACTGCGAGAAAAGTTTCCGTGATGTGGACAGGATTTCTCTCCTGCCTGTGAGCCGAGGAGCGGAGCTGAGGCTGAGGCTCCACTGGGATGAGATGTTCCGCCTGAGGGGATGGAAGTGGGGGAGGAAAGGAAAGGGGAAGAATTGTCAGCAGCTAGATCAAAATGAGGTTTGCGAAGACAAAAGACAACATCCCCGTCCAGTAATCTGAAGGCATCGGCTGAGCCTTTCCTCTTACCTGCTCCTTTAACGTGCTCTGTTTAAAGATGATGAGCGTGAGATTAACATCCTTTGTTTTCAGATTTTAGCTGCCCCCCTTACTTAGCCTAGAGTGATTCTTTATCTCAATTGCCAGCTTTGCATGTCATTCAGTTCAACTTAATCGCAAGGATCCACAAATCAAGCGATTTCAGGCTGGGGGCTCTGCCTTACAAAGCCTTTGCACGTCAGCAAATAGGATTTTCGTGCACTTCCTCGTGGACTTAACAAAGACACTTGCTCTCAGTTTGCAGAATTTACAGAGAGCAATTTGGGCATTTCACAGTGCTGTTTGCATGAGGAGCCTTTTGAAGTCAGCGATCTCGGGTGGCCTGTATGAGTGAATAGGCATTAGCACTGCATATACAATAGCATCGCGGCTGGAAAGCTCCTAATTTAATGACCAAGCAGTTAAACCAGATTCAGGCTCAAGATCTTCAGCTGATTTGAATAGGTGGAAAATGTTCACTCTTAAAGGCTATGCGAAGAATTACACCAACCGAAAATTACACCCTAATATTGGGTTATTAAGCTGAGTTATTGTGAAGCATTCACCATGATTGCTGCATATATGTCGTCAGACCTTCGTGTGAAATAGCCAGCACACCTCAGTGGACATGGCTTATCAGAATGTTCAAATGTGGGAGAAAATCTGAGTCTGAGAACAACCTGAAGTTGGACGTGATTGCCTCCCAGTAATCATCCTACAGTAAGAGTAAGATATGTGAGATATGCAAATCAGTAAGATAAGCAAACCCGAGGACATATGGCACATGGCTGGCTGAGAATTTGTGGGGTTTTTTTTTAGTCCATTACTACATTCCATGGAGAGAATTTTGTGTCAAAATTTAAATAGTGTGATTTTGGATCAAGGAACACTTAAAAACCTTAACTGAAAATATTGCCCTTCTTGGGCAATATTTGATCATATATTTGATCCTGTACCAAAGCCCAACAACTGGTGTCTTCTTCTTTCAAAGTAATATTAAATAAAATTTGATCTGAATTCTGTAAGAGCAAATTGCTCAAATAACCACCACATTAACTACAAATGTATGTTTTATACAAAAAGTACATTTCGGGTTGACCTGAAATTAAAATAAATAAATAAATAAAATTTTTAAGAAAGAGAAAGACTCACTCTGGAGAACACTCTCTAATGTTCAGGGGATTCATATCATTTTAGGTGGAATAAGGAGAGAGATGTAAACCACAAAGGCTTTCAGCCTTTCTGATCCAGTATTATGACATATCCAGCAGAGATCAACGACTCAAAGAAAAGTGTAAAATCCCCTGAAATGCCCCATTAAAAGATATACATTTGACAATTATTAGTGTATGGCTGTCTGAGGTTCTACCTCTTCTCCTTGTTGGGAAAGTCACCACATCCTTGTTAGGAAAGGTAGCTCTGGCTCATGTGATGTCTCCCATCTGGGCACCTGGGATCTCATTAATTCCTGCAGAATTGCATTAAAGGTAAGAGGAGAAGCAGAGAAGGTGTCTTATCCCCAAAATTTGTAGGTTGCTTTGCTGTCTATACAGTGGATGCCCTGTTTGAGGATTAATTGCTCTTGCCTCAAAACTCAAGTCCTTCTGCACGAGTTGTGGCAATATTCTGCCACACCATAACCAAGTGTTTAGGGAAGGGTGCAAAGAGGGAGTTTGTAGCCAGTTGCTTCAGTTGTGTGAGGCTGAATGGGTGTGTAGATAGACATAATGGACCTTTCAAATTGGAATTTGGCTCTGGAAAATGCGCAAACTATTGCAGCTTTCCCAGAAGTGCCATGTTATCTGTAACAGCCACACGCTTATGGTTATAGGCTGTAGGCTGTGCCAAGGAATCAGGCACTGAGCTGTTTCACTGGAGCAGTGAAAACTGCTTCCTACAAAGTTGGAAGCTTCATTGTTTGTAATCATTGGAGATCAAAGACAGAGTTGATGCATTTGTTGTTGCTTTGTCATGTCTTGGAGAGTAATGCCATTTGATTCAGACAGTCTGATTTGTTGGTCTCTGCTGACATGTTAATAGCTCCTCAGACCCAGTGCTGCACTGCAAAGGAAGGAAAGGATGATACAGGGAACTTCTCTCAACATGAGAAAGGCCAGCATGTCTCAACATCACTATTCCAACCCCAGAACCTCTTTTATGAGTAGTGGATTGGGAATGGCAGAAGAGATATATGCCTGTTTATGTGGATCTGTGGGATCAAAATCTCTCTGCTCCATTCAAAGTTTTAAAAACCAAAGTGGTCCCAGATCCATAAAGAAGAATTTATTTCTTGTGAGAGCTATAAGCCTTTCAGGACTCCTTTCTCCAAGACCTATACAAACATGAGGAAGGCAATCTCAGCCCAAGCTGACTAAGTCTCCAAAACAGAAGCAGACAGGGGAAAAGGTGGCAATAGAGATGCTTTGCCATGGCCTCATTTCTGAACACACATCCCGTGCTCCCTCGGAGAAGGATGTCAATCCTTTTTTTTTTCACTTTTTCCCTTGCTGAGCAATAATTTCCCTCCTAGTGCAATATATGTGGATGCAATCACCTTTCATAACCAATCAAGTCTACAGGCTCTGTTTCATGGCTGTTGAAGTAAAAACAGCAGCATTTCTCTGCCTCACCCTCCCCACAGAGACATCTGAAGCCCCAGTGGTCCCATCACACCATCAGGCTTGTCAGCATAAACGTTCATCCCTCAGAGGTTTCTGCTCACTCTGAAGTGAACTGAGAAAAACTCATGTTTTCCAGTTCAGAGTGGGTTTGGCACACAGTCTGAGTATATTTGGGGTGAACTGTCCCAAAACCTCTTGCTTTAAGGACACGGGTACATTAACGGACCCTACAGGAGGAGCTGCTGGCAGCTTTATCAAAGCTGTTGCCACAGGACAGATGTCCCACTCTCAGAGCCACAGAGGAGCCAGTCATGCGACTTGCTGTGTGTTTGTTTTTCCACGTCAGCTTTCAGGAAAGGCAGCATCAAACATTACACAAGATGCAAACATACGCACGTTGTGTGCAAGGGTAACTACGCACGCACACACACAATCCACCTTGCCAAGGCTGGTAGCAAAGAGCATTTACTGGAGAGTGTGAACACCTCCTGGTGAGAAGCCTGTTCTTCCTTTGAGAAAAGCTGCTTTGCTTTTGTAAATAGGGGTTACTATTTTAAGCTGGGTTTTAATTTTTTTTCTTTTTTGTTTTGTTTTGTTTTTTTCTCGGGTGTCAAATACAAAAATGGGATGAGATGTCAATTCGGGCCCATGGAGCTGGGGAGGGGTAGACAGAGAGAAACAAAGACCCTGAAAAATGCTTCCAATGCAGGCAGCTTGTTTAAGCACAGAGCATGTTGCAGCCAGCTGGATCTTTGGAGAAAAAGATGAATTTCTACCCATTTAAGCAGGAATAAGGTGAGATGAAGGGAGGGGGGAAATCCATGAAGGTGAAAAGCCTTTTATTCCCTTTCCCTAGTTGTGATGGATGATTTTAGCCTAAAGTACTGAGCCTCCCAGTGAAGAAAATATCTACAGTGATTTTGATAAATAAATGGTTAGACCTTGCATTTGCCACCTTGATGGTGGAAAGAAAGAAGTTTAGGCTTCATTGTGGGATTTTTTTTGCACAGTAGTCAGAAGTCTGGGACAATCCTACTGCCACTCCTGCATTAAAAAGAGGAACTTAACTCTTGGTCATTATTTCTCACTGTTTGTTTTAGATTTTTAACTGTGCAGTTAAAACTGGAACACTCACAGAGGCTGGTCTGAGAATAACAGCAGGCAAACTGAGGATGGCATAGATGAGAATGCCAAGAGCTTGGAAGAGGAAGGAAATGGGCCACCCTGTCCTGCACACCTCCAGTGGTGGCTTCTCTCTTTCCTCATATATTTAGCATTATGCTGTGTCCTGGGTGGCATGCAGGCTGCCTGCATGGAGGTGTTACTGACTACTTTTTGAGCAGAAATAAACTCCCAAACCTCAAAATGTTTTTTAGTGGAACAGATGCACTTCTTTTTTACATGGACGAAGCTTGCAGGCGTTCTGAGGTGCAAGAATTCCTCATGGCTGTGTTCTCAAACTGCACGCATTGAGGCAGCCCCTTACTTTTCTTTCCTTCAGACTGTAGCCTCTTACTCAAAGGAGCTGCTTTACTACCGCTTGCAAAATGAGGTGCTTCCATGGCAAGGCATCAGGGGATACACAAAGAGGCATTATAGTTCTCTATGTTTTTGCAGGAACATAAAGAAAAGTATTCAATACCATTGCACATACAATTGGCAAAACACAATAACCCAAGCTGGAGTGTAAGCTCATAAAGAATATGAACAAAGGAGTCTTTAAAGCACTACCCAGGACTTCTGTTTTACAGCTCAGAAATGTTCTGGAGAAGGGTGCTAGGGAAGTGCTGTACAGCCCTTGACCAACTTAGATTTCTACAGCAGCAACATTTCTCCCCCTGGAGCACTCCTCGTTCTGCCTTGGCCGGGTTTAACACCACTCTGCTGATGAGATGTAAACAGATCAGAAGTGTCAGGCTATGTCTTGGAGAAACTAGACTCTGGCACTTCTGTTGGGCCTTGAATTAGAAACAAACATTGCTGTATTTCCAACCCAACCTTCATTTCAAAAAGAAAGAAAAAAAAAAAAAAAAGAATACTGGAAAAAACCAAAAAGCCCCATTCCTTAGCTTTCAGCATCCCTCTGCTTGTAACACTTGTCCCCTAACTCCAGCTTCCAAAGCCATGGAGATAATACCCCATCAGCACATGGCAAAGGGCACATGAAGGCAAAGCATTCAAGGACCATATAGCCCGTTCTTTCATTCTCTACCCCAGCATGGGGCTTCCTGAAGAGGATAGCTGTGTTCCTACAAAAGGCAGTTGAAATTCTTCTCCCCCATTCCTGCCCAGCAATGAGGAGTTTGGATCTGCTCAGCATGAGATGAGTGTGGAGATACAGAAAACCTGATAAAAAAGACAGAGCTAAATGGAGAACATAAATATATCTCAGAGCTACACTAATGAGAACATAACTAATATGTTGCATATTCCCAGCAGCATGAAGGAAACCTAAGGGAAGCACAGGCATTCAGAAGTATTATTTCATTAGCTGTAAGCTAGTTTTTTCACACAAAGGTATATCTTTCTGTGTATTTAAGTTCCTCTGCTGGTTTCTTATACCACCAAAATGTCTAAATTTTGTATCTGAGCCTAAACTGCTTGGTTGTCTGTGCAAAACTACGTCTGTGCAAGGCACAGTGGGAGGGGTGAGCTTTGGTTCAGTTAAGGTGTGGAGAGACTCCTGAGAACCTGCATGACTCTTTTTATTCCCTCTGAAGTTTGTTCGGTTCAGTTAGTAACCACAGAGCTTCTGAGAGGCTCCAGGTGCACCCAAGCTGCAGGATGAAAGGAGGACTATAAGGAGGGCTATAAACAAGATATCTATGGGTTTTATTTCCTCTGCAGGAGGCTGTGGCAGAGGTGGCAGCAGACAAGAATGCAGATGTCCATATCATTTGCTCCCCAGTACATCAAAGGAATGACAGGTCAGCACTTAGTCTTGCATGATTTGCATTTCTGAGATGAGAAGGGTGACAATTTGAGGTGACATGACAGCAGGAGGTGTTTGTAGCTCTATTGGCCCTTAGGAAACCAGGGTCAGGACATAAAAAATGACATTTCTTATTTGGCCAATGGGCAGGACCTTTTGGGAGAATCTTTCCAGAAGAGGATGCCCATCCTAACACCTGAAAAAAGAGGTGGAGAAGATTTTCTATTGGGCCTGTCTCAGGGTTTCCTTTTCTGTAAGAGTGAAGATAGCCAGAGGAAGACAAGAAACTAAATTTAATTTTGTTCTTCCACACACGGTGTCACATCCCTGCCAGTTCATTGTGCAGATGTGGATAAAGTACAGCCTGCCCTTCTTTCCAATTTGGTGCAGGACCTGGGTGTGACAGGATGTGCCAAAAAGCAGCTGTCCTGGGGACTTGCTAAAACACACTGTGAAAGATCACCCTTTTGAGTATTTTATTTTTTTTTCCCTCTCTCCACCTCAGTGAAGCTGATTTGCTCACTGGGGTCATCTAACTATCTCTATCAGTGGCTTCTGCGGTAGCAATTAATTTGTGTTAAAAAAAAGAGTGAAAGCAGGTAAGAGAGGTGTGAGACATTGGAGACAGATAGGGAACAGGTGTCTTTTGGCACTGATCTTGCCTGCTCCCCCTTGCAGAGCCTATTGATGCCTGACACTGCTCTGCAAACAACCGAGTGCTGCTCATCAGTCTTCCTGGGCTTTGCATTCTCTCCTTGGAGGACATTTGTCCTTAAATAGAGGGTCTTAAACTGCCTGAGGGAGAGGGAAATACTGACACTCTTTCTCAGGCTGTGAGCAGGCTGATCAAAAAAAAAAAAAACAAGACAAGCTTACCATTTCAAGAACTTCTGCAAGAATATTTCTGCAATGTCTACTTGGAAGACAAGCTTTTGAGAGAGGAAAAAATTAATCAAAACTGTGAAAGTTTTCCTAGCAACTCAAGCCAAGGTGGAAGATATTGTCCAAACTGAATTACCTAAATTCCCCTCAGGCCTTTTGGCAGGTCTACTAGGCAGGTGGCTTGTTGGGCAGGAGAAAAAAAAATAACACAAAAAGCCCTTACTATGCAGGCTGTAAAGGTTTTCCTGCCTTGTTTCTAGCATTGTGTTTAAGGGATTCCTCTTCTGCCCAGTGGAGCATCTCCATTGACTTACAGCAGCTGGAGAGCAGACCCCTGGGCAGATATGTGGCTTTCCCTTGCTGGAACAGCTGATGTATTACATCCCACAGGAAATTGCCTCTGAGTACCATATAAAGCAAAACTAGAGTGTACATAGGAGCATGGCTTGAAGTCTTAACTCAAGAAAAAGCCCATGGCAGAAGAGAAAGATTTAGCTGAATAGGAATAAGGAATCTGTGCTTTGGGGGTTGACAAGACATTTGGGATATGCTATGGGGAATGCTAGAGTGGAAAGGACTAGGCAAATATGGGACATCATAATCATTATTTGAAAAAATCTGTATCTAGAAACCCCAGCTCTGCCATTAACTAAGACATAAGCTCAGCTGAGTTTCACAGACTTTATCCCTGTCAGAGATTGGGAAAACACAGTCTTTCTTAAGCAGTGCTCACCACATTTACTCAGTTATTTTAAATCGCACTATAAATGAATCTAATTTACCAAGTTCCCAAATAACTCAAAACATCTATTACTGAAAATAACATTAATGACAGAAGGAAAGGAAGCCGAAGTAAAGGGCCCAGTTGAGGCAGGTTTTGCCTGTTAATCTCCCTTATGGAAAGCAGATCTGCACCTGAAGAACTGCAGCTGGGCAGTGGGGTGCAATTAGTTAGTGCAAAGCTCTGTCAGAGAGAAGTGCTTCTCTTTTGGGTCCACAGAAACCCACATCAGTGGGGAGGGGAAGAAAAAATCTTTTAGGCTATTTTGGATTTAAGTGACTGAGAAGTCTCTCTTTGTGCTGAAAAAAAAGACTTGTGAGGTGAACCACTGTCTACATTGTGAAGCACTGGGCAATTTTGCAGCTTTCACTGCGGTTTCTTATGGGTTTTTCACTATATGATTTTCAGAGAAGGAAAAACAAAAGTATCTTGCCAAAGCTGATCTCCTGTGGGATAGAGAGTGGCTGCAGCAGTGGTCATGTCCTGCAAGCTGGGGAGAAGGGTTGTTTGTAGGAGGAAGCCATACTTTGGTCTCACCATGGAAAGCTGTATCAGACCTCTGCTCCCAGTTTTTTACTGCCCTATAATCACTTGTGTCCACCACCTTCACTCATAAATACTTAGAACTGTCTAGTTTCTGTCAGGGAATTACAGAAAATGTGGTGATGAAATTAATCCCACAGATTCTGTCTGAAATAAATTTTTGTCCAGGTATTACAGGTAAGTAGTCACAGACAAACCTGCCAATCTGACCAAATAATCCATCCTTTCTAAGGCTTCCTGCACTACCCATACACTATTTGAATTTCCTTTCCCATGACAGGATCTTGTGCTATTAAGGTGTAAATCTGGTACACCACTGCTGATCTACACCAGCCCAAACAAATCCTTCAAGGAAGAATTCATATTTCATATGAATTTCCTTTTATAGTCTCTAAAAGGATATTTTCTATCACGTTGTCTGGGTAATTAGACAAATGTAACAGTTTAGGATACAAGGATCTCCCAGGTTCTCAGGCTGCCTGAGTAGGGGAGTTCAGGGTGTAGAGGAGACACTTTCTTACTGCTCATCAAATATATTAGTGGAGGACACCAGTATGCTGGAGCTGGGTGTTCTCAGCCTGGCTATTCCCCACAACAAGGAAGTGAAATGTGGAGCCTTTTTTTTTTTTTCTGCTTTGGAGAATTAAATGGCACCTGTGGACACATGCACATGTTTATGCTTGTTTTCTCTGTACACACATACACACACAGACACACAAACACCCCCAGTGTTTAGCTTGGCAGAGCCCAAAGGTGTGTCTTTATTTCTGCCTGTCTTTTTCTTCCACAATGGTGTTCTTTCTGTGCATATTCAACAGATATATTTTGGTCCATTCCAGCTGGAATGAAACTTACAGTCCAAAAGAGATAAAGAGAAGAGAGATGGGAAAAGTAAGTGAAAGAAATATGAAGAGCTGGCTGCCAGAGGCTGCCATCCAGATATTTCTTTCACTCTCCTTTTCTAAGAAAATCAGAGTGAAGTAGTGCTGGACATCAGATTTCCCTGGCATGGAAAGGCTGTCTGTCTGGGAGAGATGTCTAGGAAAGCCATGAATTTCAACATAGTCCATGTAATTTTCAGGGAAGGGGATCGATTTAGAATGAGCAGGATTTTCTTCCTCCTCCTTCCCCCTATGCTATCACAGAGTGGGATTTTTGGACATACTTAGTATTAGGGGTCAAACAGCATGACCCCTTCCTGTAGCATTACATCTGTTTTCCAGCAGTTATGGCAATATTTGGGATTTGGGAGTTTTGGAATTAGCTCTGGCTCTGACACAAATTTCTGGGGCACACATCTTCTTGCTTTTTTGTGAAACACTGAAACACTTCTATTACAAGCAGAGTTTTCTTCCTCACCCCTGATGCAAGTCCTTTTTTTAACCTCTTCTGAAAACACCTCCAGTGTCTCATTCTGGTGGCTAATTGGCCTTATCATTAAGATTTTTTTTTTTTTTAACTAATGTCTAAACTCAATGTTTCCTTTTTTAGGATTCAAGCCACTGCTCCTTGTTATGCCTGTTTCAATGATGTCTACATAATATAGATTGATATGCTAGTCAGGGATAGTTTAAAAAGAAACAAATCCATTAAGGAATGGCAATATAGGAATGAATCATATAAAGTATCCATCTATCTGTATATACATTTCTCTCTGTGCAGATGGACACACAAACCATTTTAAATACACACACACAAATCAGACTGCTGCATTTCAAGGATTTCCAGCACTTAAAGACCCATAACAGCATGTTATCTCAGTCTCTGGATATCCTTAACCCACGATCTTATTCTCTTGTAGAAGCCCAGGAAGTTGTGGCTGACAGGAAAACACCTTGTCTGCTGCTAACTAGGACACTCAGGCTCATTTTGCAACCTTGTGATCCCTGCTTTTATGTAGTGAAAGTTGAGATAAATCCCACCCAAACTCTGTAAAGCTGTAGGTCTGAAACTAGTCATTATTTTAAGCATCTGTTTTTGTATGATGCAGTGAAAGAGGCTTCCAGGCCCTGATTAAGATCACTATTTGTTGCTGTAATGCAAAACAGTATCGTTAATAGTGTTAGTAATAAGCAGTCCAGAATGCAAATCCTGAGAACATAGGTTATAAAAGCCTGTGCAACTTTAATGGTTGAATGTTTATAATCTACTTTTTGATCTTAAAATCATAATCTATAACTAAAATGATTTATTGTTATTATTACTATTGCTTCTACTTTACTAGCCATATGTTATTCCCTCACTTTCCTCATTATTTGCACATTAAATGCTGGGCTGGTAATGGCACCTGACTTTCCTCAGACAGGATATGATTGTGTTAGGGCTGAGGTTGAGCAAGAAGAGCTACTTTTAGATGGATCATGTAGGATCAAAGCTCACTTTCCATCGAAGGTGGGTGGGGTGAGGAATGTGAAGGACAGAGGTAGTCTAATGCTGCTGACAGGAATTTTTCTTGGTGCTCAGAAACGTTCAAGTTTAATAATTAGACAGAAGTAGTTACTGTTTTAATGAACAATTTGCTGCACAGTGATGCCCAAACTAGAACTCTTTGATCATCACAGTAGACTCTTCCCTCCTTCTGTTCCCAAAGCCCATTAGAATAACTTCCCTCACCTAAGTTTCAGCACAGCTTGTTGTTAAGGGAAATTAACTACTTTGTCCAATCCAATTTCAAATTAGGCAACATAATCAGAAGAGCCTCTGCCACTTCACTGGAAGGACCATACTTCCACTATCAAAAGAGAATCTTACAGTTGTCACACTCTGAGGTTTGCTTAATTTTCAGCCTTCTCCTAATTGCAATTTATTTGGTGCTCACAAGAGTGCCACATCTTTAATTTTCCCCCTCCCACTGATAAAAAGTTGTCATGACTTCTCTGCTTGAAGTGATAAGTACTTTTCCTTAAAAAGTTTTGCTATGCCTTTCTCTATCTTGTGTGTTCAGTTACATTCCTTTTATTTTGGCCCTCAGAAGAGGACAATCTACACAGTGAGTAATATCACAGCTGCACCTTTGTTCTACATATGCCACATATTTACCATGGAGATGCTAAAATCTGGGGGCAGCTTTTTCAAAATCTTTTCGCTGCTGTGCTGTTCCCTGCCTGTGTGTTTATAGAATGATAGAAGACAAACTGACCTCGAAACCTGTACCAAATGAAAATGAAATAGCAATATGAGCAGTATCTTTTCCTTCTAATCTTAGGCTCTTACAGGAGTGGATACAAGGTGCTCCATCTCCTCCTTGCATCTGACATAAGAGGGATACAAAATGAACGTTCAGCAAATTTCATTTCTGAAGATTACCTCCTACAAATCTGAATATGAGATCTTAACTTTGCTGCTGTGAATTAATAAAAAAGCTCTGTAAGAGCAAATCATATGTGCTATAGTCCTCCAGTTACCACAGCTGTACTGTGAAAAAAAAACCCAAAAAAACCCCAACCAAATACCAAAACAAACAAAAAAAAAAAAAAACCAAAAAACAAACAAACAAAAAAAAAAAACCCCAAACAAGTGAAAAGTGTCACAAAGGGACAGAACCCCATGGTGAACCTATCTCAGCTTAGGCCAGAGAGATACAAACATTGACATGACAATGAGGATTTATATGGGTGTCTGGAAAAGCATGTAGAGCTGAGATACTGAAAATCAGCATTGCTTTCATAAGACTTTCTCACCCCATTGGTCAGACTACCATTAAATATTGCATTTGAATGTTATTGGTTATATTATGTGGTTTCTTTTGTTTCTTTGTATCTGGATGGAGACTTAGTTATCTAATATTGGAAAAAGGGGAAAGAAAAATAACCTGTTTCTACAGTAAATCATATCGACATATTGGGATTTCATCTTGCATAGCTGAATCATTTGTATCTGACAGGTACAACTACACTGAAGATGTTAGACTTCACAGATAAATTAATTTTAAGAAATGTTTATAAATCTAGAGAGCTGCACCCATTGACTTCTGCTCCAAGCTGAGGCAGAGTAACCACATTTTCAGAAAATGTCTTTCCTGTTGCTGTGACAGAAGAGTTTTTGGTGGAAGTCATTCATTTTTTATTGCTTGAAAAAGACAGTGCCAGGGTGAAAAATTTCATAGTAATGTTCATGATGTTAATGAACATAAATCACAGGTCGATTTCACCAGCAGCAGTGGCTCTGGGAAGGCTTTCATTAGCTAAAGGGGTGCGTGGTGGTGTGGGTATCATTTGGTCCAGAGGACAAAGAAACAAGAATCAACGTTCTCCCTTACTGGTGTGCTGAAAGGCAGGTGCCTCTGGCCTTGGCCAAAGTGGATGTGTGAGGGAAGAGTGTTGGAGGTAACAAGATGCCAAATGAGGACTGTCAGTCATGGGGAGCTACCTAAACAGTGTGTCACTGGGCCATTCATTCATTGGAGGGATAAAGATTCCCCATAGCTTAATACTATGGTACACTTTAAGTAACAATGAAAATGTAATCCTTGAAATCATGTCTTTGCCCATCAGCTTGAGGATCAAGTGTTAACCACTTCTTAAAAGAAATGATAGGTCTGAGACAAGGGAAGGAGTGGGAAATAGCAACAGTAAATCACACTATACATATATAATATATTGTATAGATACATAATATATACTGTATAATTTGTATATTTTTTAAATAACAAAAATTATGCTTTTTCCTGGTAGGCTAGAGCTGCAGCAGGATGCTTCTGATGCTTTTATTTCCATCTGAGTTATGCCTACTACATTAGTCCATATATGCACACATAGACCCTTTACTCTACAGCCATCCATTCCTTCATTGAGTCAATAATCACTTCTGTTCTAGTTCTACAAAATTTTCATGGCCTGAAAAGAGTCAAAGCAAAGTTTTTGTCTAATTAAAACCTGTGGCTGAGAGAATCAAGCTGAGTATGAAGAAAGAGAATGAAAGAATTGCTAAGTACTTTTTATGGTCTACTAGCTAAACTACAAGGACCCTCCAGCGTTCTGGCAAAACCAATGCACAAATCGGTTCTTTTCTTATTTAATTTGCTGGTGGATGGGGGTTGCTACTGTGGTCACTGGCAGCTCTCCCAGAACTGAATCTTCTGAAGAAGTCCTGTAGATGAAAAGAACTACCTAAGTGTGCTTGTATTTTTGAACGCAAAGATAGTATGTACCTCTACCTGACAGACAAATTCTTGAGAAGTTCCCCTTTTTTTCCTGTGGAAACTGTTTACATAACTAGGCAGAGTTATGTAAAGGAGAGGGATTGTTTCCCAGAAAATAAGCAGACCATTTGTAATGTCTTGCTATCCCTACTCCCATGCCCTCCTGTCAGCACAGAAGATCCTACTGTCAGCTGATATTCTCCACAAAGAAAAAGAGATATCAGAATCCTGCTAGAGGTTTTCAAGAGGTAAAGAGTAGGGGGAGAAGGGCAAAAGGTGAAAAATAGGTTAGAAAAAAATATTTATCTTACAAGTTGTAGAGAAAAGTCAGAAAAGAGTGCAATGAGTAGCATTCAGGGAATGTGGCTGCAAGTGGCTCAGGTGCCTCTTGAGTAGGTGGGTTTTACTGAGTGCCAAGTTCCATCTCTGGCTAGACAGCCACCTCCAGGAAGCTCTTGGCTTCGACAGCATTTCTGCTGGGCAGACAGAAACCAGCAACACTGAGGATGGTCCCACAGACTGGTAATGAAATGTCTTGCTAATGAGAGATGAGTTGGGCTGGGTACAAAGATCATTGCAAGGTGCTGCTGTATATGAGGACATCTGTCAAGTGCAGCTGACCTGCCAGAAATGAGCTGTTTTAATTGGATGTGACTCAAACTTCCTCTGTCTCTACTTGATATTTGTATGCTTTATGGAATAAGTGCTTCTTGTTACCTTCGTTAGCATGTGTCATTGAATATATAATGTCCTGTCAGTTTTACTAGTACGTTCTATTGACTATATTGCTCCTGCAAAGCTCATGTTGAGTTAATGTACCCGATTTATTTATACAATTCATTTTGCTTTATTTCCAGAGACATGCTGTGACCATACTGTGATGCAGATCCTGTGAGAGTGACTGTAATAAATAAGCCCAGTGAACAATTATCTCCCAAACACAGCTTCACTGACACAAATCAGTGGAGTATAGTTCTTCACTTACATTTAAGAGCTGGTGGTCGCATAACAAATGTGGAGTGTAACCAACAGGGAGTACAAGCAATGCATTTGTGATCAGAAATGGAGGTGCAGGAGGAAAAAGAACTGCCAAACAGCTTCACTAGTAATAATTTGGAGGGCAAAAATGTTTTGTGGTGTGGGTGCACTGACAAAAGTAATAGTTTCAATTGTCTGTATTTTTCCCAAGTTTTCTGGTAGATAGCTAGATAGGTAAATAGATAGAGTAGGCTTTTTTTAATGAGTTTTTTTTGTCTTTTGATGCTGGCACTTGGAATTAAAAAGTATTTTGTCCTTCAGCAAGGGAACTACATTGTTTTTTCCTTCTGTCTCCATATCTTTTCTTTTTGACTGGAAAGCATTTGATTCTCTGTACATTTTCACTTGACTTCTCTTGCAGCAAAACTTCTCTATATACCAGCTGAGAAGGCATCAGTCTACAGTTGATGAATAGTAGTAAGCTCTCCAGAAACTGGAAGAAAGTTCCAAGAGCAGAGTGCTGCAGAAACAACGGGATCCCACAATCACTGACTTGCCCTCTCTGTATGTTATGTCTCTGGGACTGTTTAAAACTAGATGCTTCAGACCTGGAACAATCATGAAATGGATCCCAGCTAACAGCAGGTTTTATACTGTAGGTGTGAATGTTTGAGACATTGTCCAAATGGTGCCCAAATGCCCTGACAGGAGCCGAGATCTCATCAATACAGTCAGTATTACGCAGTATAAAATTCTTCTGACTGAATGATGGGGACTTACTTTGAGGTGAAATAAACCTTGATCAAACTCCACTGACCATATTGCCTAACTCCCTGTTGACTGTAGAGGCAGCCAAGAGAGATTTTCTCTGGTACAGATGTATGCCCTGCAGATACACATACTCAGTCAAAGGAATCACTGCCTTGATTTTGAGGTAAACAAAACAGAAGATGAAGCCCAGCACTGTGCAGGTTGTTGTTGTTGTTATTATTAATAATACATAACAATAATAACATTAATAGATAACCAGGATATTGGAGAGTCTTCCTTATTCCATGACTTAGCAGTTGAGTTACATTATCCACATTGATGTTTGTAGTTCCTCAAGGCTTCATGGTGACAACACTGCATCAATGAGAAGACAGCAGTTTTGATTGCAAGATTGCTCCAAAGCCCTGAAAAGCTAACAAATGTCTTATCCACTGTCTTTCTTGTCACTTTGAGCTTTGAGCTCCGAGGTATTTAACTCGCACTATCCTGCTCTGCCTTTGAGGAAATCTGCCAGGAGAATGGCAATATCCTCACGTGGGCAGCATCTGCCACCTGTGTGAGCCCCATGCCACTCTTTCAAAGGGGATGGATTTCTCTCTCCAGGTGTGGCTCTGTTCATTAAGTCACATCATAGTAGTGAACAACTAGAAAAGTGGGATTAAGCCCTGTGAGAGGTACAGTACCTCCATAGGAGGAGTTTCTTTGTGCTGGCACTTCTTTGGGACACGGGAGATGAAGTCAGCCACTGAGAGCTGAGACCTCTCCCTCCACCCTCTGACTTCACACACCCAGTGAGGCTCATAGCTCAGCCTGTCCATCAGCATCACAGTATTCAGGGCCATGGAACACCCTCATAACCACCTTAGCTAGGTCCTGGCCCTAATCAGTCTGGACAGAAAGGATATTAAATATCAGACAAAGGAATATGAAGGTCTGTCCCTCAGGGTCTTGTTAGCAGCCATGGCATGGTTTGCTGGTACTGGAGCTCCTGGCAGGAACAAAAAGACTGCTTTGCCATGGTGGTCATGCACAGCCTGTCTACTGAAAAGCCAGTGCATGGCAGGGCAGAGGGAAGGTAGGATTTCAACCTTTGCTCCAAGCTGCCTCACTTTCATGGGTTTATGTCAGGCCGGTAGCGTTATTTGAACATAGTTTTTCTGGTTTAATTTGCATAATTGATGAGATGGAAAATTATCTCAATGATTGATGGATGTTCTGCATGCACCAGAGTTTGTCACAAAATATAATGCATCTGTAGGATGAGCCTGCTGCTCCTGCCATGTTATTTCCCAACAGGGCTATAAAATTCTAACTTTACCCCGCAGGTTTTTAAGTTTCTATTCTTTTTAATCTTTTACAAGACAATGTGCAACATGGTAAACAAGCACAAAGATGCAGCATCAACTAGAGTAACCATCTTTCTTCACTGTACTCCTAGGATATTGAGTAACGAAAGTGAAGAAGCCGTATCACACTTGTGGAGTTGATCCAAGACTTTCCTACATGAGGTGTTCTCACTGTCAGCAGACTTGCTGTACAGCTCTATATACATGTCCACCTGCTTTGGGAATGGTTTATCTCTTTCAGACATTTACATTGACAAAATTATCTTTTCATTTGCAGAGTCATCAGTGTGTATACCACAATTCATGTGATGAGTGGACATTATTTTCATAATGGCTTGTAGATATTTTTATAATCAAAAGATAATGCCAGGAGCAAAAGTACTCTTTGGTAATTAGCAATGCTTCTTCCAAAAACAAAACAAAACAAAAAAATCATCCTGGCTTGATCCATTCTTGCCCAGCAAAGCACTGACACACACAAGTAACTTGAAGCCTGTCCTAAGACTGTGTGAAATTACGTACATATTAAGTCCAGCATGTGTCAGAGTTCCCCGCAGAGCAGAGACCTGCACGGACACACATAACTTTGCTGAACAGGGAATTTAGAGGGATGAAGCCTCCCTTTTCCTCTCTGCAAGTTATGCACAGGCACAGAAGGTTTTTGCTGCATTTTCGTTCACTGGAGTGATGTGGTGGGTGGGGTGTGCCCTGCATTACCTGTCTCAGTTATCAGGAGAAGTAGCTAATGAGCTCTTGCCCTTGTTAAATGGTGAACCAGTCCCTCTGGGCAGTCTCAGATGCCAGTTTGAAACTGGGCCTGACATCCCAGGACACAGTCCTTTAGGGAATCAGAAAGTGAGGCACCTTTTAGTCATACATGGGCTATGCTCAGGGAGGGTTTATAAGGAAAGCAGGGAGAGAAGGAGGATGAGAAGAGAGTTTTCTTCATCCTCAAACAGATCATGCACAAAGACTATGAACAAGACTTTCAGAATACTTTCAAAGTTTTTCAGCAGACTAAAAGCATAGGTTAAGTCTAAGATTATCTAAATCTTAAGTCCAAGATTTTCACAGCACTTGAAAGACAATTTTGCAGTGTCAGATCAGTTTTCTAAACAGCTCTAATTTTGGTATAAGGAGGACGTAACTGCAGTGATATCAGTGAGGCTGGAAAGATGAACAGCACTGGCAGTCCTCCAACCACTTAAGAAAAGGTACCAAAGTATTTACCTCAAGAACACTTTTCTGTGACAACTCATTGCACTGAATGAAAATTTGCTTCAATGGGAATTTGTTCTCTGGGCTACATATGGATTCTTCCAAGCTGTGAATAGGTCTAATCTGCTTTTCTCAGTGATTTGATTTAATACACTTTAGTTCACATTAACAAGAGGATTAAAAACATGTTTCCAGTATTAAGCCTGTATGTGGTACTATGCATTTTTTTCATCATACAGCATACTTCATTAATGTTCTCTGCAGAAAAAGGATAAATCAGACCAAGAACATGGAAAAAAAAAAAATATAAGAACTAGAGGAAAGCATTGGCAAGATTGTGTCTATGCACCTAGAAAATTACTCAAAACCTGAACTATTCAGTTTCTAAGCACTACGGCAGAAAAATCATATGGCAATGGCCATGGTCTTTTTCCAACAAGGAACTTTTCTACCAAGGCAAATGAATGACATTCTCCCCATCCCTGGTCCAAGCATGATGCTGCTGCAGCCCAAAGTGACAAAGGGCTGATTAGTTATGATCGGCTGCTACAGCTGAGGCAATACAGAACTCCAATCAATTCCCCAGCAATCAATTCGTTACACTGAGCTCTCTTTCTCTCCATTTGCAGCTGCCTGACATCCATCAGGGCCCCCTTCTCCTGCCTGCAAGCCGTGGTGAGCATCTGAAGATGGCTCAGTGGGTGAAATGGAGATCAGTGGCTGGCAGGGCTGCTGGGCGGCGGGCGGGCGGCGTTAACCCTCTGGAGCTGAGCAGCTCAGCTGCGCACTTCAAGTTTCCACTGTGATATTATATTTGACATTCAATTTGAAACCCTAAACTCCTTTAATGCAATATCTCAGCACAATGATAGTAATAAGGCAGTACCACTTGCTTTCGATTTAACTACCAAAGGCAAAGTGGACAGGGGGAGAAAGCAGTCCCAATTATGTTAACCCCTTTGCTTGTGACTTGTTTTATAAGTACAAAATTCTGTATTAAAATAAAGTCGAGAGGAGAAAAGGACTGCTTTTTCAGCTAGCAGTTAAAATGTTTTGATCTGTTTTGTTTTGCTCCCTGAAAGTGCCAGAGGCTGCCATTTGCTCTGAAAATTTCTACAAAACTGCATGTAGATGGGATTGCTTTCTGGTAGACCTGTCACCTTGCATATATGGCAAGAGATAAAGAGCCCAGATAATATTTTTTCTAAATGCAGGGCCAGAGTTTGCTCTCACCAAAGTTCCTCTGATTCTTCAGAATTCTACTTGCATGGTACTGTCACCATCCCATACCAGCTGAGATGATAGCTGTGGTTTCAAGTACTCCAATTTCTTGTCCATCCACAGGAATATGTGGAAAACAGTGCACCAGTGCTCAATATTTCTGTTTTACAAATGGGAACATTGATGCCCAGTTTTGATGGGAGAAGGAAATTTTGTTTACTGTTCAAACTGAAATACTGACTCTAGGCGTTTTCAAGGCCCAGATATGGGGCTGTCAGCTCTGGAGAACTTTGAAACACCATTTCTAGCCCAAATTTGCCTCTAATCCTAAGGCACAGCAGGACTGTCATCCAGAATTTAGTCAGACTTCCAGGATGAGAAAATACAAAGTGTGGCTGTGCTACACCAAATTTTGCTCAGGTTTTCTGTGGACACTCACCTTCCCTTGGACTCAAAGGATCAACCATCATTAGTCAAAAGAGGTGTCAGTGTGAGAGAAAGGAGACACAGACCTAAAGGATCAAATCTAAAGGCAGCTAATATTTATACTATGCATACTTTGTAGGATAAGGATTCTTTCTTCTGGTAACTTAATTTCCTTGTCTTCCAGTCCTTTCTAACCTTTCTATCCCTTTGCTTCTAGACTGTGTACAGACTGATTTATGCTGTGGAGGATGGTGCAAAACTTCCTGTCTGCCTCTTCCCAGCTTGTCCTTAGACACCAAGTGAATGTCAGAGATCCAGTCTCAAACTATTTAAAAACATTTAGCCAGATTTACACAGCAACTCTCTGGTCAAACTTTCTCTGCTTTAGGAAAGGACATGTCGCCCCTCTTGGCAAATCAATTATTCAGACGCTGTGATAGTCCGAGGCATCGTATCAGTAATAAAGTAGTGAATTATTAATCACGGCTTGTGCCATTTCGATTAGATTTGGGAAATTCAGGATTAAATTTCTGGCACCCTGTGTCTCGGATTGAGCTCAGCCCAGCTGGCCTGACAGGCATGAGCTGGCTTTGTACTTCAGAGGAGGCTGGTGGATAAAAATTACTTGAAAAGCCTCAGAACTTCAATTATTATTATTATTAGTATTTTGGAAGGAACTGGAATGACTGAAAATAGATTTCCAATCTGCAGGGCAGTTTTGGTTTCACACAAAACTTCTGCTGTAATAGCTCAGGCTTTTTTTTCTGTTCCTCTGAGCTCATCTGCTTGCTGCAAGAAAGGCTAACTTGGCTTGAAAGACGAGGCAGTCTTGTGAGGAGTCTGTGTGTCTCTGTACAGTATTTACACTTTCTACATTTTATCTGGGCTCTGAGGACACTCTGAGAGATCGAAATCATATTAATTAGAAGAACAGGACCAGCATTCCTACTGCTCTGGCACTAGCTGTTGAGGGAGGGAGAGCCTTAATGCAGGAATGTGAGCCTTGGCATCCTGAGAGGATGCTTGCAGCCTGCTTAAGGCTAGCGTGAAAAGAGTTTTGGCTTTATCTGCCCTGTGCCCAGCAGACAGCCATCCCCTGCAGTGCCCTGCCACATATATTCACCTGACTTCACTCAGCTGATATTGTTTAGCTCTTGCCTGTGCTTGGTGCCTGCTGTGGAGAGCCAGCTCTGAAGTGCTGGTGAGTGCTCCTTTCACTGGAGAAAGGCTTTTTGAAAGTGTGTCTGCCACAGAAAGAGGAGCAAAACCAGAAATGAGATAGGCAGCTGGGAGAGTTGAGGCGGTTGGAAGCATATGGGGAGCGTCAGCTGCCCCACACATGGCCAGGTGACCTGTGGAGAACTGCTGGGATGCCATGCCAGTGTGTCAAGGTTGAGCTGGTACACCTGAGCATGGCATGGGGCAGTGCTGTGTGTGGGAGCTTGGTACTGCAGGGTGTTGAGGGGACACCAGAGCTCAAACCACCTGGGAGAACTAAGAGGAAGTGTTCTGGTGTACCCCTAACCAGAGTGAATAATGTGCCATAGAGATGTGAAGAGAGCATTTCTTCTTAGGTGACTTTCATCCATGGGTGAAATTTAATTTTTCCTTGTTGCCTATAGGCATAGGAGGTTTGCTATAGAAGTTAGTAGTTTCTCCAGTAGTTAGTCTGAAAAGTTAAGTAAGTTTGTCCAGGCCTTAAGGAAATCAAAAGGAAAACTCTGGTGACCTGACCCTACACTCACATCCTTGTCAATGTGAACTGATAGCACAGGTCTGAAATGAAGACTGCCGGGATCCTCTCTGTGAAGTTGGCCTTTTGCTAGACATACAACTGAGGGAACAGCTTTTGCCACAAATGTAGTCCAATTCAAACCCTGAACAAGACTCAAAAGTGACCGAGTTGAAAACCCTTGACATGAAGGAAATAACATTTCACTCAGTGTAGTTTTAATTTCATCCTTCTGCCCTGGAGTCAGAGGTTTCTGAGCAGAACAGGGACTGTTGAGTGCATGTGCATTGTGGGGAGGAAAGTGTGTGGGGAGATGCTGCATGTAACTAGTTTCTTACTCTTAGAAGCCTCCATGACTTTCGGGGAAAGGAAAAAAAAAAAAAAAGGTTTTAAAAGAGTTTTTTTGAAAGAGGAGCTGAAAAAGACATCAAAACAGATCAAAGAAACTCATGGAAGTGGGAAAAAATGGAGTGAGGGAGAAAAAAAAAAGAAGGAAAAGCTCCTGCAGTAACACTGGATGAAAATTAAGCTTCTCAGATCTGTTTAAAAGATATTCTGTTTGATCTTTTATATCTTCTGCTCTGATTATCCAGGTTCCTTTTGATGTTGCTGAGCCCTATAGAACTGATATGTAAAAATACACATACATATGTATTAGTACAGTGGGTACACACGCACATGCAGGGACCCTCTCATGCTGTCACTGCTGCCTGGGAATGGGATGTGCAGAGCCAGCAGAGGTGAGGCCACAGAGGAGCAAATCCAGTGCTGTGATGTGTGTCCCGTGCCATGGTGCCCCTGGGAACATAAAACCCTTCCTGCTCCTCTCCTTGGCAGCAGCCACTGGAAGAAACTGAGCTCTGAGGCATACAGTTTAAAGGTAGGAAGATGCAACTTTCTGGTGACACACCACGTCCCACTCCCTGCACCTCCCAAACCCTTGGAAAGTCATTGGGATGGTCAGGATGAGGCGCAGCCATGGAGAAATACCTCTCAGAGATCGTGCAAAAAGACACCCACAGACAAAAGGGGCATATCTATATCCTGGGATCTTGGAGCAGATTGTGCAGCCCCACAGTCCCCAGCAGAGTTGCCCCACACTGTCCCTTCCTGCCTCCTGTCCTCCCCCTGCCTCCACACCAAGGCCAGCTCCACACTCCTCAGCCCTTTGGGAAAAACTGGTTTTGTTTCTGCCCTCCCCCTACCATAAGGGAGGATGGCCAGCCCTAGGAGGGGTCGCTGATGCTGTCGGGGAGATGGGAAGGGATTTTGCACGAAGCAGCAGAGAGCCCCATCGCGCTAAGCCAGCTGCTGCTGCTGGGGCAAGAGAAAGGAGGCGGATAGAAGCTGCATACAAATCCCTTGATGACCAGGCAGTGAGCCTACTTTGCCTTAGTGCTGCCACCTGCGATGGCTTCTCACCCTTGTGTGACACGTGAAGGCAGCAGACCCAGCTCTGGTGGCTGCAATCGGCTCTGCATCCCCCCAAGCCCTGGCTGTGCCACGCTGGCCTCTGCTCCCCACTGCTGTGGCACCCACATGCTTCCAAACCTTTAATCTGCTTACCCTCAGGAAGCCCTGGGAGGCAGGCAAAGTGGCCTTAAGCTCATTTTACAGCGGGAAACATGAGTGATTTCCATACAAATACTGATCAAGTTGTCAGCAGAGGTGGGACCCACACTGCATCCACCAAGGCACTCTCCCTGGGAAGGAGGGCAGCTCTCTGCCGCCCACCTGCATCTTCACATATTTGGTTTTGCACTACTAAGTGCCATCTCTGGCAAGGAAAACCCTGTCCTCCATGTCCCACCCCCACGTGGATCAGCATTTCCCACACTGCCTCCTCCCTCATCTCAGTTTTCCTCTGAGGGTGAGCACAATGAAGCACTCCTGTTAAATTTGGGCTCAAATGCATGCTTTCCTGCAATTTTAATACATCAACATGCTTCTGACTGTTATGTTTGGAGAGATGTAGGCAGCTTGGAACAGCAGGCAGAGTATTTTGGGTTTTCTGAGCTGAGGCTGGTACAGTTGGTTGCTTCAGTCCCTGGGCTCTGGCAACCTGATCCCTCCTTGCTAGATGCAGCTTCGTGTATTTACTACTCATTTCTCCTCTCCTTGCTCTCTCCCCCACCCTCATTTGGAGATTTTCCCAAGTAGATCTGCCTATTGCCACTCCCCTCTTTAAGCTCCCAATTTAAAGGAAAAAAAAAGGAAAATACATGGGAAAGTTATTTTTTTATAGACAGCAGTAAAATGATCAAAGGCTTATTTGTAGCTAACAGCGGATGTACACCACTCATTGAACTAAGATGGAGTGGAAGCATTATCTTCATATCCCTACAAATGTGTTCCTTTAAAAAAAAAATCAATGAAGGCAGATTTTTAATTAAAGCAGATGCTGATCCTTCCTGCCCCTGATGCTGCTACATGTTTTGTTGTTGTTGTGGCTGTTATCTTATCTGGGCCTTTATTTATTTATGTATTAGCCCCTGACGACAGAAGATTGAAACTCTGATTTATCTGCTAGAGTTGGGGGAACAAAAAGGAGGTGGGCCTGTTGGAATAAAATGTTTTTGTCTCAAATTTCTTTGCTACCAGGTGAGGGTCAAATACCCCCTTCCTTGGCTTTCCCCTCCTCCAGCTCTGGCAATGTATACAAAGGCTAAGCCTTGCTGTCTCCTTCTCTCCGTCCTTTTTACAGATGCAAATCCCCTCTGCTCAAGCTCAAGAGTGTCTCTGGGAATAAAATGTGCTCTGTGGTAATGCCTTCATTTGAAAGTGTTATAGAGATCTGGAGCTGAACTGCTGAATGGCGAGCTTTCCTTTCTTTTTTTTTTTTTTTTTTTAACACCTTTTAAAATTTTTTTCAGAAAACCCCATTAATTTAGGTCTCTGATAAAATGACCAAGGAAGCATTTCCTAATACATTCACCCTACTTCCTCACCTAGCAGATCTGATCTCCAATTTCCTTCCTCTGTAGGGATAGGGGATGGACTCCATGATCCTCATGGGTCCCTTCCAACTCAGAAGATTCTGTGATTCTTTCTTCTTCAAACTTTCCCCTGGCTGCTCCCATTCCTCTCGAGATCAAGGGGTTCCTAACAAGATTTTAATAATGAATATCAAGACAAACATGTGTTCCCAGCCTGCCACATAACTGGTACTGTGTTCTGAGGGTTTGGGCAGGACTGAGCACATGGTCCATGTCCTTTCCCTCTCTGGTGCTCTGTCTGATGGCTACACAGGTCCCTGGCCCTTTTCTCTTCAAAATCAGGTGAGTGCATAGAGAGAGCTGGGGGTTCATTTGCTAGAAATGACTGGCAGTACCCAGCCATTTCAATCACCCTAAAATACAAAGCAGAGTGATGGTGCTTTAGACAATCTAAATCAATTAGGCTCATGCTCCATGTCAGGCTCTCCTGCTATGAATGATGACCAGGCCAAGGTGGAGGGAGGTGTCCTGGGCCTGGGCTGTCCTCTGCTGCACATCCTTCCTGTTTCAGTCCCCACAGATGCCTTTTGTCCCTGGACCTCCCTGACTTCATGCATGTGTTGTACCCAGACATCGCCTAAGGGGCTGTCTTGACTCTGCAGGTGCAAAGATGACCTGCAACAACCCAGAATTTGGACAGAGCATTTGTCTTTGTGTGTGTCAATAGTACACCAGGTCAGTCTGCAGGGCCTGAGGAGAAATTTGTCCTTTCCATGCATTTGGCCAGGTGCTGCCAGCAGGGAGGGCTTCACACACACCAGGCACAGCCCACTGCTGGAGGCACCGTGCCTGACAGGATGGATCACTTGTCCCATCTGCTGGGCAAACTGCACCTTTGTGTGGGGAAGGAAAGAGAAAACTGCCCAGGGAGTGGCTTTTCCTTTCATTTACAGCTATATAAATGAACGCAGGATCCATACAGGTTCAAGGAATTGTTTAGGTTGGAGAAGACCTCTCAGATCATCCAGTCCAGCTGTTAAGTCATCACCACCAAGCCATGTCCCCCAAGGGCCACATCCACACACATTTTGAGCACTTCCAAGGATGGTATTGAACTACTGCCCTGGGCTGGTTTTTCCAATGCCTGATCATGCTTTCAATGAAGACATTTTTCCTAATATCCAATCTAAATATAGTATCGAATATATCTATTTGATCCTGACTTCCCAGACCTCCCACACACCCCTGACCTTCCCTCTCCTTCGAAGACTGCCATGGGCAGCTCTTCCCCAGGTCTGTGGTTAGGTGCTGGCAGTCATTCATGCGGACTGAGATGTGTCTGAATACTGTTTACAGCCCAAAATGCACATAAAACAAACAAACAAACAAACAAAAAAAAACAAAACAGAAAAAAAAACCCAAAAAACAAACAAAAAACCCCCATAGTTTACGAGAGTGTCTCTCCTACCCAAAAGGTAACAACTTTTCATTTTGTTGTTTTGTTTGATTTTCATTTAAAGCAAGTAGATTAATAAAGGAAATTGAGAAAAATGAAAAGAAATAGCTTTGTTTAAAAAATACCTCATCAGCAAAATTTCTCATATTTTCAATCAAGTAAACAGATTGTGGTATCTTATTATTTGATAGGAGCATGCATATATTTCCATTTCCCAGTTAATAAAGTATTTGTACGAAATTCTTCCTCACTTGTAATCTGGAATAGCATTTTCACTATGTCTGAAAAGACAACTAAATATTGATTTCAATAATATGCAGATTTAGAGTTTTGTGTTTGAAAGGGTGAGATGCATTTCGAAAAATATAAGTGGTTACAACAAGACATGCCTCTATCTGAGATAATCACCTTTGTCTTTCTTTTGTAGTCTAGAGGGATCTGCTTTGCAAAGGTGAGGGCAAAACTCTCCTCATAATATAGTAATCTGCTTTCAGCCAAATCACACTTCCCCTAAAAAAGCACTTTTCTCTCCAAGCTCTATATTTCAAGCCTTGACTGACTTGGAAGGATCCTTGGAAGGATCTGCATTTTAATTAGATGTCTTAGATGTGGGTAAATTTAGGGAACATTAAACCTGACCAACTAGTTTAAAAGTGAGTTTGCTCCTTAAAGCTGTTCAGGATGCTAACAGGATTATGCAGAACCTAACAGGGCCATGGTTTCCCTAAAGCTGGCTGTGCAACAGCACATGAAAGTAAATACTTCTAATTTTAGATTGAGTGCCTATGGGCAGAGGCACCAAATGTGCACAATAGTGCACAATTTATTTGAAATTGCAGATACCCACTCTGTAGAGGAAACACTATTAGCTGTGTCCCATCTCTGCTGAACTCATCTTCATTCTTTTAATATTATCAAGACTTTAAAATGCATAGAAAAATGAGAAGTGAGATATAAACTACTTCCCTTCTTCCTGCCATCCATACTTACATAAGAAAACACACTCAAAAGAGGTAAACCACATATACAATTATATGTATATGTATATATACATATACAAGTATATGTGTATATGTATATATATATGCAAAAGATAAATTCCACTTAAAAATGCAATACATAATCATGACCCATTTTTTTTTAAATCAGGTGGCAAGTTAAGGCTTTCACATCAATGGAGTGTGAATTCTGTTAGTGAATTCTGCTAGTAAATATATTTGAAAGTGTGAGCCAGTAAGATATTACACCTGAAAATTGACTTAAATCAGCCCTCAGCAGAACAGCAGGGAAAAACTTTTGGAGGACCTTGGTTAGGGCAAGGGGTTTTTAGGCATTTCTCTGTGCTTTTCACAGTGATCTGAAGTAGGACACTTCAATCACAGTGCCTCGGTGTAGATGTGCCTTTCACTGCAGCCTTGTATAACTATCCATGTTTGGGTGTTATCATGGGAGTAGCTGCCTCGCTGTATCCATCTTTTCCCAATTGCATGGTATCGATTGATGGTGTAGCAAAGTTTTTGAGTGATAGCTCAACAATGAAGAAGTTCCAGACTCCCTCTCTCTTTCCTCTGCTAGTGGAAAGGAAAATGTCTAATCCTCAGCATTAATTAAACTCTGCGAAACCTGATCCTGGCTATGTAAGGCCTGTGTGTAGATTCATACTCTCTGACAGCATCTTAAATTCACTGAGTGACATTTACTTGGTAAATAAATAAGAGGATCAGACCAGTGCCACTTTACAGAGGTCAAGAAAATCTTTGGTCTGTCAGTGTAGTGCATGGGCCAAATTATTTGCTCTTGAAAACCACCAAAACTGTCCTGAAGCTTACTGATTTAAGCCACGATGAGCTTCTGTAACAAATTTGCACATAAGAGAAAGTGTGAGCTAGAGAGTGACAGAGATTGAGAAAACCAGAGGGACCTTCTGGGCCTGGGAATGAGGAGGCTCTGGTTTATGCCCTGCCTTGGAAAACACAGAGTGATCCCTAAAACTCCCAAGTGTGTTTTCTTTACTGCACCTTCTTTTTCTACATTCTTCCTCACTGTGTTTGCAATGCACTGGTAAGTGTACAATGCTGCATGCCTAAATCTGCTTTCAAATCAGACTTTTAGAAATTTTATCCTCAAATTATCAGGTTTTGGTTTGTGTCCATGGCCCTGCCTAAAGATCTGTTTGTGCTGTGGGGTTTTTGGAAGGGTGAGGATGGAGTTCTCAGGACACCTAAAAGAAGGACTAATTATATGATTATTTAGGTTATCTTTGCAGTAAATTGGGTGACAAAAGTGGGTTAAAGCAATAGCCTGTAATTATAAAAAAATATTTTTTTTTTCTTTGTTGCTCTTGCAGACAAAGCATTCCTGTTATTTCTTCTAACACTCCCACACCCATATATACATTCCTGTTTAATCAGTCCCTTCCAACAACTGCATTTTTACCCCTTGAAAATTAAGGGTGACTTTCAGCTCCCAGCATGATTGGAAAAAAAGTCTGGCAGAGATTAAAGAAAAGAGTTGCTTTTCCCTTCCAGAATCTGTGTGGGATGATGAGATTGGCAAAAGCTGTTGGCCAAAATATCACTTAAGAGAGGCAAAGCTCTTCCTAGGACAGTCTCTTTCACATCCCACTTACAATAACAACAATAGCCTCAGAATCATTTTAAAAGAGAGAGCAGAGAAGGTGTGGGGGTGGGAAGGACAGGAATTACAGCCCTTATACTAATCAGATAGAAAAGCTCTGTCTCCCACAATTCTTTCATTAGCTGGCGAGACAGGTGCCCTCCGACCTCCAGCATCACTTACTTCCTTGGTAACAACTACTGCTGGCAGATGATCCCTCTTGTAGACTTCATCCATATTCAAAGAGTTGTCACATCCAACTGATGCTAAGAAGCTAATCAAGTAGAATTTTCTTTCACTTTTCTGTGTCTTTTTGTCTCCACCCCCCTCACCCCCCACTCCTTCTCTCATGTTAGAAAGATATTTCCCCACCAAACATTGAAATTCTTTTGTACCCTGAGAAAGGACCAGATCTGTGGGGAAAGGGAGGAAATCCCTTTTTGGCTGACATGTGGAGCCTCTGGTGATTTTTACATTTTTACAAGCATAGGAGTGTTTTGCATTGCCATTAACAGCTTTTAAGGATGACCAAGCACAACCAGGAATTTGACTGGGACAGCCGTTACGCCACACCTGTTGTTTCAGACCAGGTTAAAGACTCTCCGTCAAAAATATTTTGAGATTGGAAATTTAATTTCCAGTGCTGTCTAGGTTTTGGAAGAATGTGGCCTTATTAAAGGAGTTGATTTTACGACAGATAGGAGATGAGTTAAAATTACATTTTCTACAGACAAGAGCAATATTTTCACTGATGTTTTCATTTTTCCCCCATGGTAAGCCCATCAGCTATACTGTGCTTCTTTCCTGTGTTCAGAAATAAACTTGCCAGCATGGTTCTAAAGTAGCTAGCAAGAGTTTACATGAGGATATTTTATTTGCATTTGATGCATTTTGTACAAAAATATTTTCTAACTGAGAGGGTCACCTCTTCTAACCACATGCAAAGACTAATGTGAAGGAATTTCAAACTTTGAGGATGAAAATGTTGAATCTGAAATAGCAACTACATATGAAAAACTGTCTCTTACATCCTTGATGAGAAAAAGGAACGAGAAGAATAATGAAGATGCCATTTCTGCACTTTTCCATTCTGAGATTTATAGATTTCTGATCATTTGAATAACATGAATCATCTAGGGGAACGTCTGAGGCCATTGAGTTCAAATAGACAGCAACTCTTCATTCACAACAGTGTGCCAATGGTTGTCAGTCAAACATGAGGGAAAGGAAATCAAACTCAGGAATTTTTGCTCCAGAAAACATGGGAGACTTATTTCAGCATGAAAATCCAGAACACCTGGCAGATATCATTTCCAACTTTTGAAATTATGTATCATTAGATGAGAGAGAATTCCTAAATGGTCCCCAAATTTTCTGAAAAACACTTGTCAGCAACTGACCTTAAGAATCTCTAATAAAAAAACATCTATAAACAATAGCCCTGTTACAATGCCACTGATTTGTACAATTCAGAGGAAATGCTGACATCCTCCATTCAAGCACTAGTTTCAAGCTACTGCAAATGCTGTTTTCAATCCTGAAAACAGGCATCTGTTCCTCTTCCATGAGTTAATTCAAGGGGAATAAATGTACAAAACAAAGGAAAGAAGGAAGTCAAAGCCAGACTGGTCCCAGACAAACATCAATCCTACAAATCTCCCTTATTTCCACCATCCGCTGCCAGGTTTCTTGTTGGAATGTGCAAAACATAATTTACTCCTCGTGTTTTTACTTCCATCATCCTGTGAGAGCAGATTCTTCCTTAGGCATCCTTGGTGCCACCGCTGCTCCCGTCATGGGTGCAAACTGGAGCTGGCTGGTGGTTTTACTCCCAGAGGAGTCTGATCTCTGCAGGATTGCTGCTGCGACTTTTTAGCAGCCTCTGTCTTCTTGACTCTATTTTTGCACCTCCCTCTCACTATCTCTTGTCTAGTAATGTCTCGTCTTGTGGAGACTGGAGAGCTAAGTTCATTAAAATGGAATTTGGTGGGTTATTGCACAAAATTGCCGCTATTTACATCTGCTGCCTGTCACTTTCAATGCTCTATGTCTTCTATCACTTAATACTTCCACTACCTCTCCATGCCAACTTTCAGTGGGCAGCAGTTGTAAACTCAGGTTAGCATTGTTTGCTGCATGTTCTCCTTCCTACAGAAGCCCTTTAATGGCCTGTGAGAGCCCGTGTCTTGGCCAAGAATGTTTGCTCATGGCTGAGACGGGGCTACAGCTGTGCTGGTATCCAGAAATACTCATTTTCCTAGGCTGAATTATAGTTCCTATGCTGTTGTTAACTCTTTGTCTGCTGCAAAATGTCTTTGTTGAGATCAAAGCTAAGAAGAAAAGAGTGAAAATGAAAGTAAGCTTTTGGCTGGATGGAGTGAGCAGTGAACTGAATGTTTCTTATCTCAGTGGGGTTGGGCTGCAATATTTCAGCTGAAAGAAAAATGCTGAATTTTTGCTTGTGGAAGACAGTTTAACTGCAAGATCAATGAGTGACTGCATAACAAAATTTATGCCCAGGAGACATTCAAGAGGTGAAGAGCCATCTAAAACCCCAATGCCTTGAATTAAAAGGCCATGCCTAGTATCTGCTCAGGCACAAGGCAGACTCTGCTGTCCTGTGGCTGAGTCACAGACTCCAGAGCAGCATGTTGCTCAAGTCTAGAGTGCGCTCCTGGTTGTGCAGCACCTCCTTAGGTACTAGAAAATCTTGAACACCAACCCATTATCCCGTCTAACATGCCACATCCATCACCTTCACCTCTGCTTACTTGTGTGAGCGATTCAGCAGAGACATTGAAAGGTTAAAGAGCAGCAGAACACCTTATTTCCACAGACCTCAGCAGGCACTGGCTAATGTCCCACTTCTGCAGAAGCTCAAGCAATTACATTTTTCTTCTTGCCTGCTGGTAGTGTGACATCTAAACACCTAACTGACCACCACAGCAAAGCCAGAAAATCTGCCTCTGTGAAAATTAGGCACGTACCAGCAAGGTACAGCTCAGATCTGGGTGAGAAATGATGGCTTTAATGTCTTCCTAAGTCACATTTTCTTCCTGCCCTTTTGTCAGCGAGTTAACACGGCATCAAAGAGTCTGCCACCCTGATCTCTGACCATGAGCCCATTAAAATTGCATTGGAAGTTAACAATAAGGATGGAAAACAAAGATCAAATGAATAATGCATAAACAAAGCACTTCAATTAGATATTGAAGAAAGTAATATAAATATATTAGATAGCAAAATATCTTGAATTATAAATTAGATGAGGAATTTCTTTTTCTTCCCCCCAATGGGAGGAAAAAATGAGAGGAAATAAAGAGATACACAGTCTTTTTTTGGTCGATGGGAATAAACTGTAGGGTTATTTATACTTCTTTGCTGTTGAAGATTAGTAATTTCATGTGTTTTTGCAAGATAACACTTGGGTCATGTGATTTCATCAACCAATCGAGCTGCCAGGCTCTTTGCTGACACTTGGTAATGAAGTGATATGGTAGGGTAGGACAAAGTCACCTTATCTTTTTATAAATGCATTGAGTGGCATTTGGGATGCCTCCCTACCTTTCTGGTTCATTTGCATTACACAAGAACCCTCTAAATGTTAAAGCTTTCTCTTGCAGTGAAAGTTTGACGCTTCCAGCGGCATTCAAGGATATCTGTCTTGGAGTGGCATAAAAATAATGATGTGCAGCTGTGTGTGTGGGGACGGGGCTGCGTACGCGTGTGCGCAACAGCCGGCTGAGAGGCTCCGGAGCTGTCTCCGGCACCAAAGCAACGCGTGTCGTCCATCCAAGCTGACAGGCCTACCCAACCTGAAATCATCTGAGTGCAGTTTCTGAAATCGTTTGAAAGTGGAGTGTCAGGAAGATGTTTGCATGGCGGCTGACATCTCCTCCCGGCGTGGTTTAATGACATCCCTCTCTTGTCATAACTCTCCTCACGCTTCACAAATAATAACAGCGGTGGAAGAACTTGGCAAGACAGAGTTGGGAGAGGGAATGGGAGTGTGGGGAGGGGATGGGAGGCAGGAAAGTGCAAATCGCTGGAGACAAAACCACTTGAAAGGACTTGAATCAGCCTGAGCATTTGTACCTGGGAGGGTTGTGGGTGTTTCTTGCTTTCCATCATTTTCCCATCTCGTTAAACAAAGGGTAGGGATTTACCTGCCTTTGCCAATCAGCCCAATCTAGAGGAGCAGGTGAGGATGAAATCCCTATTGGTATGGAGGCCTGTCTTTAAAAGTACTGATTGTCTCTGCCTATTTATTGCAATATGTTTTCCAGGTGCAAGGAGGGAGAGGGGAGGAAATACACCTCTGCCTGGAGAGCTTCCTCTTACCCTGGCTGGGCTTCTGGCTTTGTTGGGACTGCCAAGCAGGCTACAGACTGAAAGAAACAGATGAGACCTTAAGGAACCAAAGTGCTGGACCAAGTTTGAACTCCTGACTTTTAAAACTGGCTCAGCCACCCTCCTGCTGACCTAGCTTGGGCGCTTTGCCCATTCCTCCGTGCCTCAATCACCTGCTTTGTGCGAGGATCGAGGAATGAAGGTTAATCCTAGAGCACACCAAAACCAGCAAGATGACATGAAACACATTACAGTGCTGTCAATAGGGGATTAACATGGTTCTTATAAAATGTCCCATGGGCACTTCTTACCCTTAATTAAATACAATTATAGCCAGGAAAAGTGATCAAGAGATAAATGACTGTTTAACTATCAGTCTATACTGATTTCCAAAGAAAGGAGAACATTTACTAAGTGTTTACTTGTTAAATTATGGGAAACCTAACTTCTGGCTCCATTTCTGGTCAGTGCAGTGTGTGTGTATGTAAGATGCTGCCTCTGGATTTCTGGCAGGGAATGTACTGAGCAGAACAAGCCATGTGACCCACGAATTCTGTGTGCTGCCAGGCAGAGGAAAGACTTGTTTCTGTCAGGCATGGAGACAGTGAGAGAGCTGAGGAGCTGGAGAACCAGGTACACTGCTTCCCGAGTCTCCAGATGGCTGTCTCAGCTGTCTTCTCAGCCATACCAAGGTGTTCAGGAACTGAAAGCCTGCACCTGCTGCTGAAAGAAACATGATTTTGTAGGTGCTCAGTGCCTGAGGGTTTCAGTGTGCAATAAAAAGATAATTTATAGTAATCATAACTATCACGGGTGAAGCCTTGACTCCTCCAACAGGCTGCTGTGGGGCAGAATGGCCGCATAAGCTGGAGACAAGTTTGTGGTCTCAAGGACTCTGCAAATGACTGAGCTGCAGTCCAAGGACTATCTGAAGTAATGATATGGCAAAGGGAATGTAAAGACCCTCCTTGCTTTAGCTAGTACTTCTGAGTAAGTGCTTATGTACTTCAGAATTTTGTCTTTTCCTTTCACTCCATACTTAGTGGTCTTTAGCATGAAAGCTAATGTGAACAGAAGTGTGAGGTGTTTCTTATTAATTTTGTCTACAAGGCAGATATGACTGTACTTCATAGAAAACACAACAGCTTGTTGGGCCAAATACATCTGACATCACACATTTGAGCCCTGTGGAGGTGTCTGCTATCCTCTCTGTCCAGCTATGCAGGGGGCATCTGAGGCATGTCTACAGCTTCCCACAGCCCCTTGACTACCTCCACACACCAGCTATGTGCAGAAATCACCCAAACCCATTTTTAAACATCTTTCCAGCTGATGTACAGTGAGCAGAATCCTGCAAGGATGGAGGACAGGTCCTGTGAGGACAGAAGCCTGACTTCCTTCCCTTTGGAAGGAAGCACATGTGCTCCCAGCCATTTGGGAGTGTATTTACAAATTAAATGAAAGAGATAACAGATGCTTTCACATTGTTTCACAAGGAACTGAATGATAAAGTCAAGGAAGAGGGAAGGGAGAAAAGACCTTTGTCAAAAGGAGTGTGCACCCCAATGGCTGATGTTATCTTACATGGGCTCACACCCATGGCACTGGAAGGGTCCCTGAGCAACAAGAAAGACTTCCTTTGGGTGAGTTCTTCAGCTAGCATCCCTTCCCATGCTTCTCTTGGATTTTATGACAGAGTTAGGAGCTTAGTATGTTTTATTTGTCCAAAGTACTTGGTCCTATCTCTGTGACACTATTTCCTAACTCTGCAGAGCAGACTCCCCTCGCCAAGGCCTTGTGTCAGCAGCTGGATGACACAAAGGGATTAACATTTGTTCCCAACCTACAGACTGCTCTTCCAGGTTTCAGACTTTGCAAGGAATATGACAGGCAGTGAGCAGAGATGCAGAGCAAGGGATCCTCTCTTCTCTTGAAGCAGGTGCCTGTGCTTGCTGCTGATACAAACTGCATCACCTGAAAGTACTGGGGGTGGCTACAGCTCCTGGCTCCTTAGCTGTACCATGAACATGGCTAAGGCTTGAGGAGGTGTTTGTGTAAGTGATGGACAACTCGAAGATGGAAACATAAGCTTGATTTTGCTGAGGAGTTAGATGTAGACCCTAGAGGAAGTCTTTCCCTCATTCTCATTGGTTTTAAAGAGAAGTCCAGACTGGATGGGTGAGAGTCTCCGAAGTTCATTTCACCTGGCAGCAAACACCTGAAAATTTGGGGTAAAGCTAAATTGAGCCATGCAAACTCTCTCTCTTACCAATGGGAAGATCTAGACTCCTCACCCCTGAGAGTGATTTCAACTGCAGATGTAGATTTATAGTATGAACTTCATGTGAGAAATTTATTCAGGTTACTGGAGCAAGTATACGCAAACAAGAGCAGCACTGCGAGTCAATCAGAAACAGCAGATGCTGGAATTTTAGTTAAATCTAGAGGTGAGCTGCATAGACACAATGCACAAATTGTATTTCTGTTAAGTGCAGAATGGATGTAATGCTCAAGTGGAGATGCCTGTGATTTTCATATACTTTATATGGTTTGGTTTCTCCAAATATCTACATGACCTCAGCTAATGCTTTCTCTGCTGTTCACCTCACAATAACAATGGGAAGAGTACAGTTTACTTGTTATCTCCAGGGAGCATTTAAAGTAAATACCGAGCAATTCCCCACATTTAACTAACTCCAAAGGGATAGCACCTCTATCTGTTGCAATATTTTTAACAGAGTGGATACCTAATTCCATTTGGGATATTCAGGATGAAGTTCTTAAGTGATTTAAGTAGGTGAGCATTTCGTGAATTTTGGTGGGATGTGTGCTCTACCTCTTTTTCTTGTTTGATTTCTTTATTGTATAAAATTCACATATCTAAAGGGGGATTGCAAACGTGAGGATAGAGCAGCTCTGCATCAGAGGCATTGCACATGGGTGAGAAGAGCAGCTCATGTTCTCTGTTCCCCTCATTCCCCCATACACAGACAACACTGCAGTAAATATTTTGCATGGACACACAGAATCTCAGCTTTACTTACACCTTCATTCTTACCAAACACAACTCTGCTGTTTTTTTAAACGACTCTGCTTGTCTGCTGGAGGACTTTGGGAAGAACTAGCCAGTGATTCTCCCTTCTGCTAAGACTTCTTGTGGGCTCATTTAATCTGCATCACATTCCAGGCAAGGGAAGGAACCTCCCCACTATTGCACCCTAAAGTGTGAATTATCAGATATTTCTTACCTTTTGTTTTGTTTTGGTTTTTTTCCCTCTCACTCTCTGCCCTGCCACCTCTGAAATTTCTCAAACTCTTTTTGTCTATGATGAAAATTAAATAAACAAATAAATAAAGCCCCAGAACTCAAAGATTTCTTATTAAAGTTCTGAACATATGCTACTTATGAAAAAAAAATCCAAGTGAAATTGGCTGATAAAGTAAGAATCCCACAAAGGGCTGTTCTTCCAATCATCCGGTATTTCTCCTGTAATTTCCTCAGAGATTGTGGAATGATTTTCCAGATGTCTCTGTTCCTTCCAGGTGGCGTGTTCAACATGATTTGGAACAAGGCCAATCTTAGACTTCTTCCTATTCAGGGGAGATGATACTGTGCAAGGTACATATCTGTACATACTTCCACAGTTTTGGAAACATAAATGTGTGTTTCTTTCAGTGTGCAAGTAAGGGACAGCCCAGAAGAAGGGTGACTTTCTTTGAAGCTGGTAAAACAGCCCTGTCTGAGAAAAGTGCTTTTTCTGGTCAACAAGAAGAAAACCAAGGACAACTTTGGCTATGGGAACACTTTTAAGGGGTCACTACAGTTTTCTGCTGCTCTTTAAGTTGACTCACATATATCCTGCTTAGCCTCAAAGCTGCTTTGGTTCCTTCCCAAATGCTGTGGCTCCTTGTTTGCCTGTTGAACATGAGCTAGCTGCAGAAATGTGCAGCCCTGGAATTAGGGCTGCAGGGAGTGGGGATTTCTCTGGGGCAAATTAAACAGCAAGTTTGGGTCAGTACATTGGATAAAACCAAAAACTTTTGTTACATTCAAAAGAATAGAAAGCCTATGACAACCTGGATGATTCCTCAATGGCCAAGTCTGCTCTGCTTTTCTCCCCACACTCTTTTCACCCTGCAAATTTAACTGCTTCACTGTCAGTGAGAACCATCTTTGTTTTTGGGACTGACTCCTGTCTCTGCTCTGCATTATCAGAGAGATTAGGCAGATCAGCACTATCAGTGACTGATCCTTGCCATGGTTGGATATGGCAGTGTAAATGCCACGGATGGATTAACAGCCTGTGATTTTTACATGACAAGGAAGATCCTTGCTGGGAGGACAGACAGAGCAGGATTTTGGCTGCGGCAGAGAGATCTGGACACTGCCCTTGAACAAGGATTTTGTTTCGTCTCCTCCCAGCACTGATAGAATGACCAGTAATGACCTATAGGGTTGTAAGATGAAAGAAGAAGGAAAGGCATTTCCCTCCTCCATGTTGGCCCCTGTGATATATTTAAATACCTCCAGCATGTCAGCATGACAAGCTAAGCGTGAGGGACCTTGGGTTTGCATTGCTTCAGCTCTGCAGTTTACTGCTGCAATTCCCTCAGCTCAGACTCCGTGTACATGTTTCTGCCATTTTCACTCATGTTTTTTCAATCAAAATCCAGCCCTTTAATGGAGAAGTTTTTCTCCCAGCAAAGTGCCTAAATGTTGTTGGAGAGACATTTCTCTTCCTCCAGAAAATAAATGGGATTTTGAGAAAAACATCTTAATCTTATGCTGTCAAAAAGACCCTGCTTTAATTGAAAATTTGTATCACTCGTAGAAAGCGTAATACACATCATCTATCTGTGCTCACCTCAGCTCTTTCTCCAGAAATGTCCTATAAGGCAGTTTGTCTGCTTCCATGTATGAACACAGGTAATTTTCAAAGAAAAACAAGAAAATTAGGAATGAGGTAAGCTTCAGGAATTCCTAATTTTTTTTCCTTTACTGAATTGCGGTCAAGGTGCAGGTTTTTTGCTAAACTTCTAAGAATAAATCTGAGGAACAAGGAAGTACTTTTTCTTAGCTCAGGCTCACGAGACTTTCCCTCTCACTAACCATACAAACATCACAATGATGTGCTATGATATTAACATTTTAAATATTTTGCCCTTTTTATGATAACCCTTTCTTCTCTGCTTCCCCACAGCTTTGCCTGCATTTCACACATTTCTAGCACATTTTTAGTGCAATAGTCTGTGCTTCCTCCAATTCAAACATATATAGATATATTTCAATACTGTAAAAAGAAATTGGCATAAATTCCACTTAGTGTCCTTTGCACTGGGAAAGATGTTGCAAGCAACATTTTGTCCTGAACTGCTTTCATTTGGACAACAAAGTTTCCCAACAGAGTGTGGGATCCATCTTCTCTAGCTGAGGATGTCTAAAAGGTGGATTTCTAAGCCCGTCATCCTGAGGTTCCTTTTTTTTTTTTTTTTCTTTTCTTTTTGGTATATAAACACAACCTGAGAGAAATTCATTGGGCATTTCTTACAAATTTGTCTTTGGCTGCAATGAAATGACGTTTGGAGGCACCTTCTTTTGTATTCATTATAAAAAAAGGCTTGGTATGACTAACCCAAATTAGACATCTGGCTTTTAGGATACCTAAGGCAAGGAAGATGAACCTTGTCCCAACTGGAATGGCAGAAAACACCTTCAAGCCCTGTTATAGACAAATGATCATCCCTCTACCTGGTGCCCTGGTATCTGCTGTCTCCTGGACATTGCTCGTGGGCAAATGGGACCATGTCTTTGAGAGCAGTGGGGAGAAACCCACTTGCAATGCATAACTTGCTTAGAAGTGCTGCTGAAGGGCCAGAAGGTTTGGAGATTGGTTTCTAGCAAGCCATCAAAGAAAGCACTGGAAACCAAACTATATTTTTTCGCTAAACACCTCTCTTTCATTTGCACCTCAGGTTTATTTCCCCAGAGCTCGCAGCAGCCGGGTTCTAATTTTGGATACGTGACTATCTTTTAGTGAGACAGTCACCAAGAACATGAGATTGACAATAAGTTTTTGGATGTGGGAATCAGTGACAAATTACTTTTTGAAAGTAATTTGAGCAACTATGAGTAGCTGATAGATTCAGGCCTCAAATGCTTTCACCTAAATCAAGACAACCTCCAAAACAAATTCACCAGCCTGGAAGAAATGGAGGGATGATTCTGGAGGGATGATTGGGTCACTGAACATAGCTATACTCCTTAGAGACAGAAAAACATAAGAAGAAGGATAAGGAGACCTGATATGATCCAGGGAGGAGAAGAGTGTAGAGGGAGGTGCTGAGAACACCTGAGGTACCCTAAGATGTTGAGATCCTAAAAGCTAAATGGGAGTCCAGAAAAGTGAGGGAAGACAGAGAAAGCATGGTGAGTTTGGCATTTATGGTCTCAGCTGAGCCTGCTGTGAGTCTGGAAACAAGACTCAGACTGGAGAGTTTCAGCTGTGGCTCTGGTGCAGAGCTTCTCTTGTCCCAGTGGAGAAGGGCAGAAAGAGCAATGGCCAGTGCTTCCACCCTGGCTTTTAACTCTCAAGAACCCCTCAAGCCTTCTGTCCCAAGACAGGAATAAAATCTGCTATTTTCCTCCTCCTTTCACAGAAAGGAGGAGCAACAGTGTGAAAGCAGACCCCTTCATGAGAGGATCCCATGTTTTGAGGGCTGTGAGGCCATTTTCTCTCCCAAGGGCACCCTGTGCTGTCCTGGCCCTGCTCCCAGGCAGAGGGCTCATACCAAGCCCTCCCAAATGGAGCAAGGACAGACTGGACAGTGCAGAAGCTCTTTGGAAAGCACTGCTGATCTCATGTGCAGCTGCCCAGCAGGAGAGGGCTGTCTCTCGGCAGGACCTCAGTGGCTACATCTACATTATTCTGAAAGGGCACCATCTGGAGCAGCAGGAAACATGGCACACTCCAGCTCCTGCTGCCTGCCTGCCTGTGGAGAGTTTGTTTGGGCCTGCCTGCTGACATGCTGGCCCACCAGGAGTCCCTGGGCATGCGAGGTCTTGTGCAGTGGGAGTGGAGTATACTTGACACACCTTGGGCCATTCTTGCAGGCTCATTATCTGCACAGAGGGTGATTTCCTGGTCTTGAGCTCTCAGGGCCACCCTGAACAGCCAGTGTAGACATTTAACATCAAGTGTTATTCAATCCCACCTGTTCACAAGCAGTTTTTTCTATCTCTTGGACAACAAAGCATTTTACATCTCTGTCCACGTGGGTCATTCCTCCCTCCTTCTCTCCACCCAACTATGCAAAACTGCACACAACATCAGAGAAGGAAAAGCTGATTTACCATAACCAGGCAGAGCTTGGGTACATTGCATAAAATATGCTGTTTGTGACAGAGGGAGACATCCAGCCAATTTGATAGCTCTGCTCCCAGAGGATTAAGATACCTCCTTCATCTCAGCAGAGAAGTCTGTGTATGGAAAGAACCTGAATTAAAAATCTACCTTTTGCTCCAGTGCCTTCAAAACACTGCTGCCTCACATGGGCAAAGCCAGACATAATCCTGGATTCAGTTCTCTCCCAGACTGTTCAGTTATCTTGCCTTGCTTGTTTGTTCCACTTGTGTACCCCTGACACAAGGATAATCAAAATCTCTGGAGGAGGGGAGCACCCTCCCTATTGTAATGAGTAGACCTCTGCCTGAACCCTGGTGCTCCCAGACAGCCACCAGCCACTCTCATGGGTTTGTGGTGGTCCCCTGACCATGGCACATGAACACATCCCCATCTTTAGCCAGCAGGGTAGCCCACAGTGAGACCTTTCTTTTAAATAGACACTGCTAGGTGAGGTAAATAAATCTCATCTTAATTGGCTGGATCAAGGACCCAGGTAGTCTGTGACAGAATAAGACACACTTTACACCAGCAATCTATGTCCTCCCTAGCCACGGGTCCAAGCCCCTAATGCGAAACTAAAGTACATCAAGGGCTACCAAAAAGGAAAATATCACCTTTGTCTCAGCAATCTTTTGAATTACAAACTGAATGAGGTGGGATAAACGCTTTAGGGAAGAATCACTGCCTGCTTGCCCTGATTTTACATTTTGTTTTATACACACAGTCTTGGCCACAATCAAAGATAGAACATCAGGCAAGACTGATGTGCTTGCAGTATGGTCATTCTTGTGTTCCTCCCTCTCCCTTGGATTAGTCACTTAGGGGCAGCTTTTTGGTCGCAACATTGTTCCCAACTTTCTTCATCAAGGTCACATTGGAAGTCTGTGAAAGGTCTGAGAATTAAATCCAAATTTCTCAAGTGAAATCTCTACACATTTTACTGTCCACTCCCTGATTCATGGCTGCTACAACTACTTTCAACTGCAGAATATCAAACTTTTCCAGGAGCTGTGTCTGATTAGTTGATAGTGTTTTTGAAAAAAAAAAAAAAGAAAAAGAAAAGGGAACATGTCAAATAAATTCAAACAATAAATAAGCCAGCTGAAATCGAGGTCTGCTCATGGATATTCAGTAAGCTGCAAAAGAATCAAAATCTGTTGGATAAATTATTCATTGCAAATTATTTGTTCATCTTGACAGTCATAAAATTATACAATCCATTAAAAAATAAAATAAAAAAAATCCAGTCACAGTATTTGACTCTAGTCCTGTGCTATAGAGAAAAATCCACTGTGTTGGCATTTTGGATGATGAGCCTGTGCCCCCACTGATGGGATCTGTGAGTGTCCAGCACCCTTTAATTCATCCTGAGAGATGGAGTCCCATACAGACAGCCACTGACTGCCTCTGGGAGGGGTGGTTTTGTTTGCTTTTAGGGGATCTGAGGAAATTCCTTCATATTTCTCTCTGTACTTCATTAGAAATGAGAAGGTGTGGAGATAACTCCTCTCACACAGCTTAGATCCCAAAGTCATACAAATCCACTTCACTCTGTGCCAATGGCTGTGTTCAAAGCAGGCTGTGCTGCCACACCTCCTGCTTTGACCTCTCTGTGTCCCTTTCTGCTGTTGGGCATTGCTGTCACTCACGGTGGTCCTGTTTTATGGGGAATCCTTGGATGTCTGCTCCAAGAGACGAAATGAAGAGCAGAACTGTGCTGCTGGACTTCCCCCATTTCCATTCTCCTCTCTCAAATACACACCTGGCACCTTGTCCTTGCACAACACAATAAATGTGTCTCCACACAAGGGAGGGGCACAGAGCTGTTCTGATAGCTCATGGCTGGGCACTCCCCTTGTGCCCACTCTGCACTGCCAGGTGTAGAGGGATTGCACTCGGGTTGATAAGCACAGAGGCCATGTCAGCTGTCACTTGGCTGCTATTCTTCCTACATCTTGCAGCCCAAATCACTGAAAATACCCTTTATTTTCAAAATGAAAAATACAGCAGAGCCCTTATCAACATACAGCAAGGTGTAGCAGAGGAATACAGGGTCCAGTGCAGCCAGTCTCACATGGCTCTTATAGCCCACATATGGACTGAAAGGAGTGGAGATGCCTTTGGTTACTTCTGCACACGCAGGCACACACAAACATTCACATGAACACGTGTATATGTGTGTGTGCATAAAAACCAGTGTGATCTGATTAGTATTAGAAGCAGTGGCAGACTTCAGAGAGTAAAAAACCCTGGTTCAAAGGCAGAGAGAAAATAAGTTCTATTCTGTTCTATCCAGCATCTAACACACCACCTTCATCACCATGGTATTTATTTTTCCCTCTGAATTTTTCTTCTTTTCAAGGTTTGATCTGAGGCCAGGTTTTCTAATGAGTTTAGTGAAGGGATCAAAGGATCTAACCATCTGCCTAAAGAAAACAATAGTATTTCCAATTGAATGATGGTATCTGGCAGGGAAGGCAGATTGCTGGGCTCCTTAGCTACATCATAGAACAGAGATGGAAAGCGCAACAGAGAAGGAAACCTTATCTAACCAGATGCCAGAAAAATTTCAAGTCTTCCCAAAAACTACCCATTACTTTATTTTGGCAGCAAAAAGGGAGAAGGAGAGGAGTGGAGAGGAGAGGAGAGGAGAGGAGAGGATAAAAGGAAGAGGAAAAAAAAGGAAGGAAGAGGAAAATAAGATGAAAAAAGAAAAGAAAAGAAAAGAAAAGAAAAGAAAAGAACTGTCATGCGAGAGAGAAGAAGTAGATGTATTTATGCTCTCCTGGAAGGAGCTCCAGCAGTGCAGGAGGACAGGCACTAGGCAGACAGACCAAGATTATTGGGATGAACTTGTGTATGTCCAAGGCAGGTCCTCTCCTCCCCTATTTGTTTCATCTGTTCACAGACCCCATTAAATGAACAGTGAATTAACTGGTTTGCAGAGCCCTGTTGCAAGGGAGTGGATGCTTACACAGCTCTGCTTTCCAGTGGCCCCTCCTCAGGCAATTGGGTGTAGGAACAATTTAGTGTTTGCTCAGACTTAGCAGTTGGATATTTAAAAGAGGGGGAATAATTTCAAATTTGCAACTTAAGACCCTGGAAATTGTCTGGACTTCCAAAAGTCACAAAACACACTCTTCTATCAGTGCTTAATATATCTGAGAATAAGCAGAAGGACTAAAAAATTACAAGTATATTTTATTAGTCTTGGCATGTAAATGAATGTCTTCAAGACCATCAGTCCTAAGATAGGAAGAAGGATTTAAAATAGATTTAGACTGTTAAACAGATGGCCATTCCTCTGTCACGGACTTCTGTATAGTTGTGGAGTTTTGCTGTTCACCTCATCATTGATCCACAATCAGTGTGACCATATCACAGAACATGTCCAAAAAAAACAGCACACAGAAATCTCAGACAAATGTGCAGCAGCTCAGATTCTATCTCTACACAGAAACAAAGAAAGTCTCTAGGGGAAAATGTGGATGTGTGGTGATTCTGCCTAAAGAGAGATGATGGTGTTTTTGCTGTCTCCTTTCTGGCTGCTTTTGAAAAAGACCACAGTCACAGATTCATCTGAGCCCTTTCTCCACAAGATCCTGAGACAGAGGAGGTTGGGTCCCAGCCCTAGACATTAGAGATGCAGCCTTTGCAACTACCTCTTTTTAAAAGGAGAATACTCCATGTTAGCAGAATATTTGTATTTTTTAATGTTGGCATTGTCTTCTTCCTCCTAGGCAATTTACAGGTATAGAAGGGCATGTGAGCTAAGCGGGGACTGAGGGAAGGGGGAGACTCCAAATCCACAGCCCTAGAGAACAAGCTAAGCAAAGAGGGACTTCTCAGGGCTTTAATGCAGCATCCTCTTCCTGACTAGCTACTTGGCATTCCAGCAGGGTGGGTTAATCCTTTGCCTTTGATGAATCTTTAATCTTGGCACCTTGTGGCTGAAGCCGGCACTAACTAGCAGATCCTGGCGATCAAAGTCATGCACTTAAATATTTCATTTATAAATAAAAAGTAATAAAATAAAAAATAAAGACTTGTCTTCATAATAGCAATAAGGCAACTCCAGAGGGGTTGTTAGTGCCAATTAATCACACTCTTGGGACTGAAGTGTAGCTCCTCTGCTCCTTGTAACTCTAATTGCCCTATGGGTGCAATTATCCATACCCCCCTCTTCCTCTCCCTGTCCAGTCAGACCTTATGGCTTAATTCCAGTGTAGGCATTCTAGTTTTTAACCTCTGTTGCTCTACTCCACTCTTCTGATGATCCAGGCTGGGAATGGAGAGTGATAATTCTTCTCCTCTTGTGCATGTTGACTCTGGCCAGCTGCAATGCAGGTGTATTCCTGCCTGCTTCCCCGTGCACAGATCCTGGCTGCCTGTGGGGATCCTCAGGGGCAGCCTTGTGCTGCAGAAGAAAATTCATGAGCATTATCTTTGTGGACAGGCTCTGCAGCTCATGTCCATGAAGGCACATAATTCTCACTTCCTACTCAGCACCTCAAACTTCCCACTGATGGAACCTCTACTCAGATCTTGGGGGCTGGACCTGAGCTGTGAAATTTTGAGCATGGAAAGGAGCCTCTTTCCACTGCTATTCGTACTACTTTGAACATTTGGAAAATGCTAGAACTAATCCTGTTAAACATACTTATCCTTTTCTTTTTTTTTTCGTTATCCATTATTTAAGCATTTCCCAATATGAGGCTTGGACGTGACCCACAACACAACTAAACCTATGGATAAATGGAGGCACATGCAACAGTGGTGTGGGACTGGCAGGAACAGGGGCAAGGAGAGCACATCTAGTGACTTTTTGGGACTATTTATATGTTCTGCAGAAAAGGTTTAGACCACCTGATTGGGTCCCATTAAAAATGAATTTCCCTGAAACCATTTTAAGTGTGCTGGCTGATAACTTTTCTTGATATCCCCCAGCTGGGAGAAGCAGTGAATGAGTATTCTCTGTTCATCTTCCACTCAGTTTTACATACATCTGTCATAATCCAGTTTTATCGGGAGAGACTAAAGGTACCAGTTAGCTCCAAAAAATTTAAATTAAGAATTTATTTAATCTCTTTCTGTGGAGCAGAAATATGGGAATACAGGGCCCTTTATTTTAGTAGATGGGGAGGTAGAAAGAGCCAAATCCTAGAAGAGATGTAATGAAGAAAGAAGTTGCCCCTTTTTAGAGTAATTAACTACTAGAAACCTCTACCAAGGACTATAGAATATAACCTCGCACTAGCTACTTTAAAATGGGATTGGGTATTTTTCTGAAATATATATTTCACTTTGACAATAGCTCTTGGACTGGAAATGGGAAATAATTCAGAGAAGTCTGAAGGCCTGCTATATGTAGCAGTGTAGCTTAGACTGTCACACCAGTCTCTACTGGGTTTAAAATGCATGAATTATTGAAGTCTGATACTGAGTCTCCAAGGCAAAGGTTGCTTTTGCTGGAAGGCTGAAGCATTTTGAAGGTTCACTTGTAACTTCCTGTGATGTTCATCACCTGCCATAGTGGAAGACCAAAGCTTTGAATTCAGGTCTTACAGAAAAAATGTAAAAATCAAGGACTGGATTCTTATTGTACATACTTTGTGGCTGATCTGAAGTTTGTCATCTTGCTCTGCCTAACCATGTGATTTGAGAGCTGCAAAAGAGCTGCCATACTACAGGTCCAGAGCTCTGAATTCCTTAAAGAAACCTGGTTTGTAGCAATAAAGTTTTCCTCATATTTTTGCTCACTAATATATAGTCAGCTAGTATAAAGTAGCAGAGCTCCCTTTACTTCATCTGAGCTGTAGCAATTTTCCTCATCTGAGAATGTGTCTCATTTCACCTCTCCCTTCACTGGCACTGATGGCATCACCTCTTGAGAGAATAAGAATGCAAATTTAATTCCCATCACCAATTCATTCCTTACCTTCACTGCTAAGACAACTAAGAATTACTGCTGACCACACACACATACACAGAGAGATTTGCAGAGAATTGCTGCAGTTCTGCAGTGAAAATGCTCTAACTCTCATAAAAATCAGGGATCAAGCTGTTCCTATGCCTTGTCCTTCCCTCCAGCATTTAAGACCTGGAAAGCTTGCTGCTTGTGTTGTAATCTTACCCAGCTACAGGGTGTGTTACTGCATTGCTTATTCCTCCCCTGTGGAATGTAGACCTCCATGCCTCACATGATCCAGAGCCTTGTATGAGTTATACAGCTATTACGTTATAAGTGGGACTGATGTATTACAGAATGCTGCCATACATCCTATGAATGGCACTCGAGCTCCATTTTTTTCTCCTTATAGTAAATTCTGCACTTTTTTTGGAAGTGGACAGCTTCGCAAGGATGCAAAAATCCCACCTGGGAGTGGCTCGGGTAGAGTTCAGGGCTTGCAGGGTCAGGTGTTACTCACCTGAGCACCTCACTTCCCCTCAGAGGCAGGATTTGTGTTGACATGATGACCAGCCCCAGCTGAAAATCTTCTGTCTTGTCCAGCCAAGTGATTCTTCCATTCCTTCACACATAAGTCCACTGCCTGAACTGCTCTGACCATGATAGTATTTTCCCTTGTTCTGAATTTACTCTTACCTCAGCCCCTCACTACCATTCATTCTTTTTCTGCCCATTGACAGATTTGCAGGCATCTGCCCTTTTTGAAACACTCTCCTGCACAGGAGCAAGACACAGCGTGATGTTCACATACAGTGGATTTTTTTTTACAGGGTGATTTTGATAAAAGAAATATTTTTCAGGATCAAACATTTCTGATCTTCACTAGATATGCATATTTCTGGGCTGCAGTCCCATTCTGCTCTCAGTTCTTTAGAACAGGAAGAAACACAAAGCCCAGGGTACCCACAGGTAGGGACTTCAAATCTCTATCTGGATATGAATTAGACTCTTCTCTTCTTTTAATAATCAACATTGAAGCCCATGAATCCTTTCCTTTCATTGTCTTGGAACTGTTCTCTTATGAAGTTTGGGATTTTCTTGAGTTTACAGCTAAATACCAGGGTAGGAGCTGGAATGGAGTTTGCAAATGTTAGAGGTAGTTGGATGTGATTTTTCTCATTTCTCAAATTTTGAAATTGGCACAAAGGCTTAGTACTGGGCTTTGTGTCTATTTATCAGCTAAAGCAAAAGAAGGCACAGACCCAGACACTGTGCTGGGGCCATACAGATTGTTGTGAGCCAGGCATCCTTTCCAGGGATGTCTGTTTCACTCTCTCTGTTCTGGGTGGAAGAGAGTTTAGATAACTGGATAAAAGCTGTGCTATGTCTCTTGTCCTGTGGGCCAGAAAATGGGCCTTGGCTGGTTTAATTTGCTAGAGTAGATATATGTTTTAAGATTGCATCATGTGGTAATGATAACAGGACAGTGAGACATGAAAGTTTAAAGATAACAGTATCTTCCCTGCTAACAGCCCGCTGTGGCTCTCCTGTATCTTGCAGTTCACTTTCCTATTCCTTCACTGTATCTTCCCTCCTTCCCAAAACCTGGTTAACATGCACTGTGTGGCTTCTTATGGGATGCCTGGAAATGGATTTGGAAAAAGCTGGGTTCTCTCCTTAGAGGAACTGTGGGGCTTATGTGTACTTGGTGCTGCCTCTGCTCCAGCCCAAGTAAACATTCAGCAGCACAGCGAGTGAGTGAATGAGTGGTTGTAAAGCCATGATGCAATCCTTGCCTGTCATATCTCATCTAGGAAACAAAGTCAGATGGCCTTAAAAAAAAAGAAAAAAAAAGAAAAGAAAATAGCATAACCAGTATTTCTGTGTTGGAGCTGAAACATTAGCAATCAGAGGAGAATATCAAAGCAGCGCAGCCAGCACATCCATCTCAGGCACATCAGACCAAACGGAAATCCATCTCCAATATATACAAGGAGCCTAAATACCTCCATGTCAGTAAGACAGAGACTCAGCCTGGCTACAGGGAGGATGGTGAAGTGCAGAAATGGGGTCATAAAAATGGTGTGCAGAGTGTTATGAAGGCAGATCTGACCAGGGGCTGGGATCCAGGTCTGGCATAACTGTGTCAGGTGCAAGGGACTAGGGAATGCAGGTCTTGAACATTTACTGCCGCTAAATGAACCAAGATTTTTTTGTTGCTGTTTTGTTTTGTTTTGTTTCTTTCCCCTTCCCCCTGAACTTCAATGTATCTCTTATTGTTAATGAAATAAACTGTAATAACATGTGGATAGGACTCACTAAAAGGAGGGAAAAGAAAGGGAAATTATATTGAAAAGTATTTACATTCATCTGTTCAAATCTTCATATTTGGCTTCTTTATTGGGTCTATTGACTTTATTGACTGGTGTTTGGGATAAAAGCAGCACTCCAAGTCTACAGTGAGTGTTAGAAATGTGTCCTGAATTGGGGACAAGCAAAGAAGCACTGGCCTGTTTGTATCCTCTTGCCCTGTATCCCATAAAAGTTTTGCAAAACCTGATGTTGGGAAATTTTTGTCACTTTGGAGACCAATTTATAAGATTTTGGTAAAACTTCTCAGAAGTAAATTTGCTAAACTCTGGCTCAGCTTTGACCCTGAGTTCTCCTGAACCTGGATATGGTTTTATTTCTAGTTATAGATTTTATATATGTTTTACTATAAACAGAAAGGCCTCCTTTTAATAACGAGAGGAAAATAAAGATATTACAGGGGAATTCATAGTTCTGCCTTTGTCCCACTGGGTCTAGAAGCAGAAAATGAGTGGTGGAGTAAAGAGAAGGTAGAAAAGAAAGAGGAAATCACAACCATCTTGTCAACCTAGCCTATTTATCCATCCTACGAAGATTTATCTCTTTCTTCCTTTGTTACTACGGCCCTGAAGATGAAGGCAGTGTCCTTTCTGGGTTGCACTCCCATGGCTGCTGCTTATGGAGCATCTCTAAACCCCTTGCCGATACAATCTCACAAAGCTTCACAGCACCCTTGTGAGAGGAGTCAATATCATTAAGGACGATTGTACCTTACGATACATTTCCTAATGCCCCATCTATGCCACAATTAATCTCCAGTTCCAATCCAGTATTTGGCCTTCCAAGGTACACATTTACTTTCCAAAGCATGTAGTAATGATTTTCTGTCCCTGGCTCCTACTTTCCAGTGGTGTAAATCTATACAGAGCCTGCTCTGGCTCATTTTACACCAGCCCATCATCTCAGACTCTCTCTCTGGTATTTGTTGTCTGGTGGTGTTGCAGGTCATTAAGATAGATGCTTGTGGCTACCTCGGGACGGACGGATGTCAGTGTTGGGAAGATGTGTTTCCTTATATATGGTTTGCTGCACTCAGTGGGATATTTCAAGGTGGGAAGAACTATCAGAATACAAAGAGGAATTGAGTTCACACACTGTCACAACTGTTGGGCTTGAAGGCACCCAGAAAGAGCTCATTTTTCTTCTCAGAAGACAGGATCAGCCATATCTACGTGGTTATAGACCAAAGTTTGCTTATTCTGCTCTTTTGGGTCTGTAGTCCTGAAGTGTCTGTGTGAACAAAAGATTTCAGATTTCTTGGACTTTGCCATTTTACAGTGTGTTGTTAGTGTGAGTAAATTTTACCTTATCATAAAAGTTACCTCTTCCAGCCAATTTTTTTTTTTTACACTACCACCTGGAAACCTGTAATAAGGAGAGCATTATAAACTTACTGTTTGCATTAGGTTTTGAAGCACCCTAATCACTGGACCTCCCTCTCACCCCAGAGCTCTCACACCTCAGCTCTTGGGGAAATGAAAAAAAAAAAAATATGTATAAGGTCAACATGGGCCGATTTACCTGCTTCATGCACATGAGCACTGGGTGTTACCCTGCCCAAACTGAAAATGAGTGGTGGGAAAACTGAAATGGGAAAGTTGAACAAAGCCTCAGATGGCAGGTGATGAATGCAGCTGCCATTTGGGTATGTGGGCACGGACTGGGAAGACGACGCAAGTGTTCTCCACCTTTTGGCTAAGTTTGTGATTCAAACCCATCCAGGGTCACACCTTGACCCTCTGAAAGAACACCCACAGCTCACACTGAGATGCTGGGGAGTGCTTTGCCTGTGTCTGAGGGGCTAATTGGGCTCTTAATTGCCTAGCATGTCTGCACGAGAAAGGTGTGTGGTAATAATAATGCAGTAAATGAGAACACTGGCTATTTGAATATCACTTCCTTTGTCAGCTTTATTTCACTTAATAATGTGACATGGCTTGGGGTGGGAAAAAAATTATTAACCTTGCCATTTTTAAGCCTGAATTGCTGGGAGTTTTTCTGTTGAAATTCATGTCCTTAACTTTCTTTGATATTTAGGAAATTCTTAGTTTTATCTCCATGGAAGACTGTTTCATGAGGAATAAGAGCTAAATATCTTTTGGGGGGGGGGAATGAGGAGAACATAGGGCAAGCCATGATTTGGGAATTGCCTGTAAAGTTGCCTGGCATTGTTAAAAGAAAGTGGGAGGGGAAGTGTAGTGAAAATGAGTAAAAGAACGGTATTGTAATCTGCTTTATTGCATCCCGAGATGCTTGACTTAGCCTCATTGTCATAGCAAGATGATGTGTACCCTACGAGTGTATAAAAATATATGAACTCCTGGGACAATATAGTTCAATCTGCTCTGCTATTACCCATCATGCTCATCTGAGCACACTACAGCTATTAGATCTGTTTGTGAAACAGCTGAGCCCATGGATGGATCTCCTGCCACGGGGCCAGAATGTACAGTTGAGACAGGGTCTGAATCTACAATACATGGAAGGAGAAACAATGGAAATGAATGTACAGTGGGGATGACTGCACAATGGGAGGTGCAAGAGGAATGATTCTGGTCCTACTGTGGGTATGTAATGGTAAAATAGACAGATTGCCATCTATAATTCATGGTGTTTGCTTCCCCCTTCCCCTTGTCAGATAGCCCTCAATCAGTTTGACTTGCAGAAGCCATCCTTCACGGCTGAAAGTTGTTAAAATGCTGTCGTGTTTAACCCCAGAGGTAGCTGCATTTTAAACACAGGAACAGAGTGATGCATGCACAGAAAACCATCTCCTGTGCTCCTTCCTTCTCCGGATGGACCAAAGAAGGGCTACCCCTGGGTGAGGAACAGCAAGACCAAAGCAGCCTCCTGCAATGTGCATAAAAAGGTAAAGCAGAACAGCACCCAGGGAGTCAAGATCCCTACTGAAATTATTTTAAAGGCTAAGAATATATGCACCAGAATATAAGACCATACACATTCTTGTCTGAAACCTTACATTAATATTCTTAAAGGGGTGCCATCACAATCCTAATAGCAATTAATTTTTAAGGCCCCTGAAGACAAGTATTGTGCTGTACACGATGCTAACACTGATGCTTGGCTATCAGTGGCACCATGAAGTAACTGAGTCACATTCTTTTAATTCCACATTGCAACAGATTTTACAGTGTTTTTCTGATAATGTTATTTCTGAATGGACTGAAAAATACTATGTTTTCACACACCTGCATCTTTATATTTCTGTTTGTAAGTAAATTTCCTGCATTCAGCTCAGAAAAAGTATCAAATGTTCAAAATACATTTTCTTGAATATTCCTGCAATAGTACTCTTCACCAAGAGAGCAAAAGGAGATGGGGAAAAAAAAGGCAAATAAAAAAAGCTTGTCTAGTTATTTCCTTCTCTGGGTAATTGCATTTTCCAAAAACCCCCCCTTCAGAGGCATTTACAGTGAGTTCTGCCTTCCATTGCTTCTATTGATTTGCAGCTCTGCAGGGTGAAAGCCAGACCTTGGCAAAGCCAAAGGGAGTTTTGACTTCATTCTTTAAGAACAAATCCACTGGTGTGCTGAATCAATGCAAAGAGTCAGAGCACTGGCCTGTTAAACTGGATTTGTAACTGCTGCTCAGAGCTACAGCCATGCAAGGAGCCAAACCGCACTGCTGAATTTAACATTTACTTTCTGGATGCCCTTTTAATAGCTGGGTAAGGTGCGTTAGAGGCAGGTGAAGGCCTGGGACGTCTCTTTCCACTCACATTGTTTATGCATTGGGATTCACCTGCTTGGTTTAGCCCTACAAGCAGGACCTGGTTCAGAGCTGCCAAAGGGGCTTTGGGACACCCTGCTGTGGGATGCCCTGCTGTGGGATACGCTGCTGTGGGATACCCTGCTCTGGGCAGAGCTGAGGAGATGAAGCCATGCTGCCCAGCGAGGTGCAAAGCCACATAAAGCATCCCAAGCACAGCTGTCCCACCTGTCATGTCTTGTATAGCAGAAGGTAGATTTAATCCCCCCAAAAAGTCATAACTCCCAGCACAGCTAGTAGAACCCCAAACATGACAAAGGAAGGAATGGAGCATCATCTCTGAGAACACATCAAACTCAATAGCTGAATAAGCTGTTGACCTTGACCTGTTTGTTGGCTATATCATCAGATCAATTATATACAATGGTTAATAGCACAGCCTAATTACTTCCTAATTTCTTCAAGAATACCCCAAGCATAAGAATTCAATTAACTGCAACCATACAGAAAGTTTGAAGTCTGAACTATTCTCTTATTGACATCATTTAGATGAAGAGTGTGAGCACAGATGATACATTTCTTAGAGAATCCAATTTTTAATTAATTTTAACTTATAATCTAATGAACAGGTTTCTCTTGTAAATTCTCTGAATATTTCTTTCATCCTCCAAAAGTAAGAATGCTGTTTCAGAAGAATAAACTGCTGTTTGCTTGCAAAACAATAAAACAGAATCCCTTCATTGTAAAGGAGAAAATTAATTTTTAAATAACCTGACCAAAGCTATATTCCTGCTTTTATTAGACTTCCTTATGTTGTATGCCCTCTCAAAAAATGAAAAATATAAAGTGGTCACATTCTTCTAGAAAATGTATGGAATTGTGGTATCTGGTAACGTTTTGCCAGATTTTCATTCTTTTCCTCTAAATTTTGCTCCACTTACTAATGATTTGCATGCATGACCTGTAAACCACTTTGTTGGCTGCTGAAATTCACAGCACTGTCCTGAAATACCAGGGAAGAGATTTCATCCAATGTGTCCACTGGAGTTTACTTCTAGCAATCAAGATTCCTGGTTTTTGCAGGAAATCTGTGATGGCGAGCAAAATGCACCAGTCAGAGAAGCCCAGGGGGTGAAATCCAGACCCAGCACAGGTAACACCATCCCCTGGTGTCACAGCTTGGGGAAACTGAAGGTCTTGAGAGAGAGCACATGGGTGTCCCTGCCCTTGTGTGATCACTTGGATGAAAATCCCACTCTCTCTGGACACTGCAGGGATTACACACACTCAGAGCTGTGCACGGGGCAGACAGGTTATAAATAATGGTCACTTTGGCTAAGTCTGAGCCAGGGCTGCTACTTCACCCCCTGTTTGGGTAAATGCACCAACACACTGAGGCTGCACACACTGCAGCAATGCTGCCAGGAGGATCAAAAGTGAGTAATGGTCTCCCTTTAAGCCTTGGGATGCTGAGAAACAGTGAGGTCCTCCCCGTTTTTCAGTTTCATACATGGGCAGCTCTTTGGGGCGGTTTCTGCTTTTGTTTTATATCAACCATGATACAACACTTAAAAGGCTTAAAAGCCTTTTGTACTCTTGCACCATGTGCTTGTTTTGGGTTGGGTGGAGTTAGTTTTCGTCATAGTAACTGTATTTTTTATGGGTGTTTGTGCCGGAGATGACAATACAGGGATGTTTTAGTCACTGCTATGTGAGCACTGCACAGCACTGAGTCCCTTCTTGCTCCTCATCCTACCTCACCATTGACGGGGCTGGGGATGCACAAGAAGTTGGGAGAGTACACAGCCAGGACAGCTGACCCCAAATGACCACAGGGATAATTCTTATAAAGCTGGGGGAAGAAGGAAGGGTGGCACATTTGCAGTAATGGTGGTTGTCTCCCCAAGTCAACATTATGCATGAGGGAGCCCTGCTCTTGGGGAGATGATGGAACACCTGTCTGCCCATGGGAGTGATGGATTAATTCCTTGCTTTGCTTTATTTCTGTGTACAGTGCTTGCTTTACCTATACAACTATCCTAACTCTTGAGTTTTCTCACTTTTACTCTTCTGATCCTCTACATCTCACTGGCAGGGAGTGAGTGAGCAGCTGTATGGGGAGGTGCTGGCTGGGCTTATGCCACAACATCCCAGCAGGAGGTTGAACTGCTTGGATATGCTGGAAAATGAAGACAAAACAACTTTAATGCAGAGAGGATTCCCCTGGGAGACATTACCATAGGTCATATATAAAAATTTAACTCACAAAGAATGGTCTACATAGAAGACCTAGCTGTAAGGTTCCCAGGATGGGCATTAACTAACTGTCTAATTGCAGGAGCATGAATACCAGTGGAAAAAAATCCAGTTGCAAAAAATCCCACTGAACAGCTAAAGGTGTTACCAGGTCTTAGGATGTCCTTAGCAGAGCTCAGCACCGGCTCAACAGAGCTTCATAACTGAAGGTTAATATTTATATTTATCTCTTTTCTCTTGTTTTGCTAAAATTTGACCACAATACTGTCAGCCTTTTTTTTTTTTTGATCCTTGTAAGGAGTGACAAAAGGACATTTTTCCTGTCTGGAAAACTGTGAAATGCATTTACTTTTAAGTTTTGTTACAGAAAAAGAAACCCAGCCGGCCTTTGAACCCTGACATAGAGGCAATTCTCACTGAAGACGGGTTGATTTCTTCACTAGATTGCAGAAAAAGGAGGAGGCAAGGGCAGAGACAAGTATGTCAAGATGTGGTAATGAAAATGCTCACAGGAAATATGTTAGATCAGTAAATACCCTCTAATGGCATTTGCACTTATTTAACATCTCTTTTACACATCCAGGATGGCTTAGGGAAGCCTTAATATAAATGTGAATTGGGGTCACAGCAAGAGAAGGAGATAGAAGGAAATGGGCACAAACTCCGGATGATGTTCTCGAGTGGGATGCATTGGCACAGCTCCTAATGTGTGGTGGGTAAAGTTTTGGCCGTGCAGTGTATTCCCACACACCGATGAAGACACACAGATGCTCGTACTTTTCCTTAAAAACAGCAAGATTTCACTGGGTCCCACTTCCCATTAAAGAGGACTTACATCCTATGAAAATTCATAAACTCTGCAGGCGTTTCTACGGCGATTTGACGGAGTAATCTCCCGTCATCTCAGCTTCTTGGTGACAATGACAAGAGGAAGATGGATTTATCAAATACACAGTGACATGTTTATGACCCTGTTTTGCATAAGCAGGAACCTGAGCCAAAGGCTGTGCAGCTTGAGATAGCAAGAGGGTTTTTATAAATATTGTGACAAGCAGAAGTGATATTTGGAAGAACATGAAAAAAAAAATCTTACAGTTTTTTGGTTTTTTTTAAAATTTGAGACAGACTGCATTGTGGTGCGGCAGGGGAAGAAAGCCTTTTCCCACACTTCTCCACAGTTCAATTTCTCAAGAGCATGAAGGCTTAGCTCTCTGCCTCACCTTGAAAAGTTTTTCTATTAACCCTTCTCCTCCCTCTGCACAGAAAGAACACCCTTTTAACAAAAGTGTCATTAGGAAGGGGGCAGGGGGAAATTCTCTCCATCTTTCATCCACACGAAAGTAACAGGGAGAAGCTGTCGGAACACAGATGGCAACAATAACTCCGTGTATGACACGGACACAGACAAGCCAGTCCCAGCTCCAGATGCACTGCTGCCTTGCCCAGCAGGGCTCTCAGATGGGGAGCACCACTAGAGGGACCACACACCATCGGGAAGTGTTTTTGCCCTATTTTTGCACAAAACCCCTTTCTGTTACGGTGTTACCGCAGCTCCTAACCAGCGGTCCAGGCAGTTCACAGGGCACAGGTCACAGGGCACAGTTCACAGGGTAACCCCTCATGTTGCTTGGGGCTGTGTAAAGTTTTTCTCTTGGAAGCAGGGCTGGACCTACAGACTTGTGAAAAGGCTTTAGTGCCCGCGTTAAGCAGGGTTTGCAGCAGACACCAGGTCTTTGCCATCAAACTCCCCCGTTCAGTGCCTTAGGCTGAGCACTGAGAGATGGGCACAGTCTCAAACATGGGGATGGATGAACCCTTTTGCTGCACTGCCCCCTCAGCAGCCCTGCCTGCATGAGAAATAGAGCTGTCAAGGGCTGTCGAGACAGCTTCAGCCCGAGGTGTGTCCACCAGAGGCTGTGGAGATGCTGCCAGCTCGGGAGTCTGCGGCGTGCTGAGGTTTGCGCAGCTGCGCCGTGCCCGGGAGGATGCACAGCAAAGGCAGGAGCAGGGAGGGAGTGATGGTGCAGAGCCGAGGACTCAGCCCCACAGTTTTACATTCGCAAGTCCCACTGCAGGGGGTATCCTGAACACTGCTAGATGCTCTTCTGGAGGCTGGCAGGGAGATAATAAAATGCTTGAGCTGTCTTTCAACGTCTCGTGAAACCAGGAGGGCTGGTTGAAAGTGCAGTAAATGAATCACAAAGAGCTAAAGAAGGAAAACATGAGTAAGAAATGTGCTTGGATGTGTTTTTCCTCTCTGGATTCCACAATTTTTGTGATAATTTATACACCAAATTAAAGGATGAAGCTAAGAGAGCAACCGTGTGGAAGAAAGGGTTGTGGGTACCCAGAGAGCTCATGTGCTATACAGACTCAACCAAAACCTGCAATGCTCAATGTGAAATACAGTCTTTGTTTTAAGTTTGTTTTTCTCCCTTTCTTACCCTTCTTTTTTTTTCTTCCTTCAGATAAATATATTAATTAAATGACCCTTCCTTAGAATTACACAGAAAAGGGAGTTCAGGAACCTTTATTGAACCAACCTGTAAAACTAGAGCAAAATCAGCTTCTCTGTTGTTTCCCCTAAATGATTTTTCCATTGCATTTCACATTTTATCAGGGACTTGTTTGGGCTTGAAACTCTGAAGCTTTTTCTGTAGGTCAGTTCAATAAGGCACTCAAAGCTGCTTTTCTCTCCATTGATTGGGGTGTTTGGTATGGTTTTAGTTTCCTTTTTTTTTTTTTTAAAGTAAAATAATAATCCGTGGTTTTGGGTTCTTTTTATTTTCTCATTTTTTTTTTTTTTTTTTTTTTTTTTTTTTTTTTTTTTTTTTTTTTTGTCTTGTATTTCTTTTATCTTTAAAGAAAAATAGACATTTTCTCATTCTTGGTCCATCAAAAAAATATTCCCTTTTTACAATGAACTTATCCTCTTTCCTTACCTGGTATCTAGAGAGGACTCTAGTTTTTTCACTAACCCTGAAGTGTTATAAAATCTGACTGATAGTTTCAGATTCAAACAGTTATTTTTACCAGACATGAGATAGGAGCAAAACAACAGCTTCACCAACTATTTTACTCCTGGATAAATTTTGCCCTCTGTTTTTACATCCTACAGCCTTTTTCACAAAACAGTTCATTTGTTATGATATCTATTTTTGGTGCCATCATATCTAAGGAAGAGATGGACACAGGTTGGGATTCAGGGGAATGGACAGCGTGTGAAGATTTTTAGAAATTAAATAATAATCGAGTGACAGGCAATACATGGGGAGATGAGGATGATCCACAGGTCCCTGGGATCTTCTCAGGTGCTGGGTAGTGGTGAGTTTTAAGACAAATATGTATCCACAAGTATGAAATCACCCATCTCCTACTCCCCTGCAGCTGCCTGGCTCCAGGAACAACAGTCTAGCACAAGGTCAGAGATGGGCTCTGGACTCTCATCTCTCCTTGATGCCATTTTTCTCCAAGATCCCTTCTTATTTCATTCCTGATTAGTTCTGTTCTCAGAGAAGAACCACCAGAGCCTGTGGCTTCAGGCAGCCCCTGGCACATCTTCCAGCAGCTTCTGGGCCTGCAGTCATAAGCAGGGATGCCTGCAAACCCAAAGAACCCAAGGAGGGACTCCCACAGGGATTGTCTGGGAGGATAAAATCCAAAAACCCCTCTGAAAACAGTGCTGCACAACACACATTACAGCTCCTCCCCACAGCCTCTGCTCCAGCTTGAGGCAGCACCTCAAAATCCCAGGTGGCCAGATTTGAAATTTCTATTTTAAAAAGTCACCTTTCTTTTTGGGCATTAGTAAAAAATTCCTACTTCCAGTTGACTGATTATATATTTTATCTTTTGTGTTGTATTTCTTCTTCCTCCCCCGCTTCAGACTCTTTCCCCTCACAGCAAACAGTTCCATGCAAACCTTCTAAGATTTCTGTAGGGAGTGGTAGGCAATAGAACTCTGTTGTCTAATGGGATTTCCACCAGCATTTGGCATCCTTCCTGGCATTTCACCCTTCATATTATAATTTATAGTGTAATGTAATTTTTTTCATATCACGCTATAACATAAATTATTGCCAGTTTGTCCTTAACACTCAAGGAGACATTCTAGGGCTTTTTGAAACAGGAAAAAGAGTGAGAGAAAGAGAGAGAGTGAGAAAGAGATGGAAGGATGGAAGAGGTGGGAGGGAAGGGGGGATATGAGCAAAGGAAGGGATGGGAGAGAGGGATGAAGAATGGAAGGAGGGAGAGAGGAAGGAAATTTATTTTTTAGAAGCAAAACTCCCAAAGCTAAACCAGCTTTTCTGAAGGCAAAGTTAGTAAATAAAATTAAAGAAGAAAACTTTTTGTCTGAATAGCTTATTGTAATGTTCTGCTTCAGCCTAGGATACATCAATGAGTCCTCAGTGGATCAGACAGGAGAGTCTGAGGAAAAGACTATCAGCCAGAAAAATAATGTATTTTTAAGTTTCCTTATCTTTCTCTAGTATGCCCCTTAAATTATTAAAAGTGAAAGACATTTTAATATCATTTGGAGGCTGTTTGTTTGTTTCTGATATCTCATTTCACCTGGAGAATAACATTACAGAAGACAGCTTTACTGTCTATTTACTTTATTATTGTAAGTTATTTCCATTATGCGTGCCGTTAGGAGCCCCACTTGGTTAGGTGCTGCACAGATATGTCCCAAGGCAAGAGCAGCCCATTTAGCTAAGGAGACTGCAGGGATTGTGGCCGTGTCCCCTCCTCTCCGAGCTGGCACAGCTCCATGGGCACAGCCGTGCTCTGCATGCGGCAGTGCTGGCAGAAGACTGCTTCTGCGTTCTTCATTTCCATCACTTGAGGAAATCATCACACTCCACCGACTAAAAAATGCCCTCCCTCTGGACGCATATCCCCTCCCTTCCTTTGGAAGCTTCCCCAAAGCAGACAGAGACAGCAGCAGAGGTGCCCTTGTGTGGCCAAGCCCTTAGGGACACTCTGTGAGCAAGTCCCAAAGATTGCCACATTCTTCCGTAATTAACAGCTCTCAATGAAGGAAAAAAAGACAGGAAAATGGAAACAAAATGTTTTTAAAGATACCTGTGATTGAGGCTTGAAGCTATCAGGCCAGAAAAAATAATTCGACTCCTGACTGTGGTTTCCCATGTCTGACAGGCTGGTCCGTGTCCCTGCATGGCAAGGCACAAGCTGGTCTCAGCCTGGTGTCTCTCTGCCATGCTGCAGGCAAGTGTGCTGCTGTGTGCCAGGTGGGCATGCTTGTGAGCTGGGACAGCTGGAGATAAACGCGACAGCCAGCTCCTGCTGACAGCAACCTGGGCCATTGTACCAGCATTTGGTGCTGGATCACAGCACACTTCTTCTTCCTACACACCCACTACAGGAGGACATCATGAGACAAAAGGAATTTTGGAGGAAGCACGGAACCACAGAATGGTTTGGGTTGGAATAGAACTAAAGATCATCTTGTTACATCATCGTTACACCCTCTGCCAAGTCAGGGTCTCCTTCTACTATCCCAGGCTGCTCAGAGCCCCATCCAGCCAGGCCTTGAATGGTTCCAGGGATGGGACAGCCACAGCTTCTCTGGGCAACTTGTGCCAGTGCCTCACAACCCTCACAGTCAAGAATTTCTTCCTAATGTCTAATCAGAAGCTGTTGTCCTTCAGTTTAAAGACATCACCTCTTGTCCCCACAATACATGTCCTTTTAAAAAGTCCCTCTCCCATTCTCTTTAGACCCTTCAGTTACCAGAAGGTGCTAGGTCACCCCAGATCCTTCTCCTCTCCTAGCTGAAAAGCCCCAACCGTCTCAGCTGTCTCCATTCCAGAGGTGCCCCAACACTCTCTTCATCTTTGTGGTTCTTCTCTGGACCTGTTCTAACAGGTCTTGCCTATGCTGAGGGTCCCACAGCTGGATTCAGCACTTCAGGTGGAGTCTTGTGAGAGCAGTGGGGTAGAATCACCTCTCTTCACCTGCTGATCACACTGCTTTTGATGCAGCCCAGAAGCCAGTGCCTCCTTCCCCCTTTTGGACAGCATTCATGAGGCATCAAGTGCTTGTGAAATAGATGGGCTTTTGGTTCAAGGGTTTTGCTAGAGCTCAGCTCCCCTCCTTCCTCTCACTTCCCTCTCTTTGCTCCTCTTCCCTCCTGGTTTTCAGCAGCTGAAGTGGAGCAGAGAGGTTACAAAACCACCCAGAGCCTCCAGCTGCAATAATCACTCAGGCTTGTGTAGGATTTACACTCTGCAGTTGTAGGATTACATCTATAAACAGCTCAGAGAAAGAAAAGAAAAAGAAAAAAATACTTTGCAACATCCTTATCCCTCTCCTTTCTCCATGCCCTCAGTTCTAAACCTCCCTGGCCCAGGACCTGTGAATACCCATCTTTGATGTGATTTTAACTCAGTGATTTTAACTCCTCTCTCCACCCTATTCTTCTCCCACAGCCTTGCTCAGTTACTTGAGCACAGTATTTTAGGGCAGCACCTTACATATGTCCTCTCTTGCTATATGGTGTGCATTTGCCTTTTTCCCCACAGCTTGTGCAGTATGCCTGTGGTTTAGTAAAGCCAAACACTTCATCAAGTGATAATCAGCCACATTCAGAGTTTGACACCTTTCTTCTTAATGGACTGCTCCAAGAGTCATACAACTTTTGCAGGATCTGTTTTGTAAATATCCTTGCAAATATGAGCAGCTGAGTTGGAAATGTATATCAGTCTGCTTTTCAGAGGAGGGAATATCAATACCTCCAAATGGAAATCAAAAGTAATGAAGGTGCAGAAGGGTTCTGTCACATCAGCCTCAAATTTTTTTGGGGAAGAACCCAAAATAATGACAGCACTGCTGAAAGACTCACTGCTTCCTGGAAGTCTGAGGAATTCCTTACCAACTTATGCATAAAATCTGCCTCCTGCTTTTTCCAAATGCAATTTTCCTGGACACATCTGGTCATCAAGCTTTGCTTGTGGCTGATCCAAGCCCTTCCCCTGTTTCACCACCAGGAGGAAATGCAGGTCCTGTTCCGCTTAATCTAAGGATTTATCTGGGTTTCACTTTCTGCCTGATTGTAAATGAAGTTTGTCCATCCTAATCTTCTCTGGGGGCAGCTTGTGAGAACCACAGATGTTTTCTGAGCCTGTAGAGACTCTCAAAGGAAGGATTGCAAGGTGGAATTGCAGTATTGAGAAAGTCTACAGTAATAGACACACCTGTATTAATTATTTACTCTGCTGAAACAACACACATGCCTCAACTGATGCTCACTGCATGGACCCAAACTCCATTCTTTTACCTCCTTTCATCTCCTTATTTCTTAGTAATATTTTTCCACTCTCCAAGTCCAAGTTCATGTCCAGGCTTGTTTCCTTTTTCTCCTTTGTCTTCACACCCTGAGCAGAATTTAACTTAATATGTTTACTTAGACATTTTTGTCAGCCAGCTGAGCAGAACCACTACACAATAGGAACATATGTCAGCCTCTCATGGACTTATCCCTGTGTTTTTGACATGATAAATTCAATCGATTGGTAAATGGGTAAATAGTGAGAGAAATTGCTTTCGCTCATTACTCTGCATGGCTGTGTCATTACCCTTTAATATTACATCATTATTGACTGATGCAGCCTGTCAAGATATGGCCAGCGAGATGTAGTGCTGTTGTAGGAGATGTGCAAAATATTACATTCAAAGTCTACCAGTGGATGTATGGGTGAAGGAGGGTGAAGGAGGGAGAGGAAGTGAGATGTGGAACCCCATCAAGCAAAATAACCAAACCTGTTTCTCACTTTGTCTTGGACTCCAATCTGTGATGAATGCTTTGGTGGAAATTTGCCCCACTCTTTATCAAAAAGATCAGATCCCATTTAAGCAGTGCCAAACTCATCCTGCTCCTGACATTCCTGTTCCTTACTGTAAAAACTTCACAACTTTCCCTTTAAATACTGCTATGGCTTGATCTAACCAGTTAGATATGATCCAAGATATATAAGCCAGAAGATCAAAATAGATTTCTGTTGTTGCTGAACTTCCTAACTGAGGAAGGAAAGGGAGGGAGGGAGGAAGGAAGGCAGGAAGACAGGAAGGCAGGAAGGAAGGAAGGAAGGAAGGAAGGAATGATTGATTTAGTTTTCTCCTAAATTTTGGACGCTGTATCGAATCTTTGCAATCTTTCTTGATTTCTTTATTTCATTTGATATTTCCAAAAACAATCTTCTGCTAAATACATTAGTAAAAGGACAGAGAAATTTATTTGAAAGACCTTTTAGCTATCAGTTAAGAGGGAAAGAAACAAATGCAGAAAGAAATATTGTCAAAGACTTTGCTCTCTACACTACTGTTGTGTTTCCTTTCCCTTGCTCTCTTAGCCTTCCTTTGGGGAAGAAGACCCGTCAAATTAAAGATGACTAAAAACTCATTACAAAACAACAGGCCTAGATGAAATTGCATTGGGATTACATTGATGGGGTGTCTTCCTCCACCTTTACTTCCTTTCAAAGATTGCAAATGCTTTTCCTCCACCAGGGCTCATGCCTCCATCCTGGCCCTGGCTAACCACTCCTGCATGAAACCCTGGGCTTGAAGGGCCCAGGGAAGAGAGTAGGAGAGAGAGGGATTTGCTTGTTATGCTTCCCTTTGTTGGTGTTTTCTTTGCCTAGAGACCAAATCCTCTCACCCCGATTTTTTACACATGCCTGCACACATGCCTGCATGCAAAAAAGTGAGATCAAGAGAAAGAAAACCAGAAATAGTTAGAGGGGAAAAGAAGCCTCTCTGTCAAAAGGAGGAGCATTATATATAAAGGGAATTGCATTCTGTATAATCTTTACAGGCCAATCTTTCCTCATTTATTCTGGTATGAAACAAACCCAAGAGGAGGAAACACACTCACAGATAGACAATGAGCTACCAGGCATCTGCAGCTCAGGATTCCTGTAGCAAACTCTCATTTCAGGGGCTGGCACAGGAATGTCAAGGTTGGTCTTTGACACAGAGATGTGCAACATAACCCTTCCTCTGCAAGGCTTTTCTTGTTTTTCAGCCCACACACATCTTAAAGACGCTGATGGTTTCATAAATACCTGAATTTAACCAGCAGATCTAAGGTTACAGGTGAAGTCCATAGGGGTACTTTTATCTCCCCTTGTGGATGGACCAATTAGAGGTCAAAAACCCCTATAAAATAGCCAACATACCACTTAAACAAGAAGACAATCAACTTGGAAGACAATCTGCTCTGGTTATTTTAGGAGAAGCAAAAGAAATATTTTAGATTTGTATTGGCACAAAAATACAGGTGGGAGGCGGGACAGGAAGATTTTTTGCTAAGCAGATTAACTCAGGCAAAACAAAAGGCTGTAGTAATAATCTACACTTAAACCTTTGTTCCACACAAATGTAGATTGAAGATATCTGCAGAAATTGAAGAGCAGATTTTGGTAAATTCCTCCTTCTGTGGACTTGTTTGACAACAGCCCAGCATTGTGCTGTAGAGGTTGGTCACTTCAGCACCCTGAGCCACTCCATGAGTGTTAGAGTCCTCATGTTTTTGGCCTCTCTACTTTGCCAGCAGTGCTGTTACATAAGGGAACACACCAAATAACAGCTTTCCTGTGAAAAGCGTTATCTTTCCCAGGGAGAGTCAGACTAGCAAAAAGCTTTCTGTCACTTTCAATAGGAGCTTTGGGCTAAAGTCTCAGCTCATGTAAATCAGTGTAGCTTCATTGAACTTCAAGTTGATGAAGCAGTTTGAAACAACTTGACCATCATCTTGGAGAATCCACACCAAATGGTGGTGCATGAGTCATGTGTTAAAATAATAATGGTAATAATGACAATAACATAAATGGAATTTCCTGGGGAACTTCTTGAACATCACCAGCAAGTTGAAAACATGGACAGTGTAAAGATGTGAGTATGAGTTTCCTATTTTATAGACCAGAGCTGGGAATTCCATGGCTTTGTGTATCTTCACACAGTATATAATCATTCTGCTGCTGCCCTGAAAATAGTGAAATTTGGAAGTCAGATGATTTTTACAGTAAAAATAAAATGATTTCCAATATTGTACAATTGAGTCCCTTACTCATTCACCATGTGTCTTAAATTCAAGACAGGGAGTCACATATGTTCCTCATCACTCATGCATACATATAAATCATACTGAACACCCATAGAAAATAATCATGAAATGTTTAGATTTTCACTTCCACAGACCTGGATTTCTTTCTCTTGCTTTAAAAGAGAAATCCAGTCACTGTTAATGGCAGCAGGATACTTACTGTGACAGAATCAGCCACCACACAACAAAGTTATTCATGCACAAGGCAGTGCTATACAGGTGGGCTGTGTGAAGCATGTGCTTATGGAAGCCTTAAATCTTGTGAAATTGAGCACACTTCTGAGTTTTATGATGCACTTATAAACTGTTTCTCCTATTCAGCACTTAAGGACAATTCTGTGCCTTCCCAAATTCTTTGCTATTTGGGTACCAAACAGACAAACCCTGACAGCTGTGAGGGTCTTCAAAATCCTTGTGTCTGCTGCCTATGAAAGAAGGGCCAGAGCTAAAGGAAAGGTTTGGCAGGTACCTGGAGAAGTTCCCTAGCTCAATTGGCACAATGCAGAACCACATTAAGTGTGTTTTTGCTGACAGATACATTTCCCCCATTTTTAACCAGCCTCCAGTGACAGAGAGCCTCAGCCTCCCCAGACCATGAGTTCTACCCATATAGCTTCTTTCCTCTCTGCTGGAAAGGATTTCTCTTGGTTTCTTCAGAAACCTTCTCCATTCAATTCTCTGCCTCTTTCCTGTGGCAATAAAGAAGTGAATAGATCTTCAGACAGGTAACAGAAGCCCTGTTCTTTCATTAAAGATGTTTGTTGTAACATCCATTAAATGGCTGGTGCCACGAGATGCAGACATTGATACAGGGCAGTGAGTTATCCTGACAGGGACAAGGGGAAGGTCATGTCCTTCCACTTTCTTTTCCAAATTTTATCAGAGCCAGTCTTTGAAAATTCAATATTCGTTCTAAGCTCCTGCTTAATAAACTTGGCAAACATGACATTTTTAAAACAAAACAAAACCATGCTGTTCACTTTCCCTTTTCATTCTTAATTGGCCCATCTAAAAGCAATCAAGTGAACATTTAGCTGTGGTAGAAAGATCTGCAGGAGACCTCTCCTCCAAATGCCATTATTCAGGAGTGAGCAGGAGTGTGGATATATTTATGGAGAGTGGGAGGCACACTGAAAATTCTCTTTCAACAGTGACAGAGGAGCAGAAGCATAGCCAGGGCTGGGACCAGGGGGAGAAACAGACACACAGTGCCCTGTTGCTCAGGATTAGCTGTCCAGAGGAAGTCACAGCCTTCTCTGCCTGTGGATTAGGCTCCTTTGGTAGTGTCGGGGGAAATTAGGCATTAAAGAATAAACTATATAACCAACACACTGAATTGGGAGCTGCCTAAACTTGGAAAAAGACAACACCTCAGAGCAAGGGATCTATTTCAAGGGGTCTCACACAGCACCCTTTCCTAGGGGATTGGCTTGCCGGGATTTAGGTGTGTCAGTCCTTCCTGCCACAACACGCCCACCCAGAGGAGGGTCCCCTCTCAATCAGCTGCTCACTGGAAAGAAAGGTAAATTCCAAGAGAGGGTCAGGCGTGTGTAAAGCATGGCTGTCAGCCTGTCTCTCCCACAGCTGAAATGCAGACCTACTGAAGCACTTAATCTGTTTCACCTGTTAATGGGTTTGGGGGTATGAAATCCTCTCTTGGCTGCTTGGGGTGTGTGATGAAAGACATCAGGTGTAGATCAAGCTAACTTTGCACAGCAGGTAATACAATTTCTAGAAATGCACACACAAGTGTGTCTAGGGCAGGAATCAGATTTCAACAGTGGAGCCATACAAAATGTATAATTATATTTTGCATTTTTAATAGACTTATTAGCATAATAATACATTAGTCTAATAGAATATTAATGTGATGCAGAAATATTAGCATATTATAGATCCTTATTCATTAATATATTAGACCCTTATTGTATTAGTGGCACAATCTACTAGAGAAAATGTTGCTTTGTGTCTGATATTGCAATCCCCAAAAAAATTGAGACTGGCAAATACAGAGCTTCTCTGTGTCACAGTCATGCCTGAGTCTAGGTGTTAATCCAAGAGCTGAGAATAAAATGCTTTTGCAGGCAGAAAGCAGTTGATATTTGAACCGTTTCCCCACTCTTTCTGTATTCAACCTAAAAACTTTTAAAGCTGTTTCTATGGAAAAAAAAAAAAAACCTCTAAGTCCTAAACTCTTAAAAATCTTAGAGCAGGAGGAAAAAGATTCCATTTTCTGCCATTCAGATGCCCTCCTAAAATGTAGGGAAATGGGTTCAGATCATTGCTCTCCCACTGTTTTAAATTCTGGGGAATGTCTGCTGTGGGCACCTGGTGGCCTTCCTGGTGACCAGCACCCCATTTCAGAATCTCCCTGTGTCAGACTCTTTTAAAAAGATTATCTCAGCAGCTCATACCCTGATACCCCACAGAACTGATGAGCAACCTCATCACCTGTTTACCTGGCTTTGTGGCGTTGGCCCCCTTTCCTAAACCACCCACCAGAATCAAGAAGACTGTCCTGAAAAACACTTAATGGGAAACAGTAGTGTCTCATGAAAAGACCTGACAAATCCTATTAAATTTGCCCCCCGCCCCTGCCCCAAATTCCTCTGTATCTTTGTTAAGGTGCTGCCAGGTTGACATCAGTCCTGGTGTCCCATTACTTATCTGCTCTCCCCATCCACCCCTTGCCAGGAGCGAGGTGTTTTTGAGCGCATGTTGCTGTACATCCTTTTGTCCTGGGGAAACAGACTCCAAGGGCATTTTTAAGGCAGGCCCCTCAGACATCCAGAATGTCAAATCAGGGCTGCTTTCTCTGATAGGGACTCGACTCCCCTATGAATGGGGCTGCAGTTTCCTGCTCAAGCTGCATATCAAGCTGCATGACCCTGATGTCCTTATGGCAACTGAATAAACATTCTCTATAAGCTACGGAAAACAAATATCATCTAGCGACTTAATCCCACATCTCTCATTCACAGACAGACTGACAAACAGCTCTAATTCCTCTTATTAATACTTTGGGTATAGGCAGCAGCACTGACCAAGATGACTCATAGGTTAGATTACGTGCTTTTAGCAGAACAGGAAAATGTGTGAAACAGAAAAATGAGAAATGTCAGTAGGGATGCAGAATTTTGAAGTCTGTTACTTCTTTTCTTCTTTTGGGGAAATGCAGTGCAGCTCTTTCTAGAAGCAGATATTCCCCAAGACCCAGGTAACCCTCCCAACTAAGAAAAACAAAGAGAAGGTAAAAAATCATAATGTTTACCCTCCAGAAAGTGTTTGCTTCATCCTGACATCTCTGTGGCACAGGCTTGTTTGAAACTCCTCCTGAGGAGCCCAGCAAAGTAAGAATTTTATTTTTAAAAATAATATGCTAGATCCCCAATAAACACAGTTCTTGAATTGAACTGACCGTAGTGCATTTTTTCTGTCTTATATTAGACCCAAGAGGCTGTTTTCCTGGGCTTCTTTTTTTTTTTTTCCTTGATGCATTTAAACAGCAGCTTTCCTCTTTTCCTTGTGATCGTGTTAAATGTTTAATTGCTCTTTGCATTTGCTGACGGCACAACATAAGCCCCTGCAGTAAAAGAGATTTGTGCTAAAACTCAAGTGCTTAAGAAATAAGGAAAGGGGTTATATTTTGGGTCAGTTCAATTATCTCTATTTTTTTGGAATTATATATTAATTTTAATATAAGCTGCAGCACAGAAGTGCAATTAGCATTCAGACAATGTGAGGAAGTCTTGCCTGAAGTTAAGTGATGTGTAGAATCCATGCAGGGAATTCAGGGAGGTTAGGCAGTGCAGCTCACTGCCATAACAGAGCTAAGCTAGGTCCTCAGATGGTGTAAATCAGCACCATCAGTGAAACCATCCTGATTTCCACCACATAATTATGTCTCCTCACTGCTATTTGAGATGGGCTCAGGATGACAGTACTGGGATCACCCCTGGAATACAGACCTTTTTTAAGTTCCAAATTACATAAAAGCCACCCAGTCAGACTGAGAGCAAACCTTTTATTAGCAGTTTTCAGCCACTCAGAACCAATGCCAGATACTCCAAAACTCCCCTGATTTAAGTAGTAAGAAGAAAACCTTTCTTCCCTCTTTCACAGGTGTCCAAAACATATGCTTTTACATCCTCCATTTTAAGTTAAATTAAACAATTGCACTCTCTGTGTGGCCTAAAAGGAATGCTGAGCACAGGAGGGCCGAACTATTCTGGCGAGACCATCTCCTTCTAAATTCATGTTTTGGCTAGCAATAGGCAGATGTTTATCCTCCTTCCGTATCTGTCTCCTCACACCTAAATTTATTGTACCCCCTCAGCAGGGCTGACCTGAGAATTTTGCTGAGTTAGGACCCTTGTCTGTCAAACAACATAAGCAGACCAGCTCCCTGTGTTTCCAGTCCCAAAACTCCCCAGCAGTTCAAGCTGGGAGGTTCATTCACTGGTTTGCAAGAGAGTGTTTCCTGAATCTGTCTAGACCCAAGGAATAAATGAGCTTGTAGTCTGCAACAGGCTGTGAAAGGAAACCAGCCAGAGAGACCCTCCATAGGGCCCTTAATGCTGCTTTGTTACTGTCCCTTGTTCGGCCCCCCAGCAGACCGGGGCTCTGCTGCCGAGCTGAGAGGGGGCCCAGCTGATCCTGAAATGCAATTAATGCATAACAGCTTCAACCCATCCATCCAATTTAATGCCTGCATTTCTTCTGGGCTTGCTTTTCCCTTTATTTTACATTTCATCATGAAGAGTAGCTCTTCTTAAAGAAAAGAAAGAAAAAAGAAAAAGAATAGAGGAAAAAAATAATGTGGTGAGGTTTCTATTTTATTCTGTGGTTTTTTTTTTATTTTTTTTTTTATTTGTTTGTTTTCCATGGATTCACCCTGCTTTTTCCCTTCCTGAATGCCATTTTGGATCTCTTTTTGTTTGACAAAACAAGGTCAGCTCATGCAAAAAAGCTGAGAGTTTCACAGGGTCCAAGACTGCTACCATCTACGGAATTATTTTTTAACACATTCTGAGTAAAAATTATCCCCTCTGAGCCAAATACAGACTGACAGTCAAACATAAAACAATCACATTTTGTTAATTCATTTACAGAGGTGCAAATGCCTAATCCAACACCACTTTACTCTGACACCACAGTAGTGTTTTTGGGCTGTCTTTTTTTTTTTTTTTTTTTTTTTTTTTTTTTTTTTTTTTTTTTAACAAGATATTTCAGAGGGAGGTTCTTGTTACTGTTTAAGGGAGAAGACAGGACTCCTGTGAATCCCTGGGGCTGTGGGATTGCTCACCAACATCTCAAGTCCATTTTGCTTGTTTATAGTTCAGAATGCAGCTTTTGTGTCAAAAACTGAAGCCTTTAACATTTTCAAAGCCTGCCTTCCTCTCAGTTGTGGTGCACATGCTGATGGAGCAAAACAAGGGCACCCAGAGTTCACTAGCTCTTATAATTGGACCTAAACTGATTTCAGTCTAAGGTCAATTCAAAGAGGAGGCTTCAGGTGCCATTCAGAAATGACAGGAGAGCCCGATGTAAGCCCTAATATTGCAGGAATTATGTAGCACTGGTCAGTTGGAAATCACTGCTGGAAAGTTGCTGTTGGGATTGTCTTGCTTGCATATAAGCTATGGATCTAGATTATTTAGAGGGACAGATAGTCAGACAGACATATATGGGTAAAGAGCTGAAATTCCATCCTTGTCACTCTGTGATCCAATTTAACCTGATTTTCCTCTCTTAAATTTTGTGTGCTTTACTACAAAGGTGTCTGTAACCTCATTATCTAAGTACAGGAGATGTGAAATTAGACTAATAGGTGAGGGAGATAAATAGTCATTCAGCAGCAGTGTATTTTCCCTTACCTATCATTCTACTCATGCATGCATCTTTCAGTTTTCAGAGGTGTTGAAAAGGGAAACATTCAAGGCTTAATATTTGTCCTTATTTTTTTGAAGTGGTCGATACAAACACTGACAGACACACAGCTCTGCAGCAATCTCAGTCCTCTAAAAAATGGATCATTGAGCACCTCTGAGACATCAGTGTGGAGGCATTAGATCACACATGAGACACTTGAAAGCTATGCCAGTGTTGAAAATTCACCTTCCTTATTTGTTTCTACCTCGTTCTGCATGTAGAAAAGCCACAACTCCATGACCTGACCTTTAGAAAATATCTGATTCCCACTGCAGTTTTAAAAAGTGGACCCATGGGGTGGGTGATTGTTTTTGAGGATACACAGCAGGGCTGGAAATGCAGAGGAAATTTATGACATGGCCCTTTTCCAAACTAACAGGTGGCTTGGTTGACATCAGGCAGGGTTACAGTGGTGGAGCTGAAAATTGTGCCACCTCTTAAGCAGAAGAACAAATTCCCACCTTCCACTTTATCTATTTGTAAAGCAGGAAAGGCTCACAGGGATCTGCTGCCCACCCACTGTCCCAAGGACTTGGAGGCTGAGTTAATCCCATCACACTAACAGAACGTAACAATGAGTTGGGAGTACTTACCACATTCCTTGAAACTGAAGAAAGTTGCCATGGTTATTAGTGGCTCCTAATGATATTTGCATAGATTAACAGACTTTAATGCAATCATGAATGCTACAATCCCGGGGAAAATAATGAAGAAATCCATTATGAGGTAATAAAATAACTAAGTCAATACAGTAATAATTTGATCTCATATTAGTAATAATTTCATCTCCTGCTGCAAGGCAATTTTAACGCACATACCATTTCTGGACAGTTTTATAAATATCACCTTTGTTTGAGATAATTAATTAGCAAAACCAAAAAATATATTGCTGGTATTTTATACGATAAATTAGTCATTAGGTTTAAACTGGCAGGCTGTAATAAAACTTATTAAGATAAATATGCTGGGATTCTTAACACTTCAGAGAAGCTGTTCTCTGTCTTAAGGCTCTTCTGGAGCAAAGCTATCATCACTGCTGGATGGTTACTATGTAAGTTAAAACCCAATTATGAAAATCATGTTTATAACTCCAACTTGCTTGGCAATAGGTGCAGAATGCATTAGCCCGTATGTGCCCAGTGGACAAGGCTAAGTTGAGGGTGAGTTGCTGAGGGCCCTATTATCTCACTTCCCTTCACCACTGAGAGCCCAGAGCTTCCTGCAAGACTAACCCAAACTAACTTCACTTCACAGGAACCCAGGTCCAGGTTATTCTGCCAATAAAGGGGGGAGGTTTGCAGTCAGAGGTAGGGGAGAGGGAAAATATTAACCATTAGGTGGGTGCTTACCAATTTTAGTTTTCCAGTTATTTTCTAATTTTGTGATTACTGAATTATTTTTTGCCTTCCAGAAATGCCCAGAATTACAAAAGAACTCAGCAACATCTGTGACAAAGTGGCCACTGGGGCCAGAAACTACTGCACTTGACAGTGACCACTGTTTCCAGCACTCTGAAATATTCCCTCCATGTGTCTGGGGCTCTGAGAAAGGCTTTGCTGTGTGTTTGGGGAGCTGTCCCAGGCAGATGGCACAGGTTGGCTGAGACTGTCAAAACTGGATGGGGACCAGCTTCTTGCAAGGAGTGCAGATCTTGCAGTCTAATGAGCTGATCTTGGCTCCCTGGAAAGACTGTGCTGTGTGGCCAAAGCAAGGACTGCCGTTCTGGGCTTCATGACACCACTGTCCAGGAACAGGAGTATTAAATCATTAGATAGCCTTTGCATGGGGCAGTGTTTGGGCCTCACTTAAGCTTCCCCTGAGCCAGTTTACTGTCACCTTCTCAAGGCTTTACAATTTCCCACCCTAGCCAAACTCAGCCCTTTCGCCACAGTTCTGCATCTAGCAGGGTTTCCAAATCCTTGTCACTTTGAATTTGAAATGGCAGTAAGTGACACAAATTGATGATACATCATACTCTAGTCTTCGGTGTGGGCCAATTCTTAATGCAAAATAGGAATGTCCCCAAAACCTCATTCTCATCTATAAAAAACTCACAAGAGTTTCCTAGCTGGGAGTAGGCCATGAGTGCTGTTGGAAGCTACTATTAAGCCAATTTTGTAGTAAGTAAATAGTCAAAAGACAGAGAAAGTGGCCAAAACCATTTCTCCTCCTAGTCAGAAAACCACATCTGTTATAATACTATTAGGGTAGAAAAACACATTAAAGATCTGAGGAACTTGCTCTACTGTGGACACACTCCCTTTCCTAATACACCGTGGGCATCACTCTTGAAATAAAATGACGGAATCAATACTTTGTCATACTTGTTTAGCTTCTTTGGGGAGAGCAAATGTTTTTCTCCACTATGCAGCAATGCCATCACTTAGTATATACTTTCTCATTGATGTACAAAGTGCTTTATGTATAAGTTTGATTTAGGAATCCCATAAGCTCTGGAGTGCTGGAAGAGGAACTGGGAAAAAAATAATTGTAACAAGCACTTTGCTCTCAATTTTGGTTTTTTAAAGCATGCTTTGCTGGCCAGTGTTGGGGAAGGTTGTTGGACTACAAGGACCTTCGATGTGACACAGAATGGCTGCCATTACATAATCATGTCACATCCCAGTACCAACTGGCATGGTCCATGGAATTCAGCTGGTGGGCTGCATGCCTTGCTTTTTAATGAGACCTTGTTAGACCTGAATTTCCAGTCCTGATATTGGGTATGTTAATTGGAAAGCTGTTTAAAAGTGCTGTGACATGAAAAGGACCACAAGTCTAGGCAAGAGCTTAGAGATTATTCAATTTGCTGTTATTTGTGGATGCATGTCAACCTCACTGCATTCTATGTTCTATCATCTCTGCTTTGGTGTCTTTGAACACACATTTGCTTTGACTGCTCTAAGGGGCAGGCAGGGTTGTTGAGGACCAGATTTTTGGGGACAGATTTCCCCAGAGTGGCCTGAGACTCTTAATTATCTATTGGAGCTATTTCTTTGGCTGATCTCCATCATGCCAGGCACACCTGACTCAAGTTCTTCTTAGTGTCTGTGACCCACAAGTGATCTAGTGTCTCCAAAATTATGTTTCAATTTGTCTATTAGTGGGTACTCTGTTGGCTATTATGGTTCTCTCCAGTGTATGAACTGAGAAATGTAAGCACTGGATTAAAAAAAGATCTTTTTTAAAATTACCACATGAAACCACTGAACTGCTTGGCAGTGTTGTGACTGATTCGTGGCACCATGACTCTCACTAAGACCTTGTGGCTCCACAGGCTGTGGTGAAAAACCATCTAATGGTGTTTAGGCCAACCATGAGGTGGTCCACCACGTTTTGGTCAAGTTGGAAAAGTCCCTGCACAGGTGGCCATTTTAGGATTGGCTGGATCCTGAGATCCATCTGGATCCAACTGAGATCCAACTGAGCCTTGCAGCTCAGCTCTCTTTGGCACCAGGGATCCTCATCTTCACAGACCTCTCAGCACCACTAAATCAAAAGCCGTGAGGGGTGAAGGCAGTGAGGAAAAGGCCTTCAGCATCTCCTGTGGAAAAGCGACTTTGGCGACAGGCGTCTCACAGCTGCCATTCCCACAATCGTTCCCCTTGTCAATACTGTGACCTTTCCAAGGCGGAAGCTCCTTTTTATTACTCTGTGCACTGGGGTAAACCAGGCCATGCTGTGTTATCTACCCAATTTATCAACACTATTTACAGCAGGTCCATTCCACTGTCTGGCTTAACTCAGTGCCCAGAGACTCTGCATTGAGAGAGGAGGTTGCTGCTGAAGAGAAAGAAATGTCAATTCCAGCCTAGTCCCCTAAAGTGAAATAAAAGAAACACAGTAAATAAGTAAAGAGAAGTAAATACAGTATCTCCAGGGTGATTACGTCTATCTACTCCAGTACAGGCAAGCATGAAACCAATAGAAACACCATCTTATCCTCTTAGTTATCACCACACACAGAATGTCATCTCTTGGTGGTCAAAAAAGAAAGAAGCACGCTACATCCATCTTTAATGAGTACAACATATCTCTCACCTGCTTGTACTTCAGCAACCCCAAACTGCTGAAAAATGAGATAGGAGAGTATCTTCTCCTTGCTTTCCCAGAATCATGAGGGGGGGATTAAAATGGTTCTTGTTCTGCTTTGTTTTTCTATTATTTCTCTGGGTAATTTTGGTGGGTTTTTTCTGCTCTTCTGTGCTGCAAGAGTTCAGGTTCTCCAGAACTTCTGATCAGGATGTAATCTTTTACCCTTTTTAAATCAAAGAAAAACAGGCTTTTATATGCACAAATACTTGTAAGAGCTGTGGGTAATTGGAAAGCCCTGAGTGTTGTGAGACTTACTGTCAAGTCACAAGGGTGGCAGTGTGCTCTCCATCACACTCATATCCTTGAGCCTGCCTTTCTAGCAGGTTCAGATTCACTGAAGTGGCAAAAAGGCCATACCCCTCCTCTGTGGTTCTGCTGCTTGGTCTGTAGGGATACTCAAGCCATGAAAAGAGGGGATGATGTTCTGATACTTTACCACATTTCTCAGCAGATAGTTCTTTACATCATGTCCTTCTGCTGTATGATCTGTACTGCTCTCTCACTTCAACAAGGATCATGCTATGCCCATCCTTATGTCCTTCAAATGATTTATATATTTATTATAAGTTTATCTGTCTTACTCCTCTCCAGCCTGGATTGATGTCAATCCTTGCTAGCGACACTAACTCAAGACTAAACTGTCAGTCATCAATATCTTGGAATTTATCTTCTATTATTTACACCTGTATTGAACCATCACATGGACGGTCCATCGGGACTGTGATGAACAAAAGAATTTATTTGTTTCCCTACAGCTGAAATATGGTCCCCACAAACCCCACGGCTGTGATGTATCACGATGTCTGGACACGCTCAGAAATCTAACTCGACCATGTCCTCGCAGATTTACAAGCCAATCAGATCAAAATCAGGGGACATGGTGGAGGCTGCTTTCTTAAATCATATTTGAAATGTGAAATTAAGAAAATAGCAAGAACAAAAGAGGAAAGAAAAGACTGATGTATAATGAGCGATTCAGACAGTCCACTGAAACTAAGGGCTGTGTTCATGTTTCCTGTTATAATTACACTTTATTGTTGCCTCTCTCTGATGGCTGCCTACAAACCAGCCCTTGAAAGCCCTCCCTCTAAACCAGTCTCTGTATTTATTGTCCTCCTGGAGCCAGGAGCCATGCCTCCTTGCATGAAACAGCTAAACAGACACCTGGCTGAGGCCCTAAAGAAACATGAGATTGCACCACCAAGAGATGACATTCTGTGTGTGGTGCAGATGACAGGAAAGGAGGAAGCTGAAGAGATCAAGACCACATTCCTTTGGTGCTTGTAAGTACTTCACCAGGGGATAAGGGAGCCAGGTCAAGGTGATGTCTCCTATGGGGAAAGGCCCTTAACATCGCACTAGGTTTGCTGACAGCATGGCTGCTGACAACCTCAGGTTCCCCACAGCAAGAGCAAAAAGCCCTGGAGACACCCAAAGGCAAAGCAGAAAGAATTTAACAGGATTGGATTGCACCTATTCCAGAGCAACCATCCTTCCCATGATTCCCTTTGTAACTCCCTCCTTGTTTTCTGCTGAGCAGAATGCTGCCCATCACTGGTGGTGGGTTGTTCCAGGGTCACTGTCATTCAACTTTTGGTAGCTGCCTCCTAAGAGTCTCATGGTCATTTAGGCACTGCCAGCGTTGTGAGATGCCTTTAGCACTCCTATCTGATTGGCAGTGAGGTGTGACACCACTAGCACTGAACTTCTGCAGTGTCTGTTAAAGATAAGGGGGGGAAAGAAAGTTGAATAATTTATGTAGTTTGTTTAATTTAAATAATTTATATGCTAAGCATTGCAAACAGAGCTGAAGTTGATAATGAGTCCGAGAAGCACATTTTGAACTCAGTTGCAGATTCTACTGCATTGTAATTCTTGCAGGATACAGGATTTCCTAGCAGTATAAAGGCCTGGGAGTGTAAACACAGTAGTTGCTTGAGGAAGACTCTACACAGATTCCTTCTTTGCCAATTACCACCAGATCTTCTTATGTTCTCTACAGTTTGTTCAGTTTAAACTTCCTAAAACTATCAAAAACTTCATGCATTTTTCTGAGCCACAGAGAGAAGCCTGGCTCCATTGTTTGACAAATAACAGTTTGTAACTGGTGTAATCTGTAATCAGGAGTCAATTAAAGAGATATCAACAGGAAAGGAAAGATAAGGGAAAACCAGGAGAAAATCAATGAACAACATAAGGGAATTGATCATTCAAAGGGTCTTTCTTAAGCCACTGGGTCCTCTCATAGGAATCTTTACTGCACATTGCACACGTTTTGTCTTTCTCAGCTTTTTTTGTCCCTTTTACATGAGGAAACCCTTGTCTTTTCCAGTAAAGGGGGAAAAAATATATATATATCCAAGACCCCCACCTTCCAGGTTCACTGAGTGGCCACTGCCTTTTATACTTAGAATGCAAGAGAAATACATCTGAGAGGTTGCTTAGAGCTAAAGAAAATTGATGCTAAACTTTGTGAATTCTTGCATGAATTCACAGGGAATATTTCCAGGAACACTTTAAAAGATGTACATATCCTCCTCAGGGATGCAAGCATCAAAGACATCACTAGCACACACCTCGTGAAAAATAATTTCCCACAAAACTTTACACAGTTTAAGAACCATCTCTGTCATAGAACACCAGCTATTTGCTACTGGCTTCTTTTATCAAGGTTTTGGTTTTTTTTTTTTTTTTTCTGCTTGAATTTCTAATATGCTTAAAACCATACTTGCTAGTTTCAAAGAAGCCACTGGAAGAGTGTTAATGAACCCATATTACCAACACCAGTGACTGCTTTGAGTGTCAGAATGTTTTGTGTTGATCCATGACTCCTCTCAGAGTTCTGCAGTTATGTGTGCAAATCACAGGTTTTCAGTTAAAAAATAAATACCTTTCGAGACATGAATTGCTGTGAACAACAAAAGCTTGGAAACACGAACCAAGTCCTGAGCCCTGAAGACTTGAAAACTACAAGAGAAATGATAAGAAGGCAAATATAGCCACTAAGGAAAAAAAACCAAAAACTTTTTAAGCTGATCAGTGCTAGGATTTTTTTGGGGTCTTATTCATCACTTTTTAATATTTGTACATTTGCACAGTTGTGAAACCATGAAACACTTTGGAGCTTTTTCTTATAAAATGCCAAAATTTGTGTCATTTTTTCTTGTTGATTGTACCGTAGTTAGGGAATTCATATTCATAGGGAAAACAACACTGATGGTGAAGCATAGAACAGGTTTCAGGGTTTTTCAGGATCACAAGGGCATCAAAGACAAAAGTGTGAGGAAGTCTAGAGGACACCATCAGACTGCCAAGGAAGACAAAGGGAGTCCAGGCTCCCTTTGAGCCCCATTGGTGGGTTTGGGAAAGATCATACAAGTACAGAAGACTAGTTTGTGGTAGCAGCTGACTCCAGTGAAGGATCTAGCTACATTCCTAAAAGTAAGAAAGGCTTTGGGAAGCTGGGGCCATCACCTCTGGGAGCAGATTTTACTGACTGCTAAGTTGGGCATCTTCTTGTATCTCTGCCAAAGCCAAAATGAAGACTGTGTATTCAGATAAGAGCTCCTGCACACCACACCCAAACTTTCTGCCCTTTGCTTGAAAAATCAAATACTTCGGTCTCTGAAGCAATCATTCCACTGCTATCTGCCACTGACTTTTACTATTCCACATTTAACAGGAGGCAGAAAATTTTTGGTAAAGCCAGCACTTTGCTTTTCTAAATGAAGTGTGGGATGTATGACAAGGAAACCTGCTCTTTACTAACCACAAATAAAAGCAGCAGAGTCTGCTGGCTTCTCTTTGTTTTGGCAGTTTATCTCATAAATCAAAAATACCTCCAACCCCTCCTGGTGCTGACCTAGATGAACTCCAGAGATCATTTCCAACCCCAAGTATTCTGTAATATACTGAACCTAGTTGAACTGTCTTTAGAAAACATGGGTGGGGAGTGGGGGAACAAGGATCTAGACAGCTGGGTATGTTTTTTATTCAGCATATAAAGGTGGCTAGAAATAAAACTTATCCAGCAAGTTAATTTCTTGTCCAAATTGTCAGCAAATGTTCTGAAGAAAAGGAATGTGGATTTGCACCACTGATCAGATTTCCTTCTAGACAAGGATGAAATAAACCACGGCAAAGAGCGGTAGACTTACCTACTATAGCATTTTGGGTTTTGGTCTATGTCTCTCCAGGTGAAATACTGTGGTTATTAAAAGAGTCAACAGAATTTGCTGCATTGGAATTTATAGTGTTGGTCCTTGTCTTCTGCCAGGTAGTGCTAGCTGCCTTGGAAGATGGTGTTCTCCCCATTTCATCCCCCCATAATTCACAGGGTCAATTATGCAAAACTAAACAGAGGGAGCAGGAGAATTATTTCCTGACCCCATGCACAGTCAGTTCAAAGATTCCTTTATCTTTAGCTGGTGATGTCTTGATACCAGCAGAAAACTATCGCAAATGCTGGTAAATAAAGGCATTTAAAATCCATTACAGCAATATGTAAGTAAGTTTTCTTTCCCTCAAGATCTCTTTTTGTAGTTCAAAACATAAGCAGGGATGAGCCTTTCTCCTGGTGGTGGGTGGTAACAGCCAGAGCTCCTCTGACCTCTTTGCATCTGACAGCCCTTTCCCTCTGCTCTTTAGGGAGGGAAAGGCTGAAGGTCACCTCTGCCTTTCTTGCTTCCTTCACTGATGCTTTCTGAGAAGAAAAGGCCTGAAATTCATATCGGTGACATCAAGTACAGGGTCTGCTGTGCTACTGCACTTTTAAATTAACAAAGCATTCAAAATTGCCTCTCCTCCTCTCTCTGCCCCTTGGCTTCTCTCTTCCTGACTCAAAGCTAAGCTGACCAAGAATTTCCTCTGCCTGATTCCCATACAGGACTAAGCATTCCTGCTCTGTCCTCCCCACAGGAGGACATTCCTCACTGATGATGGGACCTCAGCAGAACTGTGGGAGAAGAGGGTGAAGAGCAAGCTGATCTCATCCATCTGTCTCTCTTGAAACACCCAATACACCTCTCAGTTTCTTCCCTAAATCTCTTTCCACACATCTGTGTTCCTTAAAATGTTTTCCATTCCACCCAGTTCTTTGACATCACCCTTCCCATTCCCTTAAACCCCTTAATACAATCCTTTTTCTTTTCTCTCCTTCTCTGAGGTACTAGAGGATTGAGCTAGAGTTCACTGAATTACATATTCAACTATCTTTCTTCCTTCTCATAAAATCTCCTGTCACCACTAGCACCACTCTCACCAGCAGCCTGGCTGTGTGGTGTTGTAACTCTGTCTGACCCAACAGGGAGAAGAGCAAAACACACAGCTCAAAGTCAGGTTTTTTCATCATTTCCACTTATTGGAAATAGCAGAGAAAGAGAAAGAGGGAAGGAATTAAAAGAGGCATAGGGAAAGATTCTCTACAAAGAAGACAGGAGTTTAACTAGAGAGCTGCTACCACTTGCAACTACTGCTCTTTTGCTAGAATCAGGAGCCTCACAGCCATGACATACAACTCCTTCCACATTCCTGAACTAATGCATTAAGACATGTAAGACATGTAATTGTGCACGGTGTACATCTACAGCTCTGAAGCCTCTTGCTTTGTAAAAAATATTCATAATTTCCTTTTTTTATGGTTTTTTGTTTGTTTTGTTTTGTTGTTGTTGTTATTGTTTTTGAGAAAGTCTTACTAAAAAAACAACCTGAATTGCTCAAGTCACTGAGTTTGCTCAAACCTGAGGACTGCATTCATTACTATTTTTGCATTTAATTAGTAATAACATTAAATTATACAACAGAAAATAAGTCATGATCCCTGCCATAAATGTTTCAAAATCCAGTAGACTAGTGGATTCTTAATGAATAACACTGGTCAAACTCACTGAAGTTGCAAACATCACATCAAATAAATCATTTGCATGTGTTGAGGGGGAGAGGAGAATATTTGTTTTGAGTTCTTCTGTGGTTTTTTCTCTTCCCCTTCAAAATTATGCACACTTAATTCCACCTTTCAAGAATGTGTTTTAGGTCAAATGTCCCCATTTCTTTAATAAACCCACAGATCATTTTCTCCTTTAAATGGGGATAATTATCTGTTGTTTGAAAAAAAGATAATTGAAGGACTTCTGATTAAAGTGGAAGCTTCCCACAATTCAAATAATATTGCTGAAAGCCATTTCTTGTGAGAGCAATAGTTTTGCTGTCTTACATCCCCATCCTTCACAGGGCTGGGCTCCCCTGCCAGGCTACAAATCCCACGGTGCCCCCCATCCACAGCATTTACCTGAGGCATGGTGGCAGCTAAGTCTAAATGTTTTTCTTCAATCAAAGATGTCAGACTAAAAAAGTTTCAGTGTTTCCAGAACTCCTTACCCCAAGACAGCTTTTGATATTCTGCCTTTTTATTCCAATCCCGAACAAAACCAAATGTTGACAAAACTGTACTTGCTTAAGTCAGCTTTCCTGCTTGGGTTCATTTTGTGAGAGAAGGGCAGAAGATTGTGAGGACATTTCCACTTTTGCTTGGTTCACTCATGAAGCTTTAAAATAAGGTGGAATCTGTTGCCCTCTTAAAGGAATATTAGTGTTTGGTTTAAGCAAGGCTGTGGTTAAACGTCATCCAGGTACATGGAACCAGCTAAAGGATCACAAAAGCTTCGGGCACATGAAAAAAGTGCTGATCTTAGATACTGCTACTTCAAATGTCTTTGATGTTTTTGATGTTTTAACTGTGTTTCGAAAAGTTTCAGATTCAACCTTGGGTTCTGATAGAATCTGGGATTAATGCCCAGTTGCAGAAAATCTATTTTCTATTCTTCAACATAAAACTAATGTTAAAACTTGAAGATTGTAGCAGAGCTAGCTGTTTCACTGATGTAATTTGACTGTGTGCTCACACCTGATCTGGACATTTTAACACCACTGTGTTTAACACACAGCTCCTATATTAGAGATTTTTCTGCTATGCATAATTTATTGTTCTCTTTCTGTTGACCTGATGTAACTCATCAAATAAGTCTCCTTAGACCTGCCTCCCTTGCAGGCAAAACAAGGCACAATGAGCCCAAAATGTGGATGGCAACTCATAAGCTTTGGTAGCTGAATAATTTTAGACTATGTGGCCACACTTCCATCCTGTGTGGTTACACTAGTACAATGGTGTTGCGGGTTCATTCCTGATTTTAGAGCCACAGACAAAAGTAGCTGCAATATCAGGTACCTGCGAGATGGCAACAGTAATGTTTAGTCACCTCCATGTTAAATATAGATTTTCTTAACTGCTAACCCTGCCCAATTCAATTGTGATTTGAGCACTAAAGAAGCTGGTTCAGTTTTTGACATAATTGTAAAGAAATAAACATACCATACTTTATAACCTGTAAATGGCTGCACAGGGAGAGCCTGTGGATCCTGGCAGCATGTCCTGTCTCTGACAAAGGCCAGCAGTGGTTGTGTGGGAAAACTCCATAAGAGCAGGAGCTGATGCTGCCTGGGGATGTATTCCTAGCCTTGAAACTTAATTGATAAATTCATTGACAAGGCTCATGATGCAGGGTACCATCACCACACACCTTTTTTTGCAGGGAGACTGACAAAGTGAAACTATCACCCTTTTACCCAGGGATGGACTTTGTGACACTCCCTTGGTGACTGACAGTCGTCATTGGGCTTTCACATGGCAGCAGGGGAAGGAGAGGCGTTTCAAAACATGTTTGTGAGACAACAGAAATCAGCAAAGGATGCTCAAGGACAAACATAGCACCTGAAACTACTTGTAATTCACGTTTTGTTCCTGAGAGGTAGAGCATGTTGGCAGTGTCCCTTTAACTGCTTTGACACCGCAGAGCCTGCAGCAACAGACTCTCCCTGCCAGTAACCAAGTCAGTGGTGACTCATAGACACAGTGGGTTGGGGAAAGGCAAGCGTGTTGCTCCCAGAGCCTTCACTGAAACAGCTAACTTTTTAATAATATTGCTGTTGAGTCCCTTGTTTCTCAGAACACCTTGTAACTGAACTTCCTCTCTTCACACAAAACCCCTCACTAAATCTAACCCATTCCCAATGAAAACAGAAGATCAAATATGTGTCCTGAATGCACCTGAGACCCAGCAGCAGCAGGTGTGCACCTCTGGGATAACATGGGCTTGGATGACAGACGTCCCTCTTTTTTTAAATGCTTAAGAATAGCTCCATGTATAATTGAAATATTTCTGCCGCGCATTATCATCGCTCAGTTGATCCTGACATATGACAGCTGCTAACTAAACAAGTAACACGGGCAATAGCACAAATAATGTGTTTTAAAACCAATCTAGGAACTGAACAGCTGAAGCAAGGCCTCGTTGTATGGATGATTATGCTGAGAAAGAGGGAAAAGCTGCCTGAACTGTACAGAGTTCAGCTGACTTATGGTCTCAATCAAAACTCTTCAGAGAGCCTTTTAAATACCTAAAGTTGATGAGGTTAAAGTGCACTTAGAGTTAAACTTCTGACTCGTGTGGAGAAACTGTCTTGTGTTCCCAGTCTGTAACAAAAAGCAGGGCAGGCAAAATAAATCTTCCCATTTACTCTAGTGATTTTAGAAGATGCTGTGCCAGAACAGAAGTGACCTTTGCAAAGCTGCACAAAGTGACTGCCTGACAGTTCTGTTTTTGCACCTTAGGGGAGGCTGTTCTCGATTCTGTGTGGCATATATCCTCTGCTCTCTGCAGACCACCACTGAAATCACCTGAACTCATGCACAGAGAAGACAGTGCCCTCTCCAGTCTTGTGTTCAACACGGAGGGTGACAAAAGAAGACAATCTCCTGTCCTCAGCCAAGGAATAGCTATGATCTGAAACCTAGCGAAGACTCCAGGATGAACATTAAGATGGAGGATTTGGCTGTGTGCTAGCACCAAGGAGATTTTAGGGCAATTTACCTGTCTGTGCAGACAATTTCTTCTTAGAAATGCCAAGGACTGCATCACTTCACTACTGCTAAAAATATCTGTTAGAGGCAAGGATGGAGACTGATGGAGAAATGAAAAAGGGTTATAAGCCATGTTCTGGCCATATACTGGCCATTAACGCCAGCCTAAAAGAAGTCATGCTGTATTTGGGTGATATTTACCCTCTTCAATGGTCAGAACCCAAATGTATCACGGACTGACAAAGTTGAATCTACTTATGGGCAGCAGTGACAGTCAGCCTGAACCAGCCATGGGCACTTTGGGTGCTGAATAGCCAAACAAAGCTTGCAGGAACAGTACCACACCCCACTGAGACCCAAACAGCTGCCTTAATGAAAGCAGGAGTGTTGTTTGAGAGCATCCTCAGCAGGGCACACCTCAAACAGCCAGGGTGACAACAGCTGTCAGTGGAGAGGGGGACCTTCATGCTCCAATTTAGATAACTGTGGTGGAAAGGAAAGGTGTTAACCCAAATTAAATTTTTGCAGCCACCACAAGGGCCAAACTTCCCTCCACTCTCTTTTAAAGTACAGGGTGGCTTGTGAGCACTGTACTGTTTTCAGTGGGAAAATCAGTTTTCTGACTGCATGAGAAAAAAAAAAATCTGAAACAAACCAACAAAACAAACAAACAAACAAACAAACAAAAGGAAAAAAAAAAAAACCAAAAAAAAAAAAAAAAAAAAAAAAAAAAAAAACAAACCACCAAAAAACCCAGGGAGGCAGAAGGGAAAGAAAAGGGTAAAGGGGTCCAACCGCAATGGTAAAACGTATGTCTGCATCTCTAGACACAAAAAACACCCTACACTATCTTCTGAACCAAAATCCTGATGTGGGAAGGCTTGCAGGCTCAGAGGAAAATAACTGTAATTTGTGTGAAGAAGGCATTTGCAGCAATTCATTATAATTCCTTGCTTGCTGTCACCCGTCTCTAAAGTCACTGGCAGTGCAGTACTTGTGTGAAGTTATTAAGGCCAAACTCTCTTTAGATTCATGGCAAGTGCCGAATGACAAGGCGAGAGCCCAGGCAGTGATAAAGTGAAGTGACATGCCATACCCCCTTCCTCTCCCCCACCCCATCACCACCATGCCAAGGATGGAAACACTGCAGATTTTGCAAATGAGAGCCACCTCTCCTCTCCCTGCCCTGGGCTGAGTTCTGCCTGACATGCACACATCTCCTTGAAGCATGCATCCAGAGGAGGGAGCAGGAGGGAGTGGAGAAAGGCAAAGGAAAATGTGCTTTTCCTCACTTTCCTTCCACAAAGATCACACAGGTTTCTCTCAGAGGTTCCCAGACAGATGGCATATATGTGAAATACAGAGATAGGCAAGCTGTGCAGAGGAGAGATCCAGGTGGGAACTTTTCAGCTATATGAGATAAAGACACCTCTTAGAAAAAAAAAAAAAATATTATACATACATCTATATATATAAATTGATTGCTAACTTATCTGTGTCTAGGTTTAGACATCTCCCTCTATCAGTGCTTCACTGTCCATTTTAGTAACTCCTAGACTAGATAGGGAATGGATGAATTTCTTACAATCGTGCAGACTTCCAGCAAATAAAATGGGTAAGTAAAAGGTGATCACTCTGGAGATCAGGGCTCCTTTCAAACTGCTTTTCTGTGTCCCCTCCTGTTTTTTCCTTGCATCCTTGGCCTCTATGTTTTTTCTTTCCTCTGCCTGTCCCTTCTTTTCCTAAGCTGAGCAGAAAAATCAGCTTAAAGGATAATACCGCTCAGCTTTCAGTAGGATAACACAGCCAGCCCACGGGGAAGAGAAAACCTCAAACCCAACCAGAACGATGAAAACAAGCAGGTTATTAAAGGTCCTCCTAAAGCAACAGCTAAACCCGTGTTTGCAGATACTCACAGGCTGTTGCTCAGCAGTGAGGATCTCTGGTTCAAATCCAAATGCTTGCCAACAGCAGAGTTGTAGTGGGAAAATATCCTCTGCTCTCTGCTAGCCCCTTACTCTGGAAAAGCCATATGCTAGTTTAGCAGTATTGGGAGGCTCTGAGCAGAATCTGTCAGAAGCCAAAGAGGAATCACCTTGCCCAAAAGATTTCTACAAGTCAAATTAACCTGACCATGTTAGGTTTTAAAACTGCAGCAAAACCTATATTGCAAAACTTCAAGGAGATGAGCGAAGGCATTAAGAGGCATCTGATGGGACTGGGTGAATAACCGCAGTTCACTCTATTATCATGTAGTGGGTCATGACCATCCCTAAAGATTTCCTTCACACTGTGGTGCTGATGACCCATCTCACCCCCCCTGAGGCTGGGGAGAACATGTAGACCTTTTGAAGTATGTGTGAGAATTCAATCATTCAAAATCTTGGGAAAGCAGGCTTACAAAAGTCTTCCATAATCAGCACCTGCAGCCAGGGAAAGGTCTATCAGCAGCTGCCCCTCACTGTTCTCCCAGGAGGAAACACCAATGCTCTCTTCTCTTCTGATCTTAGCAGGGGAGAGAGGTTTTGCCCCTCAAACACCTGAGGTTTCAGATGAAGTCACCTGCTTGACTGGACCAGATAAGTATATGAGGCATGGATGCTCCATGACAAGAAAAAAGTGAGGCCCTGACTCCCCAAGGGATCAGGGAATACTTACTCCACTGAATTCAACAGGAGGTGGGTCTTGAAATGTACTGGAGAACCTGGGAGTGAGTTAACTTGGAGCCAAGATTTAAGGCTAGAGCACAACATAAATGTGCCCACTTGTTTAAATTAAAATTGCCCATAACCCTTTTATTTCCTTGCATCTGATTCTTCCCTGGCAGATGACAAGAAATTGCTGGTGGTTTGTGGTTTTTCTTGCAGTGAAAAGCCACAATCAATCACACTTTCTTCTGACCCTGCAGTTATAGGGAAACAGAATGGATTTGAGCTATATTTTCAGACTCCACAGGTTGCTCTGACGCTGTATTTGGTGCTGCATCCTCCCTCTCTGCTCCCATGTTATAAAAGATCAGGACTCTCTTTTATAAAATAGTTCTGGCATTTCCATTATCACACATGCCTGAGAACAGGGATGCGATTGCACTGAATAGTGTGAAAAAAAGAAAGGAGAAGGGAAAAAAAGAAGAAAAATCAAAGCACAGCCGAGTTGATTATTTAAAGAGCTGGGTGAAATTTGCCATCCTTTTAAAGCATCCTGAGCTCTGGAATATCACTGTGTCACTTAATGTTTGCAGTTAAGTATTTACAGATCTGTTTCCATGGCAACTGATTCTTCAAAGTTACTTTTACAATTCTGTTTTCTAAAATGTGTTTCTTTGGTTGATTGCACAGGGATATTTGGAAAGCAGCCAGGTCTAAATCATGATTTTTTTCCCATTAAGGAGAGGTCCCTTCTAATCATGTTTAGTTAGTTCTTTGATGGCTTTATCTTGATTTGAAAATGTATTTTGTTTTTTTTTTTTTTTTGTTAGCAGGTGGGAGAGGGAAAGGGGGAAAACATGAACAAGCATCGTGGGACTTCAGCAAAAAAAAAAAAAAAGTGTTGGAAATTAGGAATGTGAAATAACCTTGTCTGAGTTGATTTTATTTATCCCTTCCTTGTTTAGGAGAGTAGTCCTTTAACCACAACAAAATAAATAAATAAATGTCCCACTGACAGCTTGAATGCATTTTGAGACCACAGGAGAAGATGACTCACTTATTAATTAGTCAGGGAGATGGCAGCATGGGGCAGGATGATGAACAGTAGAAACAGTGCAGAGACTGAGACAGGTGGAGTCAGTACGTGCGAGGATTGGCTGCCCCCAGCTGTACCAAAATACCTGAAAGGAGCAGGTGAAGGTTGGCCCCACCAATAATGAGACACCTCGAGGAACAGTAGCAGGGAAACAGTCAAACCCTGCCACAACTCCCTCTGCAACTGTGGGCAAGGTAGTTTGAAATGTGCCTTTGTGGAGATGTGAAGAATGCCTTGAGCCCACTGATCTGTGCTCTTCCCATTGTGGTAGCACTACATCCCCATCCCTCCACCTGGCCACCAGCACTTCCCAAGCAAAAAAAGGGGAGTACAAGAGCTTAATCTAGAATGCAACACGTCAGGAGTGGGATAGATGGGAAAGGGATGTATATATTACCTGTCTTAAGGTATTGTCCCTACCTGAAGTGAAAGACAAATTTAAACATGTCAGGACAAATGATAAAGGTGTGTACTTAGCAGTGGTTAAGGAAAGGTGTAAACTTTGGGCACATTCTGGGGAAAAAAATCAGCCCAGATGTGTTTGTAAACCTCACCACAAGCAAAAAGTCCTGCAATGCTCAGCAAGTTGCCCACTGGGAAACATTCAAGGTCAGGCTGTGAACAACCAGATCTATCTGAAGATATCCCTGGTCATTGTAGGTGGTGGACTAAATGACTTTTAAAGGTCCTTTAAAAGGAAGGAAAAGTATTAAGTTATTTGGCTGGATTCAATGGTTAAGGTAGCTGGAGGTGATCCTTTTGATATAATTAATAGCCACTGTGGTGCTAGAGCAGGCAAGGGGGGAATATCTCAAGGGAAAGGTAAGGACCAGAAGACAGAGTATTATGGGGTAATCAGAGTATCATGGGGCATTACCCAGAGCAGATTGGTGAGGTATTTGTCATTGATAAAGTAGATTAAATATGGACAGGTAATTAGAATAAGATGAAGAGGGATGGGGAGAGAGATAGCCTGATCCATATTTTCCTATGCTTTATGTGAGGCAACATCAGATGGTCAAATCAAGGAATGAGGAGTCAGGACTCTTGGACTCCCTTCCTCGCTCTGCCACTAATTAAGCACCTGGACACTCAGGCACTCTGTGCCTCCAATCACCTAAACTTTCAGAATTGTTATCAGATTCAGTTAATTACTGTCTGCAAAGAGCTTAGAAACATACAGGAAAGATGTTAGACAGATATCCTGATTTTAATATTAAAGTTCAAAATATTATAATTGGAGAACTGAACAGGGGTGTGCATCTGAAACTGAAGCAACAGAAATAAAGGAAAGCTTAAAAAGTGAAAAAGAAAAGGAAGAAAAATCTGGAAGAATAAAGACAAGAAAATGAAGACTTCTAGGCAGGTGACAGGCCAGGTGAATTTTGGCTGACTGAGATAATAAGCCACTCTTTTTAAACTTTTTCACTTTTTCCTCTTGCTGCAGAAATGCTCCATTAACTCTCAGGAAGATGATTGACCATTTGCCCTTTCTAGACAGAGCTGAAATAGTGGAAACATCATAGCAAAACGTATGACCCAGCTTTTGGCACACCCTGTGGCTCCAGACCTTTAACGCGTAACAATCTCGGAGTCTGAAGGGAGATGACAAAGAGACACTGCCTTGCTACGATGTTTATTAAGTGGGAAACAGCAACGAAAAGGACCAGAAGAAGTTGCAGGGGGCAAACTCCTTCCTTGAGGAAGATGGAGAGACTTGCTTTCTCCTGATTTTTTTACCCTTCAGTGTACTGAGTGAAAAGAAATCTTCACAGTGCATGACCTTGGGGACAAGGAATAAACAAGAAGTGGGTACAGTCACCTCAGTGAAAACACAGAAAGGAGGAGAAGAAGAAAAGAAAGTCAAAATTAAATGTAATAATAATGGAGTTTGGTAGTTATCTGCTATAGTTTTAATTTTATCTAGCTGGTAGGTGTTCATAGCCTCATAAAACGGGATCCAAATAATGAAAATAAGAGGTGATAATAACAGGCCTTACACCTCCTCTTTCTTTCCCTGTTAATTTTTCGGTTGGTGCAGCTGAGTGGACCATGAATGAATGCTGGTGTATGAAAAGGGAAAAGGGAAAGACCTCACCAGCTCACAGTAACTGACTCTTGAGCCTCCAAGCTCAAGATCACAGTTGGAGAAGGAACAGAAAAGCTCATCAATGCTCAAACACATGGATTTTCTGCTGCTGGAAACTGTTCCTTCCCTCCTAAAAGCAGCAGAGCCATGTCTTCATGTCTAAATTAAACAGGTCTAAGGACCCTTCTTTAGCACTATGGCCAGCTGATATATGCTGACCACGCTCACAATAAATAGCTCTGTTAATTTGTGTGGGTTCTGCTCAGAGTTGCAGGAAAGAAACCCCACATAACAAAGCAGTTTGCAAAATCTGGAAATAAGGGCATGTGCTAATAGCCTGAGGTGTGGCATGAGGATCTATCAGCACCCATGAGCATGCAGAACCTGTGGAAACACAGTGGAGGGCAGAGCAGGGTGGAAGGAGACAAACCTGACAGAAATTTATTCATGTGGCTTTTAGGAATGGTCTTTGAAATGATGTGTGCCTTCATGTAGGGGCCAGTGGTCAGCTGGGACACGGGCCAAAGCTGTCAAGAGATGTGCCAATCATTCAGGAGTGTGGGAATCTGTGGGGCAAGGCACATACCAACATCCTGTTTTATTAACAGGGAGAGATGTAAGCACTGCCTGCCTTCAGTTGCTCTTTGCTTTATACACTGTGGAGAAACTCAAACACAAAAGGTACAAGTGTGTAGGTTTTCTGGGGCTCTCTTTAACAGTATGCTATTATTTCATTAGGATACAAGCACATATTTTTTTCTCCTTGTTTATATGGGAAATATGTCAGAGAGGAGTCAAGACAAACTAGGCTTTCTCTCATAAGCTATGCTCTATAACACATTCATTATTTTTATGAAGACATCTTGGAAAGAAACTTTTCTAAGCCAGCAACTCTTTAAGACTTTCATAGATGGTGTAATAAGTCTTTGTCCAGTCCTTCTGGAATGAAACAAGTTGACTTCACTAATAGTCTAGTGAGTTCTCACATCTCTATTATAAATAATTTTAGTTGCAGACATTTAATTAATGTTGTAAATATACTATTTACGATGTGCTTTGGGAAATGACTAGTTCTCTCATTATACATCATGTCCTGGTTTATTGTTTTACTTTGCTTTGCTGCAGTGGCCAGGTGCCTCACAGCTTCCACAGCAATCACAGCCCTTGCTGTGGGGGCTCTGCCTTCATATTCACTCTGTCACTGGAGAGATGGGAGCTTACCATCTTCCTGGGGTCTTTAGGCACCTAATTTAAATGCAAATGGAGTGAATAGCATGCAATTGAGGTTCATCTAAGGATTAAGTGCCTAAGTGTTAGATGCCTACCCTGAGCTTGTCACTTATCCTCCCTTATGCACTGAGAGGAGAGCAGCAAAAACCTGGATATCCACCTAGAACTGGTTGGGTACACATTCATTGCTTGCCAATTTTTTTTACTGGTTCTAAAAGACAACCAGCTCAGACCTCATCCCCTGACTTGTAAATGCTAAAAAGAAAAGAAATAGAAATCCTATTCCTATATAATGAATAGGTGCAGTGCAGAGGGACCTCAAAATTTCTCAGGATTTTCTTCACATAGCGACAGCTAGAGGGTATGAACACTCCCTTCTGTGTTTAGGCTTTGATCCACCCCTGTGGCTCATCTTAGAAGTGTGTTGTCAGGCTTGGATTTCCAAAAACAAGCCAGAGGACTGAAAAACTCTCTGGGGATGAAAGTGCCCCTCCGTACCAGTGAAAAACCAGGACTGATTTTTCAGGACAATGCCATTCCTGGGGTGGTAGGATTGCATCCAGCAGAGAGGGGTTTGTAACAAATAAGTTTGTTTGCTACATTGGCTAAGTCCTCACCATGTTTTATGCAGTAGTTCACATCAGAAAGTCTGAAACTTCTCACACAGCTCACTCTAGCAGAGCTGAAAACTCATGTGATGTTTGGCATTGTCATGACTCAGATGTTTCTTTTTTTGATCTAGTACACTAAGGCACATTAGGTTATGAGGCAGCAAGGAGCACACAATGAACCAATAGAGCACCTGACAAAATATAAAGCTGCATAGATGATCATATAGTTAAAGCACCCACCTGAGATTTATACACATGCACACTGTAAACCAGTAAAATATTTCATTTTAGCTAATTAAATCATGAATTTCACCATGTACAAAGTGTGGTGGTGTCTCCTGTGCTTGGGAAAGCTGCTCTGGAGTGTTGGTGGAGCCTGTAAGCTTCGACACGTGCGACATGCACACACGTACTCACACACTCACAAGATAGAGCCTTCTGCCACTTTTTATCCGGCAACATATTAATCTTGCGTTTCGCATTCTCTAAAAGCTTCACCATTATAACATAATTACTGCTGAAATTGACCTTTAAAATATATTCCAAATTTCAAATGTCTTTAAACCCCTCAGTGAGCACCATTTTTCAATTTCACATATTGTTTTCTTTTTTAGGAGAAGTGGGACAAAAGATGGGAAAGAGCATTAGAAAATGAATGTCAGCATGTGACATATGCACGTAGTGATAAAGCAAAATCTTGCAAAAATTTACCTGGGCATTCTAATATCCAATCTTCAAGCAGTTACAACTTCCCTTAAGCTAAATGAAAATGTAATAAGACTAACTAAAATGTTGCATTTGTGTCTCACCCTTCCCTAAAGTAATTCAATCAATCAGTTTAGCTTCACTAATATTCAAATGTTATCTGAAACTGGCAATATTAAAGTTCAAGTACTCCTCAGCCTCTAAATACATTTAAACTACCTTTATTAGAACATGCACTTTCCTAAATTAGTATTAGTACCTAAAATTGGTTGTGTTTCTAACTACCCTTAAAGGAAAACATAACCTTGCCTGCAAATGAGATGCTGAACTGTGTGTGGAGGCAGATTTCTGTAACACAGCATCTAAGACTGAAAATGTGTGTATTATAATGCACCGATGAACTTGTGTGCTCACATTACTGTGCAAATAAGAAAATATAAAAGCACATGGTGCAACTTCCACCCAGCAGTATTTGCATCCAGCTTTGTTCCTTCCTTCTCCCTGTCCCAGGAAAGGGAGGACAGAGGACCTGGAGGAGAGGGAAGAAAACTCCCACCACCCATGGAGTATCCAGGGGAAGGACTGCTGAGGAAAGGCATTGTCCCTTTGATCAGAGGAAATCTGACATGGGTTTATTAACATGGTCTTCAGTTGTGGGGAAGCCTAGGAAAAACTTGTCTGGAAAGGAGGGCTCATGGACCTCTCATCCAGTCTTCTCTCATGAAGTCAAGTGTAAAATCTCCATAGAGGACCACTTATGCAGATATGCCTCTGCTCACCCTTGGAAATGTACACTCAAAAGGAGCTGAATCTGAAGCTAACAAAGCCCACTTAGACTGGGGTGGCAAGGAGCGATAGAAAGCAGGAGGAACTGTACCCACAGAGGGCCCTGGTGAAGAGCTTGCTGCTCTTCAGAGGTTGTGTCAAGCACACAGAGGGGCCAAGCTTCTGAAGACAAGCACAGCTCTGGCTTTACCCTCAGCTCTCAGGCCCCTTGCAGGGTCTCTGCTCTGTCCTATTGACAACACTTCTTGCAACCCTGATTAAATCCTGGGCCTGAACCTCACCTGGCAGAGGAGACAAGACTGCATGCTCTGCAAACCTTCATAGAATCAGAGAAAGTTTTGGGTCAGAACAGATCTTAAAAAGCATCTAGTTTCAACACCCCTGCTGTGGTCAGGGACACCATCCACTATCCCACATTGCTCCAAGCCCCATCCAGCCCTTCCTTGAACATTTCCAGGGACAGGGCAGACACATTTTCCCTGGACAACCAGTGCCTCAACATTGTCAAGTGTTGTGCAGACCTTTTCCTACTTGACCAAGAAGCTGCTGACATGCCAAAGGGATGCAACTTTGGGGGACCAGCCCCAACTTGGGAGCCATGCGGGCAATGACAGGCAGAGTCACACATGAGCTGTGCAGCTCTGTGACAGACATAAAGGAGGAGAGCCTCACTGAAGAGCAATGGGTTTGTGTCCATTTACCCCAGCTGAGGATCCAGTCCATTATTTCCAATTAGGTTTGATGGAGGATTAGTCCAATCTGGAGTGTCAGTGTTCTGCCCCCTGACAGCTGCTTACAGAGTGATGCGTGTGCTGTAACCTGCTGGCCCACCTCACCCCTCGCTTTATGAAAAAATGCCATGCAGAGCCAACCTCAGTAGAAATGAAGACAAATGAAAATCATTGAAAATCTCATTAGTGACCATCCAACAGCTTTGGTGAAAGGTAGAAGGTTTTTGCTTTCCCTTGCACACACCTGGTTAGGTTGTGTGGTTTTGTTGCATATCCCACACTCACACACACACACCCCCCTTCTCCTTCATCCCTTCTACAGGTTGGTGAGATAATGCAAATAAATTGCTCTGCCTACTTTGCACAAAGGTTTACATATTGTTCTGTTGATAACATTTTTGGTATGCCTAATAGATGTAAGGGGGAAATATCTGTCTGTAGCACTTCTAAATTTTGTGTATTATCTAACTAGCTCATACTGCTTTAGAGGCTTTAAGCCCTCCATAAGAAGTCCTTTTGCCTGTGAATCTTTTATGTTACACCTAGGTGTCCTCATTATAAGGGCTCTACTATTTGACAAGCAACGCTTGTCTCTACAGTCGGTGATGAACACAGCATGACAGGCAATGTGTGCCTCTGTCCAAAGCACTGAATCACAATAAAATGGTAAATTACTGTCTGTCATAGCTAGAAACTTCAGTGAGTAATATTCAATTCCCTATTCTACATAAGATGAGGTGGTGGCGGGGGAAGGGTGCACTCATATGGTAGTGGTGGGAAAAGCTTTTTTTTTTAATCTTTGCAGTTGAAAATGTACCTGGACACTGAGAAAAAAAGCAAACGGGGGTTTGTAGCAGGAGGAAAAGGATGAATTACTGGCAAATGGAGTTATCACTAGAATATTTTTGGACAGCTTAGAATTTGTTATTGTTTGGGGATCATCAGGATGGAGATATTTGCAAATGGGATTCACTCTTCTCACTCTCTGGCAGAAATACGGAATTCAGTTTCGATTAAAATGCAATAATAATTGTGAGTTGGACTGTGTGTCACTGATTCTCTGAAAGGCCCCCATTAGAGAAGTCTCTATTTTAAAACAAGCCATTCATCATTGGAGTATAATTTCCAGTAAATATATTGTTTGTTCAACTGTATTGCTAGAGATAATGTTTAAAATTCTCTCCTCATATCTCATTATGAAATAATTGATAGCAACATGGCCATTTCTTTTCATTCGTGAGAGTTTTTTTGCTGTTGTTTTTCTCTCCCTCTTCCTTTAAGGCAAACTCTTGAAACAATCAATATCAGCAGTTTCAAAAGTGTGATACAATAAATAAATCTCTCAGACAATGACAGAGAACATCCTTATAATAAATTTACCATAAATAAAACTGTGTGTGAAATTCCTAAGAGCCATTTTACATGAATGCCTTCAAATTTTGTGCAAGGAGAGAGAGGAAAAGGAGGGGGAGAGACAAGGACAAAGATGTGTATTCAACAAATTGCTTCATTCTCAAAATATCTTACATTTGGCTGGCTGTGTGGTGCATGAAAAGAAAACTCCTTCCCCTCCCTGCAGAAACACACTGCAGTGTTTGGACTTGTTTAATTAATATTGGCCTTGATTGCCATATATGAATCCTTTTTTTTTTAATAAGACACATAGCTACATCAGAGTTTGTAACTTAACTGCTGTCTCACAAAACACTTTTGAAGCCTTTATCTTAAAATATTGTAATAGACCAAAATCAATAATGGTTTTTGCCACTAAGGTCCAGTTTTCAAGTCACCCAGCAAGAACAGGTTTAAATAACAACACAAATCTGAAATGTAGTTTATTGTTTATACCCTCCATGGTACAGTACAAAATTTCCTATTTTGCAGTCTCTTTTTTTTCATTTCATATGCCACAATCTGGAATTTCATGTGAGGTCGAATGTTCAGAGACAATTTCTCCCTTCCCTCTCCTTCCCATTCTCTCTGGCTTTCAGTAAAACTGGGGCTCCACCAAGAATCTGGCACCCAGCTTTCTCAAGCCTAAAATCTGTGCTTTAGTTTAAGTAGGTATGTAAGCAATTTGCTGGGGAGGAATCAAGCATATTGTTTACCTAGGAAGATGTTTTCCTAGAATTTGGACAAAGTGCTTTATTAGCAAATCACAGTGCTAAGGTGTCTACACGAAACACCGGAATAAGGACAGACAGATTTTTGTGCAAGACTTGTGATCTGTTGGGATGTCATATTGGCACTGGGACACCACGGTACAGAGGTGGTAATACAGGCAGAGCCAAAGAAAATGGGCTCCTCTGAGTTCTGGATTGCTTAGATTGAAATACTTTCCTGAAAATCTTATGCTTTCCTTCTGACTTGTGCTGGTGTAATCTGAACATCAGAACTACGTTTTTTAGGGGGAAAAGGAGAAATAATAGCTGGTAGGAGGTATATGTTTTGTTATTAATAGTAATACTTGGCACTCAGATGTCACTTTTCATCTCCAAAGCACTTTACATAATTAACTAATTCATCTTCACCATCCCTGCATGAGATGGAGGTTTTCAACTGAGGCAGCACAGCAGCTCAGGTGTTCAGGACTGACTCTGCTCACAGGGACCAATTTTGGGTGAAAACCAGATGACTTTTCCTGAGGACAGGGGTGTCTTAGGAGCTTGTGCAAGGATAAGTGCAGGTTTGAGACCAGCTAAGGAACCTGATGGTGCACAAGTCCATGGGACCTGATGAAATGTATCTGTGGGTCCTGAGAGAACTGGCAGGTAAAGTAGCTAAGGCATGGTGCATCATTTTTGAAACCTGTGGCAGCCTGGTGAAATTTCCAGTGACTGGAAAAAGGTAAATATGTCCTCCATTTTAAAAGGGAAAAAAAGAAATGTTCATCTCTGTGTCCAGAAAGATCGTGGAGCAGATAGTCATGGAAACTGTGCTAGGGCACATGGAAAATAACAAGGTGATAGATGACAGCCACCATGACATCACTAAGAGTAAATTGTACCTGACATTTTTCATGGGCCTTCTACAGCTGGATGAGAGCCCTGGTGGATAAGGGAAGAGTGACTGACATCATCTACCTGGACTTGCACAAAGCATTTGACAATGACCCACAGAACCTCTTTGTCTAGACTGTAGAGCCATGGGTTTGACAGATGGGCCACTCAGTGAATTAGGATTTGGCTGAATGGTTGCACTGAAAGACTTGAGTCCTTTCAGTGTCCAGCTGAAGAATGCCACCCAGTCACGGGTGGCATTCCTCTGGGGTGAGTACTGGGACCACCGCTGGTTGACTAAAGGAGCATTTTACAGGAAAATACTGGCATGTGGTGTCCCAGGACACACCCCAAAGCTCTGCCTACCCATGTGGAGAGGGGTATGGTGCAGAGTTTGTTCTAGTGACTCCCCTTCCTAGGACCATGCCTGTGTCCTGATGACTCCCTGACCCTGTGGGTGCTTGGGGATGGGCTCCAGTCTCATCAGTTTATCCACGCCTACAGGACCTACACACCCATTCAGAGCCATCCTCTGCCATCAGTGGAAGCTGCTGGAAACAGGGTGCTGCTTGATTCAGGTCAGTTTTCAGAACCTACACATGAGGAAGACTCCTGCAAAATCTGCCTTTCCTTGTGTTTGTGTTGACACCAGCCTTTTTGAGCAAATCACAGTGACAAAGGGTAGCCTGTGGGCTCTGGAGGCTCCATGTATTTGCTGACATGATTATACTACCTTCTTATATATTTTTCTTTTTCTTATATGATGAAAGAGCTTTTACATTAGGACTTAACCTAAAGCACCTTGAAGTCTTCCTTTCAGCCCTTTTTGCAGTGGGCATACCTATAGGCCAAATATCTCCATCCTCTCTGCAAACAGTTTGGGAGAATTGGTTCAATCCTGCCAAGAGCTCAGACATGCAATAATGACTTCAGTGGTCCTGACCCTGCACTAAGGTTCATAACAAGCATCTCCCAGTCCTAAACTCCGGGGAACAAACAGGCCAAAGCAGTAGAAACTAGTTTTAGGCAACAGGAGAGGGCAGAAATTCCATGCAGGTAGCCTGCTGGATTCTCCTTCGTTCCCATTGACAAAGAGGACTCACAGACAAATGACTTTTGCCACAGGCTCACAGAGTGGCACCAAAAATTAGGCTGCACAATCTCCCCATGGGTTTAGTGCTCTGCTGACTGTGGGAAGTGATGAGTTTTTTCCTGGTGCATGGCCATCCACATGTGTGTGGGAGGACCTCTCTGCCAGAAGGCGATTTTCAGAACTTGCACTGAAAGTCAAACTCTGCAATTATAAGGAGTGGCCATACTTAAAAGAGATGTAGAACACCCAAGCACGCGCTCGGATTTATCATATTGAAGGAACATAGTCCTTTTTCTATGCAGTCGCACTTTTTGATAAACGGCCTACATTAGGGTACCTCAAAGGTGCTCTGCATCATTAATTACTAGGGTATATGCTGAAGAGGAAGTTAATGAAACTTATCTCTTTCATGGAAGTGAGAAATCTTACTACTTGATGATACCTGATGGAAGAAGATGTTTCTGAAACCACAGGTGCAACCTTGTACAGGTAATAATAACATAACACTCAGGGGAGTCTTTTGTATCTGAGGATGTCATTTTTCTTTTTGATTTATAGGATACTAATGGCTTTTCTCCTTTTCTTCCTTTTTTTTCCTTTTTTTTTTTTTGTTTTTTTTTGAGCCAAGAGCTATGGTAAAAATCAACTGATGACGCTCAGACTCAGAGAGTAAAAGAGAAAAGAAAACAGAACAGAATAAAATGGGACAAATAAGAGTCCCTCTGGGAGGAATGCCAGCCGCTAGTTTTGCTATTATTATACTGGAGAATCTTATAAAACTCTAGCCATTAATAACGGGCTCTGCCAGATATTGATAATTTATTCAAATTGTAGGTCTGGATTTGAGGGAGCAGATGTTCCTCATGCAGACACTTTCAGAAAACGAATTCCAAAGAAACAAAATAGCATTCGGTGCTATCAGTAGAGAAGAAAGGCAGTATTTTAGTGTGCAGTAAACATCTGGACTGCCTTCTATTTTTATTGCCTCTCTCACCCCTGTTCTTTCCTACTCATACACCCTTACCGCTGAATGATTTGGTTGCTCTCCTTCTTAGATATCAAATATATAAATAAATAAATACTCTGCTTAGCCTCCTGCCTTTGTTATAATAAATAATGACAGATTTCACTAGGAGTAATGGGACCTGACCAACCTCAAATCACTTTGAACAGGAGCAAAGCCTCCAAACAAGCCACCTATTAGGAAGAGTAAAAATTAATTTTGATTGAGAACAATTTTTTTTCCTGGTCATTTCAGTGTTTTGATGATGCTCTACCCAATATGGAGCTTGGTTCTACCCTCCAGCAAATTCACAGCTGTTCCCACTTTCTTTCTCTCTCTCTCTGCTTTGCTAGGTTGGAGGAAGGCTGAGTATTCATAACCCCAAAATCTCACTGTCACAGATGGTCCAAATTGAAGCAAGCTGTTCTATCACCTTCTCCAGTTGTTGGCTGCTCCATTTGAAACCACCCTCGACATGGTGCAACAGAATGTGCTGTGTGTCCAAAAACTGTTAAACATATTTCCTTGGGCACAGTGACAACAGTTGATGAACACTAAACTGCAATGCTTGCTACCACTGGTCCTGCTCTCTCCAAAAAAGAAGCTAATCTCTAGGACCAGATCCAGAGGTTGTAGTGAGATCATGTTGGCCAGATCTTATCCCTGGGAGATCACTTTGCTTTCTGCAGACCTGTGTGGTTCTGCACTGTTTGGAAACATAAGTAGGTCCAAGACTGCCAGGGGAGCTAGGATGGTGGTCTAATTTTCAGCTCTTTGCAAATGACTGTACAGAATTACATTCCCAACCAGTCCCATTTTACAATTCCCATCCATTTCCAGCTAATCTCATGCAATAACTTGTCTTCCAACTGGTTGCACGTTGCCATCTGTCTCTGCTCCTGACTGATCCCAAGTTGCCATCTGCCCCTGGCTGGTCTTTTTTTAGCTATACCCCATTTGGAGAGGTACATAAGTGATGATGCTGAAGGATGTCAGTCCTTCAGACTGTCTGTCCAGCCCCCTGATGGACACATGGCTTTCACAGCCTGCAGAGACGGAGGCACAACCCTCCCCATCACACATCCAGCCTCCCTCTTTGCAGTAACTGCTACAAAGAAGTGTTTGCCAACAAAGGGAACCAAAAAAAGATTAGTCCAGGGATCTACACAACAGGATGTGGGAAGTACAAGAAAAAGAATAGTCACAAGTAATTTATTTGCAAAGGCTATGCAGATGCAGTTTAGAGTCACTACACATGGAAAATAACCCTAAAACTAGTGGAGCCCCTCTGTTTGCTCCCTGATTCTATGCTCATTTTCTGCAGTGACAGGCATCCAGGGAAGGCTCTTGCATGGTAGGAGCCTAAAAGTGATCATATCTAATTTCCCTTCAAAGCTTGAGTTATGGCTTTTGAGACCTTTTCATGAAGAACTCGCACTGCTTCTGAGGCTGTCACTCTTGGAAGTATTTTCCTTTTGTGAGAGAAACAGAGCGTAGCTGTTGCAACATTCCTCTGGGGTAAATTGTCTCCTTTTTGTCTTCCCTATGTTTAGGTGACAGCAAAAACCTCCAAGTTTCACTCTGATGGTGACAGCACTTCACAGTTCAATAGTATAAGGGGAATGGAGTCATCAGTTCACTTCCCATCCTTTGCAACGTTGCCTTGGCCTCTAGTGCTGCACTTCCCATGCGTGATGTACGGAAACAACTGAAAGAATCAGAGCCTAAAAAGTATCTTCTAATTTTTCCTATGCCCAGTTACCAGCTGCCACTAACTTTGCAAACTTTATTGACTACTGCTGTGTCTGGTGCTAAGTATCTTCAGACTTCATTCCAAGTAATAGGAAAAAAAAACCGAGGGGCAATCAGCTAGTTCCATGATGAATGAAGCCCATGTCACTCAGAGAAAATGAATATTTCTTTGCAATAATGACCAGATGGTAGCAAGACTCAGATCCAAATTAAAACATGCATGATAAATGCCAAGAAAACACAGAAAGACAAAAACCCAACCTGGAGTGAAATCTCTCTATAAATCTTTCCCCCCTACAACACAGGCACTTCTAATGGGAATTAAATTATTAAGAGATGTTGCAAGGAGAATACAAATGTGAGACTCTTCCTCCTTCTTGGAACTTTTTGAAAGAGTATTTCAGCACAGCCAGCTGGCTTTTCTTCTCCATATGAGAGAGCACTGGGCTGAATAGGATCTTTTCATGTAGAAGCACAGGCAAAATACTAATCCAGAAAATAAATTATACATTGGAGTTGGCATAGAAATAGCATATATTTTGCCTTCTCTAGAGTTGACCTATGGAGCTCCTTGCTGCAAGAAATTATTGCAGCTGAAGGTCTTTGAGGATTTAGAAAGGGGGTAGTATTCATGACTACATGATCTTTAGGTCCCTTTCAACCCAAACCATTTTATGATTCTCTGATTCTCTGATTCTCTGATTTGCAAATAGTAATAGCATTCAAAATTACACTAAACAGAGAAAATGTTGAAAGTGGTTTTACAATATCTTATTTCCAAGTGGACAGTAAAAGCAAATTACTGGTGTTAGAAAGAAATGTTGTTATGAAAAATGTAGGGTCTGCAATTTTTTTCTGATATTTTTCATGAGGTATATGACATTTGAAAACGCTCTGATCATGACAAAGAACAACGAATAGTGCTGGACCTGAGCTAATATGGCATTGGCAGAGATATTTGAAGGAATATTTGTATTTTGGCATCCTCCTCTATGTCTTTTAGGTGAGCCAAACCTAACCCTTCACTCTTCAAAAAAACAATACCCTCAGAAGCTTTATTTTTTAACTTCCTGTTTCTTATCCTGCATGATCCCTTCTATGTTCCCTTCCTTCTATTCACAGATCTCATGGTGACATGAAATAGATGGCCTCTCTGGGGAGCTGTCTGGCCTCTCCCTGTCGGCATTGACACCTTTTCCCAGCACTAAGTTAATGAGAAATATTAAATTACAGAGGTGCACCCACACTTAAGGAAGAAACATGGTGTTTGATCCCGCCAAACTGCCAAGCTCTACTTAAAACCGATAAAAAATGTTCTTCCCCAGCAAGATGTGATTAGCTTTTATACCTGTGCAGATTGTACAAACACACAGGAGGGAGCTTTTAAATATCATTGATTTGCCTATTTGAAATTATTAATTTCAAATTCGGCTGGAACAACCTTTGCTAAATTACACTGTGCCAGTGGGAGTTAGAGGACCCACAAGTCTAAACTTAACTTTAGAATGGGAGGAGGGAGGGCTAAAGAAGAAGGAAAAAAAAAAAACCCTGAAACAACTAAAAGTCCATTTAAACTCAGTAGGTTTCCAGTTAATTACATTTTCACACCTATCTCAGTAGTTACAGATGTATTTATAATGTATGCCTGCCTCTGTGGTTACTGAATACTGCATTCTCCACGGACTCTAAGAGCCAGGATTTCTTTCCTACATCTAAGAGACCTTCCATTTTAATTGCAGTCACATCCAAGTACTGTCTGGGTTCAATTGTAGTGGCTCAAAGTAATTTTCTTCACTTCTCATTTCTCCCCTTCTTTCCCTCTCTCCTCCCCTCTTCCCATATAAAAGGAACAGCTGGATTTCCTATGGGGAGACATCACTGGTGTCTGGAGAAGCATGTATCCACCCTTTGACTGTGCAGTGGGACAGGTGGACTCAACTGCTCACTACAGCATTCCCTCCCCATCCTCAAACATACCTCAGCTCTTTTGGATGGAGATACACTAATTCATCCCCTCCACAGCTCCTTTTCAGATGAGAATGCACCCCTTTCCTCTCTAAAGAATTTCTTTTCTTAAACCTTGCCTAAGGTAAAACCTGGGATCTGCTCTCCAGGTTGTAGGTCCCAAAAAAGGGGCCACAGCTGAGATTCAGCCTTTCATTGCCTAGCCACAATTTGTGTCCCACTGCTCTGCAGAGCAAAACCCATTCCTCCAGAAGTCAATTGCTCTGTCTTTTTTCCAATAAAATGAATTGCCACCTGGAGTAACTTTTCCTCTCTGCTGGCTTTTAAAGGAGCCATAGGTGACTAGCCCAGTCCTGAATAAAGTTCCACAATACAAAAATTAAAACAGAACTTAAGAGGCTTGTCAGGGCCATTTGACAAAGATCTCGCTGAGGGAAGGACTCAATGTGAGCACACCTCACATTTTACTGAGTTCCCTCTGTTTCTGCAAAGGGCTCCTACCCTTTGGGGTAGAGGAGTAAGGAGTGGAGACAGACAGCTAGATATGCAGATTGTCTCCATTCCATTATCTCTTCCTGTGGAATGACCAACTTTTTGTCAGCTTGACCCCTTGGTCCAGAAGTCCCCAATTCTTCTGAGAAGCACTGGAGGTGAGGCCCATTATTGCCTGTATTCATTTCACCTCTCCAAATATCCTCCCTATTCACCTGGACCTATATGAACAACAACTTCCCACTGAAGTAGGAGACAATGAATGACAGTGTCAGGTCTGAAGCAGTGCAAAAGTTTCTCAAGGGCTTTGTAGAAGCAGCTCTCACAAAAAAAAAAATGTTCATCATAGACTGCAGACATTCTTCAGTTGTAGAGCTAGGGACACTTCCTCGTCTTGCATTCTCTACTGTACACCCCAAGAGCAGACATAGAGACAGACTTCAAAAATAAAACCAGTGAAACAAAAGTGGTTGTGCACTTAAATTTGTCCCCTTCAGAAGAGGCTCACTGGAGAGAAACTGGTCATACTACTTAACGCGTGACTGGAGGGCTCTCTAGCATGCTGTTGCTGAGGATGGGATGAAAACCTATTTGGAACAGAACAGCACTCGGGAGATTATTCACAGCTGCAGCATAAACAGTGAAAATTTACTAAAGTATATAGACCACCCAAGCATGCAGTAAATGAACTTCATAGTAATGGAATTGCCATATCCCCCTGAATTGTACCTGTAGGTAAGGATACCCTGCTGTTTCAAAAGCAAATTCAGACTGGATGGTAGGTGCCCAGGTGATTAGAATACAAGCCATATTGAGAAGATAAACCATCTAAGTTGATAAGGATAGCGTAGACTGCTCTGACAGAGCAAAACCAGAGTGAGCATTCAAGGAGACAAATGGGTTGTAGAAGCATGGCAACAGCTAAGGTTTGCAGAAACACTCACTTGAAGCAATATCATACTGTCTGGAAAACTAATCTGTGATTGCTGTAAATGGCAGCTTTTCATCTGGTGTCAATCAGCATCGATCCATTGATGCCAGCCTCTTTTCTCAGTAGTGTAATGTGCTGTTTCTTTGCTAATGCAACACAATATAATTCCAGACTTTTAAAAACTTCAGTGGAGTTACACGACTTCCACAAAGTGAGGGTTAGGTTGACAGCCTCATGCTGCACATGCAGGGGGAGGCAGTGTTAAGATGACAGAAGCCACCTTAACCTCCTTCCCTGTTGTCTGAGTGTTTGGCTGCAGAGCCACAGCACTACTACAGGGAGGTGCTCTCATGAAACACATCAGCCCCTCCCAACAATTTCCTTTTGCAATCCTCTCCCTGCCTGTCTTGACGAGCCTTATGAACACAGCTGAGTCCAGCCTTCCTGCCCAGCTATCACAGCTGATCAGCGGGTGGCAAAACTGACGCACTAAGATGTTGGCTGGTTCACAGACATCACACAGGTTTACCTTTTTCTTACTGATTTTTCACTTTCTCCCTGATCACACTTTTATCAGAAGCAGTCAGCATGAAGCCAGAGTCAGCAGCCTGTTGTTCATAAGCTGAGGGAGGTCAAAGCACCATGGCCATCTCGTTGTCCAAGGAGGCAGTTTGGGCTCAGGTGTTTTGCTTTTGTCCTCCCTATTGTTTTGTTACTGATGTAGGCTGGCACGCTGCCAGCCCTGAGCAGCTAACACTCACAGTCAATACCTGGGTATGGTTTGGGGCGTACCATGAGCCAGAAACCTTTCCCAGAAGAGAAAATGGGTGATGCCATCTGGCTTTAGGGAGAAGAATATTACTAGAAGTGTGGGCATGAGTCATGCTGGTTCACTTGCCTGCAGAGCAAGTCTGGGGCAAGAGCAGAGGTAGCTGCCCAGACCCTGGCACATCCCTCTCCTGGCACTAACATCATGGTAGGGACTTAATCTTTTTTGCTAGCTACAGCTGTTTAAGTGAAACACCTCTACTAAGACATAGGAAAATTCCTACACAGGGTTTTGCAAGAAGGAGGTGTCTCTTGATGCCAAGAGCATCCTGCTTCTGAGATGCTGCTTGACCAAGGGGTTGGATTTTGGTGTCTCTGCTGCCAGCTCACAGCTCCTGGGTGATGAGACCAGGAGTGGGTGGGATGGGCTTCCCCTTGGAGGACAGAGCTCAGCCACTGTCCTTGGCTTTGAGTGCTTACTCAGCAGAGGAGGGAAATGTGAGGTGGGAAAAGACAGCAAGGAGGGAAAGCAAAATTAAACCCTACCAAACCAAACAAAAATGTTTTCAGTTCCAGTCAGGGAAAGAAAGATTGAAAATGACATCAAGTCAGCTCTCATTGATTCTCTTTTGTTATAACCATTATATAGAGCCTTCCAATCCCTTATATTCTCCTGGCTGGCAAAAGCTGTATGAGCATCTTAACCCAGAGTCTCTGGGCCACCCTCTCCATCTTCTGCTTTAAAATTATTATTATTACTATTATTATTTTTTCCTCATTGTTTTTAAATCACTCTCTATATAACAGTTGCTTTTCACATTAAATAACATCAGATGAGAGCTCACCACAGTCAGAAGAATGAAACTGTCATCTCTAATTTGCCTGGCAGAAGCCGTGTTGACAAGAAGTTGTCTGTGGTTATTTAGAAATAAAATAATGCTCTGAGGAGAAGTGCAGAAACTTAATAGGACTTTAAAAACAACAGGAGCCATGGGGACTGCAGATGGTTCCTAGGCCTAAGGACTAAATAAACAATGATTTTATAGGCAAGAATGTAGCCTAGGGGAGATGGCCTCTAAAGAGATGTTCACACATATTGTGTCCAACATCATTAGACTGCCCGGTGGGAACAAACATTCGGCAGTTAAAGACATTTTGAAAAGGAAAAATCAGCCTCAAAAGATGCTTTAAATGAACAGGAGGTGGAAGAGCAAGCCGTTTAAAGAACTTCGCGCAGCTAAATGACTCACCAAACATCTGTCTCAGGGACCAATAATTTGAAACTGATTGACTTACTGGGTATAAAATATATAGATAAATGTAGAGGAAAAAGAAAAGTAAAAAACATCCAAAGGGGAAGGTGGGATTTGCTGCAGGAAAAAAAGAGGTGGAGGTTGGTGAGGAAGGGGGGATTGGGAGGGGGAGATGGGAGATTCATAAATAAGCAGCAATAAAGGCAGCAGGGATAAGCTCTTTCAAAGGTCCAGAACATGGCTCATATTCTCTCTCTCTCTCTCTCTCCGGTTTCATTTAAGCCTGAAACATTACTGCAGACAAAATAAAAAAAAAAAAAAAAATTACAAAAAAAAAAAAAAAAAAAAAAAAAAAAAAAAAAAAAAAAAAAAAAAAACCAAAACAAAACAAAAAAAAAACAAAACAACCAACCTGATATTCACTGATTGAAAAAGCAAACACAGGGACCAGCTTTGAAAGGGATCCAGTGCTGCGATTTTGAAAATAAAGGCCTTGAAACAGCAAGTGCAATCTTCTACCCAGGGCTGCTAAACCCTTTCTGTCAAACCATTTACATTTATAAGGCCTTCAATCATGTTGTGGTTTTATTTTTTTCCCCTTTCCCCACTTCCTGCCTCCCACCCCACCTCCTTTCTCCCTCTCTTTTCTGCACAACACTCATTTCAGACTCACTCTTTTGTTACACGTGTTTGCAAGTGGGTATTTTGCAGTTAACTTCAGCTGGCCTCTTCATATTTATGGCTTTCAAGAAGGCAGAAGGTGGGGTGAGGGAGTGAGCCAAGAAAGGCTTTTTGTGAAGAATGTGGTAAATTTTGCATCTAGCAATTTTTGGCTGGAGGGTTTGCTGCAAAGAAAGGAATGTTGATGTTGCAGCTGCTGCTGGAGAGACCTTTTTCTGCCATGGATTGAGAAGATCAGTGAAATCCCTATTGTGTTAAAGCCAAATCCTTATTTTTGTATCTTAACAGCTGTATATACAAATCTGTCAAATTCCACACATTTTCTTGTATTAATTACCTGGGAATAAGATTTCTGAAATAACAAATTCTGTTGTAAGGAGAAAGAACACATTTTTTTTCCTTTGGCAGCAATGTCAGAATACATCATTTTGACAATTTTCTGAGATTTTTCTCTGGATTTTTTTTTTCCCCCAGATGAAAGACACTGTTTTCAATAATCTAGCACTTCCTAGCAAACTTAGTAACAACAGAAGCCAACCCAAGCCAAACAAAATACAATTTAATTGAAAATCCCCAACCCTCACACTGGACAAGGTCTGCTTTTTCTATCCGATCTTACTTTTCAGCCTTCTTTTGGAGTTGGCAGTTTAATTGATGTGAACCAGGTTGACCTGCTTTTTTTGCTCATCTGAGGATACTTGGATCGTATTCTGTGTCCCTTGAAGCAGTAGAAAAATAGCACCAGTGCTCTTGAAACTAACAGGATGCTCATCACCTTGGGTTTGTAAGACGAACACCAGATAAAGAGAATCAATAATCTATCTCAGAGCAGCAAAAACATCAGAGCAAGAGCTTCCACACAACCCTCAAAGGCTCACAGTGAGTCACCATCAGCAAATGCGGATCTTGTTTGTGCCTCTCGCTCTCAGGATAACACGCTAGAAATAACACTGCTATTTAGATCTTGCGTAGCATTTGTAGGAGGGAAACAAGCCTCTCAAAGCTCTTGGCAAATGTGGTTGAAGTATCACTATTCCCATTTTGCAGGCTGGGCAAAAGTGTGACCCTCAGAAAGGGTCTGTGAGACAAGGTGGAGACCCCCATGAGTAGCTCAGTGCCCCAGCACCCCTGCACCCCCTTGTCACCACAGCCACCAGTGAGGATGCCAGCCTTGGCTGCGGGCATCCTCTTAGGGGGGACAGTCATTTCAAGCCCTCACCTCACCCATTTCCACAAACCCTTCATTCCAAGGAGCCAGCTTTAGTCATGCCAGGACAGAAAGCGTGATTCCTAACACCAAAGGACCAAAACATCTCTGTAGTGGAAGGAAATAGTTGCTCCTGATTGAAATGGGCATTGAGGAGCAAGCTTGGCTCTGCCCCTACTGCTCAGACGCCCTCTCTGCATGTGACTTTCATCACCCCACCTAAACGATTGTTTTCAAATGTGGGTCCCTGAAATTAAATGTCTGAATCCTTACTCAGACATCAGAATAGTTGGCCATCATCTCAAAGTTGCTAAGCAACCATTGCTCATATCGGAGCCGACGGGACATGCAAACAAGCAGTGATACCACCTCTGGCAAGCATTCCTCTGGTCCCTAAATACAGAAGGAGTTTGCTGCCTTTAAGCAACCTGAGGATGAACTTTCTGACCTTAAAGTCTTTGCGCCTCAGTCCTCCCTTCTACGAAATGGTGTTGCACCTCACTGATCACGGGCAGGCAGCTCAACTGCAGCTGGTCTGCAAAACGCCCGACTGCTCGAGTGAAAGGAACTGCAGCAGGAAGCAGGATAAACAGGAGGGCAAAGCAGGCAAGAGCAAGTGAAAGCCCTGACACAAAACAATGCAACATTGGAGCAGTGCAGGCACAAGCAGGTCTCTCTTTTTCTGTAGCTGTGATATATAATTAAATCCTCGTATTGATAACTGACACCTCACAGACAAAACCCGCTAAATTCACATGCTGATGCAGGTGTTTGGAAAGCCTTGTATGGGGGCTGGGGTGGGGAGGTGGGGGCTCACAAGCAGCTATGAAATTCAAAGAACTTCTGGTGTGAGGGTGACCACTCTGGGGTCTGGCTAATAGGTTTGTCTGCGGCTGGGCAGGCAGACAGACCAAAATGCAGTGTGCTAAGAGAGTTGGTGTTTGAGCGAGGAAGTGTGGCCCCCAGACTGCTTTTGTGGAGTTATGAGGGTGTGTAAACAAGAATGCAGTGGTCTGTCACCCTAAATACCTGTCTGAGGATCAAAGTGGTCGTGGTCTAGACTTTGGTGACACAAAGTGTTCCATTTGGTTGGCCTCAGTGATTCTCTCAGTTCTCTCAGCAACATTTAATTTAACAGGCACCAGAAAGTCAAGAATCTGGGCACTTTTCATCTCCTGAAATTCAGTCTCCTGAATACGGCAAAATTAAGTATTTCACCCATCAGCTTCTATGTGCAACTGGTTTGCCTCTCTTTAGGAGAACATTTAATGGCAAATTTTGTCCAGGCTTTTTTCTGTTCTCCCCATGGCTTCCACAGAAATCAATCAAGAGGATCTCACAAAAACAGCTATGAGGTCAAATCCTGTCTTTATCAGTATTTCATAGGGTTAAGAGAGAGAAAATTCTCTGTGGTTCAGATCAAGAAGAACCTCAGTTAAACTGGGAGCAATGATGAGCAACAGGGATTTCGAATCCGTTCCACATCTGCTGGGTGAGGCTGAGGATGGTGGTGTCTGGTATGAAGAAGGAGCATGGGACACAGTGCATAGCCTGGTGCACCATGGTCAGTAGTAGGGAAGAAGACAAGGAAGTGTGGCAAGAAATAAAGCAGGATGAGGAACATTATTAGGGATATTATTATGGCCCAAAGAAGAATTGAAACACTCGACTTTGGTCCATCCCAGATTTCTTGGAGATTTCAGAGGGATTCTTGTTGCCTTGCTTATCCAGGACTTTTTCCTAAACTCATATATTCCTTCATTGTTATTACCATTTTCTGTCTACCTTTGCCATGTTGACCTTAAACAGAATTTAAGAGGTTCAGGAATCTCGAATAAATTAATATACCACCATTTTGAAAACACCAGATGTAAAGGAAGAACTGAGTTTGGCGGCAGAAATTTGGGCAAATTCTTATTGTTTGCAGATTACAAGGTAGGAATGTTCAGTTGCTTTTTTGTGTGTGTAGCTCTCTGGCCTCACCCCAGTCTTCCCCTCCCCTCTCTTCTAGAAAATAAATTAGGAGAGATTCTGATGAGCAGGGAGAGCAGGAAGCTGTGACATGTAAAATGGCATTCTCTGCCAGGCTGTGCTGCACAAACAACCCCCCCAGTGCTTGTGAAGGGGACAAAAGTGGGAAGAGAGAAAGCAGGAGCTATAAGCAGCCTGGCTATTTTGAGGTTCTGTTCCAGGCAAAACTGGTACTAAATTATTTACCAACCAATTGTGTGAAGGACTCAAATCCAGTGGCATCCACATGCGGCACTCATAACCTACTAACTGCATTAACTCAGCCGAGGATTAAGGGAGATTTGAATCAAAGTAATGAGAAAGATATCATGTGCTGGAGTATTTAGATGTAGTCACTTTTCATGCTGCCTTGATGCCTAGGGACTCATCTTCCCCCTTCCCTGGCAAGTGGCCTCAGCCAGCTACTAACCATTGGTGCTGGCAGCTTCCAGCTCAGCCAAGCTTCCATTTTGGAGATCGAATTTGCAGAGATGCAGCTGGGTCCAGGAGGAAAAAAAAAGAAAAATAAAACCAAAAAATTCATACCAACAACAAAACCAAGAAAACAGACAAAGAGAAAGGAAACTGAAATAAACCCCCCAGTGCTTTGGGGACTATTTGAATTAGTAGCAGGGGGGTGGCAATGGGAAGGGAAAGTCTGTTAAGGGTCTCCCAACTTTTCCCAGATGATTCTGCTAACCAGCTGACATCTTTTACTGGATTACTGCCTGCTGGGATGGGGAAACAAATATGAATAGTAATAAGGCAGAGAGCTGGAGCAGTTAATCTGTGAATGAACAGCCAACTGCTGCAGTTCTGGGGACAGACACCCTTCCCCTTGACTGAGGGAGGAGAAGGGAGGGGATCTTAGAATCTGGGAGAAAACAGGGGGATTGGTGACTACATTTAAGATACCCTCCTGCATTTTACCAGTACTAGAGAACTGCTACACCAAAGCAGGACTTAAAAGGTGTAAATTTAATAGTCTATTTCTGGTACTCATAGGCATACCAGCACTGTGTGTTGAAGGGAAGAACTGAGCATGGGATCTCCCTTATCTTTGTTTTCTGCTCCAGAGCTCAGCCATGCTGAGGAAGGGCTATGTGAGTGAAACACAGTGAGAAGAGCAGGATGGAACAAATGCACTACACAGAAGTCACAGAGGTAAGGATCAGGATTTAGGCCAATGCTGGTATTCACCCTCAGCATATTTTTTAATTATTGTACACAGGGGAAAGTCCAGCCCTTGTAATCAGGCAACATCTTAATGCAGATACAATGCAGAGGATCCTCAAATGGGTGTCAGAGAGCCTCTGGCTTTGAGAGTGAGCTTCATGCCAAGGATCACCACTCAGACACTGCATGGAGTGGTGCTTGGTGACAGTGGTGGTGGGCAGGAGGATTGTTTCTGCAGAGCCAGTGAACCCAGGACTCGATCTGCTCCTGCATAGTTAAACCCTGGAAGTCATCGCATGCTCAGCTCACATCTGGGCCTTATGTTACAGTGAGAGGGGAGCTTTGGCAAAGACATTGAGGTCACATCTCTTCTGGGAATGTTACACTGGGATATTTTTAAGCCTTTTTTGCGCAGCAGCCACCAGAGACAGGTAGGACAAGGGAGCTCTGGTCAACAGTTTTTCTGAAGGACACCAGTGCTGAGGATGCAGACCTGTGCTCTGGGACAGTAAGGGTTGAGGGATGGGAGCAGGCACCTCTCACCGAGCCATCTTTGCTGCAGCCTTTTTAAAGCTGAGCCTGAAATCTTTATTCACTTCCAATACCCTTTGTGATGTGGACTTTTTACATGTCAATCATTGTGACAGTTTCAAAGGGCAGTGTTTACTCTTGCTAGTAAAGAGTGTCAGGATCAGACCTTAATGATGAGAGAGGAAGGAACCAAGAATTTCATGCTGGGGTTGAAAGCTCCAAACATTTGTGGACTTCCCACAAATCCAATACTAAATGAAATCCAATGGAACTTTCTATTAATTTTATCCTGCAAATGTTTCTTTTTCCTCTCTTGTGTGTCGATTCTACAGGACAGATCAATACATATCTCCTGTGCTTTGCTTAGTTTAGGAAACTGAGGCATGGGCAGGAAGAAGAGGGGCATGACTTGCTCTGGAGAGGCCGGATTCAGACTGGCATTTTAACCTCAGCCCTGGCACAGGAAGGTGCCAGGACTGACTGAAGTCCCAGGGGCTGGCCAGTGTCAGCTGCACCCAGGGCTGCCTGAGGGATGAGAGGGATGCACTGCAGCAGTAGGGTGCAGGGAGAGCCACACTTGCTCCTTTACCCCAATATACCCAGCACCAGCTACACATCTTCCAACGTGCCCAACAACCCTCAGCAAATCTTGTTTGAAAACTACAGTCCATTCCTGTCTGTGTGAATGATTAATGCCATGGACTCGCACGTGCAGACAAGGGCTCATCAATATCTTTAAATGGTGATGGTTCTCGAATGCTTCACCTAATTTCAATGAATTTGCAAACCCCATTTCATTTTACTTGAGCCTGTCCCTCAAGGGCTTACGTTGTGCAGTTTCTCTGAAAATGTGTTTTGCTTTAGATCTGTGCTTTGGAGCTGGTTAACCACCTACTTAGCCTGTCATTTGGGATTTTTTTTTTTTTTTAATAGTCTTAAATCTTACTGAAACATGAGTCCTAAATAAAATTCCTTCTGCTAACTACCAGTCATGGAGTCATTATTGGAAAGGGCAGCTGGTGGAGGATAGCAAAGGTGAGCTCAATATCTCAATATTCCTATTTGTAGTGGACACCTTTTTACTCAGTAGAAAAAAAAATCACAGAGTGTTTAAATTGTGTTTTCCTACATCTCAGCTTTCAGCCTGATCAGAGTTTGACTTTCCTGTAAAGTGAAACTGTTGATTCAAAACCACACTGATTTTATTTGGTTAATAATAATAATAATTATAATATAAATAACATTGAAAAAAAAGTTGTGTTCATGGGCATCTCTTAAACAAAAGGAAGCATTTAAAATCATGCAGGAGCCATTACACTGCTTTAAGCCAGCACTGTATGAAAGCAGGGTCTAAAAAAAAACACAGCACTTTTGAGTAGAATAGACTCCTCATATATTTTAACTTTAAATTGTCCTATCAAGCTGATTAAATAAACAAAAATGTGGTGATTTATTTGGCTAAGGGAGCAAGGTGACAGGGAAGCTTTAAACACATTCAAGGATTGGATGTGATGAAAAAAACAAAAATCAGGTAGAGAAGGAGGTACAGCTCTAAGTCAGTCTTTCCTTTGGACTACTTTGTTTCTATCTGACCTGTAGTCCCCGGTTGTGAACAGACCCCAAATCTGCAAATGAAACGAGGTTCACACTGGAATTGAACTGCCTGCCTCTTCTTATTATTTGGGGTACTGGAGAGTGTGCAAGGAGGGCAACAGAACTGGGGAAGGGAAGGTTCATTCGGACATCAGGTGGAATTTTTTCATGCAAAAGACTGTCAAGCATGCTTTTGTAGGAATGCTCAGGAAAGTTCTGGAGTCACCATGCCTGGAGGTATTTAAAAGATGTGTAGATGTGGTGCTCAGGGAAATGGCTTAATGGTGGAATTGGCAGTCCTGGGTTAACAGTTGGACTCTAATTATATGATTCTCTGAATCTATTCTAGCACAATATCTGAAATACTGGAAATAAACCCAGGGGAGGAAAAAAAAAAATTCAGATCTGTTTTCTTATTTCAATGTTTTTGTTGTTTTTGGCCCAAGTCTAACCATCTCCAACACTGGTACAACTTGGAACAAGATCCAGTAAAAAACCACTCTTCATATTATCAAATCTCCATCTGCTGTCAGATATCACTCTTTAATTTTGTTTTTACCCCTTGCACTTGAGTGTTACAATTTGAGTAACAAAAGCCATACAAAACACAGATGAATCATACAGGGAGGTTAGGGTGAACAGCTCTTGTATTAGTCACAAAAGCCTGAAAAACGAGATTAATTATGTGCATACCAGTTGTTGGGAGAAGATTCATTAGACTGCTGGGCCTTGAGCTTGGTTAAAATCATGCCCTTTTAAATCACCCTGGAGAGGTTTTCTGGTGCTGGAGATAATTCACCAGAGAGTGACTGAGAGCACTGGGGTCTAGGCAGGCTCTGACACGGTCAGCAATATGACCTTGGAAAAGTCATTTCCACCTCTGTGCCTTTGTTTCCCCTCTATCTTCTCTGTACAGCTGGGCAGAATCTGCAGATCAAGAACTAATGCACCTCATCAGGTGTGAATACATTGCATGGGACCCACAAACCACTTGCAGAGAGCACCTGGAATTGCTACCAGAAGGCAAATGATGGTGCTGAGCCCAGGCATGCACAAAAAGGCAGAGAAACCACAGTGCCAGGGCAGGATTCCCATTGCAAAAATCTTTCAGAGTGAAAATGTAGTGAGGAAATTGCATTGGTCTTGTGAATTAAACTGGTGTTTAATTAATCATTCCAACACAAATTGAAGAGAGGGAGGAAAAGGTGAGCTAAGCCCTGACTTGCCATGAAGAAATGGACATTGGCCCAAAAGCTGCAGAAATTTTACAAAACTTTCAAGGAGCAACAAATAAATGAGCCAGAGGCTGCATGTAACCAACAGGCAAGATGCAAGGAGCTTATTAAATGTTAAGTATAAACAAATATAAAAAATGAAATTAAATAGAGAAAAGAGCTGAGATCAATACTCCCTCAAATACCTGTCTTATCAAACCTGGCAAGTTGATTGCAGTCCAACCAAAATGACCTGCTGTGAATGATTCCCAATCTTTTTCTCCTTCATTTTATTTTTCATTCCTGAACATGGATAATCTTTTATTGATATGATACATGCTTGCAAGAACAATGCTTCAGAGATAGTGGGCTTGCATCATTTCACAGGCAATGTCATGTTCAGGACTTTTGCATTCCTGCTCACCAAAATACAGAGTGGCACAGGCAGGATTTTCAAAGGACTCTGACCCCAAACTAAATAAATAGGAAACGTGTTTTTGTGCTCAGTGCTGGTTATCTCTACTGGGGGATGATCTGGCTCTTTGTTTATTACTTCCACTTTAACAAAGGTGAATCTGAGGCTCGGAGAAACTAAATTCAATAGGGAAAAAACCCTACAGCCACCTTGTTGTCACTGAAGAGAATTAGTGAGAATAATTAACCAGCAACGGTAATTAACCATTGAGGCTAGGGATGGGGAAACTTCTCCTTTGCTATGATACTTTTCAAGGCAATTAAATACCTCTGGCTGAGCCACAGGCTGCGGGACAGATGCAAAAGTCACTATCTGAAATTCAGCATTGTGTGTGAGGCCAAGAAGAAGTGTCAAAGGCTACTGCCACCTTCAAACCTCCAAGGAAGGAGTGCAAAAGTTGGAAGTGTTGTCACTTTGCTTTATACTCCCAGTACAGGAGACCAGAGCTTATCCACACAATTGCAGCTCCATCTCTTTTCTGACTAAGGAGTTGCAGCTTCTATATAGAGCTGGATTTTTCTGAGTTTTCCATCCAAATTTTCTCCCTTGAAATAGAAAACAAAACAAATAACTCCTCCCTGCCTCACATTTGACTCTCCAACTAAAAGGAATTTGGGAAGGAATGTCAAAGAAACCTATTTAAATGGCATTATTTGGACACAGTAACGAATCTGATTCAAACTAAATGATTGCATGACTGCTTTGCATGTATTCAACAACTCATGGGCCATTTGCACCCTCTAATTGTATGAGCTTGATATGCTGGATGTTAGGAGGCAACATCATTGAAAACTCAAGGAGCTGCACAAGGCAGAACCTGAGGTCTGAAATACTCCAGATCTAGAGGATGTTTTGATTTGACTCAAAATCATCTGTGGAAGTCACGGTCATGGAAAGACTTGTTGATCCCTTGATTGCTTGGACGTAGGGATGTTTAGGCAGAGATGGAGAGCAGCAGCCTACAGTCATTAGGGTTGTCAATATCTTCCTCAACTGCCCTTCATAAATAAAGAAGTTCTTCCTGACATTGTCATCTTCATCAAATTTACCATAATTTAAAATCCTTATCATGTTGTCAGCCCCTTATGCAAACCCTTTTTACCCCTCCAACTCTCACCACTTATTCACCTTTAACTTCACTCTTTTAGCAATACCTTACTTGGCAAATGTTAGGAAGTAAACGGAAAGTGTGTCTTCCTCCACATGATTTGCCATCCCTAAAGGAATGGCAAATTCTTTGGGCTTGCAGGTCTAGCATCTCATTCAATTTGTCCAAAGCAAGCTGAGGTGAGCCAAAGGACAAAACAGTTGTCCTTCCTGAGAGGGCTACTGGACTAGGTGATCAGATTTCTCTTTTCAGTCCTCTCCTATCTTTTTAAATCTATCTATCCTCTTTCATTTAGGATGAAAAAAGGAAGTGAGAAAGTCCACAAAAGTATCACAGAAGCTTGGAAAAGAAAAGAAACTCTAAGAAGAACCTGATAATGATGATGAGGTTATTCTAGGAACAGAATTTACCCAGAAAGAGGCCTGAATTAATGAAGACACAGTGAGGAGCTCCAAAAAAGATACCAAGTGGCATCTGTGCCTGTTGTTCAAAGAAAGGCAAATGCAGAGAGCTTGGGATCACACCTGATTCTATTGCAGGGAGTTATAAATATCCCTGTCACTGAACAGAGTTAAGATGATATTACCAATTTACACTATTGCTCAGTGGATTGGATAGGCTACCCAAGAGCAGGTCAACTTCAAATGAATGTGGCAGGGCCCAGGAGCACCTCCCGGCTCTCCAGTGCATGCACAAAGGGTAGGACATGAGCGCCAGTCTTTGAATCAGTTCAGACTAAGATTGTATCACCCTGAAGTCGTCATCCTTCCAAATTTAGAAGGGGATTCACTGACAAACTCAACTTATCTCTGCTGCTGACCTTTACTGAGTTACACAATTGGTTTCCTGAACTGAAGAGGACTCAGATTCACAGTTTACTATGCACCAGCTGTCTCCGCGTTTATGGTTTGCACTTTTACTTTATTATCTTTAATTTTCTTCTTCCAACTCTTGAGTGGGTATTAGAAAGTCAATACAAAACCTATTCCGGCCTTTTATTCTAAAATAACAGCACTAAGCTTGTTTATTTACACTGAGACAAGATGATATTTGTGACAGCCTTGTCAATAGTTCAATGGCATAAAGCTAACTTTTTTCTTTAAACTCAAATGCACTTTATTTATGTGTGTTTGTCTGTCTCTCCAGATTAACACTTGTTTTCCGCAATCAATATCAATATTCTCCAAAGAGCTGAGAAACTTCACACAGCAGTTGGTGAGCAAGGCATTTGGCCTTTGAACGCCTCACCCTAGGGTAGGGATGTGCTGATTCCCATGAATGAAGGGTCAGCTACTCTGAATTTGCAGTTTTCAGCTTAGTTGAAGAGTACCCTTTGGCAGCTCTTACCAACTATCAGAGATTTTTGTCTTTCAGTCCTACACCTTAGTCTAAATCCTACGTCTTTCTGTGCCTCAGTTTCCCACTTGGAAAAATGGAGGGATGCAAAAAAATGCATTGGTTGCTTATAGATATTAGGTAATAACACCATCCATATTTTCAAATTTTAAGTCTGAGAGTGAACAGAGGATCTACATATACTCATTTTTCAGAAAATTAATGGAAAATATGTTGTAGCAGAGGTAAAACCCCAAAGCATTAATAGTGTATGTAATAGTTTCCCTGCAAAACTTAGCACTGGGTCTAAAGCCAGAAGAATGGTTGCTCATCTGAACTATGCAAAACCCTCAAGCCTGAGGAATGGGTGATTCAACTGAGGATGCTCTGCCAACTCCCCTCTTCTCAGCTGATATAAAGAAAATCTGCAGCATATTCATCACAGACAGCTGTGATGAATACTGGGACACTTCTTTTGCTCTCTTTATCCTTTTTTAAGTGCAGGTTATCCATGCCTTGCAAATCCCAGACAGACAGACTCCTGATTTCTTATTCAGACCTGGCTAGTCTTTGAGTCACCAGTTATGGCTTTGAATTTTATTTGAACACCTTGAAAAATAAATTAGAGTGTTGCTTACATCCCGTCCATTTTCATTCCATGTGAAATCTCTGGAAAAAATTAACTTCATAACTCAAGATAACACTCACTCTAAGTCATCTGACATTTGGGACATCTAACCCTGATGTCCTGAGGTTAGAATAACATAAGATATACCTTCCTAATCTCTCTTGTTCCTGCACACTTTTCCCTGTTCTACCCAGCACACACAAGGATTTTTGTCCCATCTGCTACTCCAGGGCATCATTTTGCCTGAAGTTTGTCTTAGACCAGGGACCTGCTCTCAAAACTTGCTGGGTTTTCTGTCCTGTAGGAATTGTTGCTCATCATTGTTATGCCCTGCCCCAGAAGCAGCTTCCTTCTGGTAGCAGCTCCAAGCAGCTTTTTGCCAGCTTCTGTAAGGGCACTGTGGAGAGAAGGTGTGCAACAAGGGCAGAGAGAGGTAGGTTCTGAATTATTTTTTAACTCTGATTAGCAGTAAAGAGGTGCCTGGGAATAAATGCTAACTGTGGAACTCAGATGTGGCTGGATGATTATTTCCCATCTCCTGTTGACCCTAAAAGTCGATAAAACTCCCATACAGCCCTTCTTTGAGATTCTTCTTTCCTCTCTATAGCAGTGTGATTAAAATACCCTAGTTCAGGTCCAGCCTATTTGGATGGTGCCATGTGCCTCTTCCCCACGGATTTCTTCACCCTGGCTGCCGGCCAATCAAGGCTTCAGCAATCTGATCAGCTTCATGATTTAATGAACCCTGCTTTTGTGAGGAAGGGCACATTCTTTTATAAAAACTGGTGAGCTATCACATTTCACAGGATGACCTCTAGTTTCATAAGATGATGGGAGAAAATTGGTTTTGGAAATCGAGGAGGATTGCATCTTGTGAAACAGAATCCAGAGAGTGACACAGAGACCACCTTTCCATTCCAGTCCATTTAATTTTCAGGTTTTAGCTTTGATGGGGAGCTAAATATAGTTTGGGTCACTAGACCAGAAGCACAAATAATTAACAATGAAAGAAATCCCTCTCCAACTGCACTTCTTTACTCTGTGAAACTCTCACAGCAGATGTACCATGCTCAGAAGTGAATACAGAAAAAGAGCTTGTCCTCCATGCTCCTGCAAGAGCAATCTTTGAGGGCAGAAGTGTACTTCTATTAACAATATCCTGCAATGTTGTTCTGTTGCTGCTGGTCTTCCCAAAAAGCAGATTTGAAGTGGCAGAATGCAGCACAGTCATTAGGACTTGGACACAGAGATTATGTCTGTTGTCCAAAGTTTGGGACCCATGCAATTTTCAGGGTGCTATCCCTAATTCTTGAGGGAAATGGCAAAAAATACTTAATGACTAGAACAAGTAGAGATTAACTTTGAGAGTTGTTTAGAGAACTTAAAAAAGATTCTCTTTCATGAGGTCATAAACTTGATGCTCTGGGCTAAATAGAGTCTGACAGGCATGTTTGTTCAGGATACATTTATTACTGATCTATCCAGGGACATCCACAATTACTGTCAGGAGTCGTCTGATGATAAAAGAGCAGAATGAGCAAAACGGAAGATTAAAGGCACAGAACAAGGAGCAGTGATGTCTGTCTTCACTGAGAGTACCCAGCTGACAGGAGATTCTGAGCCTTTCAGGAATCTGCGTGTGTGTGGGTGAGTGTACACTGAAATTTGCTGTATGTTTCTTAGACAGTGACTGCCCAGCTTCTACAACATTTTACGTGTGTAACAGGCCACCAAAGGACACAGATCCTGTTGTCTGCATCCTTGGTTCTTCAGAGATCTTGTGAAGAATTTGGACACTAGCAGGGACATAGCTGCTCAAATATCAGCTTTTCTGTGATGTCTTCTGTAATCCCTACAAAATTTCATACTATTTTCACTTTTAATATTCCTGGAAGAAAACTGCAAGTGGCAGAAGTACCATTATTTACTGCTGCCTGGTGTCTTTTGCCAGTATTTTCTGGCTGCCAGTTTAGTCTAATCCTTTTACTGTGATGCAGGGTGGACAATTTTGCACTTCCTTATAGCGGAAGTGCAGTGACTGGAGTGGAGAGAACCTGACAGATTTCACTTGAAATGGAGAAAAAAAGGTTTTCCTTGTGTGTGTCCATTCACTGTCCCTGCAAAGCCAGGCTTTGTTCCTGTCCCTATCAGGGCTTTGCTCTCTTGGGGAGCTCCCCGAAGATGACTAACTGTGATAAAATCTCCTCATTTAATATGTGAATTTCTTGAAATGTGTATAAGGGCCTGAAAGTATGGCAACCCCTATATGATCACTGGGATCCATTCTGAACAGCCAAAGTGAGAGGAAAAATTAAAGAAATAATGCTCAATCTGTAAACAGTGGAGGAAAAGAGGTGTTCCAAAAGTTTTACCTCTGGAAATAATGAGATAAAAATAGAAGAGGGATGTTTTCTAGTACAGCCTGCAGATGAGATGATTCAATACATCTTCACCTATTCCTTCAAAAATCCTCTCAACAGACATATTCATGCAAATACATCCTAGAAAAAGTGTGGGGATACTCATGAAATGGCCTATTATGGACATAGCATATGGAGGGGCGGATTATTTAATTGTCTGCTAATATCTACCTATCAAATCTTCATTCCTCAAGGAATATTTTCCCTTTGTCCTTACCTAGAATGAGTCTGACAAGCACCCTGTCTATAAATGGGTTTGAAACAAACAGAAGAATAAAGAAAAGGGAAAATCCATGTCCCTGGAGTCTCTTCACCTGCAAACACTTTTCTTTCTGTGTGTGCATGGCTACATGTACAACAACTTTATGACTGCACTGGCTTCCCCGGGGGAGCTTCAGACTCTGTTAATGCTTATGACCACCAGTCAATTTCCATCCAGAAATAACCTCCATAGAAAAGATGAGAAATAGGCAAGGAGAAAACATACATTCATTACTCCAGGAGTTAAAGAAACATCCATTTGTATTGCACATCTGTAAAAGTCCAATAAATTGAAGGCAATGCACATAATTATATTACAGGCCAATCTGAAAAAAATGATGCATTCCTCCAGAGCAATTTGCTATTGTTGGGGTTTAGAAAAATTCTCTCTTCCTGCTGCTGCCAAAAGAAAAAAAAAAAAACCAAAAAAACAGGGAGAGAAAAAAGATACTTCTTTTTTTGGATGTTGATGATTAAATAAAAGAACGCTGAATGGCAATAGTCATTAGACCAGCAGGAGGAATAAATAAGGAACATCACTGGTAGTTGTAAATAATGGATGCCGTTTTGAGCACAAAGCAACACATCTGGTAATTATTCTCAATTCCACTCCAATTGCTTTGATTTGGCGGTGCAAGGTGCCACAATGAATTCTGCCTTTATTTATTTATTTATTTATTTGCAAATCAGTATTTAATTGTGAATTGTCTCAGAGGAATCAATGGGATTTATTGCTTCTGCCTTGTGAGGTGTGAAATGTTTGCTATTACTGAACAATGGACTAGTTTTTAATAATCTCTGCCTAATGTCCTTTTTGTTTGTAATGGGGTTGTTTTTGCATGGACAGAAGTTGCTTCTGATCTTCCTTTTTCTCACATACTTACACTTTTTTGTCTTGCTGCTAACTCATGCTTATGACTGCTCATTTGATATCTTATTAACATTATTTTCTTTATTAAAACAGAGATTTAACAAGACTACTCTGCTAAAGGCTCTTTATGTGACTTCTGCAAATTATTCTTATACTGAGGTTTTGGAAGGGCACATTTGGACCAAACCAAAACATATTTCCTTAACCAAAAAATATTATTTTGGATGTCTGTTCTTGTCCCGATTTTTTATTTTTCATTAGGATTTGTGTTTGCATTTAGAAAGAGTCCTCTCTCTCTATTCTTTCTTCTGGAATTCAAGATAAGATCCTTTTTCTCCAAAACAAAGGATGAATGAAGAAGGAACAGCTTTTCTTATCCTTTTCAGTCACTATTAGGAAACTTTAAAGAAATAGTAATCTGGCAGAAATTTTCATTTTTAAATGAAAGTGGCTTTGACTCCTAGCAGTTGTGGCTGTCCCTTTCCCCTGTCAAGAATTTCAATTTAGTCTTGCACATAGTACAGCCAGAATGACACCAGAGGTGATGGTGACTTGGTGATGATAATACCTTTAAAATTTCTCTGGGCCTTGGCTTCTTATCTATGACACAGTAATAAATGACCTGTTGTTTTGGGTTTTTTTCCCTTTTGAGTTGTCTGCTGAGATTATAAGCATGCCAGGGCTTCTATTACAGTGCTTACAGTACTTAGCAGAACAGGGACACAGTCACAGTTGCTTTCTCCAGATGATACTGTAATTACCACATTAATTTGTATAACAACCTTCAATCCTCTGGCTGGGATGCTCCTTCCCTTGAGCCACACTTATTCCTGTACTAAGCTGACACATCCTCCCTCCTAAGGATAGGACTCGGTTTGGTTGAGCCTGAAATTTCTTTTTTTTTTTTTTTTTTCTTTTTTGGAAAACACTTTGGGGTGGGGAGGGGGGAACAAGGATATTTTAGAGGAAACACTGATTTCCAAGACATTAGCCTTACTTTAAAACCAAAAAAATAAACAATCCCCTCTTCTCCAGGCCTGTAGCACATCAGTCTGGAGCTGATCTCTGGGGAACCAGAGCCCAAGTGGTCGCAGGGACAAATTCTGAGACTGGACTGCAGCTCCCCAGGCTCCAAGGGAGAGCAGCAAGCCCCAGGAGCAGATTTCTCAGGAAATCAGAGAGGAGGGGAAGGGTAGACACTCCTGTTTGCCAGCTGTACAGACTCTGCTCCCCCGGGGATGAGTGGAAAACTGCCTCGTTGAAAGCCACTCCTGTGCAGAGCAGCGCTGGGCACAGCGTCCCCTCTCCCTCCGGTGGCAATCACTGCACGTGGAGCTAATTAAAGCAGTAAGTCATAACGAGATGGTGCCAGTGGGGAAAATGGATTTGGGTGAGCTCTGTGTGTTGGTACCCTGCGCACTCCTCTGCCACAAGACTGTAAGTGTGTGATTAAGAGTGACAAGCGTTAACCCCTCCTGTCCTGGGGTCTCTTGGCTCTCTTGCTGTAATGTTCTCGCTCCATTTTCTATCTCAAAATTACAGCAATTAGCAACAGAAAAGACTTATTAATTCTCCTATCCCACACGCTCACTCTGCTCCCTGGATGGAGCAAAATGAATCCCCATATTCAGGCAGTTCATTGTCCAGCCAATTTTTAAAAGTCTTGAACAATGAGGATTTCTTCAGAAAGCTGTTTCATTGACTAAAGCCTCTCTCTTAGACTGATTAACTCCCATACGTGAAAGAGTAAAATTTATTTGGGGAGGGGGTGAAACAAACATTCTTCTTGTAGAGATTCACCAGATGGCTCCTTGGGGCATGTGCTAACCCTCTAGTCAGCAATTATATGTGGACCAGCACTCTCTGTTTTGACAATTGATTTTGTTTTTGTGTCCAGTTGACATTTTCAGATCTGGCACACAATTTCTGATGAACTACAGAGGCAAAACTGGAACTTACACTGTTGAAAAACTGTTATGTGATAGCTGTTTTGTTTAAAACAAAAAGAAATTGGTCTTGGGGGCGTAACGAGAGGTTAACCTCCAGAGAATGGAAATACACAATCTTGATGATGTTCCCTCAGCATGATTAAGCTGGGTTCAGAGATGAGTGTGGCTTGAAGCCCAGAGTCACGCTTTGAATGGGTTTTTGTTATGTATTGCAGTAGATGAGTGTGTGGGAAGGGAAGAAGGGAAATGAGCATTGGAGAATGGAGGGAGAAAGTATTCAGTCTATGGATCCAGATTAATCCAAACTCAATGGCTCTCAGACCCTTATTTCCCCCTTGGAGAAAATGAGGATAAAGACATTTCTTATGAACAGCAGAGCCAGAGGATCATCTTTGATATTATTTTTCTTGGAGCGAATGTCCCTGTTTAAATTCTACAAAATAATAATAATTGAAGACACACAGAAAAGCTAGATAAATTCCATGCACAGCAACCCATTGGGAATGAATGCCGTTTTCAAGTAATATTTGGTTTTGCATTTGCTTTACTTCTTTTTAGCTAACATACTTAAATATCCCCTGAAGGAAAAAAAATATTAAAACCTACAGCTGACATAAAGGAAAGGATTGAAAAGAACACCTGACTAAAGTGGTTATTATTATTCACCATGATACACACTCACACACACACATAGATATTAATTCTTAGCAAGCTCTGTACTAGCAACTTCTCTGACAGTTGAGAGGGCTCCACTTCAGTAATAATAGTTTATTGCATTTTATCAATAACAAGATCAAAATTTCCCAGGATTGTCCTTTCAACTCCAACAGGCATGTGTGCACCCAGACATTCTGTAAAACTTTGCAGGCTCACTGATAGTCACAGTAGTGTTAACATGATCTGTACTGGGTGAGATCTTCAGGTATGTTTTCGATCCTTGCCCATGAGAAAAATTAAAAAGAATATTAAAATGAAAGCCTGATCCTGGCAAGAGAGACAAATCCTCAGCCCACACAGATGGAACATTTTTCTCGTGGAATATAGAAATTGAACAATTTGGAGGAGGGAGACAACTATGCATTTTACATACAAAAATAAGGAAGTAAAGATTTTCACTAGGATAGATCACTCCAGCAATTTTTTAGCTGTCTAACACATTGCTTACATCACCAGAAGACAAAAAGCTATCCAAATCAAGGAATATTGCCCATCCTAGATTCAAATTGCTCAGACCATATGAGTAAGTCTGCAACAAAAGCCAAGTGAGTAAAAGGATTTTTTTGAAGTCCCAGCTGAATTTCATCTTTAATAAAGGAAGAGACCTGGGAATGAATGCAACCTTCAGCTGCAAGGTTGCCATTATAGGTCACCATGTCAATGGTCACCAGGTCACCATGGAGGAGGTTGTAGGGTCTGGGGCTGCAACCCAGGATTTCAGAACTTGAGTTGGAGAACAAACTTCTGCAGGGCTACTACCAGAAGTGAAAAATAAGAACTATTAAAAGTTCTTCAGGAAATCTGAATAAAATTGATTGGAGCCTTAAGACCATACTAAAGCCTGGCCAGTAAAAATTTAGTCTCAAAAACACTAAGGATAATTTAGGCTTGGTAAATAAGTATTCTCACTAAAAAAATTGTGTGCTCCATGCAATATCAGAACAGGAACAGCCAAGCTTGGCCTGAGGGAATGTGGTTGCTGCAGTTTTGCTCCTGGTTTCCTGTCTCAGTGGTCAAAGACTCACAGTTAGACTGGGAACTGGGAAGAAGAATTTGCATGAAGTGTGCAGAGAAGGTCTACAAAACTTTCTCAAGGCTCCAGACTCTTTATTTCACCCCCAGAGAGCTCTGCCAGATACTGGATGGTGTAGGGACTGCTGTATGGACCCAATGCATTTATGGTTCTGTCCCTTTACCACAGAACATCTCACAGTGTGGACATTAATGGTGGTGGACAGTGACAGTGGTGGACATTACCCTTGTGGCGTATCAGAGAATGAGACCAGCAATATTATTGTTTTAACATCAGCTGAGTGAAAAGGTAATTTCCCTTTGTGCTGGCTGTGCTGCTACATTGCAAAGGCTATAATCTGATCCTGCTTGGCTGGGACATTGCTCCAGGTCATTCTGCCCACAGAGAGGTTAAGCTAAAAGGAATCAAAAGGCTTAGACAATGCTGCAAACCTCTGTTGTCCTCTTGACTTGCTTCTCCAGGAAGTCAGGAAGTACTAGAGATACTTGAGACAGGCATTCCTCATGTGATTCCTAGCTTGATGTTTCACATGAGGAAAAAGACATTATTAGGGTCAAATAATTACATTGTAAGGGCTGGGGTTCATAATTGTCACAGAAGGGGGCCTACCTTCAGAAAATAAATTTCAGCTTCTGCATAAGACCAGGCTGGCAAAACCTCCTGCTGCCAAGCTGCTCCCCCTGGTCTGGTTCCTCACTAGGCACACATCCAGCTATACAGAGGGTGGTCCATGTCAGGAGAGAGCACTGTGCAGAATACTTGCAAGCAGAAATGCCCTCCTGGTGGAATTGTCTCCTCCTCCTTGTCTCTTCTCCTCTTTTCTGTTTCCATTCATTCAGGAGGGACAGAAACCAGCCTTTTTTTCAGCTTCATCCTATTGGTCTTCCATACATATAAACAACTTCTCTGGCAGGATAATGTATACCAGAGCCTGCTCTAATGTACCCCACAGTAAATCAAACTGACTTTTAAGAACTCATGTGGAGTTGCTGCTTAGTCACCACCATTTAAAAAGAAGAAAGGCTGATCCCATTCTTTTGCCTGCTTGTTATAGCTTCTAGAAATTATAGTGATATTACCTAAGAGACAGGCAGACAGGCAGGTAGGTGAAAGAGGTGAAGAAAGGAAGAAAGCCAAAACCAAAAGAAATAAAGAAGGTGAGAAAGAAAGAAAATAAGATTTTGTACTTTCAGCAAAGAGAATATAGAAATGAAGCCTAAGGAAAAAAATCCAATACTTTTACAAATTGAAAATAAACCCAACAATTTCTCTGTAAAACTGCCACTGAATTTTAAAAAATCTAAAAGGGCATAGGACCTGAACAATGCATGTGCACACACATCCCACAGAGTACGTAGTTATATGCAATCCACATATTCAAATTAGTGTGATTTTCTTTGAAAGGAGGAATTAAACTGACTTTTTCTTTATCCAGAATGCTACAATGAGAACAAATAATGTAAGTACACATGTAAAAAATTTTTGATCTACAGAAATAACAGGATGGAGAATTTTCTGGTGCTTATGAAAAGCAGTAGCTCTGACATGACGTTAATTTTAAGTTGTCTTTCTTTGAAACATAGGTTTCCATATGACTGATATCAGCTTGGGGTATATTCCAATGCTGTTCTTGCAAAAAAATGTTTATATATATATATATATATATATATTTTTTTTTTTTAATGCTATTTATTCCTTGTAGTTTTTAGGCAAGTTATATCAAATCTACTTCAAAATTCTTTGTTAGAGACAGAGACCCATGGTTTGTCTGTAGTACATTACACTGTATACTGTGAACACTTCCATCTACATACCTCTGTCCACAGATATGCTTGGGTAATGGCCAGAGATTTAACATAAACCCAGGAAAGCACAGGGATTTCAGAATTAAAGCTGAAGAACCATCTTTTTTGTTGCTACATGCACTACCATATATCTATAGCTTTGTGTGTGCTTTCCTGTTTTAGACTTAGATGCTTTGAGCAACAGCTCAGATTTCTTTATTCTGCAGAACAAAGAAAAAAAAAATCAACACTACTAATGCAAAAGGATTTGGAAGAGAATTGAGTCAGTCTGAACAATGTTAAATGAAATTAAGATTCGTTCACACACCTTTTTTAATCCTGAAGCCTGTTTTGGACAACCTGAAGATATGATTGAGTAAAGATACCTGTTTATTTTTGAGTATTACTTTTGTGATGCTAGACAGAAAAATTTCAAAAGACCGTACTGTTTTTCTTGTTTCCTTCAGGTACTCCTCAGTGAAAAGCAGCCACCTCTGATGTTGTGCTACTTGTTAAACATTGTGCAGAAACTCTCCCCGGTGGCTTTGGCTGAGGAGGGAAGGGAAATGCAACCAGCAGGCTGACTTTTCTGCCGTGTGAAGCATTGTTGAAATCAGCAGAAAGGAGCTAAGAAATCTGTCTGACATCCTGTTAAAACCAAGAAGCTGTTACTACAGGAGGCCTCTTGACAGGGTATCAGAGCTCACACACTGAAACAAGTTGCTTCATGGGCAGCCGAATGTGTAAACCCTCTTCCAGTGTCCCTACCCCCATGAGTTCATTGATGTCTAATAAAAGATGAGCTTATGAGCACTAATGAGAACCCTCTGCTCTGCATGGCTGCCTATTTTCACGAAATTTATAGGAACACAGTAGCTTTGGGACTTCTTCCACCCCATCAACGACAGGTTAAATTACCCAGTGGGTTCAAAGCTCAGAGGAGGAACCCTTGACAGATTGACTGATAGATGGGCGCAGACATGCACATACAAACAGCTTGACTGCACAAGTCTGACTTCCTTTGGCAAGAAGGAGCAGGGATTTTATTGGTCCTAGCCAATAGACTGCGTAACTTACAGCAAATTGCTACATATTGCCTTCTGAAGATGTTGCTTCAATATCAACTCAATGGCAAAACACTGTCTGAAGTCTTAAGACATTACTTTAGTGTCTCCCTGGGCTGAGTGTCCTTGCTGAACTTGAGAAGCTATGATACCATCACTGGCAAAGGTGGTACAGCTGCAAACATGCTGTAAACAAAGGTTTGGAGAAGAAGGAGAGCTTTTCAGAAGCATGTCCTTCATTTTAAAGGGCAAGACCGTGGCTTTGGGAAGCCGAACAATTTTTCTGAAGCACGATTTTTGTTTGTGCTGCAGGGGTGTTTACTGTTCTAAGAATTCCTGGCATTTGGGTGGTGTAGGTAGAACAGATTTACATAAAAAGGGGGAAAAAATTGAAACCTTCAAAGGAGAGTTAAAAGGACAATATCCAGACTCACAGTCTGTTTGGGGGATTTTATTTGGTCAGAGCTGTTGCTGGGCCTTTTGTGACCAGATATTTGTACGTGTTATGCTGCATGTTTTCATGGCTGCATGCAGGAGATAATATAACTGACAGGAGAGTGATGATGAATTCCTACAGCTCAGAGGGTGCAGGGAGGTCAGGAACAGGGCTACATCCTCTCCAGCATGATAGCACCACCTTTTCCTTTGTTTCCTGCAATGCCAGCAGCAAGGTGTTCCCCATCCACAGGAAAGATGCAGATGGGTGGGTGCTATGGTGATGACAGGCGGGACCCACAGGGAACTCCCCTGAAAACTCCCTAACCCTATGCACTCCTGTGCCCTCTGATTCATTTTATAGCACATTTACAAAATCCAGAAAACTCGTGAAAATCTGAGGGAAGGAAGGAGGACAAAATGAATGAAGACGACCAGATTTAAGTAGGGCATTGAACAGGGTTTAGAAGATGTGACTCCATCTCCAAGCTGTGTAGTGATGTGCTGTTCCCAATCACATTAGTCACAGTTCCTCAGTTTCCTTATTCATACACTGAGCAAGGTGAAGAGGCTGATTACATCTGAAGGAGGCTTTGAGAGTCACTGACAGAAATGCAGAAGTGCTAATATATCTACACCATCCAGCAGAGCAGCATCCATTTTAAATCCATCTTTCTTCCCTTCTTCACTGTCTGGATAAAGATGAGGTGCTTTTTGCTACTGCTACAGCAGTGGGGATGGGAAGGAACTGCAATTTCACTTTGCATACAACTCTCTTTTTGTCTAAGGTTAGAAGTGGGTTTGTTCACAACTGGTACCGTATTTAAGAAATTTCCATAGGAAGCAATGTCTAACTGTGGAAAGCTACAGGAAATGCAGGGCAGAAAAAAGAAGAAAAAAACAAACAGTTGGAAGCATATACACACACAGGGAGAAATCCTCCTGTAAAATTTCTATGCCAGTTTCTAGTAGAAACTTACCCTCAACTTATTCTTTTTAACACCATCTTGCCAAAATAAATGATAGTTTGCATTTTCAGTGTTTGCTTTTTTGGCTCTAACTTTTCCTATGCTCAATTTCAGCTCTAAATACATTTGCAGGAAGGGAAATGAATGTGTGCCCTTCCTGGTAGCAAATCCACTAACTGTCTCTGCACTTCATCAGGCTGTGAAAGGCAGACTTCACACCGTGAGAAACAGTCCAGGATAAATCAGCCCATTCACTCTTTTCATTCATCTTTTAATGTCTTTTGCATGTGTTCAGATTGTATCATGGCGTAGATAATGCTGAAAGACTCTTCAATATTCACTTTTAATTATTGGCTGTTACAGTGCTCAGCTTTCAGTGAGGGAACATGATAACTGGCGAAAATTCAAATAAGCAAACACCAAAATGATGGTAGGAGGATGCCTAAGGCTCAGGTCCTCAGATTGTTCTGGAGGAACACTTCCATGGTGGTGTTGATCCAAAGCCTACTCAGACTCCAGAAGTCTCATTCTGAGAGGGTTTTGAGCCAAATCCCAAATAGTTTCATGAGTTCACCTCAGTTTTAAAACTTATTTTTCTACATCTATAGACTTAGGAATTTTCCCAGAGTAGAAAGAAAACCTTAAACCCATTCATTACCAGACTGCCTGATCTGGTTGCAGAACATCCTGCTGACAGGCAAAGCAGCTGCTTACAAGTAGAAGACACTGTTGGGAGACTAGATCATTCATCTAACCTGTCCTTCAATGTGTGAAAAAAGAGCCAGACACAGTCACAAGAGAGAGTGCACATCACAACTTGTCAAAAAACCCTACCAAATCTAAGCATTTATGACATGTTTCTGCAGGAGTAGCTGATCATTTGGACTATGGTCACCCAAAATGTAATTTTTCAAGGATACCAGCTGGTGAATGTGAGGATTCCTGGATTCCCATCTTTATTCTGAAGGCAAGACATATATGGTCTATTGGCTCTGCTGGCTGATGCAACCACAGTGGGTCCAACCAAAGGCCATGTGTTTGTTTATGAGACAGTAAAGAGCTGTCTCCTGATTTAGTACCAGCAGAAGTGTGTAATGCACAACTAAGGCTTCCTTATTTCAAGGTGCAAGAGAAGGCAATTTCACAGGAACCTGCTTGTCCCGAACTTAACTTGTGACAGAGAAGCCCATGGCATTGCCCTGAGGTGGAATCAGGAAGACTCCTGCAGTCCATTTGCTGTTTTTCCTGCATTTGAAGGCAGGATCTTGAAAACAGCTGCTAGGAGCAATGGAAACCTCAGGGTTGTATTGGCTTCAGAACTTTCCTTTGAACACTTGGTAGGCAGGAGGACAAGCTTATCAAACAAGAGTCATGTGAAGTATAATTTTCTACCCTGGCACAGCTAAATAACAACACTTGTGATAACTTTTTCCCATTCTGCTGACTGAAATAGCTGCAGCAGGTACCTATATGCCCACTAATGTAATTATTTCTCCTGTAGGCAAAGGAAAAGGTCTCACACAGCATTCTGCCTTGCATGCTCAGTCTTCACTGCACACTGAGCTACGGGGATGTACAGATGTAAAAAGCAAGCAGTGATGTCCCAAAGGAGCCCAGAGATATGGCCAAGGTAACTCGGGCTGTTAGAGACAGAGCAGACACTTGAACTAAATGTTCAGGTTGGATCTTTAACTTCTTGGCTGTCCTTTCCTGCTGATAACAGAAGAAAGTGACAGAAGGAGCCCAGCAACATCCACCAGCTTAGTAACAAACATTACTATGCTGGGAGACCGGATGGATAATGCAGTCCCAAAGCAGGGATGTGAACTAATGCCATCAGCATTGGTATAAATAGGGTGTCTGCATTTAATTAATAAATAATGGGCTACAATGCTAATCTCCTTCTGTTAACTTTTTCTAAAGGTGCAGTCTATTAATCACATGTCACTGCCAGCTTGGTCAGTTCTTTTTTTAGATTCAAGACAGAATTAAAAAAAAAAAAAAAAAACAAAAACCCAGCTAGAAATAAATGTATCCTAAATACAGCAGAGCAATTGAATAGCACAGTCAGAATTATGATCCACTTCTGATTTCAATCCTTAGCTACAAGTTTTTCTCCCTAAGGACGGGTATAATGCTTTAAAGAGAGAGTGAAAGCTTGCGATGTTGTTAAAGGTCACCATGTTACTGATGTCTGCAAAATGGAGGACTTCTCTCTCCTGATAAGTTGCCCATGGAAATTCTGTCACTCCATAGTGTCTGCAGGCATGCAACCATTTCTATGGTCACTGGATAAGGCAGATGAGACATTTCTTTTGAGTTGGGGACAGCACAACTTTCTGAAAAGCCCTGAACATATCTCACCTCTTTGGCACATGGTCAGAATGGGAAGTTAGAAACTGAAGAAGAAACATTTGTGTTGGTATGGACATGTGGCAAGAAGGAAATGACAGCACTGGGACCATATAGGAGGAGCGATGCAGATTGCATCCTCTGCATGGGAATATCTGCTTTCCAGGAGACTCCCCTTTTATAGTTCTGAATGATCTCCATTGTCCATAAACATGAATATTTCCACCCATGCAGTTTTAGGAGAATTACCCTGTTGTGTTTTTTCAAGAGTCTCTCTAGAAAAATCTGAAAAATTTTGCCCCAGGAAAAGACTGCCCCTTGTTTTTTGTGGGGGAAACTGGAGAAGGTGTACATATTTAGGTATTTGATGGAAAAATATATTCTACTTGTTACATGTAATTGATCATCAAAATGTATCCTTACTAATTAAATTGAATTATTAAAAGCTTTTTAGGAGGTTCATATCAATTCCAACTTGTTTGATATCAAAGTTGTACTGAAGCCTCAAAAGAGTAATTCTCTGGCTAAATTTCTTTATTCTTCAGTCAAATACAAGACAGAAGTCTCAGCACAGATGATCTGGGTGAAATTTTACAGTTAGTTTATGCAGAAGGTTAAATGAGATCTAACGATTTCATCTAGATCTAAACCCTATTCCTTTCCTTTTTATCTAGACAGAAACACCAGAATGGCTAGTGCTCCAGTGTTTTGGCCTTTCCTCTCAAAGTCCAAACTTCAAAAAGGAAACATTAGAGGCTCTAATAAAATCCCATTGCCTGTAATACCAGGGAAGAGTGTGGGATCACACACTGAGATCAAGGAGAGGCAGGGATAAATTCAGTTCATTGCAGACACTGGATTCAAATTTCTGTTGTGAACATGACTTTTTTGACCTCTGTTTTGTTTTAGGTGGCCTTGGTCCCTTTGAAGAGCTCTCTGTAAAGATACAGTTGGTATTTAGGGACATCCATAGCCTTGCACCCTTGTTTCTACCCCAGTGCCCGCGGACCTGCCTCCTCTGTAGTGAGTGGCGTGGTGGCGTAACAGGCTCCTTCTTATGTCCTTCAGATATCTGCTAAACATGAGATTTTATTTTTTTTTTTCCAGCTAGCAGGCTTGTACACCAAAGGCAGCTGTCTGGCCTCTGGTGTGATCACATTCACATGTGGTGTGAGGGTATAGGAGAATGGTCCTTGTCCAGAAGGAGGCTGCACTGTTGGCTTAGGCTCTTGCCTGTGCTATTCAGGGTGTCACTTGCTTTGTGTCAGATGTGTCACCAAAAGGTGCTTTGCTTGAAGGCCATCCTACTCTTTTCTTGCCCTGGGCAGACCCTAAATCCTCAGCCCCTGACCTGATCTACTAATTTCTACTAATGTGCAACCCAGCACAATTCTTTTTGTCACTTCTGGGGAGACATTGTATGACAACTCTGTATCCAGACTCTGCCTCTGTCCTTAGAGACTAATTTTTTAAGGAAGAGATGACTTTTTTCTGTTCTGTGTTGTACAGTGAACCTGGTGTTGTCATTCCTGGCTGATCCTCCAGGCATTACCACAAGAAAGATAATAAATAATTAGATTTCTGGTCTAGGGAGAAACTGTGTTGGTTTAGTCCAATCTCTAAAGCCATTAAACTCAGAAAAACTTAATTCCCCCTTTCCTGTGGTTCTGGCCCACTCTTCCACACCTCTGTTTCATTAGCTATTCATAATAATAATTATAGCCATAGTCATCTTGGGAAAAAAAAAAAAACCAAACAAAAAAAAAAAAAACCAAACAAAAAAAAAAAAAACCAAACAAAAAAAAAAAAAACCAAACAAAAAAAAAAAAAACCAAACAAAAAAAAAAAAAACCAAACAAAAAAAAAAAAAACCAAACAAAAAAAAAAAAAACCAAACAAAAAAAAAAAAAACCAAACCAAAAAAACAACAAACAAACCAACAAGAAAGCAACACATGCAATGTACTTTAGGCTGTGGCAATATAATTTCATGTTAATTGGCTGTCTGCTTGGAAGTTTTAGTATATTGTGGTTTGCAATCAATGCATCTGACCATTCATCAGTGACTCCAGAGATGGATAAAATAAAGATTTTTGGGAATTAATTACCATTCATACAGCAGTTCATGGGCAGGAAGTATTTTATTAACTATCAATTCCTTCATTTAAGGTTTGATGCCAAAAGAAAGCATTCCCTCACTAAGGCAACTCCTAAGATACTTAAGTTACTTTTCCCTTATTTTTAACACTCTTCCAGTCCTTTTCTTTGGGCAGTCTCAACTTGTTTTATGAAAAAAACCTGCCCTGCCATGGAACAGGTCCTCCTCACTTTCCACAAACATCCATAGGCAGCTTCTCCTATGGAAAAAAGATAGAGCTGATTCCATCATAAAAGTGTAAGGAATCAGCCCCACAAAGCTGGCTCCAACTATTTGGAAGAACATCATTATTTGGGGAGATTTTCAAAGGGAATATTTAGACACCCAAGGCCCATTGACTTTATGTGAGATCTGAGCAGTGAAACACATTTGACACTTTTGAACACCTCTATTTATCTAACCAAGTTATTTCTGTGGAACTAATGATTAGAGAACCTGAGCACCTAATAATCTTTAATGCATGTATCCTTGCAGCACCAATATTATTTTATAGAAGGAAGCTGGAGTCAGAGCAAGATGTTCGGCCAATTTTACGTGTATATTCAGACAGTCAAAGGTAATAATAGTCACCAGATAGAAATGGAGTGAAAATAATAGCCTGATCCTAAGTAACCTCTTCAAGGTCGAGGAGAATATCCGTGGCAAGGCAAGAATTTAAGCTTCAGTCTTCCAAGCTGCAGTCTATTGCCCTGTGTAGAGATTTCTCTTCCTCTGTGCAGGATCAAGCTGCAAGACTGTCCTTAAAATTGAAAAGAAAGGAAACAGTCCCTCACTAATTGAAGCCAACTGTTTATCCTCCCTGGGGGAAAATGTTTCAGTGCAGTGCTGCCTTGAAAATTACCTCTCTGCAAATGATATTACAAGGGGCCATATTCATTTTCTATCACAGATTCCAAAGCAAGCTGGTTTTAAAGATAAAAATACTTTTCTTAATTATGAAAACACATTTTAAAGATACTGATGTCACACACCACTACTTTTAATTTTAAGGTTTTGGGGAGGTTTTTTAGTTCACTCTCTGTCCTGAGCATGTGAGTGGTAGCAAAGTAAAATACAAAAAATGAAAATGGAAATTGACTTTAAAAAGGAATTAAAACTGATCAGATAATCTCTATTGCTCATGCTGATAGGGATGCAATCCCTCCTATTCTTCCCCTGATATTATGATGCAAACACATCAATGAAGAAAAATACCTTTTCTTTTTATGACAAACCCCCAAGTTCTAAAATCCATAGTTTTTATATAGCAATTTTTATTCATACATCTTGCCTAGGGTTTCAGAAAAGTCAAGTATCATCCTTCATATGATACAGATAGAAAACTGAGGCCTGAAAAGGTGAAAGTTGCGATTCATCTTACCTCTCTTTAGGTGTCTAAAAGTGAGATATCTAAATCTAAGTTAATTGCCATAGGTTCATTCCTGATTCAGTGAGGAGAGAGAGAAGGGAAACTTTGAAGTCCCATTTATCCGATCTGTCTTAGGACAGGATGAATCATAGTTTGGAAGCTCCTCTCTCTCTCCACTGTCCATAGGAGGAGACTAGATGACTAACTTAGACTATATGCTTAATATTTTTGTGATAAAGCTACAAAAAGTGAATTCTGCCTGAAATAACACTCTAAGAACAGTGGCATAGTAGCCCTCTTTAAAATTTCTTCTGCCCCTAAGTCTAAGGCTCCTAAGAGGCCCAGATTCTGGGTAAAAGCACTAGATACAGTTTACTCAGAGAGCTAAATTATTTACATAGAGAGATGTCCTGCCTCCCAAGCTGATTTCATGTACATGCTGCAAAATATCTACAGCAATTTGAAAATGCTGTGTATGTCACGAAGAAAAGTTTTCTTGACCTCCAGTATTTCCGGAGCCTTGAAACTTCTTGCAAGCTGTGATACTCTAGTCTGAGATTTCAGCAGGCAAGAGGCAAAACCCTCCCCACTGAAACTCCCACGCAGAGAGAGTTTGTCTGTGTCAAAACTGGGCTGAGCCAGTCTGGGTGCCAACAGCTGAGGGTACTGCCCATGGTGCAGACATTTCCTAGCTCCTGCTTTCCAGAAATACCCTGAATCTCTCTAGAGTCACGGGCATTCGTGAGTCCACGATAAACAAGTGACAGTTGAGAAGAAGCAGGCATGTATCACAGAATCACAGAATATTCTGAGTTGGAGAGGACCCAAAAGTACAACTCTTAAGTGAATGGCTGATATGAGGATCAAACCCCCAATTTGGCATTACTAGCCCCATCCATTAATCAACCGAATTTCCAACAAAAATCTGCCACTCACCATCTTCATGTGCTGAACACTGGACTCAGTTTCTACCATGGACAGCAGTATAACTGTACCAGGTCTGAAAACAACAATCTTGTTTACCCAGATTCAGGGTTTCAGAAGTGGTTAGGTACTTGATTGACATTGATCACACGTGGGGATAGTTTGATAAACAAATGCACATTAATTAAATGTGCATGCCAGATTCATGTCACTCTAAGTTTCCAGAAAAATCTGAAATTTAGACCTGGAATAATGGTGGCAGACAGGAAAAAAAACCTCAGGTACCTTAGATTTTTTTTGTTGCTAAATACAGAACATGCCTCTGTGAAATAAAGAGCCCATACAACAGGAGTAAGGACAACACCAAGACCCTCATACCAAACAGACTGGTGACTGCATAGGGGTTGTTAGAATAGCGCTGCTCCAAGAGATGCATTTGGACTCAGTGTAAGAACATTTTGATTCTTTGTGAATGTCAGACGCAATACTCAAGGAAGAAGCTTGGAAAATCTCAACAAGCAAATGAAATCTCTAAGGTGTGAGCATCAGTCACCCTTACTTTATTCAACACAGGCAGAAAATTGGCCCATATATTTCTTTTGCCCCAAATGTTTTTTTGAAAGAACAACAAAACATGCCTTACTTTTTTTTTAAAGGAATGACTGTGTAACCGTAACTAGAAGTTCATCAGTGGAAAAAATACATAATGAATGGCTTGTTATTTCGACTCTTTTGTGAGACAGGTCATTAGAAACTTCATTTGTCTACACAGATTGCACTTATTCAGCTGTATTCTAATAAAATGCACATTGCTTCCAATAAAGGGAATGCATTTCCTATTGATGTGCTATAAACTACTATACAGAGAGGTGTTATTATATTCCTGTGTAATAACAAGCCAATTACAGTGATCAGCAAAACCTTTACAATAAAGTCAATGCACGAGGAGTGATTATCATAATGCATTCTAACTGTTCAGTGCCATAAATGCTTTGCAATTAATTGTGGAGCATATATAAAAATGTATTATTAATTCCGTATAAAACCCCATTGACAGGCAACCTTTACATTAAGAAAAAGATACTGGGATTGTTAGGTGTCCCCGAGTTCACCTAGGGGGCTGAACTGTATTTACAAAGGTAAGGTTTTTTATAGGGTTATTTTTTGTATTTCCTCCACGGTTCTCCTCCCACTGCTTCTTCCATTTTGCCCTTTTACTGAAGAAAACTCCAAATATCACTCTGCAGTATGAGGGCTCTTGATTACCCACTGCAGCTGATTTTTGGCCCTGTACATATACTCCTGTGCACAGCTACAGGCTTTCATTGGTGCCTTAACCCTTTGACACTGACAGCCTTTGCATGAATGCCAAAGGCACTATCTACAAGAAATGAGCAAATAAAAGCATATCACAGCCCAAGCAGACAATAAAGGAAGGGTGTGAAGGAGAAGGGAATCAAAGTTACATAACTGATCAAAAGTTCTGTCATAGCAAGAAACAGAACCAATATCAAAACCTCGAGGAGATGAGCTCCCCAGTCTCTCCTCCTTCTTGTCAGTAAATTGTTAGGTTACAGACACTTTATGAAAAATGTGCAGTGTGGTTTTTGGTTTTTGGGTTTTTTCCCTTTTATTCCCCTAATACCCGATTTTAAAAGGTTGTTCTTAGGACATGTGCTAGAACAAAATGTCCTGTGGATCTTTTCCAGTTCCTATTGATGGGCACACTTCCATTGATTTCAATCACCATGGGAAGGGCAGATGTGAACAGAAGTTTGATGTCCCTTATATTCTTTCAACATTTGACTGCAGAATGGAGCACATCAGCCTACAGCAGAGTCATCAAATATAAAACACTGCACATGAGGATATGCTGAAGCCCTTCTTCTCACCCCGAATTAAGTTTTAACAGAGAATGTAGAGCAGGAACGGGGTCACCCAGGGCCACTTTGAATCAACTCTTCCATTTGCATGCTGGTACACTCTCCCTGCTTGAAAATACAGCTTTCTGAGGACAACAGAGTGTCAGCTGTCAGTAGGGTCACATAGTGCTGAAATTCCACAATACACCAACAGATTTTGATTTCCCATTGACTATAATCAGTCCCACAACCAGCTACATCTAGGAAGACAAGATTTCTGTGAGTACTAAATTGCTCTTTTCTAGATCAGATTTATCTTAGGGCTGAAGGAAAAACACTGCAGGTCATAAGAGGTGTTCAGATCTGAAATAAAATCCAATGGACATATTCTCAGACTGATGCTCAAGTTTGTAGGATACCTTAAGTAGCTGTTGTGGTCCTGGACCCATCTCTTCCCCAGCCCTTGACGAGACAAACAGACTTCAAGGCACTGACATCTCTCTCAATAGTGCAGCAACTCCTACAGCCATTCCTCAGGAGCCTTTGATAATGACACCAAGGTTTGCTGCTGGTCCTGACACTTCCCCAGCCTCTGAGGCAGAAAGCTGCCTCCCAATTTTATATCAAGATCTTTGCCTGGGTTCTAGGTTTTTCATTTTATTTTTTTTTCCTCTTCCATTCATGAGCTCATCTTCACTTCTGATAGACTTTCTAACAGACTATTAGGTTTATTTTTAACCAGTCATTCCTTCTCTTTGCTGCCCATACAAATAAACTGCAATTCAGCTCTAGTGGGTAATATTTGATATATAATTTATGGGGAAAAAAATATTTAGATTTGAATGTGGGAGTATTTTTTTCCAAATGCCTCCTGAAAGAAGTCAAAATCAGCTGACCAGGCTGGGTACAAATCTCTGGAAAAAGTGATGTATGAGAAAATTATTTTTTTCAGAGGTCTTGAGTCCAGAGTTCATACAATTTGTAAATGTTACTCTACAACTAATAGTCAGCATCTCCAGTACAAAATTTTCAGCAAAGGCTGGGATTCATGTGTGGTGTGACCATTGCAAGTCTCTGTCTGTGCCATTCTCTACCTGAGCTATAAAAGATCAATGTGAGCCATACTGCACAATTTGTGATGTTGAAAGGGTTAATAGAGATGGGTTCATTAAGATCTTTTCCCCAACTCTGGGATGGGAGAAAATTATCTTTTCCGCTAAATAGTTTGCTAGTGCCACCTGATTACTCCTGCTGAATGAGTAGACCATAAGAGGAAAAAAAAAAAAAAAAAAAAAAAGATGAATAGTTGAGGAAAAAGCTGTGGCAGGACACATAAAGGTAGTTTGTATGGATTGCCACCCTCTGCCTGCTCTTCAGCCTCTAGGGTGGGAAATCTTTTTAAGGTAAAAATGGAAACAGCTAGGTAAATATCTTCCAAAGAGCTTGATGTTGCAGGCAATGCGTGTGGATCAGAACTCAGGAAGGGATAAGAGCTGCAGAGGTACAGCTCTGACATGTGCCCGGCCCCAGACTTCAGCACTTCCTGCACACCTGCACAGCCCAACCTTCAGCAGGGCAGAAGAGAAGATGCTGAGCTCTGTCAAGACCGCCCTCTGCTTTCTTATCCTTAAATATCTTCTTCAGACTTTTCTGGTCTAATGTCTGAGCAATCAACTTATTCTTTACAAAGGGCTTCCGAGGAGGAAGGAAATCATTCCACGTGGGACTGTTATACCAGTGTGAAGCCAAACTAAGTTGAAGGCAACAAGTCTTGACTGCAGCACATAAATAGGCCTAGGTCTGGCTAGTACCTGGATGGGAAGATTCCTGAGAGGTTTTGGCCATCTGCACAAGCTGTGTAATTCTGATTAGTTAAATGGAAAACTACTGAATAACAAGTATTTACTGGGACCTAGGACAGATTACCCTGCCACCCACAGAAGAGAGCTAGCAAGTCAGAAACTACCTGCTTGAAGTAAGAATTAGACCCAGGCTTTAATCCTAAATGAAAATTTTGCTTAGAACATGTGGAGAGGCTGTTCTGACCCCATGATCATTACCAAGCTGATGAAAGGGTATAAAAAGAAACAGAAAATTGTGCATGAGTAAGGCACACTGTTTTGCTATTAACTCTAATTCAGTTCTTGAATATTTTGCTCTGAATTGGGAATAAACCATGACCAAACATATATTTTCAGACTTTGCACATCAAGTAACAGGTAGAGAACTATTGCATGTTAGTTGAAATATGGAGTCCAAGCCTTCCAGCTGCCAAGCAGCAAAATGTGACACATCACATGCCTCCCTCAAACATGCACAAAAGATGATCTGCTTGAAAGCACAGACAGAAACTTCAGCAGGTTGCTTGCATGCAGAAAACACTGCAATACAATGCACCACAGTCTCTCCTGTAAACCTCTTAACACTCTCTCTGCAGGACACTACACCCTTTCAACCTTAAACCACTTTCTACTTTTAGTTTCTTTAGTCCAGGATCCTTCTGTTTCCTTTTCACAAAATGCTGGAGGACCCCAAAACTACCACGACACCCATTTTGGTAGTGACATTTACACTGAGCCAGGGTAGCACACCGTGTACATCTTTGCATGGTTTCCTTCACGGACCTTCCTCTGTCCTTTGAGAGGAATGTGGGAGCAGTGGAGCATCTAAGCATCACTAACAGACTGCAACTGGAGCAGCAGGAGAGTCCTTTCCTTTTAAAAAATGTTACTGCCTGTACAACATAGTGGGACCTTGGGGCTGCGTTTATCATAGGTTAACCCTGCCAGCTGCAGTGAGAGTTGCCCAGTGAGAGCTGGAGATATTGTGGATGAAATAAGAAATGGCTCCAAACTTTTGCCCCAAACCACAAAACAGACTTGAGATCATTCTCCAAGTTTGAGAAACTTTAAGTGATAGATACCTGCAGGCTATTTTTAGAGCTTAATATCAGACAAGGAACTTAGGAAAACCACCTCCACCAAGATGAAAATAATAGCAAATTCTAACACTTTAGTTGGGATTTTTTATGTTTAAAATTTTGATGTGGAGTTATAACTTGCATCCCTAAAATTGTATTGGACTAATTTCTTGCAAAGTAGTTCCCATATAGTCAAGATAAAATTTGGCCAAAACAAAGGCCAATGAGAGTTTATAAGATATCCTTAGTAGAGCTAGACTCACAATCTGATTTTTCAGAACAAAATGTGGAACTGCTTGCTTTCAATCATATTCTATCAATTATGTTAGTGTTAAAGTATAAAATCTCAAAGGAATCTGACCTTCTGATCAGGTATTTGAAGCTTCATGAAGTATTTTGTAGAAGAAGTACCCCTATAGAACATTTTGTATGTTGACAATGCACATACATTCACAAGCAATGTAAAATGTAAAATTTTCCCAGTAATTTAGACTATTTCTCTAGAGAAATATATTGAGGACACATTAATTTCTATTTTCCATGGGATTAGGCAAATGTAAATAATGCCAATTTTTGTTTAAAAGGTTTTCACGTTTTGTTTTGCTCGTTGTACAATATGGAGATTAACAACAACAAAAAAAAAGCAGAAAATTATTAAGGGGCACTGACCATATCCATTTTGGTGGGTTGACTGTAATTTTGGACAAACAATATATTGAACATTTTCCCAGACTTAGATAGTCTAAACTCTAGCCAATACACACTAAATGTTAACACTCACTTTCATTTCAACTGAGAATTAAGACACAGGGAGGGTTAAAGACTGAAAAAAATCCAGACTCCAGAACAACAGGAAAAACTTAGCTGAATCTGGTTGAAGGAGAGAATAAATTTGTGACTCTCATCACCTTTTACTTGTGGAAGAACTTGCTGAAAAATTCAAAGATTCATGTTTTAGTAAAATGCAAGTATTTGTCCCCAAAGAAAACACAATCTCACTTCCACAAGAATGTTGCTTACCTTTTTCACTAAAAACCTGCTTGCAAACTGCAGTTAAAGAGAACACTGTGTTTTTTCATTAACACTGTGGCCTGGCACCAGAATTCCCCTTAATCCAGGGTGTGTATTCCCCAAAATCCAGAATGTGGATTTTGGGCAGACCAAAGACTTGTGCTGTGTGGAGGCGCTGCTTCACCTCCCAAGCCCCCCTCCTTCCCTACGTCCCATCCTGATAGAGGGACAGGGTATAATAAGCTACAACTTAAGTTTCTTTGTCGTTTAGGTTGACCTTTCTCTTGCAGCCCTAATGAAGCCTTTTGATGTGCTCCTAAGACACACGGCCTCCTTTTTAGCATTCTGTTTGCTGTGCCTGCCCTAACTGGTGGGCTCTTGAAGAACGTAAGTTTTCATACAATGCCTCCCTTGGGTGCCAATTGTTCTTTTCTCCCACAGCTGCCCTTGAGTCATGCCGTCCTGGAACACCACCAGCCCAGAAGCAGCTTGTCAGTGGGGAATTAGGACAACGTGTCTTTCACACCAATGATGAGAGCTCCCGCTTGGCCTCTGCATTATGATCACCACTGACAGAAGAAATATGGGAGCAGACTGGATGGGAAAAGATGAGGTTTGTGTAAGATGAGGAGATAATTAGCTAAAATACAATAGGGAGGGGGCCACGGGTGTGATAATGTGGAATCAAGCTGCCACTGGAGCCCTTTGCAGTTCAAACCATGCTCCTGAAAGCAGCTGCTCTTAGCAAAGGAGTTTGAAAACCTTTCCCAGAGAGCCAGGCATGTGTTCTGTATTACTGATTTGCATTAAAAAAAAAGGAAAAAAAATAAAAAGATTGGGAGCTACATACCCTGTAGGCGCACCAAGCAAATTGGCCAGCCTAATTATTATTTTTTGGTATGTCTAATTAAATGGACAAAAGGCCCTCCGTTCACTCTTGCTGTCGGCACGAACTCCACTGGAATGTGCTTAATGTCCCCTCATTTGCCCAGGCAGCTGAGCCCTTCCTTTTTCCCCTAGGAGATTGGCATTGACAACTGCCCATGGCTTACCCAGTCCTACTCAGACACAGAGCCAGATCATCAGACAAGGAGGGAAAGGGGAGGAAATTGACCTGGTTCTATTAAAAAACCACTGGACAATGCTGGAGGATGTGACAAGTCTTTCTTGCAAGTCAGAAATGTGCCCTGGCCCTTGAATGCAGAACTTGCCCAATCCCATCAGATACTTTCCGCCCTATATTAACCAAATTCCCCCAAATTTTCTTTAGAGAGGTTCAATATTTATCTTTGAGATTTCTGGCATTTTTCCAGCACTCAGTTCTCCTGTTCTGCAGTTACATGGCACCACAGTCAGTCCTTACAGAGCCCCTTTCGACCTGGGGCTTCACCAGCCTGTAACACCACAAGCTACGTACAAATTCCTCCAACAGTTGGAGTCACTGGAGAGTTTCAGCCTCACCCTGATGCAGCCAAAGTCCTGAAATCCACAGCTTTCAAATGAAAAGAGAGAGAACATGGTGCCTTTTCTCTGTGAGGCATTTTTCTCCTTTTAAATAGCTGTTGCCAGAGATTTCCACTAATGCCAGCACAAAGATAGTCATCCCACAAATGAAGAAGAGTTTATATTTATGGTGGAAATTGAAAAGTTTTCAGACATCTAAGAGCCACATCATTACTAAATGACAAAATCTACTCCCACATTTATCAGATACATAAGCATTAGAGGTTTTTACTGAAAAGATGAGGAAAAGGCTATTTTTTTCCCAAAGAGATAGGGATAGAGAGGAAAAAAACATGTCATTATATATATGCGTGTGTGTATATATATAAATGTACAGATACAAGAAAAAAATAGCAGGATGGTAATTTATCCAGCATAACAGACCATTTCACACTCTCTCAGTGATCTGTGTGTTTGATCTGACAAACAGGCTCCTATTAGAAGAGTACGGTGAAGTATCACCACATCAGTTCAGCTAAAAAACCTTTTACAGGAAACACCTCATCACTGGTGATCTATTGAACAATCACTTAACAAAGCCTTCCAAATCCACTGTGTAAAATAGAAAAGCAAAATACCAGCTCCTGATTTCAGCTATACCTGTGCAAATCCTGAATAACTCCCAGGGTCTGAGAGAAGCCTTCAGTTTCCGCAACAGGTTTATCCAGATAAGCTGATACAGGTGCAGAAAACTCTGCCAGCTCAGAATTTGCTTTTTCCAGAAGCAGAGCTGCTTCAGTGCAAGCAGAAACAACATGGTTAGAGAAACCATAAAATATCCACTTTATCCTAACCAAATTAAACACCTCTAGAGCTCAGTCTGACATAGGCCTGAAAAAAACCCCCATTGCTGTCCACTGCTGTTAAACTTTGTTAAGTCAGTGCCTGATGCTTCACTTCTTAACGAGGCAGTTATTTGTTTCTCAGGCAATCGCTGGCACCTGCCTGCCTTTTAAAATCAAATAATAATTGAATATGAGGAAAGTGAGACGAAGTAAAGGAGATTTAATAAAGAGAATCTTTGCTGTGGAGGGAATTTCTTTGGCAGTGATTACGTTACTAATTGATCAGCACATTGCCTGAGAGAAGCCAGAGACAACAATTATATTTAGCACTGTGGCTGAAAGCAATGCAGTCAACTACCTCCTCGGCTTTCGCTGTCCGCTGGCTTCACCTGGATCGGTCTGTTCATCTGTAAGGAAGAACAAAGACAGACATGTAATTAATGGAGGACTCAGACATTCATATACAGAGGCTTGCTTTGCTTCTTTACTGCGCATCATAATTAGCACCAGAATTTACTCCACAAGGAGGAGGGGGAAAGCAATTAGTAAACAAAGAAGTAACCAGTGCAGGCTGCGGCTTGGTCTGAGGCAAATAAATCAGTGTCACTCCTCTCACCCGACAGTGCCTGTGTTGAATCACATTGGGAGAGGGATCTGACTCATTTCACACAGGTCATGAAATTTTAAACATAACTTTTAAAATTTCTAATAGCTTCCCCTGGAAACACTGGTGCATAAGAACAAAAATGCTTTGTCAGAACATCAGGACCAGTGAAACTTAAACTGCAAAAATTTCTTGAGATTGCCGTGATGGGAAGGAAATTGAAAAGCTAATTCCACTTCTACTGTTAGCTCAGTAGGGCAGTCATGTGTAACATAGCAGTCTCCATTTCAAACCTGGATTCGGATCTAATTTGTCCACATGCTGCAGGAGTATTGGATACTGAGAATTTTCTGGGAGTAGAGGACCAGGTGTTCCTTCTATTGCTTTTTCAGATATCTTTTTCCATTCTCATATCACAATATAAGTAGGTTTAAAAACCTTGCCACTGTGTTGTGAATAGGTTTCTGTTATTCAAATTATCCTTCTCTCACTCAAAAAAAAAATCACTGGGGACCATCACTATCCCCAGAGCTGCTCACTCCCAGGAGAGAGGGCAACAGATGCTCACAATGTTCTTCACTGGCAGTGCCTAACAAGATGTGGGTGCTTGAAGAACAGGGATGAGTGTATACCCCTCCTGTCAACAGCCAGAGATGCAGACTGGATCAGAACCAGCTAAGAATTTAGTCTGAAAGCTCTCCCCTGCCTCATACTTCTTGTCACATAAAGCAATCAATACCCTGTGCAGATGGACTATTCAAAATATCTTTCTATGTGTGACCACCTCTGAGCAAAATGAAAATATCTTTTTGATTTGTCAACCAACAAAGAAAGTATAAGTTCAAACAAGCATCAGAAGGAGCACAAGGTCAGAAGGCAATAAGAATCTCCTAACATATGTCTTCCCAGTAAAGTCAGACCACAAATTGGCTGATGAATATCACAGAATGCCTTCAGGGAATTAATCCATCCCTTATTTGTGGCTAATCATAGCTGGGCAGCAAGGCCATTAGTTTTATTTTTTTTCTTTTTTTCCCTAATTTTTGCTTTTTTTTTTTTTTTTTTTTTTTTTTTTTTTTGAGAAAGTGCTCCATAATAAGTTAGATTTATTCTAATTGCTCTGCACACACATTTTTTGTACCAACAAGTTATCAAGCTGGCTGACAAGTAGGTTAAGATGATGAAGAGCCTAGCAGATCCTGCTGTATTGTTGTCTCCAGAGGAAGATGTACTTATCCATAAACTGACTACAGTTAGACTCATACCCCGCAAGAGAAGGATCCATGGCTGCAGATGCTACTGAGCAGTTTCTGCTCTCCTCTATGCCTGTGCCATCCAACAAAATGCAGACAGCTGAAGTTCTAAAACCAACAAAGAATCTGCTAATAGTTAAACCTTGTATCAGCCCTTGCTTCTGCCACTGCAAAGGCCAGTTGCTCACGTAGGTGCCACAAGGTGTTAGCAGGGCAGAGGTGATGCATGAAGCAGCAGCAGCAGGACAGATATCCTGCCACAGAGCTCCTTTACACCCACATTCTAGCTGTTACACACATTCAAAGATCTGACACCACACAGGCAAGGGCAGTACTCAGTGTCATGTAACTCCAAATGTGTAGAAAGTGCAACTCTAAGCCACCCTTAAGCTTGGTGTTTGAGGCATAAAACTGTGTATGGTCTTCTGCAGTGCCTCTTCCTCTCTACTGATGATGGAGTTTGCCTTTGCCTTTAGACTTAGCTGAGTTGAACCCCACCTTGCTACTCATGTGCTGGACAAATTACATGGTTGTTTCCCTCAGCTGCTCAGCCTCTGACTGTTCATGTTTGCAGCAGGCTGGTGTTGCCCATCTGAGTGCCAACGTCTGACTCGAGCCCTGATTACTTCTAACACTTGCCCCCTTATTCCAAATGATAGGCTCCTGATGGGAGCCCTATGGCTAATCCAACCCCTACGGTCAGAAGAGGGGGGTCAGAGGTCCCTGGTGATCATTCCAAGACAGCAGAACCTGCATCCCAAGCAGTCAGTAAGAGAAAGTCACAGTAGCCAGGAATTTACAGGAGGTGTGCAGCATACAGCCTTGAGAGGCTAAGTCTGGAGTCCAAATGGACACAGCATTGAGATGCCGAGCAACCCATAAATCTACCCACATAGGTACTGATCTGAATTGTGCTAAAGTCCATGAAAATTTGCACTGAACTCAAGTAACTTTTGGATCCAGCCTTGAGGAAAACTAGACAGATTTAATCTGTCTTTTTGAGTTGAATGAAGTCAGTTTGCACAAGGCAGAGGACATTATCAGACCCTTTGGCAAAAATGAAAGGAGGCAAATATGTGTTTGGACTTTTGTTGTTTTTTGTTTTGGTTTGTTTTGGTTTGGTTTTTTGTTTTGTTTTTTCTTTCTGATGTTAAAGAGTAAGAAAAAACAGTCAGTTCTGGAGAAAAAAAAAAAAAAAGAGAGAGAATGAGCACCCAACAGAAGAAGAAAAAACTGGGAAAATTAATAAGTAAAAGGCTAGTGTAATTTAATGTACACTATGATTTATACACTTGACAATTTCTTTATAGACCAAAGAGAAAGTGCTGCCTGAACGGAGCCCATAATACAAATTGAGATCATCTTGACATGAAAGACACCAATTATAAGGAGAAACACTGAGAGGAAAATAATTAAGTTTCCTTTCTCCATCTATGGATTTTTTTTTTTTTTTTTTGTTTTATACAGACACTCTGGGAGCAAGGACCTGTCATGGGGACCAGAAAAGGGCTAAGTGGGGAAAAAAATGGCAGAAAAATGTAGCTTTCTAACTCCAGGGAAATGCCTTCTTGGGGAGAAGGGTGTTCAGATATTAAAGTTCCCTGCTTATTCTTTATCTGGAAGTGGTCATAAGTTAAGTGGAATGAAACCAAAGTTTATATTCCAAAATGCAGCCTTCTGAGGAGTGTTTGGGGAAATGCTGTTATGGACATTCTTTAATATGTGTAATATCCTGTCTTTGTGGACCCTGAGAGTGTGACAGGAGAAAGAATATTTTCCAGACAGCAAATTTGATTAATACCATCAGGAAATCCACCTGGGATCTGTGGAATTACAGATGTGGCTGTAAGGTGTTATTAAACCCTGTCACTAGAAGGCTTCAAAAGGGATTTGGCTGCATGGGAGAAGACCTAGGGCAGGCTGACCCAACCTCTGAACTGATAGATAGAGTAAGTGCACTGTTAGGCTTTCTCTAGGATGTGTCCTTTCAGTGGTCCTTCTTTCCTCTGCTCATGGATGCTCTTTGTGCTCTCATTTGAAATATGATCATGCTCCCTTGTTCTATGTTGTCCCTTTTGGGGTGCCACTGAGAAAGGAGTAAATTGTTTACCATTTGTTAATCTCAAAAGCATTCATCTCCTCTTTAAATTCTCTGCCATCTTTAAGACCTGACTAAAATTTTTTATTCTCTCCATAATATGGAGATATCTGACTTTATGGCACCAGAATGCTCTGTAGTTATAAAACCATTATAAATCAGAACAATGTTTATCTCCATTCACTATTCTGAATCCCATTTGGCAAAAAATTTATTTTGAAATTGGTAGCAAAGATGTGCTGAGGACCACTGAGGCACAAAGATTTAGGCAAGAGCCAAATAATTTAATTTGGATCTCTGGTTACATATATAGACACAGTTTTCAGAGAGGTGGTGAGAGAGTGGTACACCAGAGGTTCATGCACAACTGTGTTCCCAGTGGGGAGTCAGGAAAAGCCTGTGGCTCAGGTTCCCCATCTGTACTGGGAAGAAGAACCACGGCAGCTGTGAATAGGCCTATTTCAGGAAGAGGGGTTGTGTTCTTTCCCCACAAATGCCATAAATATTCATGTTGATGGTGGAGTTAGAACTTCATGTGCATCACACTTCTCATTTTCCTGAGTTTCTTTGCATGTTCATCTATGATGAATACCACATTTACTATCACCTTTGCAAACCTTAGGCAAGGTGATCATACTTGCTTCATTTTGGGTTGTCCTTCCTTTTTTTTTTGGCAAAAACCAACCTACCCAAATTATGGCAGATGTCACCATCTCACACCAAATTGTCACTGCCCCACCTACCCCCACCCCAATTCTCCCAGCAAGCAGAAACACAACATCATTTTTCATGTCCAATTACAGCCACTGTGGTGCCACTGTTAAAAGACAGCGCAGGTACCCCTGTCAAAAAGGGTTTGAGTTACAAGAAGCGATGAATTATAGCAAGCCCTTTTTCAATTCTCCACAGAAATGAAATGTCAGAGCTTGCTGCTGTATTTTTCTCAGCACCATCAGCTACAGGCCACTGCAGGAATTAGACAGGGGACAGACGCTTTTCTGCATCATGATTTTTCTTTTCCTAAGGTTGTCGTTTTTTTCCCCCCACCAACCTTTTTATGCTCCCTCTGGCTTTGATATTAATTTAGAGCAGGTAGAAGGATCACCTGGGAAAGAAGAGTAGGAAGCAGAGAGAGCTGATTTCTCACTGTCTCCATCTTTCTTCCTCTCACTGTTCCTACCACACTTTTCCTTCTTGTCTCACCCACTTTTTCATTGCTTATCAATGTACCTTGTGTTTTTAAGTAGATCTAAAACTCTACTTGAGAATGGACAAATACAGAGATTTAAAAAAAAAAAATTGGAAAAAAAATCCTTCAAAAATATGAAGCTATCCTGAATAGCTTAAAATGTTCTCTGAGACAGGAAGAAAAAGGGAAAAGAGAGAGATTACTGAAGATGAATTAAATGCCAATAATAGGAAGAGCATGACCAAGCAGAAGAGAGCTGGAGATAATCTGCTGGTTGTGCTTAAGGATGATGTCACTTCAGCAGACAAAATGTTATTCTAGAGCTTGTGTGCTTTATAGAACCACGGAAGATTTTCCTGTTGATCATATGAATAATAATGATCATATGAATAATAATAATAATCTTTCCACCATCCTTAGAGGTCTTAAAATAATTGAATACTCCTTGAGGACATACTGGGGGCTTTGGTTTGTATCAAAGCCATGATGAAAGGATTTCTGCTGCCCATGTTTCTGGAATTTTCCAAAGAGTGTAAAAAATTAGAGGTGTTAACCTCTGGCAAGGCCTGTTTCCAGCTCTCTACTGAGTTTCTGGGTGATTTTGGACACATCATTACATCTACCTCTTTCTCAACTTTTCATTCTATATGATGAAGATAAAGATATCTTCATGTACTATGAAGATAGTTGATGGGAAAAAAAGTATCTAAATTCTGGTTTTAAACAAACATACAAATAAACATCCTGTCACTTCTATGCTTGAATTATGTGGACAGACATAACGGCAAATAACAAACTGTTCATGCTCAGTGATGTTGTGTTGTGTTTGGTATTGTTCAGGCATCAGCCCCCTAAATCGATGATGAAACTCAGCTGTGACCTAATCATGAAGGATGCCAGCTAGCAGGTCTTAGCAAATGTTTATTGGGCACTCCTTCATCTCTGTAGTTGCTGGTTAGCTTCATGGAAAAAAAAAAATCCCAGAGCAACTTCTTCCCTAAAAATATTATGGTGCTCTTGATGGTCTGGTGACATAGCTCAGATGTTAATTAGAGGTAGGAATAGTTTAATACCTGCCCAGAAATTTTCAGAAAATTTGCTTACTATTTATTTCTTTGGTGGGTTTTTCTGTTTCAAATCTCTCCCCAAAACACTGAGAGGAATTTCATTTTACCATTTCTGCCAACTGAATCTGCCATGAGCACAATAGTAATTTCTCTGAATTCAATACAGCTATTTATGTGAGCAAAGGTATTGGCAGGAATGTGTTTATGGGAGTGGGTCATAATTTTTAAAGCATTGAACAAAATCTGCCCTGATAGAGGGCCCTAAGGAAATGCAAAGTATATCAGTGTCAAAGTTGGAAAAGCCAAGAAAATCACCTACAATTGAATTGTGTATGTGTAATTGCAAAGTTCAAGTAAATCACTCTGTACCTGATTCTGAGTGACATAATTGAATTACAGTGATCTAAACTAGATAGCCATAAGCGTGAATCCAAAGCAATCTCCTTTCTCTGAAGAAAAAAAACAAAAAACCAAAGTCAGGGCTCACATGCTCAGCTCAGAGAAATTTCCCCAAATGCTACAGAATCAGGAAGGTTACCTCACCACAGGTTAGCTACACAAGTAGACTCCTATATTTGCCTATTTCAGCTATAATGCATGGAGCAAAAAACTGACTCCATGGGAATAGAGGTGAGGGCTGTGTTTGCATGGATTTATGTGTAATTACACATTAACCACTTTTACTGTGGGCACTCCGAATTGATACAATGTTGGATTAAAAAAAGAGTAAGGGGAGGAATTTTTTTTGAAAGTTTGTTTAAAAAAAAAAAACCAAAAACAAACAAACAAACAAAAACACCCTCCAAACTAAATTGCATAGATTTACCTTGCTAGTAATCTAGTAATGCATTGCCTCTGAAATGACTATCCCAAACTTCATCTTGGTAAAGGACTCTTAATTCATGCCCACCACCCTCTTCCCCGCCTGTTGAGATGCATGCCATAGGTATGTACAGAAACAGATGAGAAGACCTGAAATGGCAATGTGTGAAATATGAAAAAAACCCCATTGAAGGGTCTGACCTTTCCAAATCAGTCAATGCTCTGGTGCCTACCCCTGAGAATGATTGCTACCGGCCATCCCTGCTCTCTGAGAATATTTTCGATATATCATATAAAACACATTATAACCCATCTGTCTAACTATCGATTCATCTTTCTCCTTTTCTCCTGTGTGTAGATGAACCTAGAGGGGCTCCAGTTCAGTTCACGCTCACGTGCACAAGCCTGTGCCTTCAAATACAAAACTTCTTCCTCACAGTTTGGGCTTGAGTTTGAAGAAATTGCTAATCTTGTTAATAGGCAACTACAGCCTTTCCAATGCAACAAATCATTTTGTTTGTTCCTGGGGTAGCTGAGCATGTAGTGTTTAATCTTATGGTGTCTCTGGTTTTAAATGAAGTGTGGTAGGGTAAAGGGAGAGCTCAGTCTTCAGCATGCTTGAAGACAAAACACAGGATGCTTGGAGTGAAGCCTCATCCTCCAAAATGAGAAAAGCAGATTTTTTAGCTTTTTTTGTTTGATTCGTTGATTGGTTTTTTTGTTTAGTTTTGGTTTTTTTTAGTATTTATATCTTATAAATATTGTTTCATATGCAAATCTGCATGTGAAACAGACAGCAGGAGATTCCCTAAAAGTTTTGGGCAAACACACTGTAAAAATGGTGTTCCACAGGTGTATTTTCACTCACTAGATTGTGTTACCACATGGTACCTTTAATGACTAAGGACAGAAGTTGATGCCCTGGTCACCTGTATGAGTGTTTATTGCACTCATGGATCTAGCTTGGCTCCTGCACTTGACCTTTCTTTCCTGGAAAAGAAGGGTGTCTTGTGTATTGTGACTTTTGAAAAGGGTCTGTAGTCCCAGATCCCTTACATGAGTGAGAAATCCCTGAAGATTTAGTTGCTACACTCAAGCATGTCAAGAGTCCCAGGACTTGCCCTCTGGCCATGCTAAGCTACATAAAAGGGTCTATTTCTATGTGTATCCTGACAGCAGAGGTATAACTCTTGCTGCTAATTAAATCTCATTCTCTGCTGATATGATGAGAAACTACAATGTGAAATTCTGTTCATAAACACATCAAATTCTAATATAAAACTAAGTCATTATTTTGCTGTCCTTTCCTCTCTTCTTTCCTAGTATCAGTAGGGAAATTTTTTCCACAATCCCATCTTTCTTCTAATTTCCTTCTCGAGTTTATTTCAAGATAATTTGCATCCAATTTTAAAATATGCCCATACACCTTCTATCAAAAATAATTCTTCTTTATCCCTAGATTTTTCTGTTACCAAACTTAGCATGTATTGAGTAAAAAGAGACCTCATTCTCTTTCACTGTGATCCCAAACTTGTTCAAGGCAGAGCAACAGTGTAGTCATAGAATGATGGAATAATTAATGTTGGAGAAGATCTCTAGGATCACCAAATCCAACTGTTAATACAACACTGACAAGTCCAGCACTAAACCCAAATGTCCCATCTACAAGTTTTTTGAACACTTCCAGGGATGATGGCTCCATCACTTCCTTTGGCAGTCTGTTCCAATGATTGACCACCTTTTTGGTGAAGAAATGTTTCCTAATATCCAACTTCAACCTGCCCTAGCAGGTCTACAACTTAGACCATTTCCTCTTGTTATCTGGGAGAAGAGATCAACCTCCACCTGGCAATGATCCCCTTCCAGGTAGTTTTAGAGTGACAAGGCCTCCCCTGCACCTCCTTTCTCAGTGGCTGAGCACTCCATTTCCCCCAGCATATGAAGGTAGTCCATATGGACACAACAAAGCCAGTCTCACCCTAACAAGCACGGATCCTTACCCTGCAGATGGCTAAATGCATGTAGGAGGCATCACAGCATTTAAATGAGGTCCTGAATCAGCTTTGCAGTGTGTGCTCAGCTAAGGTGTTTTTGGTGGCGGATCTGTCTCTGTCTGCACCAGCTGAAATTCTCCCCTCAGACCTCACATCCCAGTGGTCCCATAGGTGCTCCTGGTGCTATTCTGCTGCTCTCCGTTGGGCAGGTGGTGTTTTCTCTGCATGTGGGGCATACCATGGTTACACAGAGCCCTGGGGACTCCTCAGCACAGACATGAGCAGGGCAGCAATCAGACCAGAGAGACAGTTGTATCCCTGAAGGCATTGCAGACATAACCCTTGTTCCCTCACTAGGAGATGAACATCTGCTCTTGTTTCTACCTTATCCTGAGCCCATGAGCTCTGGCTATTGGAACTTTCCTGCTGTGCTCTTCCCTCTCTGAGCTTTATCTCTTCTTCTGAAGCAAGACCCAAAAGTTGCCTTTGCCACTAATGGTTGCTTGGCTTGACTCTGCAGAATTTAGGCAAGGCCAAGCTCCATTGACTTCAATGCTTTGAGTGCAAAAAGACCTTGGCCACAGTCCATCCAAGAAGATTAGACCTTCTGTGCTTGTAGCTTTGTATGCCTGGCCACAAAGATAAGAACAACAGCCAGCCTTTTGCCTATGGAGAAATGCTTTCCACAGCATTGCCATTTAACAAACAACTGAGTAAGCTGTGTAAATTAACTAGCTGCTTTCACCCACTGCCAGCACCATGAAATACAGGCTCTCTCACCAATCTAAATGTGCAGGTAGCTTCAGAGCACGACTTTAAACACAGCCTCCCCAAGAACTGAAAGAGGCTCTCACCACGTTAAGATTGTAAGCAGGGTTTTCCTTGGTACTGGGCTAGATCCACCCTGAGCCAGAAAGTGTTTTTTCACCACCATTGGTCCTGCTTTCGAGGTCAGTATGTTCACTCTCTTCCTCCTATGCTAATTTTCCTTTTTTTCAAAGGTTAAAGTCACCTGCTTGCTGTAGTATAACAGAAAGCAGTCCATTACCTCAGTTCTGAACAACAGGAGGCCCAGACCTAAATCTATTCCAAGTAGATTGCTCTGACATTTCTGCAGCACAAGAGCTTCCTTCTACAGGTGTATCCCTACCCTGTGCAGGTGTTATGGTTGTTCTCTCCTTTCAGTTCTATTAACAAACAAATAAATTGTAATCTTTTTTACACAGCCTGAAACAAATTCCATTTGAGCAGAAGAACCCCCAGCAGCCATGCCACTTTATCTATTGACTTGTCTAAGCTGGTTGGAAATCACATCTCAAATTAAATGTGTGAACACTTTGTTCTGATGATAAGCCCCTTTAGCTGTGCACTGGATCAGGGCTCCTGAGCTGGCAAAAGTAAAATAAAAAATAATTTTACAAAAAAAGGAAATGAAGAAGGAAATACTCAGAGGAAGAATAAGATTATCTTAGTTTTGATAGTGCCCCTTTAGAGAAAATCTTCTGTGAAGGGACTTAGAGTATTAACTTTTTCTTCTGCCCTCCTTTACAGCTAGGAAATGCATACGGGGTGTGTTTTTAAGCCCATCCAGATGCTCAAGTTAGTCCTCACTTTCTAACAGTAAATGAATAAGTGCAAGCTGGAACCTTGCAAATTTTAGTAGAGCCTTCAAAAAGGGGAAAACCAATATTCCATAGATTCCCAAATATTTCTTGAGTTGGGAAAAGGATGGAAGGCTTGAAAAAACCCCAAACACAAACACTGAAACAAAACCCCACAATCATTCTGGATTTCAGACCCTCAGTGCAATTCTCTGTACCACTTTCAGCCTCTATCAGGCCCTCCAGTGCAAAAAGAACTACCTCTCACTCCCATCTATGCATAACTGGTATCATCTGGTCCTATGTTTTGACAATTATCTGTAACATAATTACCAGACTGATGAGTCTTGCTGATTAATTATGCCATCCTTCAAAGTTGATCTGGGTACTTAAAATAAACAAACACCCTGCTTGGGTAACAAAGGTGATTTTCTCTCTCTGTTCCAGGCATCAAAGGCTAGCAACCTCATTCTGCTATGTAGGGATTTGGTCAGGGACTCCCAGAGATTGGTTTCTGATCTGTCATTCACATGGAGCTGCTTCTCTTCTTGTCCCTGACTGCACCCTGACTTCCACCCCCCTGAATGATAAATATTTCCCCTCTGCTGAAAGCTATCCAACAAAACTGGTGTCTGATACTAATGCATCACTGATGCTTTCCTCCTCTTATTATGCCTAAATATTGCTTTTCTTTCTTTTCTGCCTTGAACAGCCATTTTTTTATCTTTTTTCTTTTTTTTTCTTTTACCATTTTTTTTTTTTTTTTCTTTTTTTTTTTTTTTTTTCTTTTTTTTTTTTTTTTTTTTTTTTTGCATCAACATGTACCAAAGCATTAAACAAGACATTCCATTAATTTCTTCATCATCATAACTTAAGCCTGGGACATACCCTTTAAATATTCATTCAGCTATGAAAACTGGGCATTAAAATTTTAATAATGTCAAGCTCATTTGAACTGAGCTCCTGGGGGACTATTACGATACAATTAGAATAAATATGATGATTGATTTGGTGTAAAGGTTCACCTGTCCACATGTGTTAGTGGCTGGAAGCAGCGTGCCACCTCTGGCATCACAGCCAATAGCTCCAAGTTATTTAAAGTTATTTACTACCTTCCCCATCACCCCCATTCCCACTTGCTCATAAGCTTGACCCCCTCACTCGCTCTCACGGAATGTTCAGATTGGATTGGGTTGGAAGAGGCAAAGCAGAGGGGCCTCACCAGGAGCTGCATCCAGCAGCACTCTCCTCTTTCCTTCCCCTTCCTGTGCTGTGGCTGAAGAGGGAGCATTGTTCAGAGACACGAGAAGTTCAGCTGTAAACTTTCTGGAGGCTGTGGCCATTAGCTTTTTGCTAAGTGTATGTCTGAGCTCCTGGGCCCTGGTTCTCCTGGGTAGGTGGGTGGCAAATCCAAGCAACACTGACACGTCTGAACCAGCTTGGAGGAGAACAAGGCTTGTGCTTCCTAGCAGGATCTATCCAAAATCACAGTGCAGAGATAGTCTGGAGATGTTGATGCTGACAGTAGAAAAAAAAAATGCAGAGGGGGAAACCAAGCAAGAAATCACGCTACTTAAGGAGCCTTCTGTTTCAAACACAGGATGTTCTCAAATGCACAGAGAGATAATTAAAAGATTTTGGTCCACTGGGTGCTGAGCATATTTGAAAATTTGGGCCAGATTGTACTTTCTCTCTCTGCAGTGTGAATTGGGTGCTACATGGTGTAAATATGAAAGGAGATAAAATGGAACCATCACCACTGAGAACAATCATTGGGCTTTTTTTTTTTTTTAATCATCTACCTTAAATAAACTACTCATTAATTCTTTGAATAAGGGTAAAATGCAAACCTCCCTGCATTTAAAGATAACCCTGATCTAGCCTTGCTTACAAGCACTGCCAGAGCTTCTAGCTTTTGGGGCTTTACCATCAGTCTCCTGACATATGGTGCTTTCCTTAAATCCTCAACTTCTGGACCTGAGCAACTTTTTAACAAGACTTTTAGTTCCAGAAGAAAGAAAATTCTTAATGCTTAAAATATCACTCAAAGAAAACAAAAATGTGAAAATAAATTTTCTTTATTTATATTATCTTATCATACAGGATTTCTTAAGATCATTTATGACTGATGCAATTTTTTATGGTTAGCAATGCTAATTATTAGAAACATTATTTGATTTTCAGTGTTTTCAGCTTTTTTTTTTTTTCCTCTCGGTTATTTGTTAAAATAATGTACTGATCCTAAATCTGTCACTTTCTTTCTCAAATTCAAATCAAGTCATACCGCTTTTCCTATTTATCACCTCTATTTCTGCATGATTTACTTTTAATATTAACTTTTAGTAATACTTTGGTGTTATTTACTTTTACATTCCTTCCAAAAAATAAAAGATTTTTTAAAAATTAACTCAACCCATTACACATTACAATATGGAGACAAGAAAGCGAGAAAATGGTCACTTGGTGTTGCTTTGCTCTGAAGAAAAGCAGCAGTTTGGGGAACCTTCTTGCTGTGAATGCAGACCGTGGAAAGATACATTCTTTTATGCTTTTCCAAAGTCTATTACCTATCATCTCCTTCCCCACTAAGTTTCCTCCATGGAAAAAGGGGTTAGACAGTAATCTTTACCTTCAGGGCCCATTGTGAGGATTAATTAGATACTATTCCTACAAAATTGTAAAGTTTTAAGATGCTCTATGAGCTCTCACTGTTATTATAACGTGCCATACCTGCATAACGTCTACCACTGCAATATTACCCCTTGGTTGTTCAAGACTACAGAACTGCTGCTTCTAATTGAGTTAATGGCTTCATAGGTTGGTAATTTAATAAAACAGACTGCTTAAACCAGCAAGGTTTTGATTAAATGGGGTGTGTGCAAAGGGGAATTTATATTTGTCAGAAGCTCTGTGAATCCAAGGTATCAAGGCACGGATAATGCTGGTGTAACAGTACCTTACACAGAGAGGAAAGAAGGACAAAGCTGAAAGCCATGGAATCATGGAAAATCTCGAGTTGTAAGGGGCCCATAACGATCACTGTAGTGTACCTAACACTTGTCTATGTGACAGGAGCGTTGTTTAGATGCTCCTTTAACTATGACAGGCTTGGTGCTCTTTTGAGCCTGTTCCAGTGACCAGACACCCACTCAGTGAAGAATCTTTTCCCAATGTTTAGGCTGAACTTCCCCAGACACAGTTTTATTCCATGAGGGAACTAGGAGGTCAGCACCCTCATCTCTGCCGCCCTTGAAAAAGTTGTGGGCTGGTTCACATCCTGCTACAGTCAGGTATTCTGGGCTGGTCTCGGGGCTATGCAGAGGTGTGTGATGGTGTGCACATACAGATAAGGCACTGTGCTGCTGCCGCTGCTCACTGTGACAAGCAGATCTACTTTAGGATATCATGTGCCTTGCCTGACTTCAGGGAGAATTCAGATGTCCCTTTCCAGCTGGCCTTGCCCCAGAGCTTAGCTCTAGTTCTCGAGGAAAAATTGGTAAATTTGGGGGAGACCCTGTTTCCTGAATGGGAGAACTTAGGTTGTGCTGAAATCACAGGTACATCTTGAAATTGCCTTTCTGAATCAAGTGCCTGGCCGTGCCCATGCCGAGGAACGGGCTGCTTGGAGACCTCCAGAGGGAGCTCTTGGCTGCCTAAATTTGAGCAACTAAATTATGCAAACCCAATTTCCTAGATGGAGAAATTAAGGATTTACTCCGGGAAGCCTGCTTCATTAGGTACTTAAAATGTACTCAAAAGTTAGTTACTTCAGTACACAGACTGGATCACACCTCTGACTCCAGTGATTGCCTGTCTGCAGTGATTTTGGACTGCGGGAGCAGCTCCAGGTGCTTCCACTGCCTGCTGGAGTAAGTGGGAGAATACTGCCCTGATCTTGGAAAAGCAAGGCAAAGAATGCCTGCGTCATGACACTTTTCTGTGCTGTAAATGCCAATTCATAGCTGTTTCCTTAGCACAGGTCAGAGCTATTGAGAGTTAAAATTTTATTCTTGTATCCTCTCTCAAGAGTTCCCAGTCAGGCAAATCTGAAACCAAAGCAATCTTTCCTTTCATCCCTCTGACCCTGAGAAAACAAAGAAAGCCAGGCACAGCAGCACGGCTATTCTGTGTATAAAGAACAGCACCCACAAAGCTAATGAGAAGCTTTTATGTCTGTTTGGAGAGCACTGATAGATAATCAGGAACAGGTCCAAGCTGCAAAGTTTCACCTGTCAAAAGCTGGGCAGAAACCTTCCATAATAAGGGTCAGGCACAAAATTCAGATGCTGACACAAACATGGACATCTTAGGAGGGCATATGGCAATTTTGCAAGTGGTAGGGGTTATAACACCTGGTTCAGAAATCTGGCTCAGCTAAACAGGTACTCACTCACATCTCCATCTGACCCAGCCAAGCTCACCAACTCAGATACCTGCACTTCCACAGGCCTCCATTCAGGCACAGAATGGGGCTGGGGTCTCCTCAGGATGGGTGGGGGGTAATGCCTGAACTTGTGGATCCAGAGGGGCACCTGAGGCCAGCCATGAACCCTGAGTATGCTTTCAGAAGGGCAACCAGCACTTTGTGACTCCAAAGGACCTGATGTCAGCACTTCAGAGGGGAACAGCTGGCTCAGCAGAAAGAAAAAAATAATAAGAAATTGGGAAGACTGACATCAAAAGTGGATGTTTTTCCTTTTCCCTAAATGTTGTGCTCTGGTTTGGTGGCAGGTTATTGGTCCTGGTAGTTAGTCTCTAGACTGCCTTATGGCAGGGGTCAAAACTGCTTAATGAAAATTGTCCTCTTCAGCCTTAAAATCTGTGAACTCTGCTGAAGTTCATGAAAGGTTTGTGCTCTCATGGAGCCTCAATTGAAGACTCAGGACAATCTGCTTTTGGCTGCAGATATTGTGCTTGCTCTCCGCAAGAATCTTATTTAGAGGATCCTCAGAGATGTTTTGATTAATATTAATTTCATGCCAGGCCAAAATGCCCCTGTGACAAGCTCCATTGAGCCAGTGCTGAACAAACGAAATTCAAAATTCAGCTCCTTCACGTGAGATGGTGTGTGCGTGTTTGTGTGTGTGTGTGTGTGTGCACTTTAACTAAATCATTTATGGTCAATAATGCCAGGTTATTATAGGTCAATAACTTTCCATTATTCACTAGCCTTGCTGTGCTCCCACTGTCAGCCAGCACAACGGCATGTTGGCTCTTGTGAAGCAAAAAGCTCCTGATGGGAGCTTTGGAAAAGCAAGCACGAACACAGCTTGAGCAGAGAAAAAGAAAACAGGGGAGGGGGAGAGTGTGAAAAGTTCTAGTTGCTCTCAGGATTGTCATGGGGAATGCGTGTGTGACATACTCCCTATTTCTCACACATGCATGCACACTCAGCCCCTAAATTCATTATTCCTATGTTCCCAGCTGGTCAAATGTGAGGCAGCCCAGATCCCAAGGCTGCATGACCACAGAGCTGGTCCTGAGCAAACATTATCTCTCATTAAGGTCTACAAGCTCGGGCTTAATGCCACAGTAGCCTGCGGGTTGTCTAAGCTCTGTGTGTGGACAGTTAACGCGCACAGCTGCCTGCTTTGTACTGGTACCCTGGAGAGGAAGAGTATCATGTTTTTTCAAGTCAGGGTGTAAATGTCAACAAAGAAACAAAAATGAAGAAATCAAAAATTGCCGGACAGCATGAAAATTATATTTGCCCCCGTCTCTGCTGCACCTGGTACTAATGCTCTGCCCTGTGTCTCATGAGAAGGGTGGTCAGGAGCCTGGAACTGCAGGCATATGTAAATAATAGTCTGTCTCCGTGGAAACTGCAGGAGGCAAAAGGCAGCCCTGTGGTTTGGCAGAGACTCCTTGGTGCTCCTGCCGAAGGTCTGAGTGTGCTTCTCCCAACCAAACACTTTGAGAAGGCAATCCGGGGCATGGGAACTGTGGGATGGACTCATCCCTTGTAAAGGGCAACCAGGAAGATGAACTTCTGTGTGGAAAGTTGAAGTGGTCAGTAACTAAAAGACTGTGAGAGGAGACAAGGAAGAACAACGCTGATTTTTCACTGAAAACAGGTTATCTAAGATTTTTTGCCTAAAAGCCTTTTTTAGCCCTTTGCTGGGCAGTGTATTGACCCTAATTCCAGCTAGCACTGAGACGGTGCCTCCTTCATGAGACATCTTGGCACTGATCACCCTGCACATGCGAGAGACTCAGCCTGGGGGAAGAATGCCAGCTCTCCCTGATGTTCCAGAGGCCATTGCTGGAGATAATGTCCCTGGCAGCCTTGGCTTTTTAAACTCCCACTTCTGCACAGCTGCCATGGGCAAGAAGGAGTTAACAGGAGCTCTGAAGAGCTGGTCCATTTTGAATGTGAATAATGGGAATACTCTCCTTCAATCGGTATTCAGCACAGGGATGTACAGAGGTATAAAGTTAATCACTAGCTGGGCCACCCCTATTTCCAGAAAAAGAACTTTAATGCCTTCTTTATCCAATGAAGTACCATTGTTATACCTGCATATTATGAAGGGTTTATTAAACCGGTGATAATCTATTCAAGATAAAGTGATCTGTATGGCCAACTGAGCACAGATCAGACAGAATGATGGGAGGTTATTGTTAAAATATGCAAATTCACATCCTATTGAAATGCAAACCCTCCAGATAAGATTTTTTAATAAATCTGGTCTTTTTTCACTGCATGAAGGTAACCTAATGTTTATTGACTTCAAGACCATATAATGGAACATAATATCTATTAGTCAGATCCTTGCCTCTCTTTCGATTACTGGAGGTACATGTTCTGGCTCCCGAAGAATTTTTGTTTTATAGTTTGGTACAAAAGAAAAGAGATTAAAACCCCAAAATTAATTAACTTCTTTTTCACACAAAGCCCCCCTTCCTCCTCAAATTCTGTCATTAGTTACTCAAGAAAAAGGAAGCAGTGTCCGTCAGCTGAGAAGCTGTCCACGATTTTCAGCATTAGGAAAAGCAACCAAAAGGAGAAATGCTATTTGGGAACACCTCTGTACAGCATAAAACATAAATTAAAACTTTTGGATGCCTTCCCTGGGTTTACTATTACCACATCAGAGAAATTTGAGTGAAGCTTCATTTCAGTCTTCTGTAAAATAGGACTATGAAACAGCTTGACCTGAATTCTGTATGTGTGTTTCTGTGTATAAGACTTGTTTAAGACATATATTCAGGGTGTATTTATGATTTGGGGTGCAGGAGGGAAGGGGAGGGGCAGGTAGTAACAGAATCAGACACAGTTTCAGATACCAAAGTGACAGATGAAATAAAGGCTTTTATTTTAGTGAAATGCCAACACTGTGATAGCAAAAGTTGAGAACCCATTTCTGCTTAAAGGTCACTTCTCCTCAAACCCTGTAAAATTTACATGTTGATGTAGATTGATCTGAGATTTGGTGTGTCTGGTGAAGGTGGAAGGTTTGTTTCTCATTCTAAAATGAAGGTCAACAAAGTAAAACTATCCTGAAATAGGAGCTTCCTAGCTCCTTGGAAAAGCTCTGCCCATCTCAGAGACTTTTTTATGTTGCTGTTAGGCTCTGCCAGGTTTTTGTGGTCAAATCAGGACTGTGATTGTGTCTAAAATGGTCTCACCCACTCAACATTTTACTCCAGCTGGTTCTTGGTAGACACGGAGTGGAAGCAGTGGGACAAGTGTCAGGGTGTCACTGCAGGGGATGGGGCAGGCAGCTCAGCTCTGGGCACAGATAGAAGGAGCCCAACAGGCCACAGAAGATGTGTCAGTCAGGGTGTGTAAAAAGCTGCCTGCACTTGGTTATTTGAAGCATCTACACTTGCTCTGACCTGCACTGTTCTGCCTGCACAGGGCTATACAACAGCACAGGGACTGACTTTTCAAGCATGGCCAAAAACCTCTACAGGACTGGTCCTCTCTCCCACTGCAGACCTCTGGCTTCCATCTCATCTGAAGAATAACCCAAGCTAAAGCCTTCTGGACACTTTGCCTATGAGGCTGATGGGGATGGGCATAAAATAAGCTGCCTGCCTGAGTGTCTGCAGTGGGAACAGCAGTTCCCATCCCCAGTCTGCACTGCTGCCAAAACACAGACTCTCAACCCAGGCACCCTTCTCATCAGTCACTTCATTGGGTATACCACCAGTTACAAATTAGCACTTAATCAAGATAAATCCCATAGGAAGGATACGGATAATATGCAATGCATTAAGGCTGCAAATTAAGATGGTCTGATTTAGCCCTGGCTTTAAAACTCCCAAGCTTGCATTAGGACTAATGATGAATGGATGTACGTCCCTGGTTGGACAGGAGCTCTGTCAGGACAAGGCTGCCCAGCAGCGACAAAGCCAGTGCTGAACAAGTGCTCTGCTTAATGTTCATTAGGCCTTCCACACTGTCCCTGCTTGGGAATGTGCTTTCCCTTGTCATGGATGGTTGTAATAGTGACATTTCTCCAGGATCTATTGACTTATTGGTCCTGGAGTTCATAAATAAAACCTGAGGGCAGTGGCTGCTGGCATAATTTGCACACTGATGATCAGAGAGGGGAAACTGAGGCACACAGCATCCTGTTTGGAAAGGCTGACCTGCACTGTGCCCAGGGCTTTCCATTCACTTGCTCTAAACAGGATACTGCATGTCACCTTGCTCAGGCAGTCTCAATCACGCTTGGGAGTCTCTTGTTCTTTCACTAACTAGCTGCAGGGATAGAGGTGGCATTTCAGCTCTGAAAGTGTGGCCCAAGGTAGTTAAAGCTCAGTGGCCTGAATTCTCCTAGCAGATTAGTGGAGTAGCACAGCAAGGAAACTCTTTCCCACTCCATCTTGTGGGCTGCAGCATGGGTGATGCAGCAGGCTCGTACCTCCAGGTATGAATACAGCAATAGCTAATGAGTGTCTTGCTCTGAGGTGCTGCACATTTTGCAAATGGAAAGTGGGAGGCTGCTTCCATCCCTCTGTGACTGGGAACTCTGGTTATCCTCTCTTCCTGCCTCAGCTCCTGCAAGACCTGAAACAAGCCTGTTATCAGGCCTCACATCTACTATATATAGTCCAGAAATTAATCTCTGTGTGAGATCAGGGAAGAAGAAAACCCCTTTTCAGCTTGTTCACCCATCAAGGTCAGGGTCCACATGGGCTGGAGTACACTAAAGTGTGAGTCCTGCAAAATGCAGGGGAGCTGCTATTTTAAGGGAGGATGTCTCTGATGCGGGCTCCAAGAGGAACCAGATTCACATCTGGGGAGCAGGAAATGGCTATGGTCTTCCAAGAGTTAAAGGGATTTGTTCTGGCTGCAGGAGTAATTTAGGGAAAGAAAATCTTTTAAAATAACAAGCATGGCAACATCTCTGGTTTTAAAGGTACTTTTCTCCAGATTTGAACTAGTGTTCAAACTTGTCACAATAGGGTATTTTTCCTGGATGTCATACTGCACTTATTACTGGGAATGACTACCTTCTACAGTGTATCTCTACTTTATGGCTTTTTAAGATATGGATGCTGTCATCATATTCCCTGGAGATGTGTTCTGGTTCATGGAGAGGCTGTTTTATATAATCTCCTGTGAAAGATTAAAACAACAGCAGCAGGAACAACAGTAATGCAACACACTACCTCCTGAGAAAAACTGTGGAGTGGAGGCACAGGCAACAACCTCTCCTCACCCACTGCAAAGCAGCGGGCTTAATTCACATGGTCAAACTTTGCTTTCCACAGGAAGATTACACCGCATTAATTCCCAAGAGGACCATGCTCTCACTCTATCCTGGAAAGAGCCTTCACCAAAGCTGCCATTTCTCCACTGCCCTCATACCCTACAGCATCTCCTCTCTCTTCTGTATTGACATTCTCCTTGGTGTCTTTCCATGCAGCAGCTCAGACCGGGTACCAGCGAGTGGGGCTCTGCCAGCCAGTGCAGCTCCTGAGATGTTCTTTCTTCCTGGGCTAGAAAATGGCAAATCTCATATTTTATGCCTCTTTCTGTTCTTGGCAGAGGGAACGCCAGTCAAAACAAAACACAGACATGATGGCAGGAGAGAAACTTCGGGAGAAGCCCCAGTATCAATTAATAAAATGCTACTAGGGAGTGCAAGGGATTACACTGGGGTACCTCACTCTGTGATCCAGGGCGTCAGCTTTCCCCAGTCTAAGCTAAAAGTAGAGAAGCTGTGTCCAGTCAGACATGCAGAGCAATTTGCCAGGTATTGCCAAGGCCAGAGGTTATCTTACCAGGGTGACTTTTTCATTTCCAAACAGCACTTTAAGCCACTTATCAATAACAAGAAGGTTGGTGTGAAGCTTATGCAAGAGTAGAAAGGTGTCTTTTTTCCTTTTCCTTTGCCTTTCTGTTATTTACTTAGCCTCCAAGATAAGAAGCCAACAGCTGTGTATCCAGGTCTGCAGGAACAAGAGGGCTTTGGGATGAGTGAGCAGGATTAAGGTGGCTACTTGTTAATTTTGATAATGCTGAAAATAGAGCTGAAGGAACAGGACATGTCTGTGCCCTGGGGGTGTGTGCCCTTTGTTTGTGTGTCTTTCTCCAGCTTTCTGGCCAGAGAAAAAGAGGCCAAGCAGCAGAGGTCTGAGTGTGCTTGCTTTGGACTGTAGCATGCTTCTGGTTTTACTTCAAACCCAGATTAACCCTATGAAATTGAAAATTTGACCATGAGCATGTGAGTTAAATCCTGAGGGAAAACTGTTCAAGCCATACAAACATTGAAATGCGAGACTGCTGAGGAAGGACAAGGGAAATGATGTAAAATGAAAGCTAAGAACCAAAGGCCTGCAGTATAAAGGAGCTGAAAAAGAGAGCTTGAAAAATTCTCATGAAAAAAAGAAGTATAACAAGTGCTGTCATGGATGATTATAAGGGTTTGAACCTGTCACCCACAGCAACAAGAGCACTGGCCTTTCTCACTTGACCTGAGGAGATAATGCTGTTAGCTGAGGTTAGAGAGGGCAGGTGATGTGTCACTGTTCAAATACAAAGCAAAGATGTCCTTTCACTCCAGATAATTAAACCAAAACATAAGCAAACAAGGCCTGAAGTTCTGGAATTGCCTGGCAAAGACCCTGAAATCCCTTAGGAAATGCTGCTAGACCTTCTCATCTTGACAGCATCTACCCATCCTTATGAAATGCTATTATCTTGAGGGTATTCCATTCCCTGGTGTCTGTTTAAAAAATACCCGTCTAGACACAACCAAACTACACCCACAACGACATCCCAAAATGTCCTGTGGTACTTTACAGTACACTGAATTCATAAGAAATTTGTGCATGGCATTGCTGAAATGCAGCCATTTATAGAAGATAACACAGCAAGAGCTGTGTGAGAAGGTAAATTCCCTTTTCAGAGGACAGGACTGAGTTGCTTATAACATTTTCTTTACCTATTTTGTGTGCTTTCTGTGAACAGTGAAATGGATCTCTATAGCAATGAATATTCAAGAAAACCCCACATTTCCAAGAATATATTCAAATATTAAAGGAAGATGAGTACTCCATTTTCTCACAGATATGTGTCTGCTTATTGAATAGGGAAAATGAAACACATTCACCATATGATTTTGCTGATCAATCACAACTCACCAAAACAGCCTGGAGAGTGAATATGCATAGATAGCAATTCAAATATGCAAAAAGGGAGAGAAAATGTGATGTATAGTTAAGGAAAATTACAAAGAATAATTGAATTAACAATTAGCCACTCATTAATATAAATTCTTTGGGATGAGGAAATAGACTGACCAGTTATGAATATATTTAGCTTAGAAATTAGGAAGAGAATTATCTCTCAACAACAATAAGCAGTCCTGGCCTAGCTGGAAAAGTGAGGAGCAAGATAAAAGGTCGTGTTCAAGATGAACCTTGACAAATTCATGCAGTGGTAAGGGATCGAAGTTGCTGATCCAGGAAGGTTTTTCACTACTATGTGTTTCTGTGGTTTTTATATTACTTTTGATTTTACGCCTATGCTTTCAAAGCAAGGATGGCTCTTGCAGCATGGTTATCAGTGCTGAGGATTGGCTTAGAAATAGCTCAGATTCTTAATTCTTCTCCATTTGAAAGTGAATGTTGTTCAAGCTTTCAAATATGGGTTGATAGAACATAAGTTACATTTAATTATTATTAAGGTGAATCAGTACCAATTCACATGGCTCCAAAGGCAGGAGATTTAGGAAACCGATTAGCAAATGTTGTTTTTGTTTTTTTAATGACAAAAATATTGTGAGAACTGGCAGAATGGCTCAGGAGTTTCAGTTTTCAAAACCAGTTTCCAAAAACCTGAACAAAGATGTTTTGATTATCTCTTCATCTGTTCACGATACTTAGTTTTCTCATTTGAAAGTCAAATAAGCCAATGTCATTTGAAATGAGAGACACTGCCTGACGCATATGAATAGGAGTCAAGGATTTCTGCACACAGTGGTTCAGAAAACTGCCAATTTGTGTGCGAGCAAAAGTATCACCACCCTCTTGACAAAGTCACTGAGTTTGAATCAGGGACCTCTGGATCAGCGGGCTCCAGATCTGCAGCTTGTCTTGAAAGGCTGCTGGATGCCAGCTGGAAGGTTTAAAACCTCACATCTCCTCAGAACTGGAAAGGATGGGGCTCATAGCATGCTAGTCTGTGATGTTTTTAATTTCTCGCACATATTTTGGGAAGGGACAGGGAGGAGGCTTAGGACAGGAAAGATTCAACAAAAAAACTAAAATAAGCAAACTATTTTTTCCACGTTCTGGCAATCATTTAGATTATTTATATTGTCCATGAAGAATGATAACATTACTAAATGGAAAGCCATTATTCTTTTAGTTAAAAGCTGATTTTCTTTCTTGAACCACCTCCTCTGGTATTTCATCAACACCCAGAAAACTTCAACTTAAATAAAACAGCAACAATAAAGGCATATATTTAATAAAATTTATTGTGTATGAAAAGCCACGTTTCATACCCATATATGCCCAATTTCAATCAACACTTTTTCCAGTACTAATGCTGTGTTTATATCTCAATTCCAGTATTGCCTTTTATACTTCTGTTTCTCTACAATGAGCATCTCAATCACCTTCCCCTTTCATCAGTATTCAATTAATCACAAACTCTTTCAAAGATGAAGAACAAAGAGGCAACCTTGAACCCTAAATATTTACTGTGGTGTCTGGATATCAGTTTTGAAGTGTGGGGATTACATCAAATGTTGTAACATTTAAAATCCAGGGATAGGGATTTGTGGTGGAGAAATAACCTAATAATCAATACAGCACAAAAAATATAGATGGATTGAGAGATAATTCCTAGACTAAGGATTCATAACACCTTAAAAATAGGGGAAAAGAAAAAGCAGGAGATGTTAAAAAGGGAAAAAAAAAAAAAAAAAAGAAGTACCACTGAGAGGTGTAACAGAACTGCCCCCAAGCCGAAGGCTGCTTTAAGACTTCTCTGTAGGCATGATTATTCCTGGCTGGGAGAAAAGCCCCATTAAAAAGCTTTTCTGCTTCCTCCCCTGGCTATGGGATACCATCCTGAAGAGAAATCATTGACAAGTCTGTCTTTTTTCTGAAAGGGTTAGTCAAACAAATTGTCTTTCTCTCCAGAGCTCCTCTCCCTGCTTCTGCCCTTTTGTCTTTCTCTTTTCTTGTTATAGTTAGAAGTGAACATTTTGGCACGTTAATTAAAAATAGTAATAGTTGCAGCAGAGGAAAGAAAAGGAGGGGTAAGGTGGGGGAAGCAGAAGGGGGATGGTATCTACAGCCCTAATTAATAGAATTACTCTCAGTTGAAAGCCAGTGTGTTGAGGACTCTTGTCCTTGAGTAAACAACTCCCTGTGTCTGCATATGTATGTGCATATATAGATAAATGTACATGTAAACACAGCTATTCTGTTGCTTAGCAGCCAGTAGTGTCCTTTCATGAGAAAACAAAATATATGACCAACAGTCTCAAAAACATGAAGTTCCATGAGCATATTTCTTTCCTCGTAGCTATTCAGACGAGGTGGAGAGTGGCCCTGAAATTAATGTCTCATCCAACGGACAAAGGCAGAACTAAGCTAATTGGATTCCCATCTGTTCCAAACATAGTCTCAACATCACACAATAACAATAAATAATATGGTAATCATGGCTAACAATTAATCTTTTAGTTTAGATTTTTTACAGGGTGCTGGATGGATCTTAACATCACACAAATGTAGACTGTTGTCTGAACATATCCTCTAGACTAAAGAGAAAAAAAAAATCATAGTTTAACCAGTCACAATCATGTTGCTTTTTTGGTATATTTCAGGAGAGAAGAGGCTGCCTGATCTAAATGCCTCCTATAGCCAAATACAAATCAGAATTTAACAAAATCTAATTTTGATCTAAACCACAACAAATGTCAACAGAACTGTCAGAGGGCTGTGTAAAGTGACACATGTGCTCCTTGGTTAAACAATTTCTGGGATGAACAAGCACTGCATAAAACTTTCCCACTTCACCTGGGAGAGAAGCAGTCCCCTGGGGCTCACAGGGGCTCGCAGAACACCCCTTGCTGCCTCCTTCTCCCTCCCTTGTGGCTTTACCTTCATCATTCCCTGGCTAGGTAATTTAACTGCAAACTGGTAGCCCCAAATACCGACTTCCAGTTCTATGTTGGTGGTGCAACTGTAGTTTCAACTCAGGACTTTACAGCAATCCATGCAGTAGTAAACAGCAATGAAAATCTGAGCAAACTTCTTGCAATAAGCCAGTGAGAGATCACAGAGCAAACACTAACTGATGAAGCCCAGCTGGACACGTCACTGCCAGATAGGAGGCCCTGCTGTTGGGTCTTCTGTGTGGGCATTGTTACAGGAAAACCTACACAGACACCCCAAATCCAGCTGTGACATTAGGGGTCTAAGTCTGCCAACAGTAATCTTCCCAGAGACACTGCATATCTCTGAGACAGAGGTGGATATGGAATCAAGATTTTCTGTGAACCTGTGAGCTTCCACACACATCTGTGTATACTTTTAACATCTAAGCATCTGCTGGCAATGAGGTGCCTTACTCTGCTTTACTACGCAAAAATCACCTCATCTCTTTTTGACCTGATTCCTTGGGAGCTTCATTTTCTGCTCTCTAATTTTAATTAGTGCTGAAGTCAACAGAGCTATGGAAGAGAAGCAAGGCTATGCCACAGAGCTGTTACTCCACACTGATGTGAGCTCTTAAAACATCAGCTACATCCCAAATCTGGAAATGCCACCCTTTAGTGGTGAAAGAAGTGCTCTGTGTAAGGCTATAGCTGTGAACAGATGGATGGATATAAGGTGACGTGTGGAGCTGGAACAACCAGTTAATAAAGTTTATAAAGTACTTTGGGAGTCCATCTGGATGGATGGTGCTTTATAAATGTAAGGCCATTATCAGTGCCTCCTAACAGCAACCGACCATCATTCAGCACTTTTTGGATGGACAGTTAAAGAAAACACATAAAATATATTCCTCAGCAGATATTTCACCCAGACTCTTTTACTTGTAATAGCAGAGAGATCTGGGCTTTTATTTGTACAGACCATTCCTATTTGCAGTCACAGGGAAAAATCCACAATAGCTCAACTCATGAAGCTGTTGGATTTGTTATGTTTGAAGAATGAGGTTTCACAGCACAGCCCTGGAAATAAATGAGTGGTTTGGGAATTTGTTAATGGCAGGTCTCTTGCAGAAGTAGGGGACAAGATAACTAAAGGGACAGTAATGGGAGAGACACGGGTTATTTTAGTGGTGGGTTTTGTTTTTTTTCCTCCCCTCAGGGGCACTGCCCAGAATTAAATTCTTGTTGGTAACAAATGAAAAAAATAGACCACCATGCTGGTGACAAGGGGTGCCATGTGTGAATATTGCACATGGGCAGCAGTTGTACAAAATGCTCATTTTCCTTGTGGTTGCCCTGACTGTCCTTGGGAGTGTGGCTGTGGAGGAAACTGGAAGCTATTGCTCCTGCTTATGACTTGGAGCCAAGCAGGATGATCACAAGGATCTCATTGAGACTCCTCCACAAGGTCGTGACGACCTTATTCCTCACGGAACTTCTTTGGCTAAAGAAATCTGGGAATGGGTGGGTGGCTGCATTCTGGAGAAAGCCTCTCCTCTTGGGTCTTAATCACCACTTAGTGTGAAGTCAAGCTGTTTCTTCAGATAAATTTTGTGTTTGAGCTCTATGTTTTTTTCATAAAACTAATGTGGTGTCTACTGAGAGATTTTTTTTTTTTTTTTTTTTCCTTCAAATCCCAAACACACCAAAGATTTCAGTCTGGAGACACTGCCAGAGGAAGTGCATTTTCATTTCCTATGCTGCCATCATACTAAGCCTCTCAGGATACTTTGTAGAAAAAAGTTCCCATGATGAACTCCCTTTTTCCACTAAGAGTAGGGAGTATTATATGTACCATATCCGTGGAGTCTAATTTGGGATTATGGGGTATGAAAGAAGATATAAGCATCAGTTACCCAAATTGCTATTCACAGCATGGTGGTCTTTCAAAATATAAATAAATATTTATGCATTCAGTTATTATTTGTCCATGGAATCAAAATATTCCATGGATAAATTTTAAGGACCTCATATAATTGTTTTTGTCAACTTTATTTTTTTTTTATGAGGAAAGGAAGCATAAATGAAATTGTTTACATTCTTACTAAAGACCTAGTTTCTCTCTATTTTTGTTGCTTCGGACATGGTATTTAAACCCTTGTTAAGAGGTAATGTTGCAATAAGCTCTTTCTATGCTCAAACTCAATTTCCAGCTGCAGTATCTTGGAGGACTGGTAACAGAATTGGCCACTACTTATAAAACCATCTTTTGGGACTTAGGAATCAGTGCACTTGTATCTTCGTTTAATTTTCAAAACTTGGACAGTCTCATTAACTGTCAAGATGATGTCAGCTGAGATGAAGACAGTAACTTCTCAGGGAGGTCTGCCACAAGATACCAGCTTGAACTTGTCTTTTGACTTCTAAAAAACCTGTCCATCTGCCTTTTATTAGCCCTGGCTTGCGGATGGAATGGGGAAAAGCAGGCCTTTTCTGATAATAAGAGAGCTACACAAGTGGTCTAGTCTTGACATTTTGGAACATTTTTACATTTGACTACTAGGGGACTTCATTGCATGAAAGTAGATGGGAGTGCAGACACACTGTAATTGTTAACAAAGACATATATAATCAAAATAGTAAAGCTTGAAAAAGGTAACAGACACGATGGCCAAACTCTCACAGGCTTAGAGCCATGGTAAGAAATTCCAGCATGAGAACATTTACAGAGCGCCCACAGGAATATCACTATTTAGGTGCTGAGTAAAGTCAGCCCAATAAAAACGAGCTTGAACACCCAGAAAAGCTACTTTGATCCCACAAGGACTGCAGGAGGAAGAGTGACAGACTATATACAAGATATATACTGTATGACTGATTGCCCCCAAAGAGTACTAGGACAAAGAGAAGGAAGAGGATGTCAAGGTCAAATTTATTTTTTTTTTTCACTACAGCAGCCAGACAGTTCTCAAATGGTTGATTTGAACAGCTCTAATAGAACAATGTAATTAAAACCCAACAGTCAGTGCTCAGGGAACAACATTGCTGAGTCGCTACCAATGTCTTGGCAGGTGAATATGAAGGTTCACACTGTTAATGACTAGCATTTGTAATGATTGCTTTATTTCTTTCCAGCAAATGTTCTGTTTCCTAAGGAACTCCACGACAGAGAAGGGAAATTGAATCAATGTGTATTTTGGGCTCATGCAAGGCAGTAGCCTTTAGCCTGATCTTCACAGGAAGATCAAGCAGGTATCTTTCTGCATTGATAGGCAACAGTGGACATTGCTGTTTCAATGACTTTCACACCTGCGCCTATTAGACCCATTAATTGGGCATTTGCACTCTGAAATGAATTCTGCCCCCCTTTGTAAAGGCCTGTTCACTATCAGTGTCATGTCCCAGGTCTCAGATTCAGCAGAAGTCTTCAGCTTTTGCCTTCTTTCAAACACAAGCACCTACCTGATTCAACTCAGCACAACTGGAGTGTGTGCTGGACATGCAGTGTGGGGCAGAGAGGCAGCAGATGGGGAAACTGGCACAGCAGAGACTGACAGAGCATGGCTGTGTCACAGACATAGCTACATGGTTTTTGGGTTATTTATACCTGTAGGGATGAGTGGGGAGAGAATGAAGGACATAGGGGGAAGCAGGCACAGAAATGGTGGGAGGAGAGACAGAATGAAATCAACACTTTACATGTCAAGAAAGGATTGAGACAAGTTCTCTAAAGATTCCCCAGTCAGATTTGGTTATTTTTTATTCCATTTTTATTTTTATTTTTCATGATAGTGTCATTCAAGTAACACAATGGCAGGCTGAGGCTGTTTGCTAAAAGGCATGCAGAAATCTAGTCATTGGAAGAAGACACCAAGGAATTGGAAGGGTGGAGAAGATGTCTTTTGGGATGACAGTGTTCTACCAAAACGAACTCTAATATGTGGAAAAAGCCCTATTTCATAACAAGCACCTGCTAGAGACCAGTGAGCTATTCAGACAAGTATGTGAACGTCTCCCAGAAAGCTGAGTGCATCCTACTGTGCCTAAAACAGGTAGTGCCACACTCACCACCACTGGTGCTATTTGATTAAAGTATATTTTTTAGCATAACAGGACAGGAGCTGCAATCATCTGCCTCATGATTCCACTCTGATTCCCACTGGGCACAGCTTTCTTAGGTCTAGGAGACAAACAAATCATTCAATGTTCTGTCTTTCCAAGACTAAGTGCTCTCTTCAAGTTACTTGAGAATGAATTCTGACCATGTTGCGCCATGTTAAGGCATTAAGTCAAGTCAGTTAAAGCTGAATGTTGACACCATCATTGGAAGTTCATCTAGCCATGGAATCAAAAGTTACTTCTTGCTCACTCAAGGTGAGCAAAGATTGGTAGTGGAGGATTTAACTGGGACAGGTAGGGAAGACATCTCTCGGGCTTAAGAAGGCAATGAATATCCCACTGTGCATCTTAGAATCACAGAATTGCAAAATGGTTTGGGCTGGAGAGGACATTAAAGATCATTTTGTTCCAACACCCTTGATGCGGGCAGGGACACCTACCACTAGATTATACTGCTCAGAGCCCTCTCCAAATGGGCCTTGAACACTTCCAGGGATGGGCATCCACAGCTTCTCTGGGTAACCTGTGCCAGTGCCTCACCACCCTCCAGCTCCTCCAGCTCCTGGCACATGCTGAGCACTCTCTTGTGCAGGGTTGCTCTGATGGGGTTAAATCATGCTGGAGGTAAGAGAGAGCTACTTCTGATTTGCTCCTGGGCCCCAGAAGCAAATTCCCACCATAGTCATACCTTCTCCTTGCCATGAGAACAGTGTTAAATACAAGAAACTAATATTGATGATAAAAAATTATATACCCTACATAGGCGACAGTAGGTAGAAGGGAGAGAAGCATGAGGAACAAAAGGGAGCCCTGCACATTCATGTCCCTCATAGGGGTGAAGAAAGGGACTGAACCAAGTGCAGCAATCCACAATTTAACAGTCCCCCTGCTAGATCAGGAGGGGCCTCTCTGAGACACACATGCCAGAAGCTTGTTTACAAGGTACTTCACCACTGACCCAAAAGCTCCTGGGAGTGTGCTGGGTACACTTTGGAGAGCCCTGCTGATTCCTAATCTCTGCGTGAAACCGGCTCTGATAAAGAGTAACTCTGGTGGCCAAAAATGATGCAGCGATTTTCAAGCAGACTACAAGCTAATCCCCAGGATCATGATTAACATGTTTATTTTGCTCAGTTAAATAGATTCTAATGTCCAGGCCTGGGTGTAAGCATTGCTAAGAGCACAGTTCGTAAGCTGCCAGCTTTGGGTTGCCTTTGGTGGTCTAGATGGCCTCACCTGACCCTCTAAAAACACTGACATTATAGAAAGTGAGGAGGTGGGTTTCTTTCCTTATTCTGTATATATTTATTCATTTATTTATTTGATTTTCTGGAACTTAAATCTGCTCTGGTCTGTCATTCAGCAGTCTTCCTAAATATAAGACCATTGTTCTTTTTAACTAGTCAGCTACTGCCTAGATTTAGGCAGCATATTTTCCCTCTCATTGCTCATCTAAACAAAATTTTACAGGCTAGGAAAAAAGCTTTCTTCTCAGTAAGAAATAGAAGAAAAGAAAGAGTGAAAGATGCAGAAAATAGCTCCTGTCTTCTTGTCTGGTTGCTGCCAGGTTCTGTAGTAAAGGTTACCCATAAGATAGGAAGTAAAATGAGCTTGACCTATAGCACATTTGTTTGCTTTTTGCTCTCACAAGAACAATTAAGCCATCTGACTTTTAAATAATAAACAGTTCACTTAACAGCCACTAATAAGAGAGCATTTTTACCATCCACACCAGACATTTCTTGGCTGAAAGTTTGCTCTCATATGGCTTGATTTGTGTGACTTAGATGTCAGCTTACATGAGTAGTTGGGGGGCTGGGTGTCCTTTATGTCCCCAGGCATGTGACGAGAGAAGAGGCAATAAAGACTGAATCAGCTCTCAGGGAAAGCACAAAGTAGAGTGATATCAGGACAATCAGACCTCATCTAAGGGTCATGAAGTGAGAACAGGAAATGTTCTCTTGTACTTTCTGCAAAACACCATCCTGCTTCTGACACAGTCCAGACACCTCTGAAGCTTTCCATGTCCTTTGGATACTTTCCCACTATCAACCATCAGAGTGTGCTGTACACGAACAGTCACTGATCACATCAGAGGAAATCTGAGCTTAATTTGAATTACACACGCACCAGCAGGACCTTTCTTCTCATCTTTGGAGATCTGGGCAAAACTATATCTCTGCCTTCTCATGGCATCTGGTAGCCACTGACATCCTCCATGGCCTCTGATGCTCTGCACTGTCATCTCCTGTGCTCTGCATTCCTCACCATCCACTTCCATCACCCACAGCCAAATGACTCAAGGGTTACAGGCCTTGATGACAAGGGATGACAAAGGGATGACAAAGGCAGAGCTAATCCTGATTTGGGGCCTGAAGGTAGGTTAAACAATCTTTGTGTAGCTCCACATTTCATCATTTCATGCCTTATCTTCTCAAACAGAAATTAAGGAATATTTTCCAAATAAACAGAAAAGTAATTTGAAAATTAAGTTTTAGGGGGAATCAAATAAGTCAGAAATTTGGTCATGGGAAATGTACAAAAGAGATTTAGAAATAGAGAAAATAGATGGGACTTATCCTTGTTTCAAAATGGCATGTTTTTTCTTTTAAACTGAAAGAAAAGGAGTGGACTAACCCTTGAAGAACATTCCTCTGAAATTCAGAAAAGTATGGCAGTACTTTTACTTTTCTCTTGGTATAATTGTTTATTTCTTGGGGTTTTTTGTTCATTTGGGTTTTTTTCCCTTTCATTTCCTTTCTTTCCTCAGACCATTCTCTCTCTTTCTCTCGAAACATGACAGCATTTCTGGAGCAGGGAGCACACCACATGTTCACACCATCCTCCACATTTTCAAACCTAGGAGTCACTGAAATATCTCTTTAAAGGGTTAAGACCCCAGATTGATGTAAACACAGAAACTGCAGAAGAAGACAGTTCCAAGGAAATGCCAGGCTTCACCTGAGCTGTACACAGATGTTTTTGTCTGATCACAGGCAAAAACTGGGCTTTAGTCTATAAGAGCATGGTGCTTTAGAGTATGACTTTTCAGCACAGCCAGGAATGTGATGCTGTTCTCCTTTTATCCTTGGTGCTGGGTATGATCTGGGGCAGATCAAAGGTCTTTGTGCCAGAGAAATTCCTGCGTGGACCAGAAGACTGGTCCATAACTGTGGTCCACTCAGTTGAACGCAACAGGCTGAAGCCTGTACACTGAGATTTTGGGCCCAAACTCAAGTGGTTCAAGTGCCCTAGCTCAGCAAGGGCAACAGTCCCATGGAAGGCAATGTCACACTCAAACCACAGTGTAAGTGGAATAGGTGGTAATAAGTTATTTAAATGAATATCTGCCTAGATAGGTTTCCATTAATCAAGCATATGACTTGGAGAACAAACAGCCATTGAAAACATCTAGACAAGCTTGGAAGAGTGCAGCTGTTAGCATTGCACACTACATTATCACCATATATTTAGATTGTTATTAAGTGAACTTGAAGTAAGGCATTCTCCATTTGTCATTTTCCCCCTGGTGAATTCATCTACCAACATTGATTATTTTCTTTTTTTTTTTAATCTGAAAATTTGTCTATTAACTTCTCAAAACTTATTAATCTGTTTTCACTTCATTGGTAGCAGCTTCCCCCCACCCTCTATTTAGCTTGTTAAAACTCAGAGTTGATTAAATATGACACAAGAGTAAAATATTACATAAGCTCACAAGAAAATTTTTATTTCATTATCAGCACAAAGTGAGTCATCTTGAATATGACACTGGCTTTGGCTCCATTTTCTCTCAGTTTTTTGCTCTGGTTTTATATTTAATTACAGCTTTTTTCTCCCTCTCTTTGCACTTACGATTTTGTTTTTCAAATCCACAGCAGAACGATCCAACTTTGTTCTTACACTATTAATTAACACCACGCTCCAGTTTCCCCCATACTTAAATGATGAATAAGGTTAAATTCCAGACAATGTTCTGTACATTGCCATCAATTAACAATTTTCGAGGCAGTGCTTCATTAATAAACACTGATCAGCAGAGCCCTTGTGTGGAGTGCATTGGAGCTCAGAAATTGTACCAGAGCTTCTTTAATATGTGAGTTGGTGTGTGTTGTGTGGCTGAACGTGTGCACAAGCGTGTATGTGTGCGTGTGTGAAAAAAAAAAATCAATGCAATATCCTAGGAAACTCATCAGCACATCATCTCCTTAAAGGTTAATTAAGAATTTGAGGAAGAACAGAGGGGCTGAAGCAGAGGTGATGGACATCCGTGTCTCTCCAGATCATTAAGTACTAATTAGGTTTGGAAAGTCTATTGAGCTTCCTTGGTCTCATCAAGCCATGTGATGGTCCCTGGATACCTCAGTGTGAAATGCCATCAGCACTATATCTCCCTTTATGAACAGGATGCACTTCAGTCTCAGGTGTGCCTGCTGTCTCTCACTCTGTGTGTGTGTGTCTGTATTCTTCTTTTGGTGTGTGTCTGATTGAGCTATTTATTTTATAAAATGCCTAAAAATTGCATGGAGAATACAGACCCTTTCAGAATCATGTGTAACACAGCATTTTTCTGCTGGAAGGATAATGAGGCAAAAAAAAAAAAAAAAAAAAAAAAAAAAAAAAAAAAAAAAAAAAAGGGTTAAAAAAAAGGGCAAGAAAAGTTGCTGTTAGCTTCAAACCCAGAATGAGCAGGGGAAAGAATTTCCAAGTTCATATAAACCCTTTTTCTGTGCTAGGATATGATTTAGGGAGGACTTCCAAACTGGATTTCCTTCACTTATGTTTCCTGAGCTCTGTATGGGGGTGGGTCAAGACAGGAGCTCTGCAGTGAAAGTTATTAGAGCGAGACCCCACCATGCAGCTTCAAAGAGACCATAATATGTATTTTGTTAATTACCTCTTTTAAAACTCTTAGCCAGAAGTTCTGCACAGCTAAATCCCAGAAGTGGTGACAGGTTTTTTAGAAATGGTTTCCATGGAATATGTGATGCTGCTTTTATCTTAATTTCCCGGCTTTTCAGTATTTTCCAGCCTACAGGTCTTACAGGGACAGATTTTTCTCGGGATGTTTCCCTTAAATTGGATTGGAAATATAAATTTAGATGCTCAGCTGTAGACAAGGATCTAGCAAGCAAACCAATCTGTGCCTGAAAGAGACCTTTGAGGTGCCCAGAGATTGAGTCAGCTCTCACTGCTAATGTACAAAGTAATTCAAACCAGATGCCAGTGATCAAATAGATTCTTCTGGAAACCAGTCTTGATGGCATTATTAGTAAAACAACACAGCTGGCTCTGTTATAAGGGTTCCCTCATGGTAACTCAATAAAATTTATTAATTCTACTTTTTAGGTGGTTTTAAACTAGCAGGACAGCACAAAGCTGCTGAAAGGCAAAGGAAGCCTGGTAGTGCTTCAACACTGTCAGTCCAAAGAGATCCTTATTCAGGAATATGCAAGAGGTGTCTTGCTCACATATAAAGAGCTAACCCACACACCTACTCCCTATCTCAGCATGGAGAGAAGAATAATGTGCTGTAGATATTAGCACTCATTTAATAAAATTACACCAGGAAAGGCTGTCCTCTGGGCTGGCATTTTCAAGGGACACTTGGTGTAAGGGAGGATGGTGACACTGGAGATGGTTACCATTGCCTTTTTGATCCCCAGTGAACTCTGACTTTGATTGCAAATGATGGGATGGAAGTTAATGGTCCACTGGCTCATACTTGCCCTGCCAATACCATGCTTTCAACATTTTAGTTATTAAGAGCAAGTCTAGTTGCATTAGCAACATCACTGGGGGGAAGGCAGTCTGGGAACCACTGGGATGTGGGTTCTTTAGGATGCATCTGGAATTAAAAACAACTGCCTCCCACTCCCACCTAGACCGCTACCCAGTTTTCAGCAGGAGATGGCTGAATTGAAAAGCTGCTGATAATGTTGCAGCTTGCACATCTGCTCCAGAATATCAAGGACCCCTTGATAAACCCACTGCAATGCCTGGAGCACTTCATCTGCAGGCGACTTGCTCTCTTCAATATGGAGAGGATTGCCACTAATCCTGGCGCATTACTGTTCACTTGACAGAAGTCGCCTGAAACAACTTGCGTCTGTTCTTGTCCTGATTTGCTGTCGGTATTTATTAAGAGCAGTGTGTTTAAAATGGCACACATTGTAGCCTGAAGATAACATCTTAAGCTTCCTGCCTATACCAACAAAAAAACCAAACACCCCCTCCCGAGAAATCTTCTCTGAACACTGTCAGGCCCCTCTTAGCTCAGCCATGTTGATGCTGTTGCTTCATCCCCAAGAGATCCCTGTGAGAGCAGTGGTGGAGCATGAGGCACCTTATCTCTGGTTTTACTGATCACAACTCCTGAGCTGCTCTGAAGTGATTATCATACATAACTGAAGTGATGGAAAGCAAAATATTAACCTCTCAAATCACCGTGACTTCAGTAGAGAAAAATGTTAAACTGACAAAGCCTCTGGTTCTCGATTAACCAATGATGCAAAGATGCTATCCAAGGATGTAAAGATCTAACAGCTTCTCTGAACCTCCAATCTTAACCACTGTGCTTACAAGTAAGCAAAATTCACTATTAAATGCTGAGCATGGTGATGGTTATATGGTATGGGCTTCTATTTACTAAGCATGTGGTCTGATTCTCTGCCACTGATCGGTCAAATTCACTGGATCTACACAGTTTGATTTTTTTCATGGCAAAGATGGGGAAACTTCCCCACTTACTCCTACTCTGATTCTGATTGGTGTCTGGACAAGAGCACAGAAGTACACTAAGATCTCAGAAGAATAAAACAATGACTAATAATAAATTTTGCTCTGCAACATGCCTTTCCCAGTTTACAGCAAAGGCCCTACAGTATTTGTTGATGAGTTGGTGACAGCCATTTCTCTTGGATTTTGAGATCTCTTGGTTTCAATATCATCTCAGACAAGGAAACATTATCAGCTTTAGTAGCAGAAGAGTGTTCTCAAGCACACCAGCAAATAGAATCTGTTTTTCTGCCTCCTACATAAAAACTGTGATTCTTCTGTCAATTCAACAGACATACCAAAAAAAAATTAATAAGTCTGTGAGGAGATGGGTGATCAGATTTTCTTTAAATTAGGAATATACTAGAAAACAAAAATTATATTGCTCTGTGCTTCCTCTAAAGGCCCTTGAAGATTTTCTCCTGCTAAATTGATTTTGTTAGGGTACAAAATGTTGGGACCTATCAGGTCCTTAAAGACTTGTTTCTTCTATTCTTGGATGGGCACTATGCTCAAGAATTAAGTATCAAACAAGCTTTTTATTGCGCTTTTTTGCTCCCAACACTTTGGTCTGATGAAAAATTTCATCACTTATGCATGTGAAGCATATGTGTGCATGTGTGAAGGTATGCATATGCATAAGTCTAGCATATTTTAAATAATTTCATATATATATATATATATGTTTATATATATATGTATTTGTGAAGAGGAAATACTCTTGTACCTGGTCTGGGTGTTTCTGTACTTCAGACAGTGCACAGATAGAAAGTGATCTGAGTTAAAGAAGGTTTATTTTGAGGTAACATTCCTGAACAGCAAAAGGAGTTAATGTATAGTGTAAATCTTCTGATCTCATTAATGGACTAGAAGACAAACCTGTGCAATACCTTCCTTTCTGTCTTTAAAACAAAGGATAGATTTGCAAAGCCAGGTCCTGTACATCAGCTGAGTCCATGCAGCATCTTAACATTTGTCTGGGACAAGCAACATTAGGTATGGCAGACAGTAACAGTGCTCTCAAATGAGGGACAGATGGCTGTCCAACACTGACACTGCAGGTGTTCAAGACTTTTAATTCGGTTTCATTCAGTGGACCTTTTGCTCTCCAATCCCTTGCTACTGCTGTCAAACTTTTCCAGAAGCAAGAAAGAGTGTGGGGACAATGTGATAGAATTACAGAAGGTGGGAGAGTCATCTGTTAATCCATTGGGGAAATTAGGCCATCAGAAAACAACCTGCTTCACACACAGATCTCTGTGAAACAGGTGTGTGCACTGCCTGTGTGTGGGTGTGTGGGGTAGTGGTAGAAAGCTGTGGATGCAAGGGAGAAGAAAAGGAAGAGGACTAGCTAGTAAGATCTGGGCTGGGAGGTGACAGAAATGACAGCCAGATACTGATGGGATATTACAGGGTATCTGTAAGAGTAAGATATAATGTCTGCCAAAAACCAGCCTCCTCTTGGTTTCATTTGAAAAGCTCAGATCAGAGAGGGACACAAGTTCTCTGGCACCACAGAGGCTCATCTGTCAATGTCCTTGTGGAAGTGGATGAGCTGGAGAAGAATAGACTAAAGGCTCCTTTGTACTTTTCTTTCTTTGTCCATTCCTGCAACGAGCACAGTGCTTGAAAGCTTTAAGCATTTAAAGTCACAGATGGAGATGTCCCTGTCAGCATAAGGCAGAGTCCTCGGTAACCCTACCTCTGGCCCTGGGAGTGGAAGGTGAACTGTATTACTTTTGTGCAGTGATGGTCTTTTCATTGAGATGGCCCTTCTGGGAACACAAACCTGCCTGCAGCTGCATATTTCTGAAGACCCCTGTGACACCAGGTACCCCTCAGCACGGCTGATGAAAGTTCAGGTATGGAGTCACCCCAAGCAGCCTTTCCTCTCAATTTTCTCTTGCCTACACAAACTTGTTCAAAGTTGGCCACTGCATAACTCCCACGGAGTTACTGAGAGCTGGAAAGGGACAGGGAGAGTCTGCCTCTGCTGGCTACAGCATTTACAAAAAAAACTTCTCGTGAGCCCTGAAGACAAGGAAGCCTGTCTGCCTAGTGGCTTGTACTGTTAGTCACGACCTTCTTTGGATTTTCTGGTGTGCAGTGAGTGGTGTGCTCCAGCGTGTCCTCTCTTTCTGTGTAAGTGTGGTGCTCACAGCATCATATTGCAATTTATTCCTCTGTAGTAGCTACAGATCCAAATCACTGCGTTCATCTACTCTGCTTGGGGAGAGGCAGAGGGAGAGGAAGAGGGAGGAATCATAAATGATGTCTGGAAATTTTGATTATTTTTAAGGAGGAATCTCCAAATTGTTATTCCCCCAAGTTTTAGAGATTTTTCAAGATATTAGGAAATATCAAAAGAATTTCAAAAGCATCTTACTAAAGCCAGGTTTGTTTGGAAAGGTATTTTCCACTGAAGGAAAATAATGCAAGTGCTTTCTTTTGACCATTATTTGGACAGAGTTTGCCCTGAATTGCAAGTCCTAGATATCATGTGTTTCATCTTTGATGAAATTATATAAATAAATGAACATTTTTCTTTACATTCCCAAAGACTGTATTCCCTCATTCTGGCTGCTGGAGATGCTAAACTGTCCTGCTTCTCCATGGACAGGAAATGCTGCAAGGATATATTCCCAACTATACAACCAAAGTGCAGAACATCTTTCAAGAATTTTTCAGGGAAATTGCATATAACATTTTGAAAAGTCATGTTCTTTACACTATATATGAGCTAACCCATCAGCAAATTTGTCCATGATCTCTGCAACTTTTATTTTATTTATGGGATGAAAGGAGTCATGATTTGGTCAAATTTAAAAGTTCAGATGCTTTTTACTTTTCTACATTACAAACAAACCTCCCAGGTCTCATCGCTTTTGTCTGTCTTTAGCTGAGGTGAACAGCCTGATTCAAATTTTTGTAAATATACTTCAGCTGGTCTCTGAGAGGTACTCCGCACTGCAGAGGAATGAGTCACGTTGCTGCTTTCACTTTTACACTGGGGATACTGCTCCTGCCAGATCTTGCCATTTACTTGGAAAACTAGTCAGCGTTCCTTTCATAGTCCAGATTGTCATCCTTGCCTTCCCTTTTCCCCCTTCCTCCAACCTCTGGGAGCTGCAGGACAGCATCTTTCTATTGTCCTGCAGAGACTGACCTCAGTTGAGTGAAATTGCCTGATCCCTGGAGAAGGAAGGAAGAAAAACAAACCCCCAGCAAAACAAAACCTGTTCCAATTCACTCCCCAAACCTTGAATATTATCCCTTTGTGCCAGCTGCACCATCAGACTCCTGTATTCTTTCTTGCCATGATTTTTTTTTGGTGGAGAGCTGCCTATCCAATCTGTGAGCACTGTTGGAACAGCCCAATTTTACAAGCATAAAGTATTATGATTGCATTGATTTCCATCATAAATCATATTTTCCATCCTCTGTCTCTCTTTCCTTGCACTGACTGAATTAAGCCTTGGTGTTTTCTTTAGCTGCTGCCAGAGCTGAGTCTTGAGATGATATTAGGGTAATGATGATAAATTTTAGCCTCAAGCCAAACCATTTCCACATTACAGATAATGTTTTTTTCCAAATAAGTTCTGTTATTGGAATCCAGGACCCACCACATCTGCAGGCTCAGAGGCTGCCTCAACACAGTCTCTTTGCTGTAATGGGTTTATAGATTTGAAAATTTGCTCTAAACAAATAAGTGAGAGAAGAGAGGAAAAAAACCAAATGAAGGAATGGAGGAGAATCGGCCAGAAGGAGGAGAAGGAGGGAAGAAAGTAAGAGGGAAAAAAAGGGAGAAGGAAAAAAGGAAGGGAAGGAGGTAAGAGGAAAAAAAAGGAAGAAGACAAGAACAAGGAAAAGAAGAAATAGAACCATAAGGGGAAAAGGAACTAGGGGGAATTATACATACAGCAAAGTGCTAGCCAGCCTGCCAATAGCTGTGTTCAGGAGAAGAGCTAGTCACACGGATGGCACAAGTGCCTTGCACCAGCACCAGGTACTGCAAGCCTGCAGTCCCAGAGCTGTGTGTTTCAGATTCCACCCCTTCTCACAAGACCATTCCCTGTCATCTCATCTCATCTCATCTCATCTCAGAAAGGTCTCAGACAAACTATTATAATATTTCTGCAGAATTTCAGCTGTCCCCACTATGGACCAGCTGAACTAAGCCTGACCCAATATTAGTATATCTACTAAGGCTTCAGTCTCAGGTGTCTTACTGGAATAAATGATCCTCATTTTTTGAAGCTACTACAAATCAGGTCACCTTCCCACTTTTGTCTGAGGGGAATTCAGCCTGTGTAATCAGGCCTGAAGGAGAGTGTCCCAAGCTCCGGAGAGTATGGATTCTGGGCACAGTGACCTTCAGGAGAGAAGCTGAGGGAGGCCAAATCCATTACTTGCTTGTTCTTCAGCTGCTGTAAAGGCAAGCAGTTCACCATTTCACTGTGGTGTCTTTCGGGGCAGCCCTGTGTAATCCCGTATCCTGTGTCCCTCACTAGTGCTCTGTCCCTGATTTGAAGCAAAGATCAATAAATCTTGTGCTCCCTCTGCGGCTTGCAAGCACATAAGTGCTTCTCTGCTCTGGTCCTCCCATTAACCTGCTGGAAAGTTTTTTGTTTGTTAGTCTACTGAGTGAGTGAAGTCCCCCACAGAGGAGCCCAGGCAGAGATGTCTGCTTCAGCAGCAGGTGGCCCCTGGAAATCATTCTGGCTCAAAGCAGTGCAGAAGTTCTGAGGGGTTCTGGTTTGGGAAATCACCTACACACAGAGACACTCCAGTGGAAAAAAAGCACACCTTGATTCCTTACTCTGTTTTTCTCATGGCTTGCCCTGATATTTGAGACTTTCTGAAGGAGCTGCTTAACACCTGCCACCAATTGTACATGCAGGCAAACAACAGTTTCAGATTCTTCGTTCACCTTGAGCTGTAAAATTGCACCTCGTCAGCTTACACTGTGATGGTGGGGTTCATCTGAAAGTAAGCAGCTATCTTCATGCCTCAGGTTCCAGAAAACCAGAGGGATAACTAATGACCTGATTCATCTTCCTTCCTTCAGAGCTCAGCTCTTCTTGTTCTTCTCAGCCCTAAGTCAGAAACCCTCACTGCAACAAGCCTGGGCAGTGCTGAAATACAACCTGATGCAGATGGTAGGGGCCAGCTCTGATTCTGACCAACATATTTACAGCCAGAAGAAGGAAAAAAAATGGACCTGCAGATAGGTAGGCAGGTGGCAGGCAGTTTATTTTGCTGGCAGTGCTGAAGTGCCTACTTCACGGGATGCTAAATGCAGTAAGTGGGGACAAGAACAAATTTAAGAGGGAAGAAGGAGGCAGTGAAGCAGTCAGTGCTCTTCAGGGTATGAAGAGAACATCCTGCACTTCCAGAGGAGTCTCAAAAATAAAAATACCCTCAGGATGTTGCCTTTGCAGGGTCCATGTCTTTATTATTCATATCAGTCCCTAAAGAGGTGCTTTCTCTTAGGACATGAGTCATCTGGGAAACCCAGCATCCCTGCTGCAAGTGTGGGTTTGCAAAGACAGTGTGTCCTGCGCTAAGAGTGCCAAAAGATATGTCCTTAAAATTGGGCTAAAGCATTCTACTTGCTCACCTTGTTTGGGTGTGCCATACTGTGATCAGTTCCACTTCACCAGGCCAACTGGTGATCCTGCCACAAGCCCACCATGAAAATGTACCTGGTACCCTGCTGCTGCAGCCAGACCCACCCAAAACATGTTCTGTCCTCTGTAATTCTCAAGGCTGACCGCTAACAAAGGTAGTGCTGACTAACCAAATTGGACCTCTATGCTGAGCCTGTACTCCTACTCCTAAGTCCAAAGCTCTCTGAGAACACAGCAGGATGCCAACACATAGGGCAGGGCTCAGAAATACATTCTCCTCCCTGTACTTCTTATACCACAGTGTAAGAATTCAGTGAGGGCTTTACATGTGTTGCTTCACCCATGGATTGCCTCCCTTTTCACTGTGCTCACTGCAGAAAAGGAGAGACCACAACAGAAATGTGGAATTTCTGTGCAGTAATGCACAGCTTACAATGCAGGACTCGTTTCAGTGAATGGATTGACCGCAGGGGAGGTCAGCAAGGTGGGCAATGACAGCTGATGCTGTAGCCGTGCAAACTGAAGCAGACATAAAGGCAAGCAACACATAGGCTAAAAGAATAAAACTGTGCACCTGCAGGTAGCAGGACCAGCACCCTAAGACAAGCAAGAAGAATGTGGAACAAAATTTCCAGAAGCTTCATGCCCCAAGAAAGGTTTCTACACAATCCTTCCTCCTCTGACTGCAAAAATTGGCCAGAAATAAAGGTACCATTTTTGCCTGGTAAGTCTGCAGTAGCAAAGACAGGAGTTTGATTGCCATTACTAGGACCTCATGGACAAGGTACATAAGAGGACAAAATCACTCTCACATTTACTAACAACGAGCATTGCTGCTGGCAGACACGCCACAGGGAGAAGGATTAGATAAAGCACAGAGAGCTGCCCCATCTTCTGTCTTGTAAAGGAGCATTTAAGAGCCACTGCAATGGAGTATTTATAGCTACTGTGGCTGCACCAGGTGGCTTCAGTCTGCTGGGCTGTGGTACTGGGTCTGGTTTGGAATGAAAATAAATACTAAAATAGAGTCAGACTATTTCATGGGTGGTATCTTATTTTATTCCATTTGAACAGTGTTTTGGTTTATCTTGCGTTTAATTTGAAGGATTGAGCAGGTTCCCAATAAATCCCATAGTAAGATCTACATGAGAAAAACACTTTAAAAAAAACCCCAACCCAGCAACAACAAAACCCTTTATTCTGCTGCTGCTGATAACAAGACCTATTACTTCCCAGCCTGTGTTTGGTTTCAACACCGTATAATCTCTCAGTTGCAAACAAGAGACCAAGACAGCTCTGACTAGAGCTACCCTATAAACGATTCTGTTCTCAATGTTTGTTCTGACTGGAGAGGTGCCAAACTCCCTGCTCATGTGGTTAGGTACAGGTGGTGAATAGGCTTTTTGGCTGGTTCATGGGTAATTCACTGGTAGGTTGCTAGGGAAAGCACCCAATGAGAAAACAAAACTCAAAAAAATCTGTGTCCTACGGTTAATGTTTCAGTTCATCATAATTTATCCCTATCTAGACACAGCAGATGATGTTTCCAACCTTGTAGGTTATTTTTTTTACCAAAACACCTAATCTGAGCAATAAAGATTCCATGAGGTTATATGGGCATGTAGCATACAGGGAATCACACCTGTCCTTGGCCATGGCCTCTCCCAAGCTCTTGACATTTCTCCCTTGACCTGGCCTAAAGCTGACCAAGGCTGACAGCAAACTGGAGCTCCTTGGCTGTCCAAAGTGAGGGACAGCATCTCTGTTTAAACGGATGGGTTTGGACTGGCTGTAAATAAATTTAGTCTAGAAATGAAGAGGAGACAGAGATGTGGAAAAACCTTCCAAACCAGAACAAAGAATGGGAGTGATCTGAACAAATGCAGATGCCTATAACAGAGCCAGGCCCCTTCTATTCAATGGAGAGAATGAAGCATTGCTTATGAATCATCTCACCCTAATGAGGCATCCAAAATAGACCAGATGAATCACAGTCCAGAAACACCTATTTTTCTCCCTGTGCTGTGAGAGCCCAAGGTAACTGGCACAGAGACATTTACACTGTATGTGGTTAAAGTTAGGTGAGATGAATTAAAAAAAAAAAATAAAGAAGAAATAATCAACAGCAAATCCCTTAGAGTTTTTAGGTGCAGCAGAACACTTTCACAAAGGTTATCTGACACAAAATAATATAATTGAATGAGGTGATGCAAGGAGTCCACTGCAGGTCAAATGCATCAACTCTTGCAACAATCTGTTAATAAAAAACTTTCTTGATGCAAACTGCTTACAACTCCTGCTATAAAAATGCAGACACCTTCCTTTGAAATTAAAACAGCACTTCTCAGTTTATATTGGTGTAGTGAAGAATCTTCCCTGTTAATTTGAATTTAAAACATAAAGATGACAACATTTCTCTTCTGTCTTAATTAATCTATTTTTACCCAATATTCTTGTATTGAACAGAGGTGAGGCAAGGGTTTTGTTTAAATAAGCAAGAAGCAGACACTCATTCAAGAGTGACGGTTCTCTTTATACTCTTTTCCTCTAATTTGTCTCAAATATCACCTTCCAAAACTCCTTTCCCCTTGAATAAAACCAAGTTTCCACATGGTGACTCCTGCTACCACTGCTGCCTCAAATCTCATAAAAAACCCACTATTACTTATGAGAGGCTTCACTTGCCAAAACTAATGGGAAACAGTGGTAGGTGATGCAGAGCAAAGATGAAGAAGCTTTTGTGTTCTGTGTGGCTCTTTTTAGCAAAACCACAGTGACTGTTTTTACAAAAAACACCAGGACCTCTGGTGCAGTTTGGATCCAAAGTACAGACAGCAGTGGATTCCCGCAGAGGATCCCAGCACCGGTACCAGTTAACTGAGCCATAAAGGGAGCCAGCACACATGATCCCAAAGGTGTTGGCACTTTCTCCCACCTAGAATGAAGTCCTGCTTACCTGCTTTTGCCAGGAGCTGTCAGAATTAAATCCCACTTATGACAGTAGTGGGGTGTTTTTTTTGTTTTGGTTTGGTTTGGTTTTGTTTGTTTGGTTAGTTGTTGTTGGAGGTTTTTTTTTTTAGGTGAGGCAGCATCTCAGATCTGGCCTGTGTATTCTGCTCTTGGTGTCTCTGTGTTACACCTGACTCTGGTTCTGAAGGGTGAATTTTCAAACAGCTTGAGAATTGTATTTTTGGGGAATCTTTGCCTCAATTCAAAAACCACCACAATCACACATGGAGGACCCCTGGGACAAACATCCCAAGCGCTCTAAGTTTGCACCTACCGCTGAGTGCTTTTGTTCAGAGTTGGGATGATCACTAGGGTGATCAGATCCTGAAACCAACAACTGAGTGATGTAATTTCTTGCTGTGTTCATTTCCCTACTCACTTTTTTCCTCACTCTGCTGTGTATCTAGCTTTGACAAAGGAATCTCTCTGCGCTGCCTGGCTTGTCCAGAATTCCAGATTTCCTGCAGATTCCCCCACAACTCTCTCAACATTCACAATAGTGACCAGCATGCTCTGGGCATGGTTCCTTTCTGACTCCACCTGTTCTGAAAGCCCCATGCTACCATCAGTCCTGCCACAAATGAGATAATTCAAACACCAGGTTTTCATAGGAAATGGGATCTCTCTACACTTCATCAAAGTAAGGACCTGAATTATTTGAGCTTGGCCTTCTACTAAATAATAATAATATGTTTATTAACATATCATCTGGTACTCCAAAATATGTGAAAACTGTTTAGAAGGAGTCTGCCAAGGTTTACTGGATGCAGGTGGCTTCAGAGTATCAATTGGGTCCATTCAAAATTTAGATTATAGTGTCACCCATAGCCATTCACGCCCCTAACATATGCGTAGATGCTCATAAATTGCTCCTTTTTGTTCTCTCTTTCCTTTTTTTTTTTTTTTTTTTTTTTTTTTTCCTGCCCATTCCTCTCTTTACAAGGTAATCACCTAATTTGGGGAAAACGTAACAAAAAAAAAAAAAACAAAAAAACAAAAAAAGGGCTTCATAACTGAAGAAGCCACAAGATGGCATTATAGAGCAATTAAACGAGAAATCTGTACTGGAATCTGCTTTCCCCCTGGCCTGTGCAGGAAGGATGAGAAGCAGGGAGCAGTGCTCGTTGTGAGAGGGGACAGGTGTTTCGAGCAGCCTCCAACACAGCCACTATCCCTTCTGCTGACGGTCTCACCTGGTTAACTCTTATTAACATTTCCAAGATTTCAAATGAAAGCCCTTCAGGAAGCAAAGGAGAGCACATGCCTCTTCAGCTAGCCTTTGCCACTGTTATTTTCCTATTAGTGCACAGCTTTTTTTAGCTCTTTCCCCCCCCTTATTCACAGGTGTACGTGCTCATGCTTGTGCTGTTCTTTTTGGGGTGATTGTGGCAGATCAACCTGGTGTCCCCTGACTCTGTGGGAGTGACACAAGAGTGTGCTAAAGGTGTCAGTGTGCGGAGAGAGGTTGTGGGCCTGATGGACTGAAGGAACAGGGAAGCAAGGCTGTGTGTGTGCCCTGTGAGCAGCATGCACACAGGCAAGTCATGCATGCACACAGGCAAGTCATGCCTACACCCAGAGGTCACCACACGTGCGCGGGCTGCGGTGCTGGGGCTGTCCTCTGGCCTCCTCTCTGCGAAACAGCAAGAAATTCCAGTGGGAAGTGATGCTGGGGAATGGCTGTAGGTGCGGGGTGTACTATTTTTGTTGTGCCAAGCTCTGTAGCTACCATGGTGAGCCTCTCTGGCGGCTGGAGGGCTGGTGGAGGAGTGTGTCTGTGCTGGGGTGGGGTGTCAACCATTCAGGCAAAGTGTGGCTGTGAGGCCACCCTGGACACAGCTGTGCCGGCCAGGCTCTGCGGTGCAGCAGGCAGCGTGTGTGCAGCAGCACCCCCGTGCTCCGTGCCTCTGTGGAGCCTGCGATTTACGGTGGAGGGCACATACAGCTGGTTTTGGGCAGCCACTGCCCACTGCAGCAGTGGGGAGGGGGAACCGGTGACATTCAGCCTGATCCTGCAGCACTTGTCAGCGCTGAGGGGCAAAAACAGGGATGAAAAGAAATGAAGACCCTTTGCTGACTTTCCTTGCAGCTCAGCTGAGAGTGCAGCACCTGCAGAAACAGCTGCTCGCCAATACCTGACACACACTAGCTTTTTTTTTTGTAAATAATATAAAGTCCTCTTTATTTCGCATCGTGCATTGTTAGGGGCCAGGTCACTGAATGCGTTAGGGCTGATTCCTCAGAGTATCCTGCAAATGAGACAGACCTCAGGCTGCACATGCTTGAGAAATCAGCTATTCAAAATAAAAGCCAGGATTGACAGACCACTCCAATGTTTCCTTTCTTTTTCTTATGGTCAGTGAGGGCAGGTACTTGGTGGCAGCTGGTGAACAAAGAGATGCAGTGGTACAAATATTGCTGTTTTACAAGCAGTACTATTTGAAAGATAGTGTAAATAAACTGTTTTCCTTTTTCTTAGATGTCATCTTAGTATTGTTATTTTTATTTCTTCTACCACTATGTTTATAATTGTTACTATTATTAAATTACTTTGTAGTCCAATTGGCTAAGGGAATCGTAGATTTTTTTCCTTTTTTTTTCTCTTTATTTTTTTTTCCCCCCAGAGCTATAAAGAGCTAATAAGTTGCCGCATTGGGGCTCCAAGGAATTGATGAGAGATTATTCCCTTATGGATTACTCTCTCAGTGCTTTGTCCAGCTTAATTTTAATATTACTCATCATTGTTTCATATTTGCATTGTGCTCCAGTCAGGGTTAATTTCAGCTCTGCCTTTCCTTAAACATAAAGCTCCCAAAAGCCTAAAGGCAGAAAAGTGCTCAGGGGTGAGGTTTTTGGTGCACTGAGATGTTATTTTGCATTGCAATCCGTGCCATAGCATTGTCCCTTTTGTGCCTGAACCCCTCTGTTTTGGAGTGCTCCTGCACAGGGGGGCTGCTCCTGGGTTTCAAATCCCTGCCTGGGTAAAGCCAGTCCCTGTTCCCTACCAAGCTGCTCCCTTGAGATCCCACTACCTTCATATAAACCAGTTTTGGTGCTTGTAAGACACAAAGATGATTCAACCTGTCAGTCCAGTAGAAAGCTAGCACCTCTTTTTAATTTTTCCCCCCACTGGTCCTGGTAATTTCTGTCAGTTCAGTGAGTGCATTTTGTCCAGATGGGAGAGATAGAGTGGAACTAGCTTCCAAGAGGTTTGTTTCTGGAAAGGTTCATGAGAATAGGTGTCCAAGGTTGAGCCCTCAGAGTGTGTCTGTGTCCCATTAAGGGAAAGACAGAGAGATCTCCTGCCATGGACACAAGGACACAAGGGCAGCAGAGAGTTAACACAGGATGGATAAGGGAAAACCAATATTCAAATGTGGAGAAAACATACTGCAGGACAGTAGAAAAACAAACTACAATGCAAAGAGCCACAGGGAACTACTGCAAATAGAGTGAGTTGTTTACTTTGTGACACCCTCATCCCAAATGTGGGAGGATCCAGGTTCCTATGGAATCCCTGTGCTGCTACTGCTATGGCTAGAGTATTGCTACTGCTGCTGCAAAACACAGATGTGATGTAGAGAAACAGAGCAAAAGGGAGCTGTCTGGGGAGCCGAGGTTCCAGTGAAATGATTCCTCGGCATAACTAAAAGAGGAAGGCATCTCTAGCTCTAAGAGCCCAATATCCCAGTTATTCATGTGATACGAAGAGACAGCTCTGCACAACGCCTTAGAGGAGAAATCCCCTCCCAGGAACACTCTGAGGTCCTGATTTAGCACAGACTTAAAAATGCATTTGAGTCTCACTCTCTCGAGTGACGCTCACTTGTGTGCGTACGCCATGGCTTTCAGAGGCTGCACCAGAGCACAGCGTACCCGAGGAGAGAGCAGACGTAGGCACAACACAATTATTGAGGCTGCAGATGCAGGCTGCCTGAGAGCCTTCCCTTTAGTCACTATCCCTTTGCTACGCACAACGTGGGGAGACTTTCTGGTAGGGTATCATCTGCTTCAGGCTGAAAGAGCCTAGACATTAACAAGGATGAGATGATCACCCTCGTACAGGACATTTCTGCTGAGTCCCTTCCCTAGCTCTATTCTTGGGAAAATTCCTTTCCACTAGGCTATCAGCTACACTGTTGAACCCTCTGCCTCCTAATACTGTGAAATTGGTGAGAAAAGACAGAAAGAATATATATAGCCAAAGAAAGGGGAGTGACAGGAGTATATCTCCACAGCTCAGAGATTAGAGAGCACACCTTTGAGTGGGAAAGTTAATGCATTTGCCTTTTATCCAATGCTGATTTCATGCAAAATACATTCAGAGATTTATTTTTTTAAAGAAGAGTGAAAGAGTGGTTGGTTTATTCTTCAAGAACATACCCTCTGTATATGGTTGCAAAGTAAGAGAGAAATGTTTTATGAAATTATTATAGAGGACAGTATGATTAGACAGGCAGAGAAAGACAGAAAAAGACAGACGGGCAGAAATATAAAAGAAAAAGCCAGGAAGCTTGCTAGCCCTTAGGAAAGCTGAGTATTATGAGAAATTATTGTGTAAAGTAGTAGTTGTGTAGAACAATAGATTAGGGAGAAAGAACCCTTAGCCTGTCAGTGGGAAGGAAAAGCAGCGCAAGTTCAGGATGCAGCGATGCATCTAAAGGATGCTTGAGTGGGTTAATAATGTCACAGTGACATAATCAAATTAGTAATGCTATCTTGGCAATGTGGTCTACTCTATCAAGGCATTTACCTGGTTGCATTGTTCAAAACAATACCATTCTAGGGCAGAGGAGTCCAGATGTCCTGCCCATCCTACGTGGGCACACGCCATCCCCTCTTACGTAAGCCCTCACTACAGGGAGAGGGGAGTTAATGGGGCAGAAATCGCCGCCCAGCTCTCTACTCTCTCCCTGCCTCCAAGCCCTGTGCCCTGGATGCCAGCTTCCAGCAGCCTTGCTGGGGCAGAGGTTCAGGGCCTTGCTGACACAGCAGCATGATGCCCTCCCTAAGACAGCTCTGCAAAACGGGGCTGGCAGCAGGGAAGCAGCACCAGCCTCTCCAGGCATGGCAAAAGCCAAGGTGAGAGGGATGTGTGTCCCTGGAGTCCCTCCTAGAAGAAAAAGATCTACTTAGGAAAAGATTAGAGGTATTATAAAATGCATCCTCCCTTCTGATTCGTACCAAGCAGCACAGCCTCACTAGGGCTGCTCTCCCCCTCTTTTCTTTCCCCATCATCTTCTGGGATTCTCTGACTAAAAACTGCTGTGTGGCTTCCAGCATAAAAGCAAGGTAGCCTGATGGGGTTAAGATTAATCTAACTAGTCAGAGGAATGAGATAGGAATAAGGGGATAAGGACTGATCTTAAATGGTGTGTCACACTTGCGACACCCAAAAGATGAAGCAGAAGAAAAGGTCTAGGGACGAATGGGAGGGATGAATTAATTTCATAAGAATGGGTATGTCCAGACTATAAATTTGTACAGGGAAGGGAGCAGGAAAGACAGATCTTAAAAGGACAGTGATTGGTGAGAGAGGGAGTATTTTACAGTTTCAAAGAACTCATTTGGGCTACTGCTTTATGAGAAGAAATTCCTATATCTCACTTTGTCAGACTGAGGTTGAAATGTGTTTATATTTACATGGCTATCTTCCATAGAGGTGTGTCATTTAAGTACATATATGTGGTGTATGTATGTATGCACAGGTATATGGAAAAAAGAGTATCAATAGGTGTGAGGGTCTTTTTCTTCAAATTTCCACAAACTAGAAAGGACCATAAAGGCCACTGATATCTGGGTGAGAAAAGGCTGGCCCCAGCCCCCTCCATCTGCTCTTCTCTTCCAGGGCAGCAGGAGGAAAAGCAAAGAAATGCAATTCTCCCTGTTCCACTTCAGTGAGGAAGAAGCAGCACAAAAGAGTCCCTGTGTCTGTCAGCAGGATTCAGAGCTGGGCACGGGGCTCTTGGAGAAGGAAATAGAAAATAAAATCAAATGAGGCTTAATCCGAAAAGCAAACGTTTGCTGGGACAAAGCCACCACGGGGATTGTCATTTCACAAATTGTATTAATCTGGGCAAATAGTGCTTCAGAAACAGTAACCGTGGTGTTTATGTTTAGTTCCCCTCCCTGACCTTATCTTGCCTCCCTTGCTCTCCCTTAATATGGGCCAAAGCCTTATCACTTTGCACCAAAGGCCTCTTCCTCAACAGGGCAATCATGCAAACCTGGAATTTGTGCATGAATCCGATAAGGAAAAGCAATGACTGATGTGACTTTTTTTTTTTTCCTTTAATTTAACAAGTAGGGGTAGAGATTAGTGTCAGAAGATGACAAAACGAGGCACCCAGATCCCTACGGAGCAGTTCCTGCAGTTTGTAGAGGCCGTGTGTTGGTAAGTAGGATTGTGTTATCACACATCCAAGGTCCAAATAAATATGCAAGGCTAAGCAGGTAGATGGAAGCTTGGAAAACTAGACCATACGTAAGCGAAACACTGTAAGAAGGAAAGAGCAAGGAAATAATTATAACCAGGCTTGCAACACTTCCTACGCTCCTTTTTGGTCCAGCCAACACATTGGCCACCTGTTTGCCTTGCAAGATGCTTTGCTATAGCTGTAGTCTTTCATTTCAGAAGGAAAATGAGAGGACAGTTTTTAGATCTTTTTTTTTCTGGAAGCTGATGGAATCTGTCTCAGTTTGCCTGGCTTGTTTTTTCTCCTTTGGCATCTGGACACCTACAAATCCAAGTTTCTCTATATGGCTTTTACCATAAGGAAAAAGATATGGGAATTTCAGTTCTATGGGTGGAGACAGCACAGAAACATTGAAAGAAAATCAGCAATTTTTCCCTAATAAATAGTCACTCAAAATGATGCTGAGAAAAGAACTTTTTGTCTTGTTATGACAAAAAACCTACCAGACCTGCTAATGCGTTGGGGAGGTGGGGACAAGTTTTTCTTAATTTCGAAGCCACTAAATATCATAGTTTCAACTCGATCTCTAAAGCTATTGAGTTCATGTTCTGAATAAGAGAACCAGTGAACCAAAAGAGCAGAGAGTGTGTGGGGGAAGGAGGTAAAAGAATAAAAATCAACACAGTGAAAAATCAGGCAGAGTGAAAATATATTGAAACTGTGAAAAAAAGGAAAAAAAGCTCCAGAAATGTGGAAAGAGCAAAAAGTTACAGCACAGAAAAAAAGCTACCAACTATGTCTACCCAACAGTTCCCCCTAATCTTATCTGTCATGCTAATTACCAGATTTAGGCACTTGTACCAGAGAGGAGGATGTGTGTGAATTTGAGCTCATGTGCAGGGCTTCTGACAACTCACACACACAACGCGCTGATTTCCCCCCTTTAGCTAGAGTAAAGATTTCTTTCTTTCTTTTTTTTCTTTTCTTTCCTCCTTTTTTCTTTTTTTTTTTTTTTTTTTTTTTCCCCCTTTTTTTTTTTTTTTTTTTTTTTCCCCTTCAATTGAATCACCATCAGAATGAGCTGAATTACAGGAAAGACAAGGTTAGGCAGCTTTTGAGAAATCCAATAAAAAAATCCAAAGGAATCCCCAAACCCCAGAACTGCAGGAAATGTGCTAGTTCCTGTGTATTACATGGTTTCCTTCCCAACATATTAATGTCCAATACCCAGAAATATGCAATGGCGTGTGCTGCTTTACCTTTTCTTCCTAAGGATTTCACTCAGCCTGCAGTTCTGTACAGTCTTCTGCACCCCTCTGGAGCTGCACCGAGTTTTGCACCCAGGTTTACCCCCTCTGCACCCCAGTAATTACTAGTTTTGTTTAAATTGTGCTTTAGGATGTAAATGGAGCTTAAGCCAGGGAAGGTGTGCAGAGGGCAGCTGATGCTGGTTTAGTAACGCGGTGAGGTAGCATCATCTCGAGTGACATCTACTCATTAGCAGCTAATCCAATCGCCCCTGCTAATCCAATCGACTGGAGGAGCTGGAGTCATTGTTTTCCAAGAGTGGTCATCCTGCTCTCTCAAAAATCCCAGGAAGTTAAGGGAGGATTTAAGGCACAGGCTGCTGGCTGAGTCCACCCAGCAAGTTCAGTCCCGACACTGGGGGATATCTCCTGCAAACTGGCCTTGAGTCCATAAGGCAAAACAGCAACAAGCCAAAAGTCAAGGTGCCTGATACAGTCTTTGTGAAATATCACAAACAAACTCCTCACTGGCTCCCTCTGACTGCTAGGGATTGGAGCCTGGCTGGAAGCAGGAGGACAATGAGATGGAAAGGGTTAACACACCGTTATCTCCTCCCCGGGGCCCCCACTCCAGCAAATTGCAATCCAGCCCTGAAAATTTTCAGCAGCCGCATCGATATCATTCCACTGTGCCTTCATTACCTCCTGATCTCTAAATAAGGGCCAGCTGGGCTCAGAAAACATTATGTGGTGCTGTTACGACTGACATAAACCACCAAAGTGGCATTTTGCAGATGAGAAGAACGAGCAAAAGCCCCGCAAAATCCTCTGCAGTTGGGTTTAAACGAGGGCTGTAACTTCTTACACATGTCCTGCTCCCAGTCTACAGGAAGAGGCTGATTAATCCTGTATGTGTTAGGCTGGAATATTGCATTACTGGAAGCAAAGAAACCCCTTAATCATATTGCTGGTTATGCCAGAGGTCTGTTTTCTCTCAAATGCATCACATTAAGAGCCTTCCCTGGGCTACAGCACCATCCCAGGCTATTTTTCAGGTTGCTGCACTACATATAGGCTTTTTCATTCTGGCTTTGTTTTAGGGGGTGGCTGGCTGTGTTGTGGTTGACCTTGAGATAACCACAAGCAGCGAGAAAGTTTAGGAGAGAAGACAAAAATGGTATTTTATCACTTCCCATCTCCGAGAGAAATACAAAGAATCTGTGAAGAAGAGCCTTCCTCCTAGTCTTCATTTACTGCTTGTATCAAAATCACAGGTATGGAAGAGCTAATACCACACATGGGATGGGAAGCAGTGATCTGTCCCTCTCCTCTTCTATTCTGCTTTTCCATGTGAACTTGAAGAAAGAATTTCACAGGGATAATTGCTGTCTGCACCTTCAGGCTCTTTTTGAGGGCATAGTTCAATCCTAGCTTACAGGACATGCCCACAACCTCATTCTTTGCCAGTGTAAAGGCTGGCCTTTAAGGAGACAAAAACAAACTCTCCAAGACCGTACTCACTTGGGAGACCTGGAACTTTGGGAATCTGTAACTCTTCCCTAGGGCCACTGTGGGACTGTACAGGGAAAGAAAGAAAGAAACTGCCTTGTTGACACAGTCCCTCCCTAGGAAGCCCAGGGGAACATATGAGGAATACACACGTCTTGTGGGATGACACACAGTGCACCTGATCTTAGTACCCTCTCCCAAAACAATTGTGGAAAAGACACTTCTCTGTGCCAAGGGAGAAAGGATTTGCTTCTGATACTACAGGAAAGTTCTTGTCTTTTTTTATACCGTGGTAAATGAGGTTCATGCACCTATGACTGGTCTCCTATAAAAGCAGGATGTGCACGCACCACCCCAAAAAATCCTGTCCTTTCCCAGCTAGATCAGTTTCAGAGATCCAACAACCAAATTAAAAAAACAACAAAACAAAACAACAAAAACATCTCCAGCACGGGAAGTCCTGGCAGCAGCTTCTACCATTACAAACACAGAGACAAGGTCTGTGACAATAAACGATGTCCTGCAAAGCATGAAACTAAGCAGAAATATCTTTGGGATGGCTGGTTTTCACACTCAACCCCAGGGAGGAGGAGGCGACAGAAGGAGAAGAGCCTCTGCTTGTACAAGCCACTTTGGACTTTCCCTTTGAACAGGGCACAGGGGCAGTGAGTCTTACAGCCTTTTTAATAGGAGCATCTGCTCCTGTTCCCATCCCAGCTGGATGGCATCTATGAGCGTTTGCTGCTAGCGAATTGTGCCATGTGTCACGAGGAGGGGCGTATCCTGGGCAGGGAGCACTTGCACATCTTGGAGGCCTTTACACCATGGCAGCGGGTCCATTTGTTTGGCCCGGGCACTTGCTTGGGGGCAGCAGCTGCATTCTCCATCTACTCTGGAATGTCCAAATGGTAAAGCCCCCAAGGGTGGTTGTCATTAACAGGGTAATGTGTGTGCAAGCAAGGGCGTGGAGGGAGAGGGCTTCATGGGTGACTTACACATTATCTTATTTTATTTTATTTTGTTTTATTTTATTTCTTCCACAGACATCTGGAAATGAGAGCTATCTCGCTCCCACAGACGCTCTGAACTCAGGCCATCTGTGGGACCATCTTTTCCTCCCCCTCAGTGATGACCTGCCCTGCAGGAGGTTGATGGTGATGGAGAGGGAATATAAGAAAAGTCACAGGGATGTCCACATGGTCAGTAGCAAATTTGCCAAAATGGGATTTCATTGTATTTCACAGGCTAGTTACACAACCCTTAACACTTTAGTAGGTGTTCACAGGGACAGAAATGCCAAAACAACCCTATTTATTTGCACTGTGCTCTCCTTATTCCATCTATGCATTTTTCCTGCAGAAAAGTCTGCTAGCAATTTGTAAAATGCTCACAGTTACAGAGTGAGTGGAGGCAGATGAAGTAGTTCACCCTATCCTACCCCTTGTAAAGGATTCAGAAGCCCCATGGAGACCTGCAGCAGTCTCCTCTGCCCATCAGCAGCAAATTTAACTGCCCCATCTGCCACCCCAGCCCTCCAACAGAACAGAAAGTGGGCCAGCCCTTACAGCTGAAGGACAGATCGTAAGCGAACTACCATGTGCAGTGGCTACTGCAGGGTTTAGTCCAAATGACTGGCAAGCAAGAGCAGCCCCAGCATCATCATTCCCCAGATCTGAAGTGAGAGCTTGCACAGAATGGGAAAGAGTTTCTGCTTAGTAAAGAAACCTTTTCCTGAGAAAGCTTACTATGAGGTTTGTAAAAGGAGGCTGTATTGATTCAAGCTGGGTGTTAATAATAAATCTGGAGAGCTGCAGCAGCACTGGCTCCCCGCCACCCACCTTGGCGAACCCGGCTGAACCGAGCAGACGCACATACAAGACAAACTCTGTAGGCTGGATACACAACAAGGTACTGTTGTCCCATCTGTAGCAGTGTACATGCCAGTGGATATCAGCCTAACACAAGGCGAGGAGATACACCGGGAAGCAGTTGCTTTCCTCCTTCCTTCCCACCTTTTTTTTCTGCTCTGAGCTGGGAAGGGAGTCTGGGAGCCAGTGCCGTGTCCACGGTGCTCCCAATAGACTGGCTTTGTTACAGCAAACAGAAGAGGATGCTCAGCATACACTGTGTTTGTGCTGTGACACAGGGGCAGACGTGGGACTGATGTAAGCCCTACCTGGGATGCCAACACCCCAAATTGCCCACGGTGCCGCGGCAAACCGGGCTCCCACTGTTCAAACACCAGGAGTGTGTTCCTACAGGGAGCCACCAGCACCCATACCAGAGCCAACACCCCTGCGAGGGCCAGTGAGAAATTTGCTGGGCATGACCTGGTTAGTGTCTCGGAGGCCTAATTGGCATCCTCTGTGACCGGTCTGGCTCGGGCTGCCAGGAGAGAGTAAAGCGTCTCCTCCTTTCACAGATGGGATGGGGGAAGGGGTGACCACCGCGTGTCTGTGTGTCGGTGTCAGGGGATGGCAACAAAGGATGTCAGAAACGCGGTGCTGCCAAGGGGCTTGCATATTTGGCTTATAACCTGATGAGTACAAGGCAGGTGGCAGAGTCTATGTCATGCCCTGTGGGGGGTGGAGAGGGAAGGGAAAGAAAGGAGGAAAAAATAGGATTGGTGCAGATGGGAAGTGCCAGCTCCTCTCACTGGAACAGAGCTGTTCGATTGGGAAACTCAGCCAGAGAAACTTAAAAGGACCAGGATGGGAGAAAACAGAACTGGCCAACATCAGCAAGTGCCTGTCGATCCTTTCCTCCAATCTACCTCATTGCTATTTTAAAAACCTCATTTTGATGGAAAATTAAATTAAAACCCCCACAATTGAAAAAAAATAAATGGAGAACAAGCTAAATCTCAGAGATTTCAAGTAAGTATGTGACATGGGTGTGTGTGAAGGAAGGAAGGGAGAAAGGGAGAGACAGAGATTAAAACAAAAAAAAAAATACAACCTAGAAAAAACTTGGAACAAAACACACACGAGGTAATGCCAAAAACTTGAGAAGGAGAGTGGTTACACACTAATTTAATTCTCTAATCCCCCTACTCCTGTCACTGTTTACTCACTGATAAATGTGCAGTAGCTTCAGCAAGACAGCCACATTTGCAGAAACTGACAGCCTGACTCAGAGACTATTTACCTAAAGACCATGAATATTAAAACAGGTTTCCAAAAGGCCCCCGTCTTGAAGGAGAAGATTAGCATGGGGCCTCTTGCTGACAGACTCTTCCCTCTCCACCCCTCCTTCCCCCACTCCGTGATGCATCTCTTGTTCAAACACTCGAGAAGTATCACCTAGCTGAAGAACTGAAATATTGGAACAATGCCCTGGAGCTGTGCATTCGGCTTTAGCCTGACAGCAAAAACACCCATCCATCCAAGAGAAAAGTTGGGGTTAGATTTTTGGGGTGGATTTTGGTTTTGTTTGTTTGTTTTGTATATTTGGTTTTGGTTTTTTGTTCCTTTAAAATAACTGTTTGAAAACAAAAATAAAACCCTTATCTTTTTTTGCTATTTCCCCCCCTCCTTTTGGAAGGTGAACTATGAGCACAGAGTCCTTTAATAGAATTAGAAAGGCAACAAAATTATATTCGAAAGTCATGATCCTTAAATGAGTTTGACTCTGTCTCCTATGATGGTGCACAGAATTCACCAGAAAGATAGAAAAAGAGTAGAGTAAAACTAGAAAGGGCAGAAAAAAAAGATGGCTTTAAAGATCAGAGGGAGAGGATAGTTTCTATACGATGGGGAAGATGAAATGGTCTAGATACCCCAGCATGAATAACAAAACAGAGGGGAAATCAGATTGATTTACATTAAAAAAAAAATGAAATGTCAAATGGATTTTTAAACAGACAATCAAGATTCACTTACTTGTAATATTAAAAAAGTTAAACTATATTTGAAATAAAAGACTCAATGCTTGTTTATGGCATATATATTTTACTGGAGGAACTCTGTCACAGAACCTTCTGGGGAATAAAATTATAACAAGATTCAAGAAAACCTTAAGAATTCTTAGAAAATAGTGCAAAAATTGCTTCTAAAGGCCGTGAATTGTTAGAAGACTGTTAGAAGAAAGGCAAATTAGCCCTGTTCTCTTAGGCAATGGAGCTGGAAGCACAATTTATTTACACTTACTTATATTTCTCCCTCTCGACTGTGTGTGAGGGACACTCCCTCTCCAGGGTGAAACGCAGAGACAAGGAGGTGCATGTATGGGCTGGCTGGGCATTGAGTGTGACTCCCACCCCCTGCTAGCACATCTCTGAGTGTCTGACTCACCCTGGGAAAGCAGGGAGACCACATCTCTTACAGCGGGTGACAACACTGCGCCGTGATGCACTCGTCCTGATACAGACAGTACTGCTTATCCCTGGAAACTAGTGAATGTCCTGGCTCTGGAGACAATGACATGCAGTCTCCCTCTCAGGTCGGTGAACTATTCAGACAGAATTAAGAGTTCGTGATTTCCCAGCCTCCCAAGTGACTCTAAGGTCTCCTGATGTAGTTGCTCATCTGGCATGGAATGACACAGCCCTGTTGAAGTCCATGGAATTATTCTGCTGGGGTTTTTGATCCCCACCTGAGGATCAGGTGTTTCACTGCAAGCCTCTGGGAGCACTACTGCCAACCGCATAATGGACAATGCTAGCACAAGGACGAGCATATTTGGCTTTGAGGGAAAAGGGCAGCCAGCATCCCTGGATACCTTCCTAAGTGCAACCAGGCAGTCCATGCCTGGAAAACTACTGCCAGTGAGGCTGCCCCTCAGCTTTGCCTTTAGCAAGTAAACAGACTTCAGTAGAGCAGCACCAGAGGCTGCTTGGTCAGAAAGGCTTCACAGACACCTTGTGACTGAGAGTGTGAAAGCGTTAAACTATGAGGCCACCTGGCACACAGCCCTTCTCTGGCCAACATCAGGCTTCTGCCTCCACAGCAGTTCCAGAAACAACCACAGCCCCTTCAATATTCATGGTTCTCAGTTGCCATGAGGCTAAAATTACATCTACCCAAAGGAAGATGAAGTCTCCTTGTGAGCATACTGGAAGCTTCCCAAAGACGTGTTCAGAGGGGGTGGGGTGAGGCAGGAGACAAAGTGAATGGAAATCTTTGCTAACACAGATGGAAATCGTTGATGATTTTTTTTTTTTTTTTTTCAGGCTGGATTTGGTATCTTGTTTAAAAGAAGAGTTTAATTATAACCAGAGCTACTATAATGAACAGGCAAAGGTGGGATATTAAGAGAGCTTCCTGGAACTGGAAATGCAACATGAGAGTGCAGATGAAATGCAAGTCACTGCAGCTGCAGAATCTGGCCCCAGGACAGAGTGGCTCCTTCCTCTTGGCTTTAGAGCACCTGTCTCCAGAAAACTTCCTCCTATCACCTGCATTCACACCACTTTCTTTGGCAATCACAGGCTTTAAGTAGAAGCTTGGAAAATGTATCATGACTCTAAGTGTATACTTGCACAGGCAAATCAAGCCTACATTAAAAGAAAATTTTAGTCCTTGCTCAAAGGTTAAATAAAAAAATGCTATGAAGCTTAGAAGTGTTACTTGATGACCTCGCAAGAAAACATTTTAGTTTCTGGTATACCTTAAACAGAAGAGGTTTTGGACACCCTGTGGTTTTGTGTTTGCAAGAACCTTGGAGTGGGTTAATGTAGGGAGGCGTCACTCCATGCTACATTTGTTTTTTAAATGCCTCTTCTAAGCATTCACTTTTAGATCATTGAACAGATGGGTCTTGGGTATGTCTCACCCAAGGAGGCTGAACAGGTATGATTTTCTGTATTGATTGATAGCTTATTGTGGACTTAATTATTTGGGAAGATCTTGTCTGTATGTTGTTTTCTCTCCATTAGATACAAATGTGGGCATCTACACCTGTGGAATTACAGCATCCTGGAAGTATAGACAACTTCCCCTTAATTTGAGAGGGTCCTTGAGTTTTTGTGAAGTAGAGACATGACTGGATTGCCAAAGGCTGGAAAAATCCACTCTAAGTCCCTGACCAGGTGACTCATCAGTCTCACTTGCAGTGGGTGCTCTCCTGTTGTATGCCACATTTTGCCTGTACACTGAAGTGCCCCAAACACATTCCTGCTCCATGTGTTTGTGTGCTCTGCCACAGGCTGACCTGCTGTGGGCTGTGAGGTGTGTGCCTGTGCCTGTGTCTGTGTGAGACACCACAGCACCCCTGCAAGGGGATGTGTCCCCCAGCCTGACTCCTTGCTTGGAGGAGCTCCTGTGTTGACCAGAAATGATGCTGTGCACAGGCTGTTGCTCTTGTGATGTGCCTCAGGAGAACAATCACACATCCCTCTGTACCTTTGTGTGCTCCTCGGGCACTTCTGTATCCGTGATCCACGATAAGACCCCCATGCACAAAAATTAACACACTGGGAAGGGAGAAACTTAAGTGATCTGAAAAGACATAAGGGTCTCTGCCTTCCATTTAAATATTTTATGCCCAGTATAAGGAAAGAAGATTAGGGTCCTAAAGAAGAATTTAAACACATAAACATTTTCATGGGTGTAGGAGGCTGTCAAAGAACATACCACCAAGACTCTGAGGAAATAGTTTCTGCTTTAACACCCGCAACCACGCACTCATCACCCAGCAGACATGCAGACAGTCCTCCTCTTCCCTCTCCCTTACTTCATCTACGGCAAAACCACACTATTCAAACTTTTCCACTATCAGTAAGAGAAGCTGCCATTTACACATTTGCAGAGCAGCAGACACAACACCAGTTTAATGATATAAGGAGGGAAAGAAATAAGGAGCAATCTGTGCATAATGTATACACATATATTTTAAATACTCAGCAGGAGAGACCCTGCTGTCAATTTAGTTTATTGTGAAATAGCTAAATATTAAAGAGAGAAGGGGCTGATGGAATTGGATGGAAAGTTATATCTCTGAATCTATTTGTAATCACCTGTGTCTCTGCTTCTTTTCTCATAATACCTGCAGAGACATGACATACTGCTAGCTACCCCCAGAGCAGCTTATAAAGAATGCAAGGGTTTTTCCAGCCTCTGGCACTCATGTGGTGTTGGACTGGATCACATGTCAGGCCTGATAAAGAGGAGGGAGCTCAGACCAGGCACTTCCAGTGTTTGCCTGGAGCAGGAACATGTGATGGCTACTCTACAGGAGGGATCACAGTGTCAGCAGTCATGTGTGGCTGACCTGTGTGGCTATCAGAGACCTTTAAATCCACCCCTCTTGCCTGATGATCCATGCTTACTCCTTGTAGCTCCTGCACTGAGACAAACCCCAGACTCCTGTGCCTCCCAAGCTCTCCACGTGTATTCACCATGTGCATTTCTTTATCTGTGCGCGCCCGTCCTTCCCTCATCCTTTCATAACAGCTCCAGATGGGTGTGATTAAAAACACACAGGCCTTACACACCTTCTGTGGGAAGCAGTTTTCAGCAAATTTCCCCAAATTACTTTAATTTTACAGGTAGGAAGAGGGAAAGTGAATAATGCAAGCCATGCAGCACCCCCAATGGAAAAAAAAAATAAAAAAGATGGGAGCATAATGCAGATTTTCTTCTTCTTATATTTTTCTTCTACTTTCTAGGCAACAGAGTGTCCTGTAATACTGGTATTTTAGGCATTACTGATATTCTAAAAATCAGTCACAGCAGGGGAGTTGAGAAAAAGACTGAGAGACTTTCTGAGATTTTTTTTTTTTTTGTCTTATACATAGGCTCTCTCGAAATTATTTTTTGAGTAGGTATTGGCTATTTTTTTTGAAGAGCTATTCACAACGGTGCATGGGAGGGACATTTCTTGGACTGCAGCCAAGTGGCAGCCATTTGTCATCAAGGCAAAACATTCAATACCCTGTTGTAGTGGAAGATTTTGATCAGAGAAGGAGTTTAGTTGCCAAGATGGGTACTAGGTTTTAGACCTTAGTTTAATTCCTAGCTCTTCCAAGTCCGCTTGTCCTTTCCCTTGTCTTGTCCCTGTCCCACAACTGGCCATTGAGTTAATATTTTTCTGATTATCCACAGTTTTTGAGGCAGTAGGTCAAGTTATGATCAGGAGGCACTCCACAGCCTGGCACAGGGAATGCAAGCACCTAGGCAGGCAGATAAATTGTTTGTGTTCTCTGCCTGGAAGAGCATAACTTTTTCAGTTGTGTGTTTCCAGGAGGAGCATTGGTAATTATGAATTCAGCTAGTCACTGTGCTGTGCATATTCCAGAGCGGCTCATGGAGAAATCATTGTCTGTGAAAAATGATTCTTCTATGCAACAGGCATAAAAATTGAGTGCAAACTGGCCATGAACAGGCAGAACAAATTCAATTCAGGAGTCACAGGGCTATTGTGTCCTGCACAATGGTCTGTTGTCACAGAGCTCTGCAAAGGCACCAGGGAGAGACATAGGAAAATTTGACTTAATTTTAAAATTATTTTTAGTTTTGTTTCCTAAAGAAATTAAGCATTTAATGATTATTCTATATCTTAATGTCTATTTACATCTCTCTCTTTTCCTTTCCCCTCAATAACTTTGAACCAATTGACACAGGAGGTTTCATTTGCAGCTTGACAGACATGAAAGAAAGTAATCACAAGAAGCTGCAAGGAAACAGTTTCTGCTGTTTCATTTTCTCAGGAATATGTGTTTTTTGAAAAACTTTTCCTGGAAAAGTGGAGGTGTTTTTGAATATTGACCCCCCCCACTATTAAATGCATAGTGAATAAAATGAGTTTCTTATTTGAAGACAGTTCTAAGCTAAGACAGCTTCTATTTGTGATTTATCTGTCCATATAGGACAGAGCAGAGATCCTCCAGCCCCTGGCCGATTGGAAGATCAAGGTATGGAGCAAGTGTTGTCTCTAGTACCTGGTCTTAACAATTCACTCCTTTAGTCACCCATCTCTCAGGCTGATATTGAGGGGTCTCAAAGGCAAGAGACTCTGAGCTCAGGCTGAGGAATCATGGGCTTAAACTCATCAGAAAACCATCAGTTAGGTAGTCCTGTCTACTGCTCTATTGCTAGTTAGTGAAATAATCAGCCTGGCTCTGCACACTCATTGCGTAACTTAGGGACAATTTTACAGTCATCCTCATAGCAGACTCAGGTATGCCTGTGTGGTTTCAGTCCTTAAGGCTGGTATAAGTAATAGTAGCCTTCACACTGCTCTAAGTTTTGTGGAGGAGCAGCTTCAGTCAAAGCCCTGTGTAAAGAACTTACACAGCCTGTCTCCTCCCTCTCTCTGTGTACACTTCACTGACAGACCAATCCTGACCTTGCAGCAGAACAGCCCAGTAGGTGAAGAGCCAGCATGGGACTGAGCTGTGGATAAGTCATTAGCCGTTTTCAGCTGCAAGCTCATTAATTTCCATAGGTGCCTAAAAAATTTCCAAGATTTGGAGTTCTGTGCATCTGTGCTTTGGTTTGCCACCCACCAGACAGGAGGGAAACACACTGGTCTGTTCTCAGAAGGATGGATTTCAGCAGTGAGCTCCCATCCTGTAATGCCCAGACGCTACAGACAATAGCAGTGCTGCTTAGCACTGGTAGCCATGCATATGTATCCTTGTAGATCCTCTCCTTGCACCACAGGGAAAAATAAAGCCAGGGCAGAGCAGGCTAGACTCAATTCTTAGCTGGAGTAAGTTGAGATAGTCTCATGAGCTATCATTTTACACCTGCCTGTCTCTGGAGTACATGATGAACTGTTCAAGCTGGGTGTTCTTTCAGACTTCTAGGAAAAGCAGTCAAGCAAGAATTCAGATTAAGAGAAGTGTGCACAAATGTTTTCTTAATAATAATTAATACATGATTAATAGGAACAGATTTTGAAAATAAATGATTATAAGATGTCTCTATAGCATGCCACCAGGATGATGGGGATAAATGATGCTGAGACACCTGAAAGTTGAGAGCCCATTACTAAGCATTTATAAATGGGAATGCATAAAAATATTTATCCATGTCTTTCTGAAACATGCTCTAATGTTTCTTCAAGCAATTTATCAACTAAAAAGTAATTTTCATTAATCACTTATTAATTATTAATAAAGTGTTTGTAAGTGTCACCTTAATTTAAAGTGCTTTTGAGTCAAGGTGCACTTCCCGACTTTCCTTCTCAAAGGGGATCTTTTCTCCTGGACCAGAGTCCTTCAGACTCAAGTGACCTTGGTGCATCCTTCTTCACCCAGCCCACTCTTGGCCTCCACAACTGTTAGGCTTGCAAATGGGACTAAGTCATGTTTCTGGAAACCACAATTTGTCATTTCAGAAGGAAAGTTGATCAGATCCTCTCTCCCCACTCGCAAAGCTGGATGCCCAGACCTGGGAACGCAGCATTCAAATGTTTCAATTAATCATTACAGTGGAACCCTGAAGAGATCACATCTGCTAAGACCATAAATTGGACAAGATCCCACTTCAGAAGGAGCAGGCTCAGCTCGATATTCCCATTCTTGAACAAGGGACCAATTAGGCAGGCTTATTTACCTGCCATAAAATGAGTTGTTAGCCAGTAGGAGAAGTCACTTAAGGACAACAACAACAAAAAGTCTTTCTGATCTCTCTGTTAGAAATGGCCAGCTTCAAATCCTACATCTCTCTACATTCTCACTTCAGTCTATATGTCCTCTGTTCCTCCTGTTTCTTCATTGCTCCTTTCAAGTTAGTCCCTGCCCCTCTGCATTTTCTCTTTTGTCTTATACATTTTATCTTTTTTTGTCCCTTCTGTCTCTTTCTTTCTCTTCACTCTCCTTTTACTTAATTTTTCCTCTTCCTCCTTTGTTCTCTCTCTCTCATTTTTTTTTCTTTGCATGTACACATCCAGATAAGATTTAATTTTGAGCTTTTCTACTGAACTAGCAATCAAAAAGGTCTTACATCTTGGAACAGAACCTGGGCTACAAAACGAGCAAATTGCTCACACCTCCTTCCCTTCATAAGATTTTACAGTGAGGATTGGATCTTCCTCTTGCCAAAAACTGGATTCAGGCCCCAAGAGACACTAAGGGGGAAATCTTCAGGCTTAAAAAGTGATATTTTCTGCCGCTCCTCATAACTTTAAATCTGCTTCTTCTCTAGATGGATAATGGTGTGCAAGCATCCAGAGTGGAAGCAGAGAGAAGCAGACACACATCTGTCAGGGATGGTCTGTGCACATTTATCCTGCCTCCGTGCTGGGGGATGGATGAGATGACCTCTTGAGGTCCCTTCCAGATGTACTCGTCCATGAGTCCATGATTAATTGCCTTCATGATCTGCAGTTTATCTATCCAAAGAAATAAGCCTCAAAATCTCCTGCAAATACATATCCTGTGGGTTAGCTGAGGATACTGCCCCTCCATCCTTGGAGTGTTGCACCCTAATTTAGGCTCCACAGAGGAGACATGTCCCTGCTGGTCCCTGCAGAGAGGTACATCCTTTCACACCCAGGAAAGGAATTAAAAAATAAAGCTGATTTATCTCAATAGAGAAAGGAAAGAAAATGGCTTTAAATGAGGAAGAAAATTGCTATATTCTGCTTCCTCAGAAAACAAAGACAGGAACAGGTAACTGAATCTTGGTGAGGACTGCTGATGCCTTATTCCAGTTTCCCAGTATTACTTCCCCACCAGTACATGCAGGATTAATCTGTGTCAGCCTTCCTGGGGCACTGAGATATGGCATGGCAGAGAGCACCACCATCCCTGCCAGAGGGGAGCTACAGCTGAGAGGACTGTTGCCCCTTATACTTTTCCAGTCAGAGGGTATTTGCTGAAGCAATGCTCATCCATGTGAGGATGATTTCCTCTAACATGTTCATCCATGTAAGGATGGACGTGGGAAATGGCTGACATATTTTGCCAAAGTGGGCCAAATGAAGAAATTAAAATAGTGAAAAGAAAAGGAATGATAATGAGGAAGGGGCTGGAGAGAAAGCTAACATGAGTGTCTTAGGAAAGACAGATATGAAGGCGGGAACTTGTGCCTGTCTGGAGGTACAAACCTGAATACCTCTACCTGAACTACCAGATATCTCCACCTGGTTTTTCTCAAGTATTTATTTGACATTGAGATTTATTTAACCCCAAACGCATTTTTTCTCTTAAGAGTCTGTTATGGATCAGCACAATAGAGACTGTTGTAAACACTGGCATTTGCTCAGGTATAACCTGTCCAAAGGGAATTTAAGAGGTCTTCACTATGGCAGGGGAAGTTTGTAAGTAGAAGAGTGGCTCTTTTCTGGAGAAGCTGGTCATGCAACACTAATTTACTGGAAAAGTTCCTGGTTAATCAACACTGTGCATAAAAAAGGTAATCAAGAATTAATGTGGCATTTTTAGGTAGGTCAGATCTAGAATATGAGGAATTTATATTATCCTACCTTTCCAAGAATCATGACAAAAATAATTGAGGAAGTTGGGTTGGTATCACACTTTCTGTCCCTTCTGAATCACCAGAAATCAAACTGAGTTAAAAGTCTGTAGGGATGAGAATCAACTCAGTAAATATAGATATCTGTACCTATGTATATCTCACCGAGTCACCCTTGACTCCCTTGCTAGACAAACGAGAGAATTATACATTTCCATGCACTTCAGCAATTTATTTCTTCCTAACGTATGCATCTAAAACACAGATAGGGGAATTGCATTAAAAAAAAAACAAAAAAACACCTTATTTCAGACATTGGCAGTAATGGGAACTTATAGCAAACAGTTCAGATAGAGATTTCTAAAGCTAGATCAGCTTTCAAATTTGTAAGTTACAAATAAAGAAAAAATATAGAAAGTATTCTGCCTTTCTACACAGTTTATCAGGAAAACAGTGTCATTTTTATGGTTCACTTTCTTTAAGAGCAATAGAGCAGAGGTATGTTTTTAAACTGAGTATTTCCTGGTCATATGCAAAACCTCACAATTTTAGCTTTCTATTTTTAAACTTACTTTTCCTGACCAATTTTTCATTACCTTTCTTATTTCTCTCATTTTCCCTGTCTCCTTCCAACAATCTCACCACTTGTTTCTCTACTTCCTTTTAATCTTGAATACAAAGAACAGGTTGATCCCAGCTCTGGCCCTGGAAATGTCAGGCTGAAAATGTTACTCTTGGAGTGATTTGCATGCATTACAAAGTGACAGGTGACAGGAGCACACAACCTCGGCTAATAGATGATTAATGATGTGATGTTGGCCAGCACTGTTGACTCGTTTTCCTGCTCTTCGGGAAACTTCAAAGGCAGCTGGCATTTCTGTTGCCTTGTGACAGGCTCATAGGTGAGTGTAATTGTTTAGTCCATATGTGAACGGCGTAGAAGGAACCGTGGGCATGTTCATGGAGCACATTTTTCTCTCTGTCTGTGTGTGTGTGTGTGTGTGTGTGTGTGTGTGTGCATGAGGCAATTTGCAGGGCTGTATGCATGAGCTCCTGTGTGCTTCTGTGTGCATACGAGCTCCTCATATACAAATTGCCTGGCTTCTGCAAGTTGCTGAGAGCATCATTATCCAGCTACTGTATTCTGAATAAAATACCGTGGCCCATTTGGGGTTACAGTCTAAAGGAATGAGGGAAACTCACTGGAATTTTAATCTGGATGGAGAAAAATCCGCCCTAAAGTAAACAGTATGCTTGGAAAGGAGCCCAGTAAATAGCAATCAGAACAGGATTAGAAATAGGTCAAGGCTGTAAAGTTGAATCTTTTTTTCACACCCATTTCTTTATATTTTTTTTCTCAGCAAAATTTGGGAGAGTCGAGGTCATTAAAGAGATTAAGGCTACTTCAGATTTCAAGCCCACTCAGATTTCAAGGCATAGCCTCACTTCTGATGAATACATTATAAATCTAGAGTTCAGCTGAAGAAGTATTTGGAGTTTTCTAGAAGAATATTCTTAGGCAGGATCCTCTCAACACATATAGATGCCAATGTTTAGATTTAAAATCCTTGTACTTGGTAAAGGTGAAGGAAATCTCATTTCCTACTCCACACATGAACACTTCTGCCTTCTGCCCTGGGTTTCCTATTCCCCAGCCCACTGTATTCATGAATCTCTTTCAAAGTTGCTCAGCAATAGCGGAAAAGAAAGGAAACAAACTGTAGATGAAGGTCAGGGTTTGCAGTTGTGAACAAGGATCTGCGAAATCAGCCTCTTTTTAAACAAAAATGAGTAGTTCTCTGAATCAAAACGCTGCATCAAAATGTGTGTGGTTTTTTCTTCAGATGGAAAAGTCTAAAATTTGAGTGTTCTTTAAACCAACAAATTTCTCTATAGCCCAATAAAGCATGAAACTGCAAGAGCATAGAGCAAGAATGTAAAGAGAGTTTAAAACAAACAAGTTTTTTTCCTTCCTTCTTTCAAAAGCTGTAATTTGGGAAAGCAAAATGTAGATGTCAAAAGCTGAAAATGCATGTCCAGAGACAAATGGCCAGAGGAGGCCCTGAAAGATTTGTATCTTCTGTTGATTAAAAGGGGAACGTAGAAGAGTCCCAGAGTGAGATAAATCTTCCTGCACAGAATCATGTAAAATTGGATTTGAAAGGTCTTCAAGAAATCACCTAGGTTCTGGGCAAGAAACGTGTCCTAAGCAATTGAAGGCCATGCCTGAGCCCTGAGCGAGCCACAGCATAGGATACACTCAAAAAATCAGGTGGACCCAGGACAGATTTGAGTCTGTCTGAGTGCCTGCCAGAGACCCATCTTACAGTGGTTTCTCGTCTCTTTGACACCATGACAAGCTGCTCTCAACTTGAGGCAAAGGCTTCATTGCTTCCGAAACCATCACTTTTTTGTTTTGTTTTGTTTTGGTTTTCGTTTTGCTTTGTTTTGCTTTGTTTCCCTTGCCTCACGGATGGTTCAGTTTGTTAACTCAATCCAAAGACTTGCCATGTCCACGTCACACTTCCCAGCCCTAAGTAACCCTTCAATTCACAGGACATCACCCACTCCAACTCTGATGGTGTTCTCGACAGGGCAAGACACTAAGTGCCAGGATACCAGAAAGCAGAGAGAAAGGAAAGAGCTTGTAGGCTTTGATCTATTTCAGACCTGTCAGATTAAGTAGGTCTGGAGGTTTGGGTGATGAGGCTTGTGCTTCATGCTTGCTTAAGCTGGATTGCCTTGGAGAAAGCTGAACATTCCCTCGTGGTGAAGTCTGTGTCACCCTACCTTCCATCTACAAGCAGCAGCAAAAAACATCTCAGCACTCTGGGCTTGTGAAAATACCAGTCTCTAATTTGTGACATTCGTGACATTTATTTTGCAGAATTACAGGTTGACCTGGGTTCGTGCTAAAGACGGGTGTTGTTTCTAATGCTCCTGGAAATGCAGTTCTTTGTATCTTAGTCAAAGTCTGTTGAATAACGTGTGCACATGACTTTGTGTGTCAATGTGTTCAAGGGCACTTCCACAGTGACAGAAAAATGGTAACAGCCAACCCACAGAAATTATTTCTTTAACTTGTTAATATTGCTATGGAACATAGAAATGTAGGTACTATCATGGTGCATACATACAAATAGGATAAGAAAAAGACAAAGAGACCTAGCCATTCTGCAGTACTGTTGACATTTTATGTGATATGTAACTAGTTTCTTGTTACTTAGCACTTTGAAAAGCTTCTTTGAATACTTTTTCTTTGTTTACTGATAAGTATTAAGTTCAGGCACCTGTACCATGCAGTTAACTTTAAAAGCCTGAAAATTTAAAGCTATGAAAATCAGTTTTTTTCTGAATGTGCTTTGTGAAGTCCAGTAATTTCCAAGAACAGTTATAAAACCAGAAGGAAATCAAGATGGAAGTTTCTGGTTCACACTTGTTTTTTTCCCTCAACACATTCATGAATTTACCTTTATTTTATCCTATTACTTTAAGGAAAATTTGAATGGCAACACTTTAGATTACTGGCTGGTTAGCTTATTTTATTTTCCTTCCAATCTTGCCCTGAGCACAGGAGACAGCTCGGATTCCACACAACCTTGCTGGTTGCCATTTGCCATTAAGAATGTAAATTTGCTATTAAACGTAAATTGTCTTTAGGACCTTTCTGGCAAGCATAAAAGAGAGAATTTTAGTGGGAAGTTGGTAACTGGTGATTACTACTGACACTTGCTACAGTGCCAGAGTCACTGTTCATCCACAGAGTTGTGGTGGAATGTACTAACAGCAGAAAGTCCCAGTCTTGTTGTTTAAGGCATCGAGGGTTCTGGCATGCCTCAGCGGAATCAAATTTAACTATTTGTACTGTACAGAAGCTGAGTATGTAAGGAACAGTAATTTCTTTCAAAGTATTTCTAAGTCTGTTAGAATTAGAAAGTTTCTGTTGTGCTCTAAGACCAAAAGGCTTCTTTTCTGAATCCTGCTGCTGTGACTTCTGCAATTTCGGGAGTGAAAGTGGCAGCACTGAGAAAGAATGAATTGCAAATGGAAACTATCACAGAAAGAGAGGTGCAACACTCTGAAGTTTATCCTGTCATCTCAGTCACAACTTCATGTCCCCTACAACCCAGCTCCAAAGGGCTGCCAAAATGCTGCTCATGCCTTCTAGACAGTGTGTGTATCTGATCAATCCATTTGATTTGTAGGTTAGGACTAAGCCTCGCAGTCAGACCCAATGATCTCATTGCTGCCAGCATGAATGCAAAATACTTTGAGTGAAAACAAGGGGATTGATCTAAAAGGACACAGGTAATTCAGAGCAGAAGTTGGGCTTTTGTGTATTAATTAAAAAGTTTGCTGTAACCTATGGGACATATCAACTCTCTTGCAAAGGTTGTCATCTCTGTGCAGCCAGCCATTTGTTTTGTTTGCTTCTGAGAGAAACTTGATTTTTGTGATGGGTTGTGCCTTTTGCTACTATATCCTCTGGGAGAGAGGTCTGGTCAGATGATTAACATTATCTTCTCTCTTAAACATTACATTATGAAAATTGGGCAGGTTTTTTTTTTAAATAGCAACTGACTAATTAGCCCCACGTCTCATCTCAGCTGTCAAAAATCTCTATTCATTGACAGTTTACTTTAAGTGGTTCAATTAGCATAACAAATGACTCACCAAAAGTTCTGTAGGCATCCTATTGATTAATGTCATTTATCTTGCAAACCAGCAGTAGATGCGTGAGTTGCTCCTAACAATTATTATATACATTTATACATGTATATAATAAGTGCCTCTCAGAGAAGCAATGCAATTTAGGAGTTATTTGCAGACATTTAATAGCAATGAAGGGCTTTCATCAGCAGCAATAAGATGGATGATTTCCCAGTTAAGAAGCAGGTAGAAGACAGGGCTGTGTTTCCCTGCACATCATACTGCATGCATCCAAGTGATACAAAGAACAGAAATTTCTGTGAGCATGTGTTCAGACTGAGGAGGATAGAGACTGATCAGGAGCCACAGTCTATATTTTTGACTTTTTCCTACTGTTTGCACAAGCTTTTCAGTACAGTGGTATATATTCTATTAACAGTACATTATATAATTTTTTGTTCATGCTTTTTGTGTTCATGTTTCATGTTTGGGTAATGCGCAGAAAGAAAATGACTGGGTTCTTCTGTTTCAGTTTCAAAGGCTTGCCTTGGAATTTTTGCTCCTAAAACTCTTATGTGCTTTTTGAAGGCCCAGTGTCCTCAGCCTCCATGGCCAGAATTGGCAGCAAATCAAGGTGCACAGTACAGCAACAGGGCAGCTAATTTTCAATTTTAACAGGACTCTTAACTAGTAACAGTACAGCAGTACTAGGCAGGTGGGGAAGAGGAAAGGTTTTCCCCCTCAGTTCTTCCATTCACCTTTGGCACTCACTTTGGCCTTACTTAATCCCCTCTCTCTATTTTTTTCCATCCACTTTGATTTTATCCATGCTGCTCATGAGGTCTATGCAGTCCTTGCCACCAGGAAAGTCCCTCACTGAATGTTCATGCAGTGCCTCACCCTACAAAAGGTCAGAGCCTCAGAAAGCCCCATGATATAAAAATGCAACATTTCACCACAGAGCAAATTTGAGGTATTCACCACCGGGGGGAAAAATGGTCTCCCATCAGTTAGAGACTTTGATCAAATGACAATGTTCTGAAATTTCTTCAGAAAGATGTTTTCTGCCAATGAAATCATAGATGGCCATATAGTACACTGAAAGGTATTAGTGTGGATACTTCTGTAATCATAGTGAAAAAATATGTGTGTGTTTCAGTTGTTTCAAAGTACTTCTCCCAGAGGAAGAAGCTTTTATGACTGAACTCTTTACTAAGGGCTCTTCCCCCCAGTCTCAAGAGGGACAGTGCAAGCTTTAAAGAAAGTAGTGAGAGCAAGTGCTCTCACTACTGAAGCCACTAGAAGTATATTTTATAAAGCAATATTAAAGAAATACTGAAAGCAGAATAATTTAATCAGATTCATGAAATCAAATACCCCCAAGGCAGCGATGAAGATGCAGCTCAACAGGTACTGGCATTTCATTCCATAAGAAGAGGAAAATTCATCAGCTCCTTTTTTTTTTTTTTTTTTAATTTTTTTCCTCTTTTTATAGAAAGAAAACTTGACACTAAATAAAACTAAAGCCAAATAACTTTAGGACTTGAGGATTAGTGCAAAGGCACCTTGGGCCTATATTCAGTTACACTCTGTCTCTTCTTGTTTGGGAGCTGGAAACTAGTCATTGCTAGGGAGTTGGAGGGAATGCTGTCAAGTGTTTCTTTAAATGGCATTTTTTTTCCTGATCACACGATCGGTAACTGGAAAAATGTTTCATCTTTTCTTTCTTTACTTGTGTTATGTTGCCATGACTGCATTCTCTTTTGGTAAAGGGCAGCAGAGCAGATCTTTATCCCAACCTGGGGTTTCCTCATGCTGCAGAAAAACGTTAACAATAATTTAGGAAAATCATCTTGAAAAATTAGCACTGGAAAACCTTCTGAAACTTGAAATTTAATGTTCCCATGTGTCCTAATTTTCAAAAATCTCCTGCAAGTAAAGAGATTATAGATTTTGTTCTTTTATGCTGTTACTCATGCACTCAGTTGATGGCTGATGACTTTCTTAGAGTTGTTGCAGGAGCAGTGTTTCTGTAATTATGTAAGTGTAGGCTATGAAAGGAGGACTAAACTGACTTTGATAGCAACTTGTAATATTAACTAGGAGATCTTGGGGGAGAAAAAGTACAAATCCTCAGCATCTGCTGTGCTCTCACTGAAATACTGAGCACCAGCTCAGAGTGTACATATCCTTCTAACATCTCTGGAGAAGCCAGACCATTCTCATTTGTCAGATACGTAACTGAGGGATAAATTCAGCTCACTTAAACCAAACCAGCAAAATTCAGACATCAGGTTTGCTCCAGGCATCTCCACTTGCTGTGTCATCAACGGGGAGTCAGGTGCCCCATGCAGTGAATCATTCTGTGCTGAAAGAGGAGTCATCCACTGGCTTACAAGGGTGCCTGTGTCTCCCTACTGATGACTAAGAGAGCTATGAATAGTAACCTAGACAGAGTACCTTCCCTTTTACTAGCACTACAATTAGCTGAGAAGATTCGCATCCAGCTGCCTTCTCCAAAGTAACAGGAGAAAGTGGATAGTAGAGAAAATGATGCCTTCAGTTCAGCAGGCAGATGTGCTGTGCAGAGGATCACCCTTCCCTTTTGTATGAGCATCAAATTGACTCTGCAGTGAGGGGATGGAGTTGAAACACCAAATCTGTGTGCCTGAGGTCTGGGTGAATGCAGTTCACAAGGACTAAGGTAACCTGGAGCAGCTGAGCAAGTACAAAGGGACGAAACATTTAGGCAGTGCACGATTCTGACAAGTGGCAACAATATCCCTGAGACAGATTTTTGAATAGTATGGAGAGACAAGCATTCTGTTTACAATGCATATTTAGCAGCTAAAATATAGCAGCAGCACTGTCCTCTCCTGCCTCATGGCTTCTTTCTCCAACAAGGCCATCATAAATTCTGCCTTGAGCAAAGCAGAACTGATTGGACTCAATTTATTCTTCTTTAAAATACACACACAAACACATTCACTAGGGAAGGATATAGAAGTTCCAGGAAAGAGCCGTAACTCAATTGCCATTATAGAACAGAAAGATAATTAAGTAAATGTTGGCAGGGGATAGCATTGAATAACTTTAGCAGAATGAGTTCTTCCTTGCTTTGCCCTTTGCAGAAAGTATACTGCATTCTCCAGAGACCCCACCCTAAATTGCTTTGGATAGCTTCCTTTTCCCTGAAGGAAATCAGAGAGAACAGGGCTGGAAGGGAGCTCCAAAGGTCGGTTTCCCTTAGTGCAAAGCAGGATCATCTCAAGCTAAGCTGGTAAAGATGAATGTTTTCTCTGCCGAGGGGCAGGAGGTCAGCCTGTATCCTATATAGGTATGCTGTTAACCCTTCGCATATTTCTACCTGGAACTTAGGAGGACCCAGGTAACATCTAAATCACTTTGGTCAACAGTCTGGAGCAGAGAGAAGCCTTTTAGAGAAAAATTAATAATAAGTGAGACACAAGTAGACACCCTGAAGTGTAACTGGGTTCTGTTTGTGCTTGAGTATCAAGAGTATAAGGGATCCAGGAGCTGCAGTTACTAATTAGTTCCAAGGGCAGATAAATAGCAGCTCTGCTTTTTATTCATCCCATGTGGTGATCCACTGGGTTTGTAGACTTTGGCACATTTTCTATCTGAAATTTATCATGAGTTTATAGCCAGACAATAAGTTAACAGAAAAAGAAAAACAAAAGACCCATCATGGTAAATCTTACAAGATTTTACTTTTAAATCTAGAATACGAGAAAGAACACATATGATGAGAAAAGAAAGAAAATAGAACAGTAAAATGTTAAATTAGCATGTCTAAGTTCATTCTTGTAGATGCAGGTAGGTTTCAAGTCAGTGAGCTTCTCTTTAATGTCGGTAGGGTTTGGACAATGCATTTCTCCTTTTTGACTTCATCAAAAGAAAGAATCATGTACAAAATGCTATGTGCATAATACATATGCAGCCACCTCTAAAATCTAATTATTTTAAATCAAAATCTTTGAAATATTTTGTCTTACTGTCTATCATGGAAGGTTATTCAAGCTTCTTGGTAATGAATCTTTGTCTAAAACATATTTGGCAATCTTTGCATAATCATGTCACTATATGTCATAGACTACACCTTCAAGAATCACCACATGATGTGTGAAATGAAGCAAAAATAGCAGATATCCTTAAAGTGACTTTGGTAAAACAGTGCTAATTTCTCAACCTTCAGAAAGATCAATGTAATCTCAAAGTTTCAAACACATCAACAAAAATATCTTTGAGGGGGAAACAGAGATGTGTAAGTGGGCTGTTTTCATTTAATAGGAAAGTTAGTACAGAGAAATTTTGGGCTGTCACCAAAACTGAAATGTATGGTAAACTTGGGATGTGAAGAAATATTTCATGATTGCACAATCACAGGCATTTCCAGCCTTACATGACATCTTTAGAACTGCATTTTGTATTTTAGGGTCTGTTACAACAACACCTGTTTAAAAAATGATACTTTCAACAATGCTGTCCTGTGCTTGCATGAGAAAGAGAAGACGATCAACAAGAAAAATGCATCTGAATCAGGAAATATAAAAGCAGAAATGTTTATCCAGGGCACTGGGTAAAACACAGACACAGCAAGAAGATTGTGTATTTAGCATATGATTAATTTAATCTCTGTCAATTGGAATTTTAACAGTGTACTATGTAGTTTAAGCTAATCATTCCAACTCCTTCCGTGATGAAATAAAGAGATGCACATATATCCAAAGAGAGATTTCTTTTGTCATAGTTTTGTAATATACAAGACAAACTTTATTCTGTGATGATCCTTTTTCTCCATTGTCTATAGAAAGGTTTAGATGACCAGATTAACCTTAGCACCTTACTTCCAGACATCTAAAGTTTGTGTGTATTGAATGTAATCCAGTAAGAGCTCTCATTTTAGCCTGAAAAGGGCAAGATAACAATGGTTGAAAGGCAGATGAAAAACCATATATGTTTTGTTTAAATATAATATTGGAGAAGAGAGATGACCTTAATATAATTTATGATTTATATTTTAGTGCTACCAGGAAGCTTAAGCTGCCTAAAGACTCCACAATGTAAGCAGAGATGACGGATAGCAAAGGATGGAAAGTTACAGGAACTCTAGTACTGAGATTAAGTGACGACATGAAGGTCACAATGATGAAGACTTTTTTTCCCTGTGTATTGTGAAGGGACAGATAGAGACAGTCCAACAATGGGCAGCTGAAGAGGAAAAGGAGAGTGTTGCACATGCATTTCCCTAAAGCTTTGAATTTAACCACAGTTTTCATTAGGCAAGACACCTGAATTAGTTGTATCTGGCTCCTTCTGCAGATATCTCACAAAATAAGGGCACTTCTTGAGAATAAATCAAACTACCAAGAGACTGATTTGCAACCTGAGTGAAACCTAATACTGACCCCAATTAGAAATATAGAGTCAAGTTTCATGAGAATAAACTCTCTATGAAAATTAGATTAATTGATAAACAAATGATCCAATAGGAATCTCTATAATTTGTTAATTCATCCTGTGGGTTAACAGGGTTTGGGCACAAATCAGAGCTTTGCGACTGATTTCAGAAGAGCCTGGATTTGACTAATATTGGAGAGTCCCAGAGGAGGTGTTCTGGAGTTTACAGATAGGTTGCCACAGGACAGGCATCCAAAGGATGAATAGGACATCTACAGGTGGTCTAGGTTTAAAATAATCCTCTAGGACAATCTAGCAGATGACATCTGTATCTGAGGCTCATCTGTCATAATTTCTTAGTAAAGAAGAAATGAGGGACAAGATCTGCCAAAAATACATAAGATGGATCAGCCAAATTGTTTCTAAATGGTACCTTAGTCAGAAATCTCCACAGGGGGCCAGCAGCCAGCTGCGCTGCACTATAGACTAAATGTTACTGTTTTGGAAAAGAGTCAGTGGCAAGTGATTTGCATTAAACAATTTTTTTCTTTTGTTTTTCTTGTTGTTGGTTTTCTTGCTATTTTTGGCTAACACAGAAATGCATCAGCATGTGAAATTTACAGAGCAAGTGCCCAGTTGCTGATTTCCAGTACAATTTTTGTCTCCATGCTTAGAGATTTTGCTCCCAAAAGGCAGGGAGGAGGGGTAGATTAGCAGGAGAGAAGTAGTGATAAGGAATCTAAAAACTCAAATCAAACAGAGAGACAATCCAGAACCACAAATGGTTTCCATTTCCAACATTTTGTTTCCAATTCAAGAATACGCAGAAATCTGTGAATTAAGAATGCCTGTGGTTCTCTTGCTTTAGAAAGAAGGAGATGGAACAAAACCTATGTTGAAAGCCACTGAACTCATGAATATGAACAAGGGGCTGGAAGAAAATGAAGGCCAGGGATTCATGGATCTGGTCAAGGTCTGGAGATGCTCTCAGCACATGTCTAGCTTGCAGCAGGGTCTGGAAATTTTCCTGGTGTCTAGCCTGCTTTTGGGACTGCTGCTTTCCAGCACATGTTTGTCCTGGAGGATGGTTTTCACTGATATGGTGTGATGAAATTCCTATCTAAACACTTGCAGGTGTATGTAGGGATGGATCTGGCCAGAAACCTGGTTGCTTGCCCAGAGAAGAACATTGCTGAGGGGCAGTAAAATGGCTCTGCTCCTCAGCCTGGCTGCTCTCATCTAGGCATGATTTGGTTGTGCTGGAAAAACGTTACATTAATTCTGCATCCATCACTCTTTCAGGACTGCAAAGGTAAAGAGGAAGATCAGTTTTTTTCGAGGATTTGCCCCCAGTTCCGTTCCTTCCCTCCTGTGACAGAAGCAGCCTTGCCAAACCCAGCTTCTAATCCTTGGACTGGAAAACACTTGGATGCTTCCAAGTGTTGTCTGTACAGATGTTTTTCCCACACCTAGACACACATGGATTTATGTGTAAGTGCAATCACAAAACCATGTGGAATGGTTGCTATAAGGATAATTGTACAGGTAGTTACCTACATTAACATGCATCACAGTTATGGATGCATATGAATGTATTAGAAAGACAAGCACATACAACAGAAGATTAAAAAACATTAAAGCCAGAAAAGGCCACAAGAACCATCCAAGGGTTTTTTTGCCTTGCATTAGCCAGCCATTATTATCTAAAGCAACCTCTGCTAGGCTGCACGAGATGCTGAAATCATACAGTAGGATGAGAAAAGAAACAAGAACAAGTCATGAAATATTTAATATCTTCTAGTGGCACTGATGCAGTCTTTAAGCACAGTGCATTAACATTGTTCACTATGCCTCCTAACTCAAGTGGCTACAACTAGACCGTGGGAGAAAAGAGGTGAACAGTTTTTACAGTCCTTTTGGACTGAAAAAGCCCCAGCTGAACCAAGGTTTGGCACTCTCCTTGAAGAAATGTGTGGATTGATCAGTGAATTCAGAGAAGAGTGAGTTAGAGGCTGAGAAACTGTGCACAAGAAACAGCTGAAAGAATTGTTCCTGCTTAGAGTGCAGAAGTGAAGAATGAATAAAGGTATGAAAATAGTCTTAAGGCATATCACTGAGAAAAACTTTAGCTCAGTTATGAGGAAGTATCAGTTAAGGCATCAGATGATTTTGGCCAGGAAAGAGGACATGTCTTAGTGTAAATAGCTTGTATCTTCCTGAGGTGTCACTTTCTTTCTGCTGTTTGTGGAACAAGCTTAGTCAACACTGTTCATTTTTGTGTGTGATGATGAGAATCACACTTTCCAGGCTTGGCAGCATTGTCTGAAATACAGATGTTCAATGAATCAGCGCCATCACTGTCGGGCTACTTTGTTTTTGGTACCTCTCCCCTGAGTGTGTGTCACTTGCCACAGTTAGATGTTCTGCTAGTCCATGAATGTCTAGTTTGACTCAACAGGATTGTACACTTGTTCTTGTACAAAAAATCCTACCAGAATACCACTGGATTTATTTTGGACTGGTGTGTTCATCATGGACATGGATCTGTATTCTATTTGTGATCCTTTGCACCACAGATAGGCCATAAGGATGGAACTTATACCCAAGAACCCAGAGCTACATTTTAAATACCTTGAAAATGACAAGGATTCCTGCACTCTTTTACCAAACTCATGAAAGGCTTGACTTCTTGAATAAAATTATGGTCATCCAGTTTGACATCTATTTCCTACCTTTTAAAATGTTCCTACAATCATCCATAGGTTTTGATGCCTTACAGAGGAAATGTTGTTGGAAGAATTTGGCTGCCTTTTACATTGGTTTGTTTGGGTTTGTTTCTTTTTTTTTTTTTTTTTTCTCTAAAAGTTTTAAACTCCAACCTTTCCTCAGTTTTTGTTTTGTTGCTTCTTTTTTCCTTGCTGTAGGAGAAACACATTTACAAGTAATTAATACTGATTAAAGCTCTAGCAATGTGCAGGCCTCCATGACCTGTCTGAAACACCCTGCTTGTGCACATGAAAAGGATGCATGTACCGTGATTACCAGATCTGCTCTTCAAGCAGACCTTTCCTTTCTGGGGCTATTGGTCCTGGGTCAGGGTAGTTTGTTTGTAACTCCACTCAAGGAAGAAGCAGAAGAGTATGGAATTCACTGCAGCAGAAGAATCAACTTAAAATTCAAACACCTCAGTCTCAACTGACTAAAGACTTTTCTCTCCTGAGCACTCTCTTTACCATCCAGCCACATCTCCAAGGTGTGTACCTCAAAGGCTGGCAGGAGCTCCCAGACACTCAGAGCAGATTTGGTAAATGAGATCCAGTGCTCAGACTGCAGGTGAACTAATTCAGTGCCATTAGCTGCAGCCAGGACTCCATCTCCTCATTAGGAAAGAGATAAATTATGCAAACTGTACTCTCAGTACAAGCAGCAAGAGCTGGTAAAGCCACAGAAGAGGGAGACGGAAGGAGAAATGGTCTGCAAAGCAGGGCAGAGCAAAAGCAACACTGCCCTGGAAATGCTGGGAGGAAACTCTCACCTTGGGTCAGTGCCTGGATGGAAACAAAAGGCTTCACCTTCTTTGACCTCCTGCCAGCTGCAGTGACTGTCAAGTTGGAGCAAGGGCTCTCCCCTTCTGTGCTTGCCCATGCTCCAAAGATCCCTTGCTCCTTACTTCTATGGTACCTTAATCTTTCATATGAAATTGATTTACATAAAACTCCAGAGCCCAAGAAGGAAAATATTTATGCTTATACCCCAAGCAGACCCTCCACAAGGGATTCTCTTCCCTGACAACACTTTGCAAAACCTGAATTTTTTTCCTGATGGCTGTCAACTTGAAGCATGGCATCAATGAAAGTTCTTCGCTGGTACTGTGCTTATTTTATTTCCAAAAAAAACATCCACAGCAGGGATGTGACTGTGTGAAATGTCCTACAACCACCTGAGCAAGATAAAATATCCCAGGTATAGGCAGGAAAAAATAGTTGACATTAGCTTAGATACCAGACCCTTCTCAATCCTGATCCCTGCAGGACTGTCAACATGTTGACCAACCATTCTGGCACCCTTCTGTGTGAGGGAAATCCTGCCAGGAGTTGGTCTGGACTCACATTAATTTTCTCCTGGCCAGCAAAGACTGACCAGATTGCAAAGACTGTGAACTCGTGACCTTGACTTGTTTCCCCTCCAACAGCTTCCTGGAATGTTTGGTTTCTCAGCCTCCTCTCTGCCTCCTCCTTCTCTTAGCCCAGGAGCCATCACGGGGCAGAGACAGTCTCGGGTTCCTGCAGTCAGGATGATCCCGAGAGTCCTTTTTTCCCAGCTCGATGATCAAAGAAGGAGTCGGACTTTTTTGGCTCTGGTGCACAAGGTTGTTTTTTGTCTCTTGTCTAAAACATTCTTTTTCGGACCTGCAGAGTTTTGTCTAGCAGGTCTGTCAAGGGTACACTGCCTGCCCCCGGGCTGGTGTCCGCATTTTATACTATGAACTAAGTGTATTTTATTTACCATTATTTTCCAATACCTATCACCTATGTTAGACTGTCTACTTCTATTCTAAACCAATTCAAATGTGCCAACATCACCCAGAAGATGGAGGCTAGGAAGAAGAAGGACAGGACAATGCCCAAATCCCTCCATCTTGCCTCCTACACCCCTATAGTAAAATCCTCAAAATTCCACTTTTCACCCTGTGATAAATTCATTATCATTCTACTTAAACTTCCGTGACTTGTAATTCTTCATGCAAGGTTGGTAATTTACTCCATGGGTTAGGATCAAAATCCCAAGTGTCTTTGGCTTCCTGCCAGGGGCTCAAGCCATCCAGGGCACCCAGAGGGATGTCTTGGGTTCCGACAAGACAGCCCTGACAGTCAAACCCAGCTGTGAACCAGGAGGAGCAGAGGATGCTGGAGAAGCTGGAGTCCATCCCTCACCCCCTCAGCACAGGTAGGACTGGGCTGGAAGGATGGCATAACAAAGACAGACTACATTTAGCTGGATACTTTCCCTCAATCACTGCATTAGCTTTTCCTGATCCTATAGTTAAAAACAGCTATTTATTCTGTCACTACACGCTGGCAAAGATATATTGCACCAAGTCAGCGCCTACAATTATTATAGTACAGAAAACCTTTGCTGTAGCACGTTTAGTGCTGCTATTTATCAGGCACAGCTATTACTTCCTGGCTCCCAACAAGGCTATACAATTCTGGCACCCAGAAAGACAGCAGGTGCTCTGAATTAAACCAGGGCCCAAAGACATTCCCTTCACCTTTCTCTGGCTTCCCTTAATAGCCTAGCAAGTATTGGGGGCTATCAGGAAGGAAAAGGGTGGCAAGAAAGCACTTTGCTTATCTGACACTATGTCTTAGTGTCACAAAATACCATGTGTAGTGTGGAAAACGTTGCTGTTTCATGAGGGAGGTGACAGGATCTCTAGAAATCAAAGTAAATTAGGATCCAAGTAGGTTATACAGTTCTTCAAGGTGCCAGAACCACAGTATTTAATTATAGAGGATATTTTTGTGAAATGCTTATCCAACACTAACTGATAACCAAAAATATTGCACATCATGGCCCACCTGCATATCCAGCCATCAGAAAGCATACTGATACCACTGCTACTGGTACCTCTACTGCTCCATTCATACACTGTCTCCGAGCTCTGGGTATATTTTTTATATCTTTGCTATATCATCAAAACCATGTTCTATTATTACCAGCAAAACTATCTTGCCAATGGTCTGCACTTAAGATTAATTTGAATTCATGTCTTCCAACAATATGATATTTAAAAAGATGTTTCTTATAGAATCCTCTCCAATTTTCTAACTTGTTGTTAGCAAACTGAAAACTTGATTCACAAAGTACATATATTTATGGCAATGATTAAAAAAAATAGAGAAGGGAATGCTAGAGAGTAACTGACTGATCAGCAAAAAAGGAATTTTTTTGGATAACTTCCTGAAAGCCTGCTAATCCAGAGTCCTCTCTCTGCCACTGTCACGAATTTTCAAAAGAAATTCAAGCCTGAATCTAAGAGACTTCCCTGATGATTTCTCTCGGAAGAAAAAAAAAAAAAAAAAAAGAAAAAAAGCTTTTTTTTAAAAAAAAACCCAAGATTTTTCAGTAGAAAAACATTGTCTAAATTGCTTTGATCAATCCTCTCCAAGATGTTTCCAGCCCAGAGTTGCCAGCAGCTACGTGGAGTGATGTGGGTGTGTCTCGGCGGAGCTGCACAGCACCGTCGCTGGCGATCGCGCACATTCACAGCGCCAAAAGGCTCGTGGTGCCTGTCAACTCCAAATGTAGGGGCAGAACCAAAGCTGCAGAACTTCTATAAGAAGGCCCAAAGGCAGAGAGGCCTATATGGGAATAGCTGGATAGTTATCAACACTCAGCCAAGTATGGGAGAGTGAGTAATAATGCAGAATATTTTGGGTCACTGCAGTCAAGGATATTTTCCTTAAGAGGTTTTGGGGTGCTTTGTGATACACAGATTTAGCTTTATTCCCGCCAGCTCCCAGCCAAAGGCATCTTTTTGAATCTGCTTTTGAAAGTCTTAAGCTTCCAGGCCTTCTGTTGGCAGGAAGCACGTTGTCATCATATTATGGAGCTGCTATTGACCTCAGCTGCCTGACTACTTTGCATTTACAACATGGGTAGAGGTGGTTCATGGGATTTGGTGTGATTTATTTGTTTGGGTTTAATGTTCCAAGAAAGCAGGCTCATTTTTTTTAGAAGGAATAAACACAATAATCAGATTGTGCGAGAGAGGATCAAAGAGAAAAGGAAATTAAAATATTCTCAATAATAATAGTAATATTAATCACTAATGCGAAAGGAACACTTTGCTTCTGGCCATTGTTGGTGATGTACAGGACATCCACACTGAGTGGATCTATTGACCTGATATTCCTGCTTACTGTGCAAGTGGTACTAATGTTAGCAGGACTATATTTAAGAGACAGCAGCTCTTAGGAGGCATCTGCTGATGGAGCTGCAGACACCACCAAAGATTCATGCTACTAACTAGGAGAGCGACTCAGACAGTGGAAATAATTTGCTTAAAAGCATGTTGATTTGAACATCACTAATCTAGGCATTGATCTTTGCCAGCATTAACTTTGCTGTTAATGCAAATAACTGAACATAAGGATGCCATTAATTGTATTGATATAATGGAAGGCATTGCCCTTGACTTCAAGGCCCCCCTCTTTGATTTAATGCTTGCCAACAACTCAACATTTTTGTCTCCTCTCCCCTTTTCTGCTTGTCCAAAATGATGTTTCATTCCTTTTTATGTCCCTGTTATGTTTGGAACATCCTGTCTCCACGTTCCACTCCTTCAAATGCTCCTTTCTTCCTGAAGGTCCTGCATTCACCTTCCCTCTTTTCCCCAAGGGTAGCCTCACAAGTATAACAGGAAGAAAGCAAGAGTGCACATATATCCAGAACACAAGGGCAGCAACACACATGAAGAATTCAGGTTGTACTGCCAGCATGGCAAATTCCCTCTGCGATTTCCTGGACCAAGAGGATTGTGAGTGCCAGGAGTAAAGGCTTAATGAGAAAAAGGCAACAAATGTGACTTATCCATAGGGCTTTAGTGAGGATGTTAAATCAAAACAGTGCATTTTTCAACTGCCTGTTTTACAAACTGGATACTGATAAAATGTGAAGGCACTGGAAGTGTTAAAAAAAAAAAAAAAAAGAGGCTTGAAACTTTTTTTCAGAAAAGGACTTAAGGATGTTGTATATGTAGCTTCTACAAAGGAAAGTCAGGAAAATTTCTTGCCCTTTATTATTACCTATGAGAAGAGAAAATAGCTGATGGCAGAGGGTATTTTAATTTAGGATGTGAAGAGATCACAGAATAATATCACATTAGATAAATAAGTCTAAAATTGCAGCATGGTTTGTTTTGATTGAGTCAACTCTCTGAGTCTTAAAATCTTTAAATCAACTTTAATTTACTACAAGACATGTTCAAGATATGAAGAAAAAAAATAATTATACATTGGGGAGAAAATGCTTGTTTTCCCAACAGAAATGTTAATTTAGATCAGAAACTTAACAAATACATATGAGAATCACTTTCTCTGACCCAAAGACTCAGCAGTGCCAAAAGGGAAGACACAGGAAGAGAAATACTATTGCAGATCTATCATGGGCAACCACAGTTTTCATTGAAGAATAGAAGAAGCATCAATTAATTTTGCATTTTTCTCAGCCATTATTAATTGTTTGATTTCCCGAGGGCACTATCGTGGTAGAAACTGGTATTGAGTCGATCTGAAGAAGTAAGGGTATGGGGAAGATGTCATATGTGTAAGTGGCTTCCTGCATCAGGAGGCCTTCAGGCTGTCTTTTTTAACCAATCACCACAGCTTCGTTTAAAACAGGGTTGCTGACTGTTTGAAATGCTGTCATCTTTGAGATAATCAGAGGCATAGCCTCTGGAAAGTAGCACATTGTGGGACTGTAAAAGGAAGCCCCTGCAGGGGAAAGTAGGAATAGTGTACGTAGCAGCATTAAATTGGCAACTATTTGTCAAAAACATCCTTCGCCACCTCATTTCTCCAGCAAAAATATTCCACTGCAAAGAAAACTAAAAAACCCACAAAAAACAACAACCCACACTCATCCTCCAGTTCCTCAATTAACATCTGAATTGTAATCAACAACTTAGTAGTCAAGGAACCTTTGAAGAGATGAGAAATCAAATGTTGTTTTTCAAACTGAACATGAAAACACTGTGATGATAGTGGGATTGTTTTGGAAATACATGGCCAATAGAAACCTCGGAGGGACTTGATCTATTCCAAATCCAAATCCTTTTTGGTCCCTTAATCCATAAAGCTTACTAGAGAAGTATGCTAGTGCTAAATAGTTGTGTTTAAGATTTGCAGCTGGATTTTCATGAACAGTTGTCTGTCATCATACATCTGTAAATTCATCTTCAAAAATTGCTTTGTGCTTGCAAAGGGTTTTTCTTTAAAAATCAGATGCAAAAATGTTAATTTTGAATAACATTTCTGTAAATGGGACATATTTATTAGCTCTCACAAATTGGAAAACTAAAGGACAGAGGGTTAATTGAGACTAATTTAAAAAAAAATCTAAATTATTTTAATCAAAAGAGCGCATAAAAATGCAGGCATGAACCAAAGCCCGCTTATAATCACAACCATAAAGAAAACAAAGGAAAGCGAATTGCTGTCTCAAGTGTCTTTCACCCTAATTATAAGACAATAATAGTGTGGACAGGTGGATTATCAGAAAAAAATACCATGAATAAAGGTTGCTTTGTCCTTTCCCTTTCTTTTGACTGTGTGGTATCCATATGGGTCTTAATGTCTCCTGATTTAGTGAAAGGGACAGGAATTTCCCGGTAAACTGAGGAAATGGGTCAGTGCCCTCAATGTAGCCTTGATTTACATCCATGTGGCTCATGCCACAGGCCCCATTTACTCTAAATTGTCATTCTGTGGTGTAGGCTGTGAGGAATATATTCTGGAATGCTCCTGCCCAGTAAAGCAGCAGGATATTTGTAGCATCTGCCTTTCCATTATCACATGGAATTTAGCAGGATCTGTCTGTCCTTTAAACTAAGAAGCAAGCCAAGACACTCAGAAGGGCCCAATTTTGTGCTGCTTCACTCCACCTCCTCTTCAGCTCACTTCATGCTGCTTTAGCTCCACTTCAATATCCATGACCTGGGGACCCCAAACACGCCACAGATCAGTCAAATTTCAGTGGTTGCACAGCTCCTGAGGAGGAGGAACAGATGGACAGGAACACAAAGAGGCTGATTGCATAAATTCTGTTTCTTAAGAAACTAGACTAAAATTAGGTGGTTTAAAATCCAGATCGAGGGTTAATTTTGTTTGGAAGTAGGTGCCTGAATACTAACATATATGGCTGGGACAGTAGCTGTTTCTGTTGGTGTTGTCAAACCTATGTTCTGGTATAGCAGATCCAGTCTTGGTATAGTATTAGAGGCAGTTATGTCATGAGAGATGCTTTATGGCCATTTCCACTTCAGCCACACAACCTGCTAACAGTAACTTCTGGTTTCAGTCAATTACTTTATAATTATGTTTTAAAATGTCATGTCTGATTTGAGCCAAACACTTGGCTTTTAGCCTCCTCAAGAAAAAATGAAGACAGTGATATGAAACTGCAACATTAAAAGCAGAACCTGTGCCATCTATAGATGTATTCACAATCCAGGGCTATATTTCTATGCATAACATGGGGCATGGTTCCACAACAGATATCCCTTTACTGGAGAGTCCTCATAAATGCCTCAAATTAAATGCTTGAGAAACTATCCATTGGCAAAATAAGCACCAAAACAAGCAAAAAACCCCAAACCTAGAAATTCACACTGCTAAACCCCCCAGTCTTAAGTAGGAATGTCCCCAGAAATGGAGTTAAAGTTCATCCAAACAAGAATTTTTGTTTGTAGAGATGAGAAGGGCAATAACCCCTTGCAGAACAGTGGTGAGGACAGGAGATGCTAATCCAGAAGATTAGTTATATTTGGTGGTTATGAATATAACCTCTTTCTGAAAGTCCAGAAAAATTTCTCTTCTGACACATTCCAGCTCTCAAAATTCCAGAGACACTCCTTATTGATTTCTTTTCTCACATATCCAGATAAACGGTTTTGCTATGAGATGAATTTGCACAGAATTATGGAGAGGGTGAGTTTCTCTAGCACTATCCTGCAATATGCACATCATGCTACAGGCTCACAGTCTGCTGCAAATCCCAGTACAGCTGCCACCTTACAGGGCTCCCACAAATCTTCCTCCCATCAATTCCCCCAGCATCCCCCACTACATGTCCTGATATGAATCATCTTTCACAGCAGGAAAAGAAGCTGAAATTCACTGGCATTACCTAGATGTGCTGCTTTAAGGACTGGAGTTGTACCTCTGAAAGTACCTATCCTTTCACAAGGCCAAAGCTCCCCTTGCTGGGTAATCTATTAGAACTGCCATTAACTGTGCATTCATGGCACTCACATGCAGCCCAAATCTCCACTTTGGCTTTGAAAAAATCTGCCCCCAGTGTTATTCCAAGGTGGTTGTTTGTCTCCTTGTGAACTTATAATGATAATAATGATAATAATGATAGTAATAATGATTGACACTTATATAGTACCTTTCATCCAGAAGGATCCCAAAGTGCTTTGCAAACTGATTTGCAAACAACTGCACACCCATATTAAACACTCCATCCCTATGTTAATGCAATGTTAATGTTGCAAATGTGAAGTGGTAAAAAATGAGAACTGCAAAAATTGCAGCTTCAGGAGCGACATCCATACAGGATGTACCTTGCCTATGAGGATCTATCATTTACATCACCTGGAAATGCTGCATAGCAAATAATGCTTCCCAAACTGAAGGAAAGGTGATCAAAACCTTGTGCATCTGGCCATGAAGGTAATTGGGTGGAAATTTTGCTCAGTCCCCTTCCTCAGGTGCTGATATGGAAAGCTGAGTTCTCTAATTTTCTATTTTTATTTGCTGCAATTGAGAGGGCAACATTAGATGTAGATGCCCAACAGTTAGAAGTAATGTGGCTAATGATGCTGCAATTGGAAAAGGGAGGGAATGGAAAGAATCCTGCTGACTTCAGTGAATGCTGGATCAAACATTTGTTGAAATATCTGAACAGTAGCAAAATTCCACTCTCCTACCTTTTTTTGTACTTATTGTTGTTATTGTGGATTTCTTTGTGTTTTTGCGAAGGGGAAAAACATTATTTTCTCTTTTGTACCTTTTTTCTTTGAAACTGTGAGTAATGTCTTTTGGAATCAGATCTCATATGACAAGTTTCAGCTGCAAGGGGTTTTGCATCAATTTGGGCTGTGTTCCTCTGTTGATAGAACAGATCAGCCCAATGTTAATGGTGCAAATGGTGCTGTTTTCAATGCACAATTAACCAAGTCAACACCGTGATGAATAAAAATTAAAGCTGGCATCAGGAAAGACCCCATAGAAGTTGAAATCCGTTGTTCAGGTGCCTATAACTCTGAAAACATCCTTATCTTTCAACAGACACTTTTTGTCCTCCACGTAAGGTCAAATTACCTGCACCAAAAGACTGAAATAGAAGAGTTTGAAGGAGAGGAATCTCTGTTTGTGAGTGAATGGATTAACAAAATCAACAGCTCTAACCTCTTTGACTCCAACCACCTGTGAGTTGCTTTTTTGGACCATCTGGACAGATAAGAATTTTTTAATTTTTTTTTTTTTCTCTATTGGAGGATGACCTGCTTAAGAGGGTGAAAGTGCACACCAAAACACAATAGAAACTGACTGTATGCACAGGGTAAACACCTACCAAGTCATTGTTACAGCTTGTTAAAAAGAAACTGTAAAACAAAATCATCTGTTAGGGCAGTCATTTCTCACATATTGGAAAGTAGATTCTGACCATGCAGATCATTTAGTGGTTCTGGCAGGAGTTTGGCATTAATCTGGACTTGTCTGTCTGAGCTTCTGGCATAACTTTTATTGCAGGATAAATCTCTCAGCAGAGTGGGGAAATATAAGTACAAATTTATCTATCAAGTTCCTTAAGGCTTTTTTTCCTCTGTTTTGAGAGGATATTTCCTGCCAGCTCTGTTTATCTTCACACTGAGTTGGCACCCAGAGAAACCTGTGTATGAAGGAAATAAGGAAATACTAGGAATGGAAAAAAAAAAAAAAAAAAAAGCACCAGCATTATATAGAATATAAATTATTTACTTTGGGAAGAACTTCAACCTGTGTTTGCCTCAACATCCGTATCAGCCCAGAAGGGTTCAAATTCCTTCTCCTGTAGCTGTTGCTGTCAAGGCAGGTGGCAGACTGGCTTCCAAATATATTGAAGTTACCCTGGGGGTGAATTGAGTTTATAATTTCTGCACCATGAAGGCTTTCATTCCACCTCAAGTGAGAATCTGTGGTGGCTAGCTTTGCTCAAGTCTGGGAAAATAATAGTTAATAGTGTCATTTTGTAATTTCTTATTAAAAGGCCAGCGAAACTGCAAGGTTGACAGCACTATTAAATATGACAAAGTCTTCTTCAAAATACTGACTGTTTGACTGGTTAGAAGAAAAAAAAAAATAAAAGTCATGGCATGATTTATATCCAGGTGTACAAGTCACAGACATTCCTCTACATCTTGTGTCCACAGAATGATCGCTCATTTATAGTCAGCAGTGTCCTCCCAAAGCTCACCACAGATGGCTCATCTCGACTCTGAAAGTAGTTTGTGTGTCACCCTGCACGTTTGCAGGACAAACCAGCCCCTTATGGCCCCAAATCCATAGGAGGGTTTCCTCCAAAATCAAAGTGTTTGTAATTGATCCTTACAGCGGACAGCTGTTGGTTCTGGGTGAGAAAGTCATACCTGCAGTGGATGACTTCACTGTTTGGGGTGAAGATTTCATAGCTGGATTGGTAAGGTCAGAAGGTACCTCAAACCAGGAGGCCACTTTCAATTAGAATTAGAGAATTTATTAAAAAAGATTTTATGTATATACCTGGGAGTTTTCGAGGCAGACAAGAAGAATGCATTAGGATTAAATTAGATGAGATTAGATTAAAAAAGCACAGACATAGAGGAGCAGATCAACAGTCAGTCTTAGCTCAATAGCCTGTCTCAGACAGTGGTCAATACCATCTGCTTCCCTGCAACAGGCAGGCCACCCTTCAGTGGGCAGCTATGGGGATAACATACTCATAAGGACAATGTCTTCCTAAACCCCATTAATTAGAAGTTGGTTTAGGCACTGAAGCAAGAAAGCTTTTATCCACTCTGAAGCTCTGGGATTTTTTTTTTTTTTTAAATCCTCACAATACTAAATCTGGATGTTCTTGCTACCTAATATAAGTCTAATCCCATTCTCCTCTTTCCCCTCCTCCTCCTAAACTCCCCTCAAAATTTTGGTCTCAAATAGTACTTTGTATGTGTTATTTTTTTTCTTTAACTGAATTGAAGATGTTGCTTGAACAGGACAGAGAAACTTGTCTAATAGCTCCCAGCAGCTCCCCCCATCTTAGAACAAACAAGGAAGAAGAATAACTTGAGAAGTGAAAACAGAGATGACCAATATTTTTGTTATCTGGCTGTGATCATTAAAGGAGCCTGAAAAATGCCCTTCCACATATTTTCACTTCCCACACTTAGCACCCATTTCCTTTATGAAACAAGTCTAGTAACTAAACCAGCTTGGAAGGGATCCAGAGGACATGTTTAGCATTCTGTATTTCAGACACCTTAAGTGCATGTTTCTTGGCTGGTCCACTGTCTTTACACCCCATTTGAATAATACAAGGTTTTATTGAGAGGAAGAAGAGGTGTTATCCAAGAGAAAAAGGAGATACATCAGCTCTGATTCATTCCAAATGCCAGTCCACTGTCTCATTTTACTGGATGAGTTGCATAAGGTCAAGAATACAACCACAGGACTCAGAGGAAGAGAATATTTGTAGAATTGAAGCTTCAAAATCTTCAAAAAATTGAAGCTTCAAAAAAGTTTGAAAAAAACAACAAAATATTTTTAGAGAATAGTGTATAATTGCCAGACAGTTGAGGATTGGTTATTTTGGCCAATGTTTCCTGTTTGCATTTCACAGAACCTTGAAGTGTTTGTGGAGGTTTTAGCATTGGTCTGGGGTTCCCTAAAGAAATAGTATGAGGTACTGTTCTTAGAGGCAACACTTTTTTGTTGGTTCAGTTTATTATAGTGGTACATCCTTTATCTTATGCAACTGTTAATGTGGTCACCTGTAAAACCTTTTAAACAATAATTTGCTTCCTAGGGAAAATAGTTCTGGGGTTTTTTGCCTTGCAGAGTTTTTACAGAAGTGCCCAAATATTTTGGTAAAGGTTTGTTCCAATGAGCTAAAGGGTAGCTGCCGGAGATCTCCTTTCTCCTCTCTGAGTAGTGATCCCCAGGTGGACTTCATGTCTGGCAATAAATTGCCCCTTTTAAAGCAGAAGAGACAAGCAATGCAATTTAAAGATTTAAGCCTACAGAGATAAATAAGAATATGAGTAATTTGAACTTCCACCTGGTGTTGCTCTGACATTCTTTAATAAAAAATTTACAGCTTTCAAATTAAATACTTTATTTTAAAAATGTACATGACATGTTTGTTTGGTTTTGTTTGGTTGGGTTTTTTTGTTGGTACTTTTTTCCCTAGTAGAAGGGTAACATATTTTGCACAGAAGCAGTTCTGGTTTTTGACTGCTGAGCTCCAGCTCTGAGAGGCAGGACTTCCCATCCTGCCATTTAATCATTTGGAGGTAGACAGGATTTAACATTTCAGATCCAGAGTGGTATAGAGGTCCTAGGAGACACCTGAAAATCTATACCCAGAAAGCATCTGAAGAAAATGTCTCTGCTTATCTATGGTTGCATGTATATGTGGGGTTTTGTTTTATTTTATAACAAGATATATTGGCTAACTGGGAGCATTTTATTAAAGAGAGAAGTCTGGGTAAAGCGAGCAAACTATTCACTGCCAAAATTTACCCAGAAGTACCTGTATAATTGAATTTGGCCAGCTCTAGCAAGATATTTGATTTTCTATAATTGGATTGGCTAATGGGGGAAAGAGGGTGGGGAGAGGGAGGAACTGGAAAGTTATCTATCTCCCTTGACAAAATGATCCAGTGAGTTTCGAAATTTCTCTGCCCTCAGGGAAAGAAGGGCCAGATAAAAGCAAGAAAACAAAGCAAGTGATAGACTGAAGCAAGAGGTAGAGCTGGAAAACAGGTCCATGACTCTGCTAGAGACTCCTGAGATGCTTGTGGGCAAGTCATTTAATCTTCCCGTGCTTAAACTCTCCACTCTGTGCCTATCTAATTTCATATTTTGAGTCCTTTGGGTTGCAAGTGCCTCGTGAGCTACATCACATAGCAAAAACTCTCACTGAATAACCAAAAGCCAGTAAGTGAATGAGGATGTAGAAAAGCATTTTTGAAGGGCTATCATGTCTCCAGCTTATATCTGTTTCTACCACATCATTGCAGACACGTTGGATTAGAGGACTTGGGTGATTTATTCTGGGCACTCAGCAATCCTGGACATGCCTGCAGTGTGCAGCTCTGCTCTGCGGGTGTGTATCTGGCATGAAGTGTCATGAGGTTTCCTTTCAGCTCATTTCCTGTGGTGATGGATGCTATGCTTCCATCACAGGACAGTCATGATAGTAAATATTTGTGAGGAATAAGACCAGTTCTATTGGGTCATACAGTAAGTCCATCCAGCTGAAGTTCCTCTCATCGGAGATGGAGCACAGGGCAGAAATAGGAAGAAAGATTACATTTATCCTAAATAATCTCCTAAACTCCAATAATTTTCAGCTCAGAGGGTCACTGAGATGCAGCCTGTGTATAGTCAGCAGCCTTCACTGCATTCCTACATCCATCCTGCATGCTGAACCCATGATAGACAGAGAAAGCAAGGCAACCTCACCTTATCACACAGCCATGTGACTGCCAAAAATGAGACTTTTAATAATATGGAGCCCAAGCTTGTCACCATAGCAAGACCAGATGGAATGGGAGCAAAATTGCACCAAGAAGATAGAGACAGACATCTTACCTAAACCCTCCCCACCTGTTTATACAAGTAATACTTCTACACTGGCGTTATGAATCTATTAAGTTTGGTGGTATTGTGGCACTTTTGGATAACAATATCTAGAAATACTCTATTGCCATCCTTATTCTTCATTAAAAATGCAACATTTTCATTTCAAGGGATTTTAAATTGTCTAATCAATCTTCTTTAAAACATCAGCTAGATTTAAAGCCAAGACAGAATAAAATCTTTGGTTCTTGGACACAGCTGTAGATTGAAATGATTGCTAGAGTCCTTTTTAGTAAATAGACCTAGGTTTTCTAAAAAATTAATATGATCAAGTTGTGTGTGTGTTAGCCTATGACTCTTTCCTTATTGCATTATTGCATGATTCAGCTGAATAGAATAAATTCTATTTATTTTGCAGATAGATGAGCTATTACGCTGAGGATTGTAAAACTTTTTGAAATTAAAATAGATGGAGGAGGAAGAAAGAAGAACACATACCTAAATCTTTCTTTAAGATTTAATGACAGTCTTCTTCTAAGAACGACCTGTTGGGAGGACTGGTTTTATAGCCTTACAAAACTGCATCCTGAGTTACCCTCCGTACACCAAGCCTTGCATGCCTGCACTTTATAGGAAATTGTACCCTCCAGTATCAATATACATGAAGTCAACTTCCTTAATCAGTTTAAAAACCTTTTGAAAATGTATTTTGTGGGTGTCTTACCAGCTGAATCTTTTATTTATGGCCTTGTACTGGGATGGTCATTTGAATTTTTGTTGTGAGTCCGTATTTTATTATGCATTTTATTTGTTTTTTATTGAAAGCTTTCTGAAGCACTAAGAAAGGTCCTGGGCAAGTGACTGAATAAAAGCAAACTCAATTCAAAACCCCTCCCTGATTTTTCATCCTCTTCCCACTGCAGATATGTGCACACCTAGATTTCTGCCCTCTATTTCACAGCATATACTACTACTTTATTTTAATCTTCTATGAAAACCTATCAATTTCCGTTATTTCTAAGAACAACCAGCCATCACAATGCTAATATATGTGATAGGAACTGCAGCAAGTTTATTTATTTTTTATTTAACCTGAAGAAACATAGGAGCTGCCTTATTTTCCTGAAAGTTTAGGATTGTTTTTCCCATCAGGTTTCACTCTGTAAAAGAAATTTAATAAAAACAGAGTAAATATAACTTAAATAATTATGAGAAAATTTTAATTATAGAGAAGATATGATATTTTTATTATTCTATCTTATAATAATAATTATATATTATAATTAATATAATTATAATATTGAGATCATGCTTTCTCCCATTTTTTAAAATGAATCATTAATAAAATTATCAAAATTTTGTATGGGAAAAAAAACATACTTCTTGAAAAGAGACTGGAAGAACAGTATGTTCTGTTTTCTGATTTGCTTTGTATTTTCTTCTGCTGCTCCCCATATACTGGCAATTTTTCAAAATGGGCTATTCCACAGACAGATGAAGTTACAGTGTCCAAGTCCATAAAGATACTTCCCACTCAGACTTCTGACCTACTCTCACTTTCCTCTGGAAACTGATGAAAGGTAAAATCTTAAAGGAAGCCAGTGATACGTTCCAAAGCTTTTTACTACTGGCTGACCAAGCTACAGGAGTAATATGCTGTCCTGGGTTCCAAAATGCCATCAGTTTGGAACAGATCATCTGCTGATAGAGTTACACACAAATACAGGAAGAAAAATGAAAGACGTAGATGCCAAGGAGAATTTTGGTACATGAAAAGTATATTAGGTTGTAACCACCCTGGGAAATAAAGAAAGCCCTTTTATTTAGGATCTTGAATACTCACTCAGACAGATGTAGGGGAAATACATAACAGGAAACAATTGGCAAAATTGCATCCTACATCACCTTATCCATTCTCCCAGCTCTTTTTTTACAGGAGTGTTGAGATTGGAGGTATCTTCTGAATACGGCTGTCCACAGCCATATTATTGGATATTTACTCACTATCAGCCTCTCCACACAATTCCCCCTTTATTCTAAAGCATCCCACTTAGAGAGCCCTTTATTTTAATATTTTACTTAAAAGACTACGTCAGCATCCTTTAACATAGTAATCTATATTATGTTTATCCAGCTTATAAAAAGCTAACTTTATAGAAACACCTTTTGCAGGTCCTCATGATGAAGAGCAGGTGATTAACTGCGTTAACCAAACACCTTTGACCAGGTCACCTGCACTCTGTGCACTGATTTATCACCTCTGTGTCAGACAAACATGCCTAAGGTTTCAAGAAAACAGTAGAAGTGCTGACAGATCTATCCCCAAAGTGCTCAAATGCCAGCATTTTCTTCAGCACTTGCAACTAAGAGTTACTCATATACTGAAGAAAGGTAGATATACTCTTATGTACTTTGACATCACATGGTCCAGCTGGACACAGTTCAATATATAGCTCACATTTTCTTTTTTTTATTACTATTTTTTTAACATGGGGAAAAAATTCCAAGGTTTAAAGACTGAACACCTGTAAAGTTGTGATGCACTCTTTGTACAAAAATAAATGTTTCAATCTGACTGAGCTAAAAGTCTTGTAAGAACATATTTCTTCTAAGCCTTTTGCATAACACTTAGGTCAGGAGGAGCTTTTCATCGTGCTATTACTTAAAGCCATGAATAAGATAGCTGCAGATTAAATATTCTTTGGAGAAAGCATCCTTGAACTGGCAGGGGGTGGGGACTTGAACGCTAAAATGATGATCATGCTGTCACCACACAATCTGATTGATATGCTTACAAGATGAGGGCAAGCTCAAACAAAACATCTCCATCCCGTCTTGGTAAAGCTGAAGCCAGGGTAGTATCCAGGAAATGTCTGCATGTTTGGGGTTTTTTTTTCACATATGGATGCAACTGCACCTTCACTAATTTCTAGGCATGCAGGAATCTTTGACATCATGGATATCACAGCTCTGTCATGAATGATGCCCAGGAGTAGGAGATATTATTTTGTGTTTGGTACCTCAAGAACATTTCTCCTCCAGGAGGATGGAGTCAGTTTAAGTTTATCCAGCCAGATGTGGTCACTGAACACAGATTACTTCATCTGAGTGAGTCACATTTGATATTCTCTATAATCAACAAAGAGAAATGTGTGCTTTTGAGAAACAATTCATTTGACTAATTTTAGATTTCAACATTAGGATAAGAGGACTCACATCATAAAAGAGTGTATTTCTCTCTACTGACCTCAAGAGAAGCCTGTGCTGATTAGCTCATGCATAGGTAAAAAAAAATAAATCTCTGTAGCTAGAGATGATGCGTAGCGTGAGTGCATAGACAGACTGTAATGGGAGTTCTAGTAAGAAAAGGTGGGACAAGGGAGTAATTAAATAAAATCTCATATTTTCTTATTCAAAATTTAAATATAGAATATGGCAAAGTGTCTGAACAAGAATTAACTGACAGAGTTAATGAGATGGGGGGAAAAACACTTGAAACAGAACGAGCGCCAGGCTTGATGTATCAGGATTCCTGTGTGTACCTTGCAAATTTACAATGTCAAATTGACATAATTTGAAGGAGATGGCAGGCATTATCCTAGGAAAAAAAAAAAAAAAGCAGCCATTTCTCATTTGCATATGCATATTTATTTATCTGATATAGCAGCAAATTCTGCTGTTCTCTGAGCGGCACCTTTGCATCTTACAAATTTTTTCCCATTTGCACAATTAGTGCTGGCAGATAAATGTGCTGGCTGGTGAAGCATTCCCTCCTATACTTTCCCCTGCCAACAGCACAGGCCTCAGATATTTTGTTGAAATGCAAAACAGGAGCACATCACTGATAGGTTAACCTTCAAATTTGTTGTGAAACTTCTCTGTGGGTGATGAAGGATGGGGACACCTCTAATGTGTACTCACCAATAAGTAAGGCATACTTATTATTGGAAAACTTGAAATAATTGCACTAGGAAAGTAATAGAGCGACCATCCCTAGAAGTGTTCAAAAAGTGAGCAGACATGGCTCACGATATGGTTTAGTGGGAATAGTGGTACTTGGTGAAAGGTTGAACTTTATAATCTTCAGAGGCGTTTTCAAACTTTCACAGTTCTGTGATTCTACTTGGACTCTAACCTGCACTGGCTACAAGAGATGTGTGAGATCCAGCAAACACAGATGAGCTGAGCACATGGTGTGGATGGTGGTTAGGGTTGCAAAGTATTTGTATCCTAAAACATCAACACCCCAACAGCTCAATAGTCCAAAAACCAGAATTTCTGAATTAGGCTTCCAGCTTTGATGTTTTTTTTTTTTTGTTAATTTGTTTGAGAAACTTGTATTTCTCAATAGCTTTCTTTGTCTACTAATACAGCAGTTGGGTGCTGTACTACTGGTTGCAAAGCTTAATGGTCATAAGTTGTTCCTTATTGCTCATTCCCAGAAGATTAAAACACAAAACATGCATTCCCACATACAAGACAAGTTTTCTCCTGTATTTCTCTTTGTCCCACTGCAGAACATGCTTGGAAGAACAAATAAAAGAAGGTTAAGCTAATGGAGATATCATCTGTAGGGGCAAAAAGTACCCCATGTCTTTTTCTCCTAGGCCACATAGACCTCCCCAGATCAAGGAAGGGATTTTCAATTAGACATCAAATTAATAAGACACTTCTAATGCTCCTTTCCTGCAGGAAGACATTAGTAATTTGTTTGTTCCAAAGGCGCTACTCATATTCACACAAAATGGCATTTAAATGTTAATCGAGTCAGGGGATGGGGAGTGCTTGCCAATCACTACGCAACTTAAGGTCAAGGTTTTTGTCTTAAAGGAGGACTCAATGTTAATTTTAAATTTAAAATTCTTGACAGATAGCAGGTTTTCAAATGCCTGCTACAATCTGACCTGTTTGATTCATTTTAATGAGTAAGTAACTCCTGGCAAAATGAAGGTTTTCCCATGTCTTCAAGGAAATGGAAGGGCAAAGAGGCACAGTGGACTAATCCTGCAACCACTACAGGGAACAGGAAGCAAAACCAATTTAGACTCCCATTCATCTCCTTGCTTCCCACATAGAGACCAAAAAGAGTAATTTACATTCCTAGGAACACTAGGCAATTATTGGAGGTTTCAGTTTAAAAGGAAGAAAAAAAGTTCTCAGTATTAAATTCAGCTTTGACTCTGTGCTGGAGAACCATTTCAGGCGCATGACTGTGAGCATGTTTGGTTTTGTTGTTTCTGTGCTTTTTTTTCTTTGATAGCTTTGGATTTTTTGGTTGTGCTTTGTTTTTGTTGGTTTTGGTTTTTGTTGGTTTTTTTTTTTTGGTTCGGTTTTTTTTTTGTTTGTTTGTTTTTGTTTTGTTTTGTTTTGTTTTGGTTTTTTTTGTTTTTTTTTTTTTTTTTTAACTTTCCGAATGTAATGGTCAAGTAGTATATGGAACCTGTGATCTCTTCCCTTTTTCTCCCAGTGTGCCAGTCCCACAAAAGAGCCATAGAACTGGGCTGTATTTACTCCGGGCTGTTGCAAGCTGGATTTAAGACTGACATCTCCTTCAGGCAGTTCTTGCCAGCACTGCACAGGTGTATAATAGACTGAAAAACCTCCCAGGCAGCCTTGCAGGAGGTGATGGATTCAGATCACCATTAGTTTGTGAAGTCAGTCATGTTGGAAGGTATAAGGACTACTTCTGGTTAGAGATTGGAATAGAATGAGAAGGGCTGTCAGCGGTCAGTGCAATCGCTGAGAGAAAAAAAGTTGAGCAGTTGAGCGACCTCATGCAGTAGTAGTAACATCCCTGCCCATGGAATGACATGATATTTAAGGTCTTTTCCAACTCAAACCATCCTATGATTGTGTGCTTATAGAAAGGGTGTGACATTACGCTTTGTGTTCAGGAGAGCAATAGTTTTTCTAGGGTACAGTGCCTGAAGTGGCAGATGAAGGAGGACATGGGGATCTCAAAAGTGAAAGAGGCCGTATGATTGTCACACAACAATTTCTTTGTGTTGATGACTTCTTACAAACATCTAACCCAAGGGCTGTCAAGTTAGCTGAAATGAACTTCATATCCACTGTTCGTAGTAATATTGTGAAAGCACTTATTTTGATGTCTTCCTGCATCAATTAAGCTGTGTTCTGTCCTTTCCTGTGTTTAAACTGGAGACCCACTGACATGTGTGCTGCTGGTGTGCAGATATAGATGGACAGAACTCATGGTACTGGATGCTTGGCACTGTCTGAACCTTTCTGGACCAGTCCCTCACTATTTTATTGCCAGGTCCACCAATCCTCCTATAAATTAGAGGAATAGCATTTCCATGACTCACCAGAGCACTTAATGGTGTGGAGCTGTTCAGATGCCCAGCAACAACACCATTGTTTTAGGCAGAGGGTATTTGAAGAATGAAGAGGTTTGACTGCTTTTCTACCATTTGACTTCATCAAAATTGGAGAGAGATGGTGAGATTATGCCTCTCCATGGAGCTTTTCAGTCCAGGATCTGAAGCAACTTCCAAGAATATCAGATTCCTCTGTCAAATGGAATTAATCTGAACATTAAAATTGTACCACGCTAGAGCTGTCAATTATATAAACACATAATTCTTGATAAAGAGGCCTCTGAACTGTCATCTTGACCTCTACTTGTTTAGATAATGTTTCACAAACCCTTAACACTCATCTGTCTTGGTCATATGCCAGCGCCATAAGCACATGTCCTTTCTGTGGTTACATGAGAAAACATGCTTTCCCTCACTGACCTGGTATGCAACCTATTGATTTGAGATTCTGAAAATCTCCCTGGCTTTTTAAAATATGAAGGTCAGGGAAGTGGTAAACCCCATAAAACAAATCAAAATCAAGGAAACAGGATCAGAAGAAATCCCAGCAAAAAGAAACATCCATTTTACGAAGTTGCATAGTCCAGCCTTCACCTCATGCAGAACTATACCCCAAAAATATAATGCTGTTATTTCAAAGCAACCAAAATTCTTGAAGTTCCAGCTTTGACAGTCCCTGGTCTGTGTGATGGTGGGTAGGGAGAACTGTCTATGGATATATAGTCCCCATTTATTGGCTTTTATCTATTTACTTATTTATTGCCATTTGTTTTATTTTCCCCTACCATGCAATACATTCTAACTCTGTGCAATTTTACCTTCTCATACTAGTACTTCTCTTTATGGAGTTACCTAAGTTCTTAACATTTGTTCATAGAATATGTAAGTTCAAAAACACAGAAATAAATTCCTGGTCCTGAATACTTTCATTTATATGTGACAGGTCACTTCTTCTGCAGAGTAAATACCAGGAAGATGGTAGGATACAGAAATATGGCACTAGTAAGTGTCACCATTGCTATCTGTTCTTCATTTCTCATTTAAGGAAACTAAAGGAATATCCCAGGAGGCCAAACTGACAAATAATGATATAAAACTCATTGTTTAAGGCAGTAGTAGAACAACTGCTTTGAATAAAATGAGATCTGTCTATGATTTTTCATTCCAAGCAAAAGGAAATCTATAGGCTCCATCAGATTTGGTTAGTTGCAGAAGCAGTTAAATCATGTCAAGCTCTTAATGTAATTTGAAACCTAACCACTGTGAGTTACCTACAAGAATTTCTAATCGACACCTTCCCCAGATAAGTGTTCACATCATATTCATGTCTTTGAATAAGCCTATGTTAAGACTGGAACTAGACTGGAAATCAGGACAACAAAGTTCCCTTCCAGCTTGTCACTTATCAACTGTAATATTGGAAAACAAATTTCTCCGACCATCTTCATTTATTCCCTGTCTCAATCCTGGTTACATTTATTTGGAGTTGTACTGTTTTTCAGTGGGGACTGTGCTGGGGCAAATACACACACAACAGTGGGATCTTCATCATGATGATGACCATTGGATGCCACTGAGATTCAGTTCATCAATAACAGACAAAGAAAATCTCCTGCCTCCCTCATTTCATCTTCTCCTCCATCAGAAATGGAGCAAGCAAATCAAGGAAACCAGGCTAAATAAGTGCTTCAGTTAAAAACAAAAGCTGTTTCTTCAGTTTTTGTACCATAAAAGGGATAAAAAAAAAAATATGGGAGCTCCTTAGATATTAAGGCTGGAGAATTTAAAATTCAAAGAAAAATAACCCCACCAATTTACCCTAAAAGAAGAAATTTCTGCAACTGATTATTTAAACTCTTCTCTGGACTTTGGTTTCCCAGCTTATTTCAAATGTTTATATCATATTTAGACGTCTTTCCATGGCCAAAACATGCCCTGGTTTTGATATTTTTTATTGTGTTTTATTTTTTTTTTTTAACATCTAATATATGTAGTGTCCTGTAGCCTGAAATACTAGCTCTTCTTAAGAAAAGGAAAATCTGGGGCATTTTAGTCAGTGTGTGAAAAAAATTTATTTTTGCTTTGTCTGGGGAAGCAAGAACTGAACACATGAATGCACTGTGCCCACTGGGGTCTGGCTGTACATTCATTATACAAGGTCAGGGTCTCACTTCCATTCCTCCTAGTGTAATTTAGGTAAAGCCACCACACAATGCATGACCTTTCCATGGGACAAGCTCCCTGTGTCCCTCCTGACATGCTGCAGTAAATTTGTGTGTAATTAAACATAGTGTTCCAACATGCTGGGTCTCCACGGCCATCTGGCCTCCCCTCTCCGTCTGACCTTTCAGACTGAATCCAGCACAGACCACCAAGGCCGGGAAGTGGCTAGTGCTGGAGAGTGGCACAGCAAAGTAAGGAATGTCTGCTCAGATTTAAACATGCTCCCCGCTGATCCATGTGGAATCAGGAACAGAAGTCATGGCTGAAGAGTAGGATTGCAGCTTTTCTTCTCAATGATGTTTCAGCTACACTTTGGGCACAAGATACATCCATGTCTCAGGTACAATGAGAATTCAGCTGGCAAAAAAATAAGTAGGGAAGACCAGGTTCTCCTCTAAGGAATTTGTTGTCTCAAAAACCACCTTTGGAAGGACTGAAGGCTCTTTACAGCAGGGTCCTCACAAGGTTACATGCGTGGTTGTTGGCCTGCACTGATCTAGTTATCTATCAGACAACAAAAAACCTCTTGGTCATGTAGGTGGGAGGAGATGGGGAATGGCCAGACTGAGAATCCAGCTACAAGAACATATTCTCTCCCACAGAGCAATACCTAAAATCAGAACTTGATCTGTAAGAAGCTGTGGAAAAATATAGGGATATGGTGCAATATGCCATGTTTAGAAATACAGCTGCTTTGAAAAAAAAAGAAAAAGACAAAAAGACAAAACTAAATGGTAATACTAGGCATTTAAAGGCATTCTCTGGAGGTTGTAGGTATTGTTCTGGAACAGCTACAAGAGCAGGTAAATAATTCACAGGACTTGGTTAAAAGACTGAGAGTGAACTCACCTATTTTCATCCCTCTACATCTATATTTGAATTAATTTTCAAGTTTATAATCAAAGAAAAGAAACTGAAAATTCCACACATCTGACCAGCCTGGACAGCTGTGCCAGGCAGAGGTTTCAGCCATCCAGATTTGTAATGAACTCTCAGAGAAATCCTACTCAAACTTCTTTATTTACCCGCATACCAGTGAGCACCATTGTGATGATATGCATAGATCTCAAAAGTCCTTAAGGGCCCTGAAAGTCAGGCTGTCTGCTCCCAGCTATAACAACCTCAGTATATTTAAGAGAAATGACCTCTTTGTGCTTCATTTTTTCTAATAGAAAAAAAAAAAAAAGACCATGTAACAAAATATGAAAAACTACATTCCTCTCAGTTACAGAAGGATATTGCCACCATGTCTGACTAGCATTGTCTGGAATAATTCAAAGTGTGAGAAGCCTAAAAATGAACAATTTTGAAATACCATTCCCTCAAACAAATAGTAGTGCAAATCTGGATACTTTCCTTGGAAGCATTTCTTTGCCATGACAGGCATTTAGGACTAAGATTAACTTCCTGTTAGTAAGAAACATCATTATCATGCTGCTTCTTTTCTGCATCAGGAATGAAGACACCACAAGGGAAAAGGCACTGCAAAGTACTTTCAGACCAGTCTCCATCATTAGAAACTCTGCTGTTTATCATCACCTTCTCTCACAGACAGCCTTAACAAGGAAGTGGCAGTATCTTAGGCATCTAAATGACCTTTTGGGTTCGAGATTTTCAGATGCACTCTATCAAACTTATTACTAAAATCTTATCACATAACCTTCCTTCTGCTTTGTCTTTATACTGATGTCATTAATTCTCAACCCCATCTTCCTTATGGCTCACGATCCCATTGTCCTCTAGAAGTTTCATGATATTTTCTCTGTCTTTATATTCCATTATTTTAATGGGGAGAGAAGTTAGATTTATAGGACAGTAATTGCCAGGACCAGGAGTAAGAAAAAGACTTATATTTTTGTAGGTCATCCAGCCATTTCTATTGCCAGTGTCTGAATGTTCCTTCCAGTATACGTTTCCCCATTTTGCTCAATTTGCCTTGAGGTCTTCTTAACTTTGGATTTTCCACCCTTTCCTTTGGGAGACCAGGACTTGATATACTTCACTTGATATATGTTGTGAGTTTTTATTTGCCTAATTTTATCGTATTATTCTTAGTTATGACCCCATGGATCATCTTAAATAACTCCTTCCTTCATAGGCAACTTTTTCTTCCATTTGTGAATTTATTTCCTGGCCTTTTAATAATCCTTTAAGAAAAATACAGCCTTTCAGCACCTACATCCTTGAGATATAGAGATGTCTCCATCTTTACTAGTTAGGGTAGTGCTTCCCTAAAACCACAGAACTTATCAAGGTAATTTCCTTTTCCTATAAATACAAAATACTTAAAATGGAAAAACTTTACCATACAGTGTAGGGGTGAGAGTGTTAGAAGAAAAAGCTTAAATGAATGGTTTTACAGTAACGTGGCCCAAAGCATTTAGGAAGCTTAAAACCATAACTGTGGAAATTCTTTGTTATTGCTTCCTTCCAGGATCTTTGGAATAGTGACCTCCTTTGAACTGGCCTCCTTAGTAAACTTCACTTGATCCTACACTGTGAATGATATGCTGCAACACTCTTCTAAAAGATAGAATCAAACCAAGGACCTGAAAAGAAAATTAAGAACTATTCAGGACTATTAAAGCAAAATACCTTCACTGAATCAAGCATTTGGGCTCTTTCTGTGCTGTCCCCTTCCCCCAAATTAGCTATTTTGAAGATTCTCTTATCAAGGCTCAGAAAGAAGCAAAGCTTTTGCTGGATGAAAAATCTGTTTCCTGCCCACTTTGAGTTTTAAGTCAATATTTTGCAATTTCTAAGGATCAAAAATATAGGATTTCAGCTCAATTATAGGGTGCAGGTTTGGTTGCACTTTGCAACTAAATCTTCAGTATCAATACTACCATCATATTTCTCATTATGCCACTGGGATGGAGTGAGGATTTCTTAGTTAATGCCTGTAAAGGACTGAGAAATGCTGTTTAAATGTTATTCTTATGAGCTCTTTGGTTTTTTGGACTAGTTTAATTTCTGTTCAAACTGTCACTAATACTTCCTTGACCTTTTGATTCAGCAGCAGCACCTCTGGCAAGAGAACTCACTTTCAAGGCTGATGATATTTCATCCATTTGATTTACCCCTGAGCCTGAAGCACAGGTGTTTACAATCTGAATTAAAGCATTGGAAAAAAGGGCTGTGGCATTAGTTTTTCAGCCCTGGTCAAAAAATCTGCAATAAAAAATTGTTAAAAGAAGAGCCAGAAAACAAAGTGTGTCTGTGTTGAGTCCTTCTTCCCAACATGCTCCTTTTGCAGCTTTTGAGGTGGGAGGAAGAGATGTAAATCAAATCCAAAGGAGTGTTAGATAGAGTAGAACTGACATTTGAAGCTGCAATACCTTAAAGTCAATATCATTATCTCTGATATTTACTGTAGCACACAATGCTTGGATGAAATGGTAAAGTTCACCCATTCTTCCTGTACACACCACATTGTCATATCTGCTATTACAGACGTACTCACACACACACACACACACACACACACATACACACAGAGAAATTAGAAATAGCTTCACCTAGATGTCCAGTGTAAACTTCCATCTAAGGACATCTGCTGCTCAGACTCCTCAGAAATACTGTGTTGGTGGGTGAGACACTTTTCGAACATGATTTGTCTCTTATATATATAGGTTATCTCACTTTAATGCCATTTCAAAACATAAACACTGGTACTATTTGGGATGAGTTGTTGGTGGAGAAGACTAAAATGCTAAAAACATAGTATCTGAAGGGGTCAGGTTGTGGGGACTTCTCAGGTGGGTGCAAGAAAACAAGAATTTCACTTTTACTAAGGCATTTGCCTTCAGACCATCGTGGCTTTATGTTTGTAGTCAATGGAAAGAAACAGCCAGCTCTGGAAACACACAGTTGGGTCAACTGAGGTGTGTATCTCAAGATGTGATGAATCATGCTCAGGAAAGGATTATTTCTCTCCACTGACCATAAAGAGAGTCTAGCATAACTAGTCCAGACTTTGATGTCTCTCTTTTGGCCTTCAAGTTTAGGACAGATGGGTCTCATCCTAGGTATTTTTTTTAGTGTGGAAATACTGTAGATCTTTAATATGGGGAAAAAGGAAAGTATGGGACCAAGAACTCCTGCAAATTTTTCCTAGCTCTGGAGTGATCTTTTGCAAACTTAGGCACTGAAATCATTGAGTTATTTCTAAATATAACCATCAATTTTCTACTTTGCCAATGGAGTCTGCTGAGTGCCCCTCAAGACTTCCAGAGGAAAAGGTTCATTCATTTAACCACTGGACCACTGCTGCTCATGTCACAAAAGTGTGTGTGAGTCCTCCTTTCAGTGATGAATACTTCTTCCCACTTACTTTTTATGTCTTTAGACAACAGACTGTTATCTCTCATAGTGAATGCTGTCTCTTTTAATGCAAATCTCACCTTGACACCTCATGTGCCTCCACTGAACTCAAAACTTGCTTCTGCAGACATGCAAGTCACAAACCAAGATTTCAGAAAATCTCTGGTGTCTCAGATGCTCACATCATACTATTGACACAATTTTGTCTCAGAAAATATCCCACCAAGTGGAATAGTCCAAACTTTTGTATGTTGCTACTGCTGCTGTCAGCGGGTAAAAAGGCTATGAGGAAACTTGTGGACTATAGTAGGGATAGGGTATCAATGTCCTGACTTATGTAGACTGAGAGCAAATTATCCTGGTGATTAAAGGAAATTACTGGGACAAGGATTTATTTGAGCAGATAGGAATTTTATGGATATTTCAAGGGATGCCAGTGTTTCAAGGTGCCAGGATACTCCATACTCCAAGTGATTAAGGTTGTTTCTTCCAAGAAATTAAAAAAAGAGGAAAAAAAAAAAAAAAAAGAAAAAAGCCACCCACAAAAAGAGCCTTCCCTCTGGGTTCTCAGCTTCATTATTAATAAATTCAGAGTTGCCTCCCTGAGAAATGACCACCAAGATGACGTAAACTGTCTTGACTTCAAAAGAAATCCTGCTCATTTTCATGCCTTTGTAATTTTACATGAATTAAACACTTTAATGTGATCAAGAGGTGCATTCATCATGTATGGCATTATCTTGGGAGATGAAGGTATTTCCTTTTTTTCCTGTTTTCTTGATGGAAATATTTCCCCTACTTTGCTGTTATCTGAAGGTTTGGCCTTCAAGAATAATAATTTCTATTACTCTAGCACAGCCAAAGTGGAAATAGCAAAAGATATAGAGTAAAAGAGAAGACAACACTGGAAAAAAAAAAAAAAAAAAATCCTGCCAAGCACCTTCAATTTTTTAGAAGGGATTTGAAAAGCTGTCAATTTTCTGCTCATCTTCCACAGCTGCTTGCTGACTAGTTCTCTGTACCTCTAGCCACAACAAGCAATAATAACGAAGTTTTCCACTTCCTATTTCTTTTCCTGAGCTTCTCAAAAGTCTTGACTAAATCTGAACCTGGAAGCCTGGCATCTGGGAAAGCTAGATAGGCTTTGCTATGAATTCTTGGCTGTTTTCAGAATTCATTATTCAAAGACATTCTCTTGGATGACAGGAGTTGACTTTTTATAGGACAGAGAGCCAGGGCTGGAGTAGACTTGTTTTTCATGACAGGGAGCATAACAAAGTGTAGTGGAAAATGGTGTTACCTGCCTTAGACACATCAACTCCAATGAAAAGAAAATGGTCAGACCTCCTTTTCTTTTCTGGTGATACTAGTGCTTACACAGGTGCTCTTTCCCCAAAGTCCCACGATCTCAGTTTTTAATTTAAGGATCTTTGCTTGCTTTAAGCATGTGCTAAAGGCTGAGCACCAGTTTACTCTGTCCTTGTTTTCTCTTATCTATTTATAAAACACTAAATGGTTTTCTGTACCGCTAAGAGTGCCTTCCAGCTTTGACTCATCTTCCACACAGCAGAGTTTCTCTTACTTTCTGCATCACAGATTCCCTTCAAATCACACTTGAATTTTAATTTTTCCCTGAAAAATGGGACTACACCTGGAGTTTCTGAGACTCAATTTATGTTTAATCTGTTAAGGATGCTCCACTTTCTCACTGCCCCCATCTTTAGGGAGCTGATATTTCATTCACCTGATGTGTGACAATTTTTAGCTATTCTGGGACACTCATTGCTTGGAAACTGCTCTGCAAACTGTTTTGTATTTTAAAGTTCAGATTAATGTATTCCTGTCAGGCCCCTCATATGATATCATTTTACTTGTATGGAATGCAGTCTTACTGCAATTAGTCCATCACGTCCAACTGCTGACAATCCTATTGACCCACTGTGGAAGTCTTAAATAGTTTTACAAAGGGTGGGAATTCCTGACTAAGAAATCCATGGAAGGAGGAATGTGGTATGGCCATGCAGTTCCTCATGCAGCTCCTGATGGAGTTATGGAAAGCAGAACCCAAGTTACAGGCAATGGAAGGTTTCTCTACGCTTGCCCAGGCACCCTCCAGCCTAATCCCAGCACTATGTTCCTGCTTCTTCAGGGTCTCTTCCCCAAAAAACAAGAACCAAGACCTTCAATTTTTGTGTTGAGACTAAAGCCCACGCATAATACCAAACTTTTGGAATCACTTGTCTGAAACTGCTTTCCTCAGAAAACTGTTCTCTTCAGAACACTCCCAAATCCCCGTGTGTGCTCCAAATAGAAAGGAGAAAGAATGGGTGAACATTCAAACAGGGTCTCTGAGCTCATCCTGTAGCCCTTCCTGTACTGAGTTAAAGGTTTGAGAAAGCTCTTCCCATTTCTTTTTTTTTTTTTTTTGGACAACATGTATTACTTTGCCAAAGAAGAATGAGACACAACAAAAGTGAGCCACAGGAGGGCTCATTACTTTCTAAAGCCAGCGCTGAGCTGAAGAAAAGAGACTGAGAGGGCCAGCTGGCTGATGTTTGGAGACAGGAGAGGGCAAGGAGTGCTAAAAGACTCACCAGTGAACAAAGATCTAGTTCACCAGGATGTGTGGTTTCCTTAATAGTATTTTAGGTGACCTTTGCATTCTGTGACTCAGTTGCCCTACCCAAGAAAAAAAAAATCAAGGCAAAGATATTTACTGGGCAATATAACTGCCTCAAAACAGATCATAGCCTTGAGGAGCATATTAGCAGCATGATAGCTCCCAGTACTATGAGGCCTTGATTCCAATTAAACCCATATCCTATGGAATTTAGTGGGAATATCATTGGTGTGCCTTATATGGAATTCAATAAGGTTTATAGTTAATAAATCTATGTGAAAAGGGGCTAATAAATAAATTATTGAAAAAAAAATCTGGCTTTCACAGCCAGAAAAGGGCCCCAAAACAATCCAGAATTTTAGCTATGAGAAATGCAAAAAAAGGATTTTGTAGATAAAAGACAAAAATGCACCTTTGGCAGCATTTTATTTACCCATTTAATTGATATTCACTCTCTAAGCTGATGCATTTTCATATCAGAGTGGGATGATCTATTGCTTAGCAAACAAAAATGATCTAAAGTAGAGATGGAAGAGATCTACAGGGACAGATTTTCAAGCAATTTACATGCACTCTTATATATACAAAATATGAGCACCGTTGCACACATAACTACACATGCAAGCCTGCATCAATGCATATGCAAATAAGGCTATTGTGCAGGGTATTATGCCCAATCAGCGATTCAATTGGTGCAATTAACCAATTTCTACACAGAACTCTTGTAACTGGGCAGGCAAATTAATGCAACTGCATGCAAAGCTTACACCAGCATTTGAGTACCTAAACGTTCTGTGTCTCTAGCCCATTAAATAAGGGTCTGTTTTAATTAGACTGTGTAATTCAATCCAGACCAGATCACAGTGTACTTGGGAGTCCAGTAAATAGAAACAGAAACATATTTTCTGCTGTGCTTTGTCATTCAAAGATACCATGAACAACCCCCTCTGTCCTGCCCCCCCTCCCCCTTTCTCTTGGATTATGAAATTCCAATCACAGGCTCTCAGACTTTAATACTGGAAAAACATTTCTCCTGATGTTCAGGCTTAATTTTCCCTCACTTAACTTAATCTTATATCCTCTAGTCATCCTCCCACTCTAAATACCATCTCCCACAGAACCGCAAAGTGGCTGCTGTGTTTGTTTAATTCAATTACAATATTTCTAGGAAATGAATTATTCCTGTGTGAAGAAAACAGGAGATGTAGAAGGGGGTCCACTTCCATGGGTCTAGTTGATGACAAGAGTCCTATTTTGACAAGTTTTGACAGGGTCCAGTTCAAGCACAGTTAACCTTGAGTGACACCACTGAAATAATTATACCCTAAAATTTTCCTCAGCTCATCTCAAAGCCAGGCTCAAATAGGTCCTTCCTTGTGGATGGAAAAAGTAAAGCACAGAAGAGGAGGTACCTTCCATGGAGTTTCATTGTAAATCAGTAACCAAGAAAGAATAAAGTCTAGATCCCCTGAGATCAAGGACAACAACAAAATCCAGTGACTGAAAAGATTTTCCAAGAAATTATATCCAAAGCCCCTGTTCTTCAACTGGACCTAGACTGGAAGGTCACTGCAAGCTTAGACTGTGTGAATAAACAGTGGACTGATCTCCGAATTCATCATGGGAGTCCTTAAATTGGTACTATTCTGCCCTGAGGGCTGCAAAATCCCAGAGTTGCTTTGTTTGGAAAGGGATCATTTGATCCAAGCTCCACTTCAGCAGTGTCAGCTGGGATCAGGGTCCCTTCCTTAACATACATATACATATACATATACATATACATATACATATACATATACATATACATATACATATACATATACATATACATATACATACATATACATATACCTATACCTATACCTATACCTATACCTATACATATGATTTTTTTAGTTTCAGTCCTTTGATAAATGTGTTTTCTGTAAGTATGGGATGCTTATTTTGTTAATGCAACTGTGCCATGACAAAAGGGAGAAAAATTAAAGCCTTCAAAGGTAAAAAACTTGTCCAGCTGCAAAGATGAGGTTCATCTATGGCTTTTCCTTATATTTGGGATGTTATTAAACCAGTATAAACTCAGTGGTACACCACTGAGTTAAACCCTTGTCGCTACAAAACCTGCTTTAGCTAATGGCTTAAAAACATTCTGCTTTATCAGGCTTATGTAATATTATGCTCTGCAGATCACATATCTTCCAGCTGTACTAGAAGCACTTATTCTATGTTCAAGGTCCCCTTTCCTATATATCTAACAGCACAATAATGAAGAATTATACTGAGTTACTAAAATATTAGAGAGAGAGAAGGAGGGAGAAACACATTTTTGCAATGTTTTGAACTTAGTGTCACTGGGATTTTTTTAATGCCTAAGAGGCAGAGTAATTTTGCTCTAGTTCCACATTAATTCCTGCACAATATGCATTGGGGATATTATTTTTTTACAAGACATTTTAAAACCAGGCCTGAAAACAAGCAAAATCCATTACTGACTTACAGTAAATTCCTAAAGGATTCTCTGTACTTCTGTTCCTACTTCAAAATGGCTATACACACACACACACACAAACAGATTCAGCAAACGTGGCAGTATATTTTAAGATTAACTACCCTGAAGAAAATAAGACAAGAAACAGTAGATCCCATTCAGTAAATTTATTGTACTTCCTTAATTTCCAAACCTCAAAAGAACAATGGGCACTTGCAGTGCATGATCATTTTTAATTCCTAGAAAGTGATTTAAGATGGGAACATTCCTAATTGTGACTTCCAACAAACAATTCAAACATGGCCCTGTTCCTAGATTTGAACACTCTGGTAAGATTCTAGCTTTGTTGAGGCTCTATACTTAATATGAAATAGAATTAAACTTTTAAAACTATTCTTTGTCATGAAGCCAGGAGATGTTAGTAGCTGAATTGTATATTTGTTACAATACAAATATATAGGCATATATATGAATAAATACATAAAATATGTATACATATATAAAATATGTATACATATATAAAAATGTATATACACATGTTGTATAATACTGCAGTAATGGCAAAGACAAGCAATGAAAAAGGTTTCCCTTAAAGACATAAAAGAAAAGGAAACAGTGAAGGAAGAGATACAGTGTTATATTTCCCAGCATTATGCATGGTAAAAAAAACCTGGAGAACTTTCTCAGATGTCGGCACAGAGTGTACAAACCATGCCTGTTGAGGCTTTTTCTTGGGATTAAAGGGATTTGGATCAGATCCTAAGGAAAGCTGTGGCTGCAGAACTGGGAAACAAGTTGGAAGGCTGGTGAATGAACTTCAGACCTTCAAAAGCATGAGAATGAGGAGATGACTTTGCATACCTGATGGCCTGAATGCTAAAGAACCCCACAACAAAACAAGAAAAAAGCAAGCTACAAATATCACAAAAGTTTTTATTATCTAGCAAAAACAGTTTTGCGCCTGTTATTTGGAAGCGCTGTAAGTTCTGCAAAGATACATGCAGGTGAGAACAAAATGGCACAACTATTTAATGTCAGCACTGTCTAATTCTTATCCCATGTGATTTGGCTTAGGTTGAGGATTACCCAGGTAGCTGAATTTGCAGTCAGACTGCCACGGCTCTTTGCTAGCTGTCAGTAGTCAGGACAGTGAACAGCAGACTTTACCAGCACAGCTCATGCTCAGAGAATGAAAGGCATGGTAGATATCTGGGATTACAGATGTGAAGATGAGGCCAAGAGAGTTAGTTTTTCAAGTCTTGATTGCAGCTTTGGACACCCAGATTGAGTGTTCTAAAGACACTGGTTGTCCTGATTTCCCTCTTGGCTCAGATTCCCATTGCTTCTCAGAATCTCACATTTTCTTTTCTCTGCAGTTGTTTGTTTGCTCCCTTCATCTCAAGTGTCCCTTTTTAAAGATTGCAAACCACCTCAACAGATATTGCTCAAATTTTTCAGTCTGCCATAAGTACAGGAAAATCTCCAGGGCTGGGACTTGGGAAGCTGCCAACCTTTTTTGCTCTAATGTCCACAGATGGGCCAAGAGGAGACCTTATACGAGGAAAGGCTCTCTTGGATCCTTTGTCACACCACTCAGTGCTCACCCAAGGGATTGGGAGACACAACACGTCCAAAAATATATGCACATATATAACCTCTCCCTACTTGCACATTTCACACTAAACCAAAGTTCTGGAGATTAGAAGAAGCAGCAGTGAATTCAAGTGGCAACAGCAGAATAGAAAGGCATTTTGATGTCACAGGAAAGATTTTTGCTCTCTCTCCTACTACTTCCCTGTAATGTTTTATTAATGTACAAGCAAAATCTAAACAGCCACTGAGATTTCCCCATCAAAAGCAGGGGAGGAGGAAGACTTCATCTCAGTTCTATTTTTAAAGCATGAGAAGGAGGGGGGATGTGATTTTATATTTAGACTTTTAGACAAAGAAAGGGAAGATGGAGCGAGTAAAATGGTACCTTCAAAGTACATCCTAGGTTAACATGATGCTGATTGTGCTTCCCCTCAGTCTTACAAAAATAAAAGATCCCTGGCTTATTCTATAAATTGCTGAGTCGTTTACATATAAATGACTCCTCTCTATTTAGCCACCTCCTCATTTTTTTTTTTTTTAAACTTTGGACTTTGTATCATCTCCATCTATTCTACCAGACAATAAAACAGCTGAACTCATCACCAGAATTTATGGGCTAAGAATTTGCTCTGGTCACCAGCCTAGGGCAATGCAACACAAAGACATTCAGTTAATCTAAAAAGAAGGTACACTAGTATGTGATAAGACAAAATTAAAGAGAATTATTTCCAGGGATAATTCTTCTATGATTACAGATATATGCCTTATATGGGCATGGCCTTGTACAAACAGTTGAAGCTGGTTTTGTTGGGCAGATCTTTTGATGTCCTGTGTCCAATTTTATTGGGGAGTAAGGAATGTGCTGCTCTGTAGAAGCCAAGTTGAAATCTACAAACTGCATGGAGTTCCTGTGGGACGTGTGCTCCTGTGCTGCCTTGTCCAGCAAAGTGCAGTAGAGTAGGAGGTTTAATTCTGGTGTCTGAGGTGTGTATTACAGCCACACATCTGTCAGCATGCTCTGGCTCCCCAAAAGGTCTTTGAGTACAAAGCCAACACGCTTGTGAGAAAGTCAACATGATCACTAGGGTGTGTGTCTGTGTGTCCAGGCACTCATGGATACACACTGGCTCACACATGGTTATGTCACACTGTTCGAGTGTGTTTTGCCTTGTTTGAAAGTCTCGGTGAGAGTGTATATATCTGCCTTTAAAAATTGCATTGCCGCAGCATATAAATATTTATATATGTAACTGTCATAAATCTGTCAGCTTGGCAAACGTATGAGTCGCCAAGGTAACTTTGGGAGATTTTTATTGAAGAACTCATAAGCTGGAGTTGAGGAATAGCTGAAAGAAATGAGAATTAATGGCTACTCAACATCACTATCATAAAGTTAGTTAACCCAAGTTCTAGAAAATGAAACAGTGAGCATGTTGGTAACCACAGCCACAGTTTAAGTACACCAGATTTGCAAAAAAGTTTAGTATTTTGACTAAAACTAAATCAGGGCACTAGGTTAATATACTGTGTACTGCTGGGGAACCCTGGGCAGGCAAACATGGAAACTAAAGGCTGTTGTCCTCCTGCACTACACTAGGAATGCTTTTGGAAGAGCTGGAAGAATTTTCAGTTGGTTTGTGAATGTGTGGCAACTTACCAAAAATCCTTCAAAGAGAAAATATCTCTTAATTGAAACCTCATTTACATGTAGACAAGTAATTTCTTGTGATTGTACAGTTTTTTAGAGGCATTTGGTGATGAAGCTGGCTTTGCTAAGTTTTGGTTAAAGTCAATGCAGCAGCATGATATTGCAGAGATGTTACCAGAAACTGAAAACACCTTTTCCTGAGGGCTTGTCTACACAGGAAAGTCTTTCCAGAGAAAGCTGGTATCCTGCTGTCAGCTGGAGTAGAGTTAATTTTCTTTCCTGTGGTTCATATAGCGCTTCTTCTTGGACTTAGTATGAAAATAATGTTGACCACACAGCAATGTTTCAGCTGTTGCTTACTGGTGCTCACTCTGATCAAGGACCTTCCAGAGTCCTGAGCTCTGCCAGCAAGCAGAGGCACGAGAAGGTGGGAAGGAGCATGGCCAGGAGAGCTGAGCCCAACTGGCCACAGGGTTTATCCATACCACAGATTGTCAAGCCCAGTATATAAACATAGAAACTGTGGGGAGAGCTGGATGGGGTGTCCAGACAATCCTATGGCTGGACATCTGTTGGTGAATGTTGAGAATTATTACTACTACTACTACTACTACTACTATTATTATTATTAATTAATTTATTATTATCATTATTATTACCACTACTACTAGTAGTAGTAGTAGTATTTCTATTATTATTACTATTACTATTGTTATTGTTTTGGGGAGGTTGTTTGTTTTGTTTTGTTTGGTTAAACTTTCTTTATCTCAAACAAGTTTTCTCACTTTTACTCTTTTGATCCTCTCCCCCCTGCTGCAGGGTTTTGGGAATGTGCAAGTGGCTGTGTAGAGCTTATTGCTTATCCATGAGAGCTGGCCAGTGTTTTTTAACTTGTGGCCCACTGGCCTCTGTTGGGTCACATAAAAAGCATTTCATAAGGCTTAGTGTTCCTGAAAACTGATTTGATAAATAATAATAATAACAGTCCTTCTACATTCTGTGGGAGGAAATAAGACAAGAGACTATTAAAAAAAATAATTAAAATACATGCTTCCACTTCAAGTGCACTATCCCTAACAGCACACTTTTAAAATCTGCCAACACAACTGGTGTTGGGTTGTTTTACAGCACTGAATACAACAACGAACACAGGGCTATGAATACAACATTGAGCCATGGATCTTGTTTGCAGAGGAGATGGGTTGTTAAAAATTTGGAGCAAATCTTCTACTATTTGGAAATTAGCACAGTGATATGCAAAACCAGCTATTTGCACCCTGAGAGACTGTGCAGGGACTCACCTCTCCAAAAACACTTCTAAGTCTTGAGGAGACCTCTGCAGTGGTGCAGATACAACTACATGTACTCAATTAATTTCCCTTCTATTTTTTAAATTTATTTTATTTTAGAAGGCATTTATTAGGATGCCTGTTCTGTGTCTAAACACTAATCGCTGCAATGTCTCACAGGCACCCTTCACTTTTGGTTTCAAGAACCACTTCAATTTATTAATTTTAAGTACGTGTTCTTCTTGATGTCTTGACTTTGGGTAGCAAAAGAGAAATCAAGAAACTACATTGCTATGTACATATATATATATATATATATATATATATATATATGCATGTACATGTATATGTGTGTGTGTATACATATGTATGTACAGGAATTTTTAAGGATTTAAAGAGCACAGTTGCCTGTCTCAAATACTGACAAGGCCAGTAGGAATGAAGCTGCCATAAGACAAGTCACCTCAGTGGGAACTTGAGATAACCACTGGAGGAAGGAATTTGTGACAGGAAGGTGTTAATTCCAGGCCTGGAGGAAGCAAGAGCTGTTTAGCACATAAGGGTTAACACACCTGGCAATAATTCCCTTTGTGGCAAAGTGTGGGAAAGGAAACAATGGTTCACACCCATGTCACCCCCAGTAATGGGCACAGCAACTGAGACCACACTATGAATTCCTGGAATTTGGACTGTGTAAAAGTAGTGCCTTTGAAGAATGACTCCAGACGCCCATCATCAGGAAGTTCACAGTGAAGAAGATTAGGGGGACGCTGATGGATCTGTGGTTTGTGACTATCTTCTGCCTTATCTCTCTTTCTGTGTCTCTTCCCCCTCGCCTCGTCCTCTTTTCTACTTCCATCTCTCTACCTCACATTTATTGTTAAATAAAACCCATTTGACATGCTTTTGCATATAGTCTCATTTTCTCCTTAATTTTGGGCAGGGTCATCTTTCACTAATCAGATGGATCATGACAGTATTTGTACGGATGGATGTATGGAGTTGTGTTTGTATGTACACCCATATTCATCCACTAGCACATTACACGCCCGCACACAGAAAGAATATTTCTACAAGTTTGAGTCTAAGGAAAAAGCTGTGATGGGCTGGAGAGTTGTTTGTAGCTGGTAAGAGCCTTCGCTCTGGTTGGGAGCAGGAAAAGAAACCCAAGGATGCAGGAAATCTCCTTTGTTTTCTCCCAGCAGTTTCCTGAGCTGTGGACAGGTCTGCACTTCAAGCAGTGAGTTTGCCTCTGGTGACTGCTAAACCAAAACACAGCCATGAGGGACAGATAGCAGGGCAATGCCAGAAGTCTCTGGGATCATGACACTGTTCTCCACTGGGCTTGCAGGGAGTAAATATCTTTCCTGCTGGCCTGGTCTGTCTGTGTGAGCAGAGCCTGCCTCTACAGCACTGCTGTACAGAGCCTCACATGGGAACTGCTGGTCAGCAGGAGAGAAGAACTTCTACATCTGAAAGCACCTTTCATCTTGATTTCCATCAAGTGAGGCTTTCTTACTATTTGTCAGACCTCTACCCCATGCTTTCCTTCCTCAGGAATGACTGGCCTACCATTATTTGCACATAAGAGACTATCTTGCCAAATGGGGAGCATAGCAGAGTTGGGGGAAGCAAAGAGAGGATGCCTCCTGCCTGCCTTCTTTGCATCTCACAGGAAAAGATTTCCTATTTCTCTTTGATGGAAAAGAAAACCAAGCCCCAGACCCCACCTCTGAAAAAGCAGAGGCTGCAAGTTTTCAGACAGAAACTGAGCAGTGCAGCATTATATCAAGTTCGATTTATGGCATCCCAGAGTGCAGGACAATTCCTGAAAACACACTCACAGTCAGGAAAAGTGACTCTGTAATGCCATCTGGGCTTTCCATATTTTATTCTCTCTCTCTCTCTCATAACATTGCCAGGTTGAGTTTGTTAAGTCAAAAATATTTTTTTTTCATTTCCAATTCAGCTCTGGCACACTCCCCCTAAGGATGGGTCATGCATTATCTAACTCTTACATCACCTTAGAAGAGAAAGAGTCTGCCAAAAAAAAAAAAAAAAAAGAGCAGTTTGATCGTTTTCATCCTTACACATTGTCTGTCACCTTGCAATCCTATGGAATTTCTTTCAGACAGCAATGTGAGGCTACATAAAATACTGCTTTGAACCTATTTCACCCAGAGGAAATTTTTGCTATAAGACATACAAAAACCACAAGAATTGGAATTTTTTTTTGCGGATGTTTTACAATTAAGTTGCATAAACCTATTATTTTAATTTTTTAATATTATAAACAGCTCTCTAAACAGTATCTAAACATATTTAAGTCTGAAAACTGTAAGACTATATCAAAGGTAAACTGAAAAATTTATTTTACTGTGCTGAAACAACAAACATCTGTTATACTAGCAGGCCTAAAAGATATCATTTTGGTCAATGCAAAGATTTTAACATATTATTCCAGTCATAAAAATTAGAAACAAGAAAAAATAACTAATTATTTTCTGCTACTTGTATTAGTTCAGTGTGGAACCATGAGAGGAATGAGAAGGAATCAAGGTTGGAGCCCGGTAGGAAAAAAAAAAGTAATTTCTTAATTAAAAATTATGACTGTAAGTTTTGTTGTCTAGAATTCCCTACAGAATAGCTCAGATCTTCTTCACTGTGACTTCCAATAGCTACTTAGAAAGCTGGCCTCGACATCAGTACAATTATGATCTTCCTGGCTAGCTACAGTGAAGCAAGAGGCGTCTCTTTGTGCATTGAGCCTTTAATTAAGAAATAATAAATGAGATCTACCCATAGTTCTGTGTGTCAGGCTTTGGCTTAGGAAATATAAAGACTGAGGAGCTGTGATTCATGTTCAAATATAATGCATGGTTAGGTAACATCCAAAGTGATCAGAGAGGGGAGCCAAGGTCCTGATACAACCCAACCATTCATCACTTATCAGCTCTAACCTCTTGACAATCAGAGCACCCCTCCCTCCTTTGGTAATAGGTTAATTAATTACCAATTTAGAAGTAATCTTACAAATCAGCTGTTGCCCTTGATAAGAATTAATTGCAAATACTTTTTGGGGAGGAACATATTAAATGGACCTTTCTTTAAAGAAAATATCATCAGGAAGCAGATGAGGAGCAAGACTCTTTGAGTGGTTTCAGAGATAGGAGGATCTGAATCCTCTTCAGTGGGGACGTGGATGACAACAGAACTCATTAATTTTATTTATTGAAGAATTACCAAGATCGTGATAAAACTGTTCTAAGCTCATTTAGAAGCCTCCATAGCCCACCCAAGTTCAAATCCTTCTGAAACAGACAGTTCACCCACCCCTCCCTCTGGTGGGGTATTTAAATGCAACCTAGCTCACTTTCCACTGACATTAGCTTAGATTTTTATTTACCAGAAGTATGTGGACATGATGGAGTGAGTCCAGAGGAGGCCACAAAGATGGAGAAGGATGGAGAATCTCTTGTGTGAAGACTGACTGAGATCTGGGGGTGGTCACCCTGGAGACCAGAAGGCTTAGAGGGAGAATTTATAGAAATTTCCAGTACCTAAAGGGAGCCTAGAAGAGACCTTAAGAGGGATTTTTGGCAAGGCCTGGAGTGAGAGGATGAGGTGGAATGGCTTTAAACTGATAGAGGGCAAGTTTAGATTAGCTATTGGAAGGAAGAAACTTTTCCCTGTGAGAGTAAAGGAACACTGGAACAAGCTGCCCAGAGAAGTTGTGCATGCTCCATCACTGGCAGCATTCAAGGCCAGGCTGAAGGAGGAACCTGGTCTAGCAGAAGGTGTCCCTGCCTGTGGGCAAGGGGGTTGGAATGAGATGATCTTTGAGGTTCCTTCCAATCTAAATCATTCTATGAACCTATAAACTTGGGTAGGACTCCTGTGAATAAAGTTTGTATATCTGGAAGATAGATGTCTAGGCTTTTCCTTCAACCAGTGGAAATCTCTTCTGCTTGTTCACATGATGAAATGTGAATGTCAACTGTAGGGTGAGATGAACTGTGATGAAAAATTCAGCAACTGGCCTGTTTACCTACCCACAGAATCTAAACCAGCCTTGGGTCACATGAAGATGTATGAAGATTGTAGGCAGATGACTCTTTTTGGATAGCATTCAACCTGATCTTTTTACCACTCATAAACTTTTTCTGCTGTGCTGGTGACATTAGAGGGAATAGTGGAAAACAGGTACCTCCCAGAATGTCTGCTTTAGTATGGAAACCCTCTTGCAAGTACTCATTTTCTCTGTGGAGCACAGAGGTTGCTTAGAGATATAGGTAGTATGATGTCTACACATGATGAGATGAATCCCAGCATTGATAGTCCCAATTTCTGCCAAGTTTCTTTAAATAAATAACTTGGGCATTTAATGTGCTTGAAAAATACTTCTATTGGCTTATTTCACCGTGTTGATGCTGAGATCTCATCATAAATGACCACAAGCACAGAGTGATCTTAGCACAAACATAAATGCAAGTCATCAGGACAGAAGCTGATGTCAGACTGAGTATAATACTGAGTTCCAGAGGCAGATCTTAAAAATGTCAGCTTCTTCTAGCTTTCAAAGGCTTTGAAACTGGAGACCGAACCCATCAAAAAAAGCAGGTGCCACCTATAGAGATTTCAGTGATCTAGGTCTAAACTGTTCCAGAGTTGGAAGGGCTTTTCACAAGTAGAGTAGTCTTCTCTAATAAGAATTCAAACTCCCTGGACCTCCTGATGTTTATCCATTACTAGAAAAATATATGCTTCATTTCCCATTCCCATTAACATGGATAGCTGTGGCAAAGGTGGCTGAGAACCAGCGGGTTTATAGATCTGTAGCCATATGAATTATCAGCAAGATGCTTCAAAGCCACTGGAGTCCGATATTTACATCTCCTGCACAGAGCCATCATGAAGTCTATGCATCACTTGAGTCCTACCTAAGCACTCAGCCAGGCTCTGCTCCCTCATATCCTGTGCTGCAAGGAGATCAGCCCAAACTCTTGTAGCCATCAGCAATGTCTGGCTCAAATTTTCAGGAAAAAAAAAAAAAAAGACTTTTTTTTTTTTTTTTTTTTTTAAGTTGAGAGTATGTTTATTTCTTAGGACAACTAAATAAACAAAAGGAGTGGCATATAGTAAAGTCTTATACCTCAGTATTATATTCTCTCACTGGGTAATTTTATTCTAATTTTTTTCTTTCTGTCACATTTTGGCGTTTTGTTGGTCAGAAAGAACTGAAAATACTTGCAAGAAAAATCTGCTAACAAAGAAAATCCCTCAACTTTCACAGAGAAAATTGAAAGTAAAATCTTCAAGAACAAAATAATAATATAATATTATATAGTCTGAATAATAATAATAATAATGATTCAATAATTTTAAAAGAGGACATATTCAGTGAATGTCACTAGAAAATTACATTTTGCTTTGAAATTGTAGTTCATAACTAAAGGGTGAATAAATGTAGTATGATGAAGAGAAAACTAAACAGTTTAAATTCAAGATTTTAAAACATATTCACCTGAATTTTTGAAAATGTTTACTTGCCACATTTTCCCTATTTCACTTCTCATCACAACTGAAACAAAAACATAAAATCAAAAATTATCTCAAAAATTCTTCTCCACTGAGGGAAAAAAATAATTTCCCACCCAACTCTGACATGCCACTTCCCAGTTTCAGATATATAATTAGAACAACATTATTTATCCATTCTGCTGCTAAGGAAGATTCTCCTTTAACTCAGTGGTAGGGGATGATCTTTGTGCTGCAGGAAAACCCAGTTTTTGTACCTCCCTGTCACCATGAATTTCTAAGTGGCCACAGAAAGAAGTGTAAGAAATGCCAAGAAGTCACAGACACCAAAAGGTTTGTTACAAGAGCATTTGCTGCTACAAATATGAACAGCATTGTTTCAATTTCTGGCATTTTGGATCCTCAAATGTTCTCCCTAGAGCCATGCAAACCTGTTGTTGCCAGAAAAATGAATGGAAACTAAGTTTCTTAGGTGGTGGTGTTTGCTTCTTTTTTAGCTCAATCAACACATGGGGCTGAAATTTGGAATATGTTTAGAGATTTCTTAGATTTTTTGATATCTATACATGCAAGAAAAAAAAAAAAAAAAAAAAAAAAAAAGGTAGGTCTCAGATCCAAGAAAACGCTTTATTAGTTCTTGGGCAAGATTCAGAGGTTTTTTTCAAATTGGGAAAACTCTGCCAGTGAAAGCCAACATCTTTATGAGTCTCAGAGCAAACAGGGATGTGAAATTAAAAAAGAGATTTTTTTTTATTTTTATCTATGAACCTGTCCGAAACAGGAACACAGCCTTCTCTGAGTAGAAGCCCTAGAGATTCACAGTCCCTACTAACCCTTCAGCCCTGCGCAATCCTCACCAAATAGATGTCATACATCATTTCTGAAACTCAGACTGCAAATGGGAGCGTTTCCTAGAGGCAGGAGTAAATGACTCCCCTGATATCTCTTTCTCATATATGGCATTCCACCACCTATTGTCCACTCCGTATGCTTCCTTCTTCCTGGTAATACCCCCAAGAGATGGCTGATGTCCCGCAAAATAACCAGAGAATGCATCTTTAATTGGGTCCAGAAGAAACTTTATTACCCTGTAGCTAGCTTCTTTGGTTTTTTCTATAACAAATTATCCTAATGATCTGACCCAGGACCAGATGTTAATTGCAATGGAAAGTAATCAATTTCCTTTACTGAGCGTGAACTCATTTGCAAGGTTAGTCAGTGAGCAGATATGGAGTTCTTAATGAGGCAAGAACCTAGCAGACCTTCTGGGTTCCTTGTGTCGATTCCAGGTTTACTGCATTGCACCCATTTTCACTCTACCCTTCTTTAGCCAGGCCACCCTATTAAAAAAAAAAAAAAAAAAAAAAAAGGCAAAAAACCCTGCAATCTGTCTCTGATCATTTGGTAAAGGATGGAAAAAAAAAATAATGATGCAACAACCAGAGCCATCTGAGAGCAGTAGATTCTGAGAGACAAAATCACCCTCTGTATATATAAAAATAAAAATAATAAATATGTAAATCACACGGGAAATTATGGCTAACGGCATGTTGTTTAATAGAGGGTATTATTATAAATATGGGAGATGCTCAAACAACAAATTAAGCCTGCAGTATTCCGAAAAGGAGCTCAGAGGACGCAACCTAAATTCTAACTTGGCTGCTGTCTTCAGTGCTTCTGTGCTTTTGTCTGCGTTTTATATTACCACTGAGCACAGCTTTAAGAGTGAAAGGTTGGGCCATCCAGAGTGATAAAAATATAAAGAGGGGAGGGCAATAGCAGAAGGAGGTATTTAATCTTCCAGTGAACTTCTCAGAAGATAGTTTCGCAAGAAAAAGAGCTTTTGGTGGGATTGGATGCAAAGAGTAGTTTCCATCCTGGGGAGGATAAGTGGCTGTGTGTTCAGCAGCCACCAGGATAGCTGTAACCATACAACCTCTGGTGTATTTGCACCAGCGGAGCTGAAAATTGGAGTAAACACCATTGTTGTGAAGAGCAATTTAGGCTGTCTACCTAGGGGTTGTAATGGGGCAACTGCTGCTACTGCTGCTCAGAGTAATTCTCTAGTCTGCCCTGGGTCTGTGAAACAACATTTTTAATTTTTTAAAATTTTTAATTTTTTAAAAAATACTTCATTTAGAGAGAGCTGTCCAGCTCTCTCTAAATTTCTAATTCTAAATCAAGCCCTCCTGCTTTTAAGCCCTATTTTTGGTGTTAAAATCCCATATACACCATTTTATGTGTGAAAGTAGACCATAAATTTAAATCAAGGCCTCTTACAAGCAAACTTGGTTTTAAAATATTTAAGAATTAGCCCCACTGCACCAAGACTGAACCTCATATTTCTGTTAATCAGTAAAACTTAGCTCAGAAATCAAATAGTTTTTTCTCTCAGGGTAATGTTCTACAAAATACTCCAAGGTATACAAGCTATCAGAACAAACTCTATCCCAAGGATATATGTGGACAAGAAGAAGAAAAGCAGGCTACCAAGTGATTGGTAACAATGCCTGGGACAATTATTCACTTGCAGAAGGAAGTGTCTCTCATTTACAGTCCCAGTCCAAATGATTCTTGGAATTCACATTTTTGGGACTGGCAGTACCACTCCTGGGAGATGATCAAGGGAAACCAGACATGAGGGTGATGTGCTATTGAGGCAGTGGGGGCAGGGGAGCAAGAGAAATCTAAGGAAAGAAGGATTAATCAAAGAGAAGGAAGGGGAAAAAAATCCAACTCCATAAGATATTTTTATATGTATCTGTTATAGCATCTAATTGCAAAACTGAAATTTCAGTAGTCCCCAATGGAGTTACCTAAAGCACTAGTAATTTTCAGTGCATTCAACTAGAAAGGGGTATTGAAAGGTGCATTCTGCACCTGTCTACATTAATAAATATCAGTTCTGTAAGAGATTTTCTCAGTGATGAGGTCTCCCCCATAATGTGCCTATATTAAAGACCCCTTCAAAATGCACCAGGTTGTTCTGCAACAACAAGGATGGGGTTTGACAAAATCTGTAGCTTTCCAGTTTGCTTGAGGTGAACACAGATCCAGGAGGTGAGGGGGTCAGCCATGAGGGGGGAGGAAAATGTGCTTCTCACATGTATTTTCAGGGACAAAATCCCTGAGCAGGGTATTTAAAATGAGGTGTCTTTCCCAGCAAGTTGAGTTGATTGGGAAGGATGCTTAAAGAAGAAAATGTATCACCATTCTGATGGAGAAGAGCAAATGTGCATCAGGGTTGCTCACAGCTCTGTATGCCCTGGAGTCATCTGAACTCTTGCAACAGAAGAAAACTTACTTTATTAAAGTCCTTTCCTAGCAGGTGTTCAAGTGCTCATCTTGCTTGTTGATACATTTGAAGTGGAAATCAGAGGACCAAGTGACTGTCGCAGAATTTGTGAGAAGGTGGGCCTGATAACTACTTGTGGTGTTGGGCACGGAAGGATTTGGGCGATTGTGCTGAAGAGGCAGCCTTGGACACAGCCAGATCCAGCCCTTGACTCCACCATGGCCCTCTCTGGCTGTGACAGGGGAGGCAGAATTGCCCCTCGGGCCATCAGGTACAGGGCTGCTTTGGCTAAATTAATAACAGTGCAGGGAACATCTCAAACCCCTTCACCTGGAGTTTGACCTCCCCTGCTCACAGCTCTGCAAGCCCAAAGCCCGTTCATCTGCTGTCAGACGCCAGCACAGATATCTGCATGAGTAATCACTGCAGATCCAAAACTCTGCATGTGACTTAAATGACACTTTCTCCCTCGCTTCTTCTTTCCCCATCTTACCCAAAATAACAATGACACAACTGCTATTTTCACCTGCTCCCCAGAAGAGCTATCCAAAAGCACTTCCCTGTCTACTTATCACCTCTCCTTTCTCCTCAGAGTTTGTCTGCGCACCAAGAAAAAGATGTTGTTGATTTTTTTTTTTTTTTTTCTGGACATTCAGCAAATGCGCCCTCACTTTTTGCTTACAAAAAACTTTTCAGCAGAGGATGTTTAGTGTTACCAGAGAATGCACTAAGTCATTAAAATATATCTGCAGAGAAGCTGCAGGAAATATCACAGGTTCATAACCTCTACCATGAACCCCAGACCCCACACAAACACATTTTCTTGTTCCACAGAGGGTCAGCTTTGGACAGGGTCAGACAAATGGAGCTAGGCTTATTAGCCTGGGCTCCCAGCCAGCGTGCTGGAGCTCATGGCAGGGTGCAGAGGCAAGGTGTGGGTGGTGCAGGAGGTGGGAAAGTGCAGACAGCAAGGAAAGAGGCAGTTGGAGGCAGTGAGAGGAACCTGGGGCGTAGAGTGAGAAAGCAGAGGATGCTCAGGAAATGAGGAGGAGGGGCACACCCGGAGATGGGGTCAGAACCAAAACACCAGGCGCACATGGAGGAAGAAGAGATGGCAGCAAAGCGTGGATGAGGACACTGCCATGATTCTGGCTTTAGTCACCCCCTCCAGTGATAGCCAGTGTGATGGTGTTGCCCCTAGACAGAGCACTTAGCCAGCTGTGCAGTGCTGCATGTGGGGAAAAAGAAACTTCTTCCTGACCCCTGCAGGCAATCAGTTTATGCCCTGAAGCATGAGATTTGATTAGCCTCATTATCTCAGCTTACATAACTGTAAACGTTATTAATGGTAATAAAATTATCTAGCCTGTTTTAATAATACAGCCACAGTATTTGTCTCGATGACCTCCTGCGGCTGTAAATCCCACAGGGGACTGGCACATGGCATGGTGGTTCTTTTTATTTATTCTAAATTTACCAGCCATTAATTTCACCAAGTCACCCCTTGTTCTCCCATTATGGGATAAAGCTAGAAGAAGCCGATTATGCCTCAGTGCACCTTTCCTAACGCCAAACACAAGTAACTCCAAGTCTGACTAATAAGTTTGGGAATAGACACCACCAGGCCTTCACAACTTGGGATTAATCCTCTGTCCCTAGCTGTCAACTAATGTATTCCCATGATATCATGGGTCTTGGCCCAAACTCCTTAAAACTCACCATGCAGTTAAGGAGATTTAGTATCCTGGATGTGAACTCATCAATTACCTGAAGCCTAAGCTACAATTTCAGCTTCCAAGTGTCCCAAAGTAGCAAAACTTCCCTGGTCTCTGCAGAGAGGTCTTTGCCAAGGGAGATGCAGCAGCACCACTTTAGATTTCAGCCATAGTATCTTACTCCATCTTTGATGTCCTGCTTTCTGGCTCTGCAGAAGCCACCAAACCACAGTGCAAAGTCCCTCTCCCAGTGGGTGATATTTCCCCCAGAGGTCTTCCCAGCACGTTTTTAGGGAGTGCTTACATGGGAGATGGCCACAAACTCTTTGTAATTTGATGCATGCTTGCTCCTTGCTATGAAAGGTGAAGGAAACTCCTGCCTTGTCTTGTCTCATGCCTAGAAATAGCTGGACAAATCAAATAAAGAATGAGAGAATCACGTATTCTTTGTCTTGCCTGCAGCAGATTGTACCTGTCTATATAATTTTTATGGAAATCCTGAGAATCTGTTTCTGCACTCACACTTTTAAATATAAAGAATGTTATTATGGGACAAAGTTAGGGATAATTTTGAGAAGAGAGGAGTAATAAAGACTTACTATTCTATTGTGCTTCCATGTACAGTGCTGCACTGTGTTCTCACATAGAGTGTGGGGGGAAATCATAACTTCAGTGTTATCTTTCAGGAGCAAAGATACAATGAGATAATTCATATTATCCGTGGTTTTTGTTTTTTCTTTTTCTTTCTTAAACTAGGTTTTGCCTGCTTAATAAAAATACCCAATGTAAACATTCCCTCATTGTCACAAATTAGGCTGTCCCTAAGCAACTAAGCCAAAATGAGCCTGGCTGAAAACAAACAGTAAGGTCAACAGGGAGGTTGTGCTGGAGGTTGGCCTAACATAATTCACATCTTAGGTTAAACCCTTCTGTTTCTTGCTCCTCCATTTGGAGATACCATTTGTAGAGCCCTGCTGATTCAAATGAGAAACCAGGGTGAAGTATTGCTGCAGCTTGTAGGAAATCCTTCAGAAACCATGCTGGGGGCAGGGGAGCAGCAGTGGGGTGAAGGATGAATTTGTTCTGCATGCCGTGACTGCAGCATTTGCACAGAGGGTGCCATCCCAGGAGCTGTTTTGTGCTACTTTCTCCTGAGGACACTACTAGTTTTCAGCAACAAAAGGTGTGCAAGGTCCAGACCTGTTGTAACAAAATGTCTGCTGAGACTTCTACATCATCTTATTAGTTTTGGGAGGGAGGGAGTGTGGGCTCCTGCCTGAGGTCACAGCTGCCAAAGGGCTGCTTCCCTTTCATCTCCAATGCCAGGGCTGAGTCCAGCCAGTGTCCTCAGGCCAGGCAGAAGGGGGTCCCAGCACCTCAGTAAAAGCAGAGAGGGACAGCACAGTTCCCACAAACCCTGTCAGCTTTCAGAACAAAGGCAGGTCCAGGTGAGCCTTTCGGAGAGCCAGCATCCTCTGGGTCTTCCATGTGCAGATGCTGCTCCTCAGTACCACCACGGCAGCTCAGATTTGTATAGATAAACTCTCCAGACTGAAGGCAGAGCTGATTTCCCAGTCCACAGCATTGACCTACTAGTTAAGCACTGCAGTGCTGTTTGCTGGATTCCCAGCGTAAACATATGCTTTCAAACACAAATTGGGATTCTTCTAACAGATTAAAGCTGTTTTCATTCCCTGGAAAACAGCCCATGAGGAAGGGAGCTAAAGGCTCGGCTGCCTCACCACGCTCCCTGGCTCAAGAGGATTTAATATTCAAGTCGCCAGCTTTCCATCCCCCCTTCCCCTCTGCCCGCCCCTTCCCCTCCTCACCCCCTCCTGCAGACCGACTCCACGTCTGTGCCTTCCTCCTACCGATTTCCCTCAGGTCAGAAGAACTCTGTCATCAATCCCCCACTGAGACTTATTTCCAAAGATCAGCACTGACCCAGAAGTCACTTGGCACCGCACCATCAGAACAGCATGTGCCGGCGCTGCTGAGAGGAGAATCTCACAGAGACCGGATTCAGGATGTCGGGCCGTCTGCTAAGCACTTGTCAGGTTCCCATATTTCAGAAAGAAGTCTTTATGCTGCTGACCTGGTGACTGGAGGATGTATTTATGAAAAAAAGCACGCAAGGGTCAGGCTGGTTGACCTTGTTGTAGCACTCTGCACTGCTGAGCAGGAGGGACAGGGCTGATCCCCAGCGTTCACTGCTCACACCCAGGGGCAGGAGATGGCTGCTTGGAGCTTGGAGATAGGGTTGGGAAGGCAAAGACTGTCAGTGTTGGGGGTGTGCTGTGGGATGAAGGGCTGTTAGGACACTAGAGAGAGATGCATGTGAAGTACCAGAAGAAATTCTGCACCTGCTTGTGGACCTCAGGGCCACAGGAAGGGGAAGGACCTACATGTCAGGGTTGATGTGAGGTAGGACCAGATAAAAGGATTATTCAGCTCAAGAGCTGTCACTAGAAACCCTACACCACACAGTGTTATGTTTCCTGCTCTGGGGCTTCCTTTGCTGCTCAGTGGACTACATGTTGATCAGACACCTCCATCTGATAGAAAGCCCAAGAAAAAGGGAGAAACAACAGCACTGTGCTGTAAATTTACTTGGTCCAGGAAGCATCAGGCCAGTAGCTGCATGAAAGATAGTTTGTAAGCATAAGCCAAAAAGTAGCTTAGATTTTGTGAAAATAATAGAGCTCTGTGCTACAGCTTAAAGAGGACCTTCCAAGAAAAACAGACAATGCACAGAGATACCTTGGTGTGGAGAAACCAGTCCTTCCACCTCTCACTTAGTAAGTGGTGGCTGCACCCAGCTCATAATCTCTCAAGGCAATGTGATCCTTGCACAGAAGGGAGTCCTTTCCACATGAGCATCAGGTACAATCAGCAAACATCACTCACACACTCTCTAAGGCCAGAGCCTGAAGAAACTGAAATATTTTTCAATAGGCTAAATACATCCCTTGGTGCCTGCCAGCTTAGAAAACACAGAGCTTTTCCAAATCCAGGGGCAACTGGATTGCATGCTACATGCAGGTGTGGCAGAGCTGATTCCACAATCAGAGCAGGACAGACAGAGAAAAGTGCTCTGCTTTGGAAACACAGATGCCAGCCATAAAGGAAACTTGTGACAAGATGTGACTGCTCTGACTGTGCTATCTGAGACTGTCCCTTTTCACTGCATACAGGGAATTTGTGACACAGAGCATCAGTGCTGACTTCATCAGTGTTTGCTGGTGTCCCTAAGCAGTCAAGTACCAAACAAAAGTGATGTTTATTCAACCATTATCGTGGATGCAGATCTGAAATTTGAATCACAGCTTTCACTGTGGTTGGTCAGAGAATGACACATGCTATTATGGCCCTATCTTCCGGGGTGAACTAAACATATTTTTGTGGTGATATTTCTAGTTGTCATGCTCACAACTCTGAATTTTGAATCCTCTGAATACTGGTAAATCCTCAAGGGTTTAAGCATTCAGAAGAAGGGAAAAGGCCACTAATGGGAGATGGAGAAAGAATTAAAAGGAGACACAACATAGCTAAACACAAGCACACACAAACACACAGACAATCAAATCAGTCCTACTTTGAATGAAATCACTCTGGGAAGAACAATTCCTTTCACTCCAGGAAATACTGGGTGAATTTCTCCAGCCCATGTTATGTAGGTCAAAGCAGATTATCGCAGTAGTCCTCAGGGCTTTAACATCTATGAATATACCCAGCTGATTGCTGAGCAGGCCTGTGGAGTGGCTTGGTGTAATGTGTGCTGATACTGTTCAGACATAGAGGATGGGCACATGCCTGAGCTCAGAGACTGCATTGTTTTGGGTATAATACACAATTTTCAGTGCTGAGATGCTGTATTCTCATTACAGCATTTGCTTACTTTCCCAGCCTTCACTTTGGTTTCTGTGCAGGCTGGGAAAGGGATCCAAGACTTCAGTGTCACTGCAGATCCATGGGACAGCATTTCTTGGCAGAAGCATACAAATATTTCTTCCTACCCTATTCTCAGGGCAGTGCTGGTGCTTTTCTGACACTACCTGGGTCCCACCCCAGGCCTGGTCAGCTGCATGAGCTGGCTCACCTAGGAACTCTTCAGGAGTTGGACTAAACAATGCTTGTGAGTCCTTTCAAACTCTGCATATTCTCTGATTCTGAGGTTGTGATAAAGCCCTCAAGCCTGATGAGTGCTAGCAGAGAGAGCACAAACATGCAGATAAGGGCAGGGGATGACATTGCCCCTGCTCATGGCAGCTGGCCATTGGAGCTATTTACTCATATTATCCAAACATGTCCTTCTCTGTCCTGTCTTAGGAGCTGTGGTGATTGATATGGGGCTGACTTCAGACACTGCTCCCCTCTAACCCAGCTGAGTGCCTCAACACTGACGGCAGAAGGGCTGAAGACGCTTCCTTTCCCAATGCCTTGACAGAGAATGGCTCCAGCAGGAACCAGACCTGGCATCTGTTGCATGTTGCGTTAGGACCCCGGGCTGTGAGCTGTAGCAGCATGGAGCAGACATGCCTTCTGCTCCACTGCCTTGTCTGTGGGGAGCAGCAGACGCTGGGGAGAGGGGGAGACAGGCACCGCTACAGATTCGTTATCATAAAACACCAGGAGCCTGGAGTCAGGGCACGGGCCAGGCCTTGAGGCATTTTAGTCTGCACTATCCCAAGAATGCTTCCAGCTAATTTTCACTGTCTTTTTCTCCCTCTTCCCCCTGCACATAAGAGCTGAGTTATCAGATCCTCAGTATTCATCCCACAGTACAGGTAAAACCAACATTAATTCTTTGCTCTCCCATCTTACAATTTCTATTTCAGCACCTCTCAGTATCTTGGGAGACAGCCCTCATACTCTGAGCTTAGCCCACAGGTAAATCCTCAGAGGTGGCTGTTTCCACTCTTCCTATGCCCATTGCTCTAAGAAAATATAGTAAGAAAAAATAAAAATATGCTCACATTAGTATACAGAGAGAGGCAATTTATACAGGGCATTAGGCATGCAGTACAAATGAGAGTACAGGAAAAGAAGAGTGAATGGTGAATGTTTATGGAATAAGTTAACAACTGGGAATGATGTTGCATTTTCCATGCAAGCAGACAGACAGATATAACACGGTCCCAATAGGGAAGAATAAATCCCTGTAGTTTGTGGCCTACTTTCAGCTTCATTAATGGAATAAAGGCCAGGAGGCATGATGTCATGAAATTAGCTTCCTAATTAAACATTGCCTTTGCCTCCCTTCCCCTCCCTTCTCTGGATGAAGTCAGTGGCTTTTCTGGCTGAAAGTGCTTTCTATTTGTCAAAGATTGAAGCTCCTGCGCAGGGTATTTAGATATCTTTACCAACATCTCACAACTGCATGTTCTGCAGTTTGAAGCCTGGAGACTGGCACCCTGGCTTCTCTTCGCAGACTCCTAGAAAACCCAGTTCAGAACTCAGACAGTTCTTTCACAGACCTGCCCATGCAACTTTCTCCAGAAACCTTCGAAGGAACATGCTAGACATAGCCATTAAGGGTCCTAAAGTAAATTTGCTGGTTGGAACTGTTCAGTGAACTAGTGCTTGCTCTGAATTTGCTCTTTCATCTCAACTTTTCATATAAAGAAGGGTCAGAACACCCACCATAACTCTGGACTGTTCAATCTAACTGAGTGATGAGGCCGTCTTGCTAGGTAGCAGGAGATTTGGTCATTGTTGTCCTGTCCACTCCTTATTACCCCATGTCCATCACTGGTGAAGAACCAGCCTGATGGTAAGATGGAAACAGATTAAAAATATTCCTTCCTTCTTTCCTAGACATGTACAACAATATTGAGAAACTGAGTCTCTGCCTGATAAAAAATCCCCAGAATCAGGTTGTATACACCATCTCCAACCCTGTCTGAGAGTAGGGAAGAGGTATTCCAAGAAGAACTTTGACTAAAGAAGGAAAGATTTAACCTTCTTTACTTTTACAATTTTTAGAATATGTTAATTGGTAAAACTAACTCCATAGCTTGTTCATAATGTAGGTGACTCATACACAGAGGAAAAAAAAAAATCAGTATTTCCCCCCATTCTATAATATAATTGTTTACAATAGTGATTCCAGAAAAAGGCCAAAATTCATTACTATCATAAAAAAATTGGGCAAAGGTTTCCAAACTTATCCAAAGTTTGTGGTGGCCTAGTAGGCCCTTGTAGTGTACTATTCTTAAACCAAATCCTTATCACAGCTATAATCAAAAGCAAACCATATCCCTCCCAAGTTTCTCTGCACCCATCATCGGCCTAAACAATTTTTAACTTTTTTTTCTGAATCTACAATATGGGGAACGCACTGACCTTTCTCCCAGAAAATGTCCATGGCCTTACTTTGTCCATTCAGCTAAAAATGCTGCAAATACAGTATGGCCATGAATAATAGAGAGTGCAAAAGTAGATGTTGCCAAGAGTGGGTGACTCAGGAAGTGGTTCAGACATATGCATGAGAACATTTAGCCCTGCGATTCATCAAATGTGGATGTGTTGCTCATATTTATCATTTTTATTCCAATACCAAAGCAGAATCTACTAAATTTATTTAAGAAGTTACAGTTCCTGCAGTTCTAGCTCTTGAAGATGAGGACATCACAGTGTGAGGCCACAGTCCCACTCTCAGCACTCAGGTGATGTGATGGGAGGTCTATTGATATGTCTCTGTATTAGGGCTCGTGGTGTGGGGCAGGAGTGGAGAGTGGAGTGGACTGCAGTTTCAGGTGGGACAAGGCTCTAGTTGCTCATCTTAATCTCCATATACAGACCCTTCAGGCACTGGAGCCACCCCAGTGTCTAATTTATCACCTATGGGCTCCCTCCTTCCCCTAAAATTCCACATGTAAAAATGTGGGGATTCGGAAATGAACTGAACTGCCCTGAAAAGATGCATCCTTAGAGTGTGGTTGATATTCAGGGACTCAAATTCCCTTAGCCCCAGCTGTCCACCCCCACTTCACGAACCACACTGGTGCTTACAAACTGAGACATCAAGCGAGAGAGATGCACAAGGTCATGAAAGGAAGGGGTGATGGGGCTGTGTGCCAGTGATACAAAACGTGAGCTACAGCCTTAACCCCAGAGCAAACATCCTCTCCACTCTGCACCTCTCCTTCCCTCTCCCTCTTCCTGCTCTGCCATGCAAGTCCCAGTGTGATACTACTACAGGGCATCCCTGTAATGTATGTTAAGTAAGTGTGTGTCTCCGGGTGCGCTTGTCTCCCATCGAGATGGAGCTATTTTCTCTCACTCGGCATCTTTTGTGCAGGTGCATGCTTTACAAACAGAAAAATCAGCACTCTGCAAAAGTGTTTCTGTTAACATTTATCACCCCTTCCCTTAGTCATCACCACAGCAGCCCTCCCGGGGGAATGGGAATGCTAATTCAAGGGAAGATGTAATGCCAGACCATTGGGAGCCCTGGATTAGAACAACAAGAGAAAGCGAGAAGGAGGAAAAAAGGGAGAGCCAGGAAGGGAGAAAGAGTACTAAAGACAGAGGCAGAGAAAGAGTTGAAGTCTCATTCCCTTTTATTGCAGCTCCATGCTTTTTAATTGTTCCGCCTGAGTAAATTCTTCCTCTGTGATCCTGTTGTTAATGAAAAAGTCCATTGCGGTCACTCTGATGGCTTTAAGCTTATGCTTGTACAATGGCTTCTTGAATCCCAGAGCTGTTAATATATCTGGAGTGGAGCAGCTGCAGGGCAATCTATTTCTATGATAATGTGTATACAGAGGTTTTTTATCTTTTTTTCTTCTTTTTTTTTTTTTTTTTTTTTTTTTTTTTTTTTGGGTACAGGAAAGGCAAAACAGAGTGGTTCCTAACTGCTATCCTCTTTTGTCTCCTTCACCTCTGATCTTTCTTCTAAATATTTCTAGATGGTCTACCCAGGGCCCCAGGTATTATAATACAACTTCAGTTTTGATAGGCCACTGTTAAGGGTTGAGACTTTATCTATAACTGAGTGATATAAAGCTCAGTGTTGCCATTGCAAAATTTTAAGTGTACAATGGTTAATCTCTATAAAGGACTAGGCTGATAAAATGAAAATCCCAAGATAGCCCAAAGAGCTTTTGAACTGCAGCAAAAGTTCTGGTTCTGAAATCTAGGGGTAAAATTATTTCACCCTCCAAGTTTTCCCATAGTACACAGGGATTAAAATTGAAATCTGGAGTTTCACCCTATAATATTGTAAAATGTTATAATATGAAACAAAAAAATTTTCCACACTGTGCAAAACTCAGCACTCATGTTTGAGGTTGTAGTACCACACAGAAATCTATTATAATTTTTGCCAAAGTAGTTAAATTTAGTGCTTATTTCTCTGTCACACAGGTTGATCAAAACTTATGTTCTCTTTTTCCCTTAATTCCTTTTTCTAATGAAAGTTTTGAAAATTGACATTAAATAAGAAGCTGAAATCTTCTACGATGCGTCAGATACTCCTGAAAAGGCAACAAACCTTCAACTCCATCCCTCAACTTCCCCCTTTAAAAAGTCAAACACATTTTTGGTGGAAAAAAATTAACTACAGTTTTCTAGTACATAATATTCCTATTTTTAGCAAGAAGTGTAGTATAGTGAGGACTGCCCTACAAAGCTTATCATGACTTGTAAAAACAGCACATTGAGACACAGAACTTTGCTGTATTATATGCAGAGATCCTTCAGATCTAATTTGTATAAAAAAAGGATACTCTCTTCAATTATATGCCAGCACATTCAAGTTGAGGACACACAATATCTTAAAAATCTGTTGAAAATAGAGAGCACATTGCAGGCAGTGAAGATGTCAACTCATCTTCTTTGTACTTTTTAATGTTGTCTAAATCCAAATAATCCAAACCCCAAACCTTAATAAGTTTTGGTACCACAATCTCACCTTTGGTGAATGGTGTGGCCAAAACACAGCAAAAAATCAAGAGGTTTCCTTTTTTGTTCTTTGACATACTATGAAGTGGATGATTGCTCTAACTTCCCCCTACCCCCTCTGTTATTATTTAGAAGAAACTGTCAAAGAAAGGTAACGTAACAAAAAACTTGACTCAGTTTGTCACAGATGTATGTTTGGGGCTAAAAAGGGCAATGGAACTTCACATATGTTCACTGAAGAAAAGAACATTTGGACACCTTACTAGAAGGGTTTTGTGATACCAAAAAAAAAAAAAATTATATTCAGAATTAAACCAGAAGATTCTACAGTACATATATACATATATACATATATACATATATACATATATATATATATACATATATATATATATATATTTTCCCCCCTCTACTTCTGTATGATAAGGCAAATATTCTTCTAGTAAAGGCAGAAAAATGAGAGATTCAATGACCATCTTCCTGCAACTATGCAATTTTTTCAATCTAAAGACAACACTGTGTCAGTGAAAGGTCTTGTTTGAGCAGCTGGAGACTTGAAGATTTACATTTTTAGGCAGTGTAAAATAGTTGGCCAATAAGAGCAACTCAGAAAATGAAGGGAAAATTTAATCTGAAGCTTATTCAAATACTCGACCTCTATTTAATTGCAGCCCAGCTAAGATCCTTAAGGGTGCTCTACCTGTCCAGTTGTTTCAGGTTGTACTCTACTAATCACTCCCCATATTGAATTAAGTTGACACTGTATCTGCAATTAAAAATAAATGTGACAGTGCAAGGAAGCAAGAGGATCTTATTCAACAAAAACAAGCAGTAATTCGTCTGTAATCTTTTGTATCAGGCACACCACCTTTACTGTAGTGAGATGGGCTACTCAGTCAAGCTTCTGTTGACATGTTTTGACAAAATTTATTTCTTCAGGTTGTTTGCTTGATCCTAGAGAGCAAAAGATAGAGCCCTGCTGTTTTATACATTGTATGAGCTCCTAATAAGGAAGAGTGTCTTTTCCCTGGAGGACTTAAATTAAAAGAGACATGACAGAGAATAGGGACAGCAATAAAAGCAAAGAAAAAAGTTGAAGGGCATCGTTTTCAGAGGATGTTTGGATACTAGAAACTTCCAGGGGTCAGTTCTTTTGGTTGTCTGGAAAAGGACAGTGGATTCTGGTGTAAATATCAATTCTGGATAAGGAGAGAGGACAGCTGGGTTTGCTGCTGTGTGGACATATCTCCTGGCTCCAAATGAGCTCAGGCATTTGTAGCTCAGAGCCCCCTCTGGTGCAGACATTGCTTGGAAATCACTCCCAAGCTCTGAGGTCACTTTGTTGCTTTTGGAAGCCTTAAAAAAACCCCCAAAAAACTAATGCACAAGGGTGGGTGTGAATTCTTGTGAATGAAACCAGGGATGGTGAATGGTGTGTGGTAGGGCTGAGCTGAAACACACACTGCAGGCTTGGGGCTCTATTTATAGCTCAGGCAGCTTTCTCCAGAGGTCAGGTTTTCTATTCTCTAACAAAGGTACAAAATTCTCTTCTAGAGTCACCATTGGTGACTAAAGAGTTTTGATTTAAAGGACAACATCAAACACAAAATAATAAAATTATCACGGATCAAACTGAGACTAATATATCTGGCTAGTTTAAGGGCCAGGTCTTGGCACCCTAGCTGGATCAGATGGTTTTGTGAAAAATATTTGTATTGTTAACCTACTTCTCTGTGGGCCTTGAGTTGAAATGGTGATGCTTCCAGGAAATATGCAGCTGTGTACAAGGAGAACAACCACTAACACAAGCCCAGATAATGATATGCAGCCAACTGAGCCAGTCTGTTTCCTTCTCCAGAAAAAAAGTACAAAATGTGTTGACTTGATGTCTTGGGGAGAAAAGAAAAACAAAGAAAAAAAAAAAAAAACAACAACAACAAAAAAAAAAAAAAAAAAAAAAAAAAAAAAAAAAAAAAAAAAACAAAACCAAAAAAAAAAAAAAAAAAAAAAAAAAAAAAACCAAACCAAACCCAACCAAGAAAAACAACAACAACGACAAAAAAAGCTGGACTCACACCAACTCAGCCTTTACAAAGTCTAGGCTTGGCCTCAACCTTGCTGCAAGATAGAGATGAAAGGAACAACTGCCTCTCCAGAGAACCCTACCAGCACATACCACAATAGTACCAGCTGAACTGCAGATGCTTTGTAGCAAGTAGCCTTTAAGGACCTGGGAAACCAGCCCACTGCCTTATTGAGCTATTACCTCCTATACAAACATTGCATTTACTATCCATATCCCTACCAGAGGCACTGCAGTTTCATTCTGGCTTACCAGGTACAATGACTGCTGTTCCCCTCTTGATCTTTTTCGATTTTTGTGCTCCCCTGTCTCACTGTTCCTGTTGTCCTCAGGAATGATGGAATCATGCTGCTCCAAAACTCACTGCTGCCTACAGATCAGTGCGGAACTGTAGGCACACATTTCCATTTGGGCATTATTGTCTGCTCTAGATGAGCGAAACCAAATTAGCTTTGCTCCTACAAGAAACTTTAGACTTTGAGAAAGCAAAAACATTCCCGCCTTTAGACTAAAATTACAGCGAATATAACTTTATACCCTCATTGCCAAGCTACACTAAACATCGTGCCTTTTTAGCTGCTGCAAGAACAGCAAATAAAAATGCAGCTTGCATGTTATAATTTTCAATACAGTAGTTGCTGGCTCAGGCAAAGCAAGTTAAGGGGGGTGGGGGGGAGGCAGAAAACCATAAAGGATTCTGGGTACTTTTTTTTCCCTTTTACCTCATTAAGCTTTGCTTCCAATTACATTTTAATGATGCTTGATGTCTTCTGTATGCTAGCATTTACTGCAGTCTCTTTAAATTTAATCGTCTTGATAATGGGTTACTCTGACACTGCAAATTAGGGGCTGAAAGAAACCTTTTGCCACATCCAGGAAAAGCTGTATGTCCACTCTGCAGCCTGTTGCTACTCAGCAAGAAATAGCAGCCTGGCATTGTAGTGTTCCTTCTGCCTCATGGCTTCCTGCTTCCTAAACGGTGAATTAGGATGAACTAATCACACACGGGGGGGTAGAGGGAAGAATAAAAAAAGGTTTATTTCTGGAATGTTGTTTGCTACCGGTGTGTTTGAAGCCACTTTGGGCCATGGGGCACCATTTCGAGCAGCTTGTTTTCCCCACTTTTCTCCACCCTCATCGGGAGCTGTAATGGTTGGCTTCTTGCTGTTACTGGTGGCTAAGGGGAGTTTATGGATTTATTTTTGAAGATAGCCTTACCTTTTTCCAGCACCTCTCATCCTCATACAACAGGCATCTAGATAGTATCCACGCAAGCTGTAAACTCACAGCCTCATGTGGAAAGATGAAGAGTGTAAAATTAGAGGCTCATCACCCACATATTTTCACACTTGCTTGTGCTGTATTTTGGATACTGCTTTTGCTATCGGTTTATATGACTTCCCATCATCAAAACATCTAATCACCTAGCAACCACTGGGTCAAAACCCTTCCTAGGAGTCAAACATTTTCAGATCCCTTGTTATTCTAGCAGCACAGTAAACAGGAAAAAATCTTCAGGAAAAGAAAAGAACAGAGACAACTAGAAAGAGCACTCAGAAAGAAGTTAAAAAAACCAAGGGCCACCAGTCATAAGTAAATTCAGTGGTGTAGTAGACTTTAGGTCAGGTCCAGGTTCTGCTGAGATCTAGAGTCTCTCCTTCCTCAAAGTTTAAAAGATTTATTTAAAAAGCAATTCTGAGGAGAAAAAAAAAATATAGTGTTTCAAAGGTGTTTTATGGATTTGGCCCTTAATTCAGACATTGGTTACATTTCCCAGCTTTCTTTTGGCAATTGTTCAATTTGTCTAATTACTATTTCACTAGAAATTAAGAGAGTTGCCAAACCACATGATATCTTTGAGTATATCGGTGGAATAGGTCCCCCTCCACCCACAGAGGTAAGCAGGGAAATAGTGTTTCATCAGCACATCCTGTTTGCCACTAGAAAAATGAACCTGCAGCTTCAGCTTGATCCCTGCCTTCCAAGTGCTCCTCAAAAACTGCACTGACAGTGGTGCAATAGACACAAAAAAAGAGAAAAGTAGGGTGAAGACTCCAGTTTCTCTCCAGCTCTTATCTTCCACTGTTAATGGAGCACACTAGTGGGATAGAGTGGTGAAATCATTCCCATTCTCCACCTCATAGCAGCATCTCTTCTGGAAAGAGTGGAATGCCACTGAGATGAGTACACAATTTTGGTTCAGAAGGTGGCAGGCTGGTGCAAAAAATGCAGATACTTCTCATTATGTTTACAGAAAGTAACTAGTTTTCTTAATGGCTGTCCCATTAAAGACAATAATTAAATAGATTATGGAAGCTGAACTAATCTAACAGCCTCTATGACAAAGACAAACATTTATGCTATAACTCTGATGGATCTAATTTTTTTTTTTTTTTAACTTCTCCTTCCTGGCTTTTTTTCCTGAAGGAACTGTTTCAGCGTATCAAGGGCCATAATTTCAGTCATCTCTGAAGGTCGTGATGGAAGAGATTATTCAAAATGTCCATGTGGACACCCTGTAAAGGACCAGGCAGTTTATGCCTGCAGTATAATTCTCAATTAATAGTTATTTTTCTAGTTGTGACTTTAATAAACTCTAATCTGTATAAAATTGACCAAATTGCTTACCTTATTTTTCCCAAACTGGAAGAAGGTCTCTACTCTGATCTACCATCCTCCCACCCCCACCTTGCCCTGCTTTCTTAAAAAACCATGAAAGCACCATGGGATAACTGTGAATAAAAATACATTTGTGAAAGTGTTTGAAATTTCTAAAATTAGTATGAATTTGTCTCTGAAAGTTGGCAATTTTTCAAGTGGCTTCATCCCTAGTTCTTTCCAGTGCATAATTTTTACCTCCATTGTTTTCCTTCCAACTCAACTATTTTATGCGGAAATAAATTTAGAAAGGAGAAAAATTCCATCCAGAACTCACAAACCTTTTAATTTTAACCTTATAAATGAACTTGAAAGAAAATAATATACATTACTGCCAAGATGTCTCTCTTACAAGCAAGCACTACTATTTTAGGGAAGCAGTGTATGCGGAAGGAAAATCCTGGCTGTTCTTCTCAGTCCTAAAATAACCCTCCATATATTTTTATTTTTTTGTTTTTCTGTTCTTCATTGGTTTGGTTTTTTTGTATATATATATATATATATATTTTTTTTTTTTTACTCAGGGTTGCTTTTGTTTGTTTTTAAGGATCTGATTTAGGTTAAGAACGGCATAAAAACCCAATCGATATCTCAAGGAAAATGTCTCACTTCAAACAACGCTCAGCCTAACACATCTCCATTTGTTCAGCTTCCTTTCCATTTCAGCGCTATTTTAATGGGGTCTCCTCCCTTTTGCTCTAAAATAATCCCCTTACATCTTTAGAATCAATTTCTCAAAGGCCCCAAATGCCATCCTGTTGCTTCTCCAAAAGCCTTGGAAATGGACTGGAAACCAGAGAGGGTAAGGCTCTCTCCCCAGAGGTTTCAAGTGCCCACTGATTCCAGCAGGCATTTGCTCTCTTGAGGGAGGGTATTCTACTCAGCACGATAGTATTTCTGTGTAAGTGTTATGCCAAGAACACACACAAAGGCATTAAAAAAAAATTAAAAAAAAAATAAAAGGAGTATGTTGCCCAGCTCAGGGACCCCAACATGAGAAAGACATTTATCTGTTGGAGTGCGCCCAGAGGAGAGTCACCAAATTGACCAGAGGGCTGGAGCACCTCTCTGTGAAGACAGGCTGAGAGAATTCAGATTGCTCAGCCTGAAGAAGAGAAGACTCCAGGAAGACCTTATAGCATCTCCCAGTACCTAAAGGGACTACAAGAAAGCTAGAGACTCTTCACAAGAATTTGCAGAGATAGCATGAAGGGCAGTGGCTTCAGGCTGAAGGAGGGTAGATTTCAATTAGATATTAGGAAGAAATTCTTTGCTGTGAGGGTGGTGAGGCATTGGCATAGGCTGCCCGAAGAAGCTATGGATGCATCCTGTAACACCTCTCTCCTGCTTCCAACATCAAAAGTTTCCCCTGGGTTACTTTTCTGGCTTTGGATGAACATGACTGTAATGAATGCAGCTTTCACCTAGGCTCAGGATCAACACTGATATATGCAAGAAAAGTCTATCTGAATCCATGAAAGTTTTGCTTTTTCATCAGCTACAGAATTTGTGCTCACTTGTGCTATCCATTTCTATTTTGCAAAAAACAGCTATCTCCTCCTATTCGCAAGTGAGAAGTTAAGGCATTTGGCAAAGCATATTAAATAAATCTGTGGCAAAATTATGATTAAACCTCCATCCTCTGTTCTGTTTTTTTTCCTCTGAGCCTTGCTAGGTGATAAACTGATCTCCTATGACCTGTTGATCTAGGGCCCACATTCTCTTAATTATCATCTGGGCTGCTATTCCAGTCTAAAATAAATAAATAACTAATGAGGAAAAAGGATTCTTTCTGCAGATTCCCACTACCTTGAGTCTTGTTTTCCTCTCCACCAGCCCATTTATCATTCAGGGAACATAAATAATTGAAAAGAATAGTACATAAAATTAATTGTAGAAAACACAGGCTTTTAAATTCTCATCTGCATTAAAAAATAAAACAGGGATGCTTGAGCACTCCATTTTGTAAAGTCACTTCCAGCAGACTTTCTGCATCTGCATAGAATTAGCCACCAGACTTAGCAGCACCATTCAACCTGTGGAGATGTTCTTATCTGGCACCCATAGATCTATATCATAGGAAAGCATTAATTGAATATTTATTGACAAACACCAGAGAGAGGCGAGAAAGAGGCTGTCTGAGGATGGAAGACAGAAAGAGGGGGAAGTGAAGTCGGAAAAGTGGGAAGAGAAAGCTTATGCATTTTTTCAGGACATACTGAAATACTGTGTGTTTCAGGACATAGAGGCATACATTTGAGGGCATCTGAAATGTCATGACTCTATAAAAGGACCTGAAGACAAAGGGTACAACACTTTGTGCTGTTGTTTTCAGCACATCCAGGCAGGATGAACCCATCCAGAACACTCAGTTACAATGATCACTTCCAAGGGAAAGCTCTGACTTTTTTTTCCCTTTTTTTTTTTTGTGTGGAGGGAAAGCCCTCCACACAAGGGATAAGTAAGAGGCAGTGATCCAGCCCATTACAGGACCAGGCTGAAGCCTGAACACTCTGTTTTACCCAGTTTTCCTAAGGAAACAGGATTTACAGAACCATACTATGTTTATTATCTATCTCGTTGTCCCATTCTTTCTCTGCCAATATTTCTTATAGGAGCTGAGCAATTTTAACCAAATTTGACAGAGTGAGAGAAAGAAAATTCTTCAAGACAAAAAAAAAGACATTACTTTCTGTGGATGTTTATGAGACTAGACAGCTGAGTGAAGGAAAGCTTTGTAAACCTCTTTTGAGAGAAAACTGAAGTATGTTCACCTTTTTATATTAGACATAGGGGAATCTACAAAAAGGATGTGATGAGAGAAAGGAGGAAGATTGGATAACATGGGAAAGTGGGCCCCATTCCTTCTGCTGCAAAAAGATGTTATTTACATCTTCAGCCCTTATGCCTTGCAGCCCTTATGCCTTCCAGCCATAAATAAAGCAATGTAACTTATGCCTGTCAGAAATGTTTTGTGCCCTCTCTTTTCTACCTCCCCCACCCAAGGGACAAGCTCTGAAGATTTTGTGGTGCTTCTGATGGGCTACTGTAGAAGATGGGTTGATGAAGGGCAGCTGGGACAAAATGCTTCAGGATACCTTGAAAAGAGGGAAAACTAGAAAGGGAGGCAGAAACTGGGATGGAGCAAGAAACAATGAATAAGGACGGGATAAGGTGAATTCTGTTTGGGTCAAATGAATGGACCTAATCCTAAGATAAATGAAATTAGGACTGTCATTGGATGCCATCTAAACCTGCAGCTGTGTCACAGGCTTTGTATGGATGTGTGGAGTCCAATTTTCTCATCTCTCAGAAGCTGGGTATGTGTAACTGGTTTTCAGATAGCTGTAGAGGGATTTTGGGCTGCAGGAGAGCAGAACTGGGATGATTGACCACAACCATGCAAATACCATCCAGAAACAGAATCAGAATCAGAACCAAAACCAAGAAGTTCTGAAGTAATTTACACTAATGGTAGTTTATTGCAAGGAGTGATTATGTGACACCATGGCAGGGTAAAAGAGAGGAAGACTCATGGAAATGAGATGATGCACTAGGCTCCCAAGAGAAGCAGCAAAGGCTATTTGAATATTAAAAAACAAGACAAATAAAATACTCAAAAAGACAAATCAAGAGTTACTTTGTCTTCACCTCACTATGGCTCTTCTAGTGACTTTCTGAATGTCGGTATAGAAACCTTTCCCTTCTTTTTTTTTTTTTTTTACTCCCAAACTTTCTTTCAGAAGACATTGAGATTCTCAGCTCACATGCTGCTATTGACAGAAGACCTCAGGTTTGTTTGCACCTTGACTGGGAGTCAGATAATCCTGACAAAAACATTGCAGAGACACGGCAGCTTTGCTCTCGCCAGCAAACTCACTGATGTGTGGCCCAAGGGTGTGTGTGCCACTGTTGTGGTTCTCTTAAATCTTTGTTTTTATAGCGGAGGCATAGCAAAAAGACAGATGATGCCAACTCCAGCATGGGGGGTATGTGCCTACCCCTCTCCACAAACCGCCTGGGGTTGTCTCTGCTCATGAGCCTCTGATAAAGGGATGTGTCCCACTCCATGTTGTTGTCCATGGGCTCACTTTTGCTCAAAAATTCCTAGGGGCTGCTAGGAGGAAGGATGGTTCAGTGGTTAAGGGCTAACCGAAGGCTCAAGAGATGTGGTCTTAATTCCCTCTGTGGTTTCAGGCAAGACACTTAGCCCGACATCCACACAGCAAAATGTCAAAACACTGCATTTCACTGCAGTCAGAGACAAAGTGCTTTATGGTGGAAATGCCAAAGGAAAAAACAAAACTTTTGTGTTTGGAAATTGGGCTTTTCTTTTCAAAATACTTTTGTTTTAAAAAATGAAGAAAAAAAGGCCCCAAAATGGGGGCAATTAAGAAAAAGAAAAAACCAAAACAAACAATAATTACATAACATTCCGACATCTATCTTGTGTGAAGCAAGGCAAGAACAAAGCATTTCACATTTATCCTGAAAGAGATTACATTTTTTCCTTTCTTTCCTACAGAAATTGTACATTTTGATTCAGTTAAATCTGAAGTTGGGTTTCTCCTTGCTCCAAACTGTAATCCTGCCTTGACCAACTAGCACAAAAATTCAAGCTCCAACTGGGAAAGGATAAAGAAAGTTGAGGAGAACAAAGAAAAGAGTTGACAATGAGATAATTTCAAGTTGTTTCTTGTTTTGATAAACATGTCATAGATAAACAAAAATAAGCCAGGGAGACAAATCTAATAGGGGTGAGAGTCTCTTTGAACATATGTTCTTGACTCAGAGATTTCTGAAAAAAAATGTAGTCTGGCTATCAGCCAGTTTCTCTGCTTAAGACTGATGTGACAACTAATTAGCTGAAATGGGGAAATATATCTTTAATGCACGAGTTATGTACATGTAACTTGCTCTTTGTCAATCTGTTTGTTTTCTCCCCCTCTTTTTCTGACCCCCACAGACTACTCCCATGAGACACTTTAAAGGCCCATTGCTTGGTAAGATTTTGATCTCAACTTTTCTGTGGTGGTGGAAGAACTCTGGGAGGGCGTTCAACATTTCATCCACAAAGCATTTAAAGGAAGAGAGAGTGAAAGACAGAAAGGAGGACAGAAAGAGAGAACTAAGGAATTCAGAGGGATGCATTATTCAGCACACTTGGAAATAACCCTTTTCACTGGCTCCACTAAGCCCAAATGCCCTGGAGGTTTTCACTATCTATCTTTTTCCAATGCAGCTCAGAAAAAAAGCTCACATCTGTCAAGATCACAGTTTCAAGAGTCCCAATTTATTCAGCTGAATGGGATAAAAGAGCCTGTTGGAAAAAGATTTTAAAGGGGGGTGGGGGAGGGGGACTGTCCAGTTCCTACATCTATCTTTCTAACTCTGTGTGCATGTGTACAAAATGCACTCATTCAAATACACACGCAGGCAAAGCTGCCTGCTCTCCTTCCAGCACAGAACTGTTTTTCCAACTTCACGCAGGGCAGTTCTGCAAATCTCACATCTGTCAAGAGCTGGGCAGATTTACATGCATTGACCTATAGATATGCAACCTAAGCACATATGGATATGGTATAAGAAGATATAGATATATACAGGAGGCTGCCACTGTAAGGAGAAGGGAATATAAAGAAAAAGCTTAAAAATCTTGTTGACTTTTTTTAATCTTTGCCCTTCTTGATCTGCTAAATGCTGTCACAAAAACATTTATTAATATGCAAATTCTAAGTAGCAATCTGGAGCCAGTCAGGTTGCGCTAATTTGCACATTAATATCCCTCTTCTGGTTTGCCTTTGCTCTCCAGCGGAGGAGAGGAGACAGAGGAATCTCGCGCTGTATCCTTTTAAAAGGCTGCCGTGGCAGTGGTCTGAAGGTTCATTTGAAATGCTGATGTACATTTGAAGAGGAAAAATACAAACACCATCTAACTCATATGCAGAGAACAGTCAGAGCGAATAGAGAGTGTACAGGAGAACCCATTGCCAGATGCTTCCTCCCCAAATCCCATAGCGGCAAAGAAGGCAGCACCAAAATAAAATCGGTCTCAGAACCTGACTTTGGAGTTCTGGTTGTTCACTCCTGTGGACTTATCCATGTTTTCTGTGGCCTGGCTTTCTTCTGAGCCTGGCTTTCCTGTAGTTCACACATTGAGGGGAGAGGGAAGGGAAGTTCTGGGAAGAGAAGTTCTGGGAAGGGAAGGGAAGTTCTGGGAAAGGAAGTTCTGGGAAGTTCTGGGAAGGGAAGAGAAGTTCAGGGAAGAGAAGTTGTGGGAAGGGAAGTTCTGGGAAGTTTTGGAAAGTTCTGGGAAGGGAAGGGAAGGGAAGGGAAGGGAAGGGAAGGGAAGGGAAGGGAAGGGAAGGGAAGACCATCTTTCTAAGGAGGACAAAAAACAGAGAGGGAAGACCTTCCATAAAAAATAGTATCTGGAATTTGATTGTAGCAGAATTGGCATGTAGTACACTCAAAATATAGAAAGGGAGTGGATTATACAGTACTTAGACTTATGAATCAACTTGCTCCTAGATATAGGTATGAAATACTTTCATAAATCCAAAAGCTGTGGAGAAGTCAAGAAAATAAAATCTACCCAATGTTCCTAACTGCAAATGGCACACCTCAGAAAATGTCTCAGCTTGATCTTGCTGCAAGGGTGCTGAAACTAATTAATAAAATTTTTTTTCTTTCCACTTACACCTTTCTTTGAACATTTTCTTACAGTCACTCTTGCAGGAGAAGCTGCTGGACAAGGAGGAATTTTGGTCTGAGTCAGTAAAGCTCTTAGGAAAGGTGGGGTTTTGCTTAGGTGAATAAATACATGACAAAACCTATGAGTAATCATAAAAGCTGTACACTAGAGTAATAAAGTGGTTGACCCAGCACTTATGGGCACATTGCTGCAACTTGCTTAGGTAATCCTGCTCCTATGTTGGGTGTATTTCTTCTTGAGAAGGTGAAGCTGGGGAATAGAGTCTTGAATTGGTTATTATACTTTATTAAGGTAGCTGAAAGTTTTAAACACTGTCAGTGTTGGGATATGTTTAGTTTAAAAAAAAATTGCCTTTACAGAGAAACTGAAACAATGAAGCAAAAGACTGGCAGACTCTCTAATGGTCTTTCAGACTTTCTTCCAATCTTATGTCAAACTAAAGATTAAATAACTGTGTTCTTATGCATTCAGGCCTAAAACCAAGAGAAGACTGGCCTTGTGATGTGAACCTAGTCAGTCACCCCTAGTATAACTTAAATTGATTGAGATTTCCATACCCTGGACTTATTTCTCCAGAGACTAGGTTGAGACCTTCAGCTTGCTCCTATCATTTGATAACAGCCACTTTTGCTCTTGACTGCCCTAAGTCAAATGTAGTCCAGAGACCCTGAGGTGAAAAGATCCCTTCCAACCAACTTGATCAATAGCCTGAGTCTGTTCTGCAAAATTGTCGGGCAGATTTGCCAGCGAGGTCACCAAGTGTATTTACCCAGACTTTCATTCATGGTGTTGATTGTAAAGCTCATGATATTTTATTCACACACTGCAAAAAGTACAAATTCTGTTATGGACTGAAGCCATGAGGTCCCTATAGGTACAAGTTCTTCAGTCCCCATTAACAACTGTAAATTTATGATAAACTGTTGTAACATTGCATGCCTTTACACATGCTTAAAGATATAAATGAGAGGTGAAGAAATGGATCTACTAATCTCATTTATAAGTACAAGGCAAACTTGATGAGGATGAAACACATCTTGCCTAATTTTAGCTACCTTGAACACAAAATATCTACTTTAACCTCTGTAGTCCTCCTAGCCTAAATAAGGAAAATATCTCTCTTGGAAGAGATTTATCCTGTTCTGGACAGTTACCTGCTTTGGGTGTGAGAGTAGAGGCACCTTTCTCATCAGTGGCTGCAGAAGGACCAGAAAATCTAGTTTGGATTGCATGCATTATTTTGGGATGTCTGAAATTCAATGATATGATCATCCCTCCTTCCAGGAACTAAAACGCCTGTGATCTTAATCCTACCCTTTGGCGCATGAGGACCTACACCTTGTGCCAACATTTATCCTAGTGCAAAGTTAATGTAAAAATGCCAGCAAAAAAAGGTTGTTGCTTTCTTTTCCTCAGAACTATGAAAATAGCACAGGGAGGAAAGCACAGGATCAACTACTGCTACCATGGGGGCTGATGCAGAGATGGTTAGAGAGGGAGGTGCCTTTGGTGAAAGCTGGACCTACTGACGACAATCACAGGCAGGGGAAGGTGCAAGGTCAACCTGTAGATCACTGGAAACTAAGCACTTCCAATCCATTAATTAATTACACAGCTGGAAAGAGGGGACTGTAAAAAAAAAACAGGTGAACACAATGACATTGCTGACAACAGGAGCCCTCTATTTATCAGTCATAATGAGCTTCTTCCGCCCCCCTGCATCCTCCCTCCCCCAGTGCTACAGCTGCACTGATGTGACTGAGCACTTGGGCTCCCTTCTCACTCCCCAGCCAGCCCCCTCCTTGCCAACATGAAGGTGACTCAGTTATTCATATCAGTTAGACCTGGGGTACCTCAGTCTGTACCAGGCTTCTTGGAGAGTAAACACCACCCCACTAATGCAACACATCTGCCTGCTCTTTTCTTGGGGTCCTTTGCCCATCAGCTCCTTCCCTCCCTCTTGAAATCTTGTGCAATAAGCCTCTGGCTGGAATTGAAGGGCTAAAGACAAAAGTGCTACCACCTGCTCTGAATACTTGAAGCTAATGAAGTCAGAAGACAAGCACATTGAAAGTAAAAGCTATTTTTTTTTCCCCCTGAAGTGGTACAGAATTAAAGCACTTGTTGCAAGAGATGCTGAGGCAACCAACAAAGTTCAGCAAACAGATTCACAGGCCAATTAGTATATACAGAGCCAAATGGTTTCAGTTCAGGATGTCTTTACAACATAAATTTCAGTAGAAATGTTATTGCCTACTCTTGTGTTATGTCCCCAGTCACTACAACTAATTTTATAAACAGAATACTAGAATAGATGTGTTCTCACCTTAATCAGACCCTTAAGCTAGTGTGCTAACCAACACCCACTGCATGTGAGGCACAATTTAGACCTGAGACAACACCAGCATTTGTTCAGACACAGAATTTTCCTTCTACACTTGTCCAGCAGATCCTCTACAGTGCCCCATTGCTAGGGAACAACCTTATTATGTATAGGGAAACTGAGGCAGAGCCAAATGATGTATGGAGAGAGGAAAACCTCCTTTTTTTCAAGACAGGGCTGAGAAACATCACTTTCTGAAAAGTATACACCTTTTAATTAACACAATCTTTCTCTTCCAGTGCCAACTTCTTCAGGATGCTTGGGGTTCATTCTGGAGAGAAGCATGTAACATCAAATAAAATGGAATGTTTCCAGGAAGGGAGCTGCAAACCCACAAGTGTCACCCCTTATGAACAGAAGAGTGGAAAGGTGTGGACTTGTAATTTAGAAGAGTGGATCTGGGGTGCAGATGGTACAATTTTAATAATCTTCCCTCATTTGCAAAGGCTATGAAAAGGAGCAATTCCTACCACTGTCTCCTGCTTTACTCCACACTAATGGATGCCTCTGAACTAGCAGAAGTCATTCCCATTAAATTCCTGCATTATCAGGCCATTACTTGACAGGGCAAAGATTAATCACAAACTTTCAGGGGACCATTTATTCCATTTGCCAATCTATCTCTCCCCGTTACGCTGCTTTGGTTGTGTTGTCAATTTTTCAAGTGCCAAGGAGTTTGGACCGATCCAGTTTTCTGTCCATCCATCTGTCACACACCTGTCAATCTGGTTCGATCTGAATGCGCTGTTTGCTCTGGGAAAGTCAGAGGGGGAGGGGAGGTGGGTGGGATGCTGAGTGGTGTAGGAGGCAGAAGGCCTGTATTTGAAAAATAAACAGAAAACAGATTAGCAGGCTGTATTAAATAGAGAATGGAGGATTCAGCGAAACCATAGAGGTAAGAGTGAAAATTTAACAATGTAAATTTTACATCTCCCCTGGTGCTGCAGGCTGACTCATATTGTTAGTCTGAGAAACTATGAATGGGCTACCTCAAAACACCCATGGATTTATGATTATAGTTCATTTTATTGTTCTGCTTGGTGGAGGGCAATGTGTGAAATGGATTGAATGGGAGAACAGATCTTTTAAGAAAATAAACTTTTAACTCAGTGGTCTAAGTCATTATTCAACGTCTTCAGAGCTGAGCACCAGGAGTGCTCAGGAAATGCAGCAGAGGGAAAGTGAATTGTACAAACACTTGAGAGAGGAGTTAATTACCCATCCTGATTTCCTTTTAATCGGTATGCATTAAGGCTCTGAGTTTGTTCGCTGTTAGTTTGGTTTTGAAGAGGACGACCTTTCCTTTCTAAGCTGTTCTACTTCACCACCAGCATATTTGTGCCATGACTAAAAGGTATTCTCACCTCACTGGTGGATACCACAGAAGATCCTACTGCTCAGCTCAGCTCAGAAATTACACCTTGTGCTTTGCCATACAGTTTGTACAGGTTTCTGATTTGGAAATGGTCTTGGTTCTGAATAACAATCAGGGTAAAATCCATCTAGGTTCAAGAGTGATTTGATGAGACACAGTGGCCCAGATCCTTCCATGTATGTAAATAAGATACTAAAGCTTAGAGTGCAACCATCCTGAGCTATCACTGTAGTCAGTGTAGAAAAAATTAACAATTCAAATATTAAGTGGTTGTATTCCCTCTGGAAAATAACCTCTCCCCATGTTTAACAGACTTTGGTTATTATGAAACCAGCAGAAGTTTTTCAAGTAATTGTCTAAAGCTAGATAAGTTGACACTACGCCCCAAGTCCCTCTAGGATCCACTTCTAGCTCAAATGATCCTGATCTCCAGAAAACAGGAAAGCCTAGATTTCAAAACCTGCAGCATCAGTTTTAATATTTGGGACTCTTTTGGCATTCTTTTGCATTCACTCCTCTCTCACATTCAATTTTTAGGAAGCACGTGGCAGTGAATATCTTGTTCCTACTACGATAATTAACCACTTTGCAAACAGCTTGACTCCATTCCAGATGGGTTTTAGTCATGACTTCCTTAGAGCCATTGTCCTAGAGATCTGAGGACAGCTCCCTCATCAGGGACACGGAACAGCCATTGGTTTAGGATTGTTAGTTAACATGACAAAAAAGACCTAAATTTCACAGAAGCATCAAGTAACTTATAAACTCTAAGGAAATATGAGAGAAATTTACTCCCCACAAAAGGCTGGTTAAAAAAGTTTTTCAGCAAGCTCCCATGAATGACGCGCAAAAGCAGAGATGATGGTAAATTCTGGCCTCTTTACAGACATCCAGATTGCTGTCTTACAAAAGCACCAGGGATGGAGGAGAATGGTTTTTTTAAATTTTATTTTTTAAAGTCTTCCTCTATCTGCACAGTATAGAAGTATAAGTATAGAGAAGTAGACAGTATAGAAGAAAAATTCTGATTTTTAAAATGCCTGACAGTAAATGACCTCCATAGAGTTGCTTGGGAAGATCACTGCTCAGAATTAGCCCTTAAGAATCTTACCCCTTCCTTTTTGCCTTTCCCCCATCGTTGAAGCTGAAGGTTAAAAATGAGATAAAGTGGAATGATGTTCTCAGACAAGTTTGAAAAATCAGACCTGCCACCTTTATCCCATTGCTGTGGAGTGCCAGCTCCACTTTCATCAGCCCATATTAGAGGCTTCTCACCTTCAGTCCATTCAATCAAGGGAAACCAATGCAGGCAGATGGAATAGGACATTTGATCTAGCAGCTACAGGAGCAGATTGGAACAATCCTCCCAGCAAACACTTTGTGGAGATGGAAAATAAAATAAATTTTAAAAAAATTCCTTTTTTATTCTTGCTAATAACCATTCCTCTCACATTTCATCACTGCTTTGTGTGAAGTACCAGAGAACAGTGTCTTTGCTTCTGCCCTCTTGCATGAGAAAGCTCCTTTGTAAAATGGAGGAAAGCACATGGGACCTTGGGATATTTCACGCTTGTTAGGAAACTTGCAATCAGGAATCACTTGTTTGAATCCAGATAAAAGTAACTAGCACAGTCTATGGGAATATTGAGGCAGCCTGACTGGACTCGAGTGGGCAGGAAAGGTTCTAATGGAGAGCTTTGGAGTTGCCTCTCCTCCTAACAATGCACATCACTTTGCACTCTTGCCAAAGCTCCAGGAGGACTGTGGGAGAGAAGACAACTAGATAATCACAGTGTTAAAGACAGATCCTTCAGGATGGGGCTGAGATAACCTGAATGTGTCTGTCTTGAGAAATGCAGCCTGTTTCAAACTTCAGTGTCCATAAAGATCTCAAACCATTCATCAAAAAGTATATGGTTGGGTAGGATATTTAGGAAAGAAAAAGGTGGACAGCAGCAAAATCTTCTTTAGAAATCCTTACAGAGACACACTTGATGCCAAATGAAGGCTGTACAGATGTACAGCTGCCTCCTGTCAGGTCCTCCTCCTCTGCCTCCAGGCTAGAACCATGAAAGATCCTGAAAGAGACTTTTTGAACACATCATAGCTACCTGTCACTGTTTCATTTCAACTCTTCCTCTTCCTGCAGGTCCCCTCCTCTCTTCTGTCTTTAAGGGGCTGTTTTTGGTTTTTGTGAGTATTTGTTTGTTTTGGTGTGTGTGCCCACTGAATCACACTCCTGATCTTCCTGGTTTCCCCTTAATAGCCACTCCTCCTGTCCATTCAAAATGGACATTTTATGCCTCTCAGGTTTCTTTTTAAGCATTCACTTCAATTCCAAGCTGATTGCTACCTTAGTTTCTAGAGCAGACTCATTTTCCCAGTGATGAGTCCGAGTTTTTTGTTATTAAGTATTTATTCACCAGAAATGACAGAACTTTAAATTCTAAAGCAATGTAATGGTGAAAGTTTCACATTTTTTCATAGAGAAAAAAGGGGAAATAGGGGAATAGACCAAGAGAGAGATGTAATATTCATCAACAGTTTAGAACAGGAGAGGACTTTGACTCTATCCCAGTATTAACAAAAATACTAGATGCAAAATCCTGCGACACACCTGAAATAGCAAATGGCGCACTAGTATTGCACACACAGGAACAGCAAGGGGCAAAAGGTGTGTGGTTCCCGACTCTCTTACCAAAGATGACTTACAACACATTTGTATTATTCTGGTCAATATAACATCAAGAGTAAACTTGATTTCTGAGTCGCTAGAAACCCACACAACAAATGTCCTAGTAAGTAGCCACACCATATTTGCTTAGAACAGTTAGAAAAAGTGATGCAAACTCAAGCCTTCTGTACAGCTCCAGGATTTAGACTGTCCATGTGCAGCATTTCAGGCAGGAAGACACAGCATCATAAAATGTCTCTCTGTTGTACCTCATTGTCTCTCGGCTTGATTTCAGTGCCAAGCCAGCGTCATTGAAAACAGAGGTCAACAACTGATTGTGCAGGTGCCAAAGACAGCACAGAATAAGCCAGAAGACTGGGGAGACGTGGCTTTTTGAAAGACACATTTGTGAGAGACAGGTGCCTCACACAGAACAAGATACTGCTGATCAGCTGCCTGTGTCTTTCACTAGCAGTCTCCTGGCTCCTGTTGGGTTTCTACTTGTACATGTAACCTCTAATTTTGGAAATAAAATGCCTTGCACTGGAAAAAAAAAAAATCAACATGTCGCTATTTAATGGTTGCTGATTCCATAGTTTAATTCATTATTGAAGTTTCACCTTGCTCTGAAACAATTAGGAGTGCTCATATGATCAGTTACCAAGTCTCAGTTGGGAGGTAACAATTTATGGCTGAGAAGCTGGAGGTGACAACTTCTGAAAGTGCCTTTCAACTGCATCTCCCCTCAGCTGTGATGAATGTGTATAATGGCACAAATAGGGAAGAGGAAGTTAGGAAGAGTGATGCTTCACAAGAATCACACCCGATGGTGCATGTTGATGTACAATGTATGTGTGTGTGATGTGCAATGCTGTATGCTGCATTATGCACTGCATAATAAATACTTGTGCGTGTTCTCAGGGAAGGCAAGGGCTGATGGAGAAATCTAAATTAAGTCCACTGCTCAATTTGAAGAAGTATGATGCGGGATAAAGCCATTTATAAACTGACAGCCACTGCAGGCTTGAAGTGCTGAGGGAAAACACCCCATGAAGACCACACACCAGTGAGAAAGAGGCTAGCAGCTAAACTATCAAGTGCCACAACAGGAACACACTTTGCCCCCATCCTTTTAGCTCAGCAGAGAGAGTTAAGTGTGCTTCAGGATGGCACCAATAACCTTGCCCAGCCTTTCCTGTGTGCTGAGCTCCCACTGGAAACATTAGAATAGGTTCCAGCAGGGTGGGGATGAGCAAAGGGGGAGCAGGTTTCTCGTCTTCAGCGATACGCTGTTTATCCAGCTTAGCCATAAAGCAACGTAAATCAAGCATGTCATCCTACCTAATTGCGTGTTCATATAGGACTTAATTGGTAATATTCCTGCAACCCAGCTCCTCAACCTTCATGTTGCATTGAGTTCCTCTCAGAGACTAATGAGCTTTATACAACAACAAACATTTAGGTCTGTTGTTCTAATTCATTAACATAATGGGCAATACAATGAGCAGTTATGATAATAAACACTAATAAGAGGCACTAGCGACACTTATTCCTAGCAATGCCAGGGCTGTATGGTGTGTTTGTATGGTGGCAATGCCAGGATAAAAAAGGGGGTGCAGTTGTGCCTGGTCTTTTCTCAGTAACTACCCAGAGTATCAGCTGTATGTCAGCCAGCTGAAAGTGACAGTGATACATAAATAATATCCATCATGATGAAACAGGATTAAAACAATACAAATTTTTTTTTTTTTTTTTTTTTTTAGTGAAAAAATTTAGAAAGGAATATGGAAGCCAAAGGAAACAATTTTTAAAGTAATTTTATTAAATACTCCAGCACATCCCAACAGCTATGGACTTGGCTGCTCCCTGTAGAAACTTAAGCTGCTCTCCTATTAGTAAATGTGCTTTAGTATGTGCAAGAAAATGAAACATCAACAGTGTGGAAATGTCTTGGTGTTTTTTTCCTTTTTTTCCTTTTCACTCAAGTCAGCCATCTTTCACTAAATTATTTTTCCACAAACAGCTAACACTGTAATTAACCACTGGGACCATTTGGTCCCAAAATGCACATGTATGTGCACATATAGACTTGCAAAATGATTTTTAAGACTTCATTGGATAACATACTTGCAGCTTAGTCCATGCGTTACCAAACTCTTTGGGATTCTGGGTTATATGTAGAACATCATGTGGCCATGAGAAAAGCACATTCCCCTTTTTACTTCTCTATATAATAATGAGGACCTTGCTCAAAAGTGTAGTACCTCATCCTGACAACCTTCAGCACAAATCCATAGCCATTACTTCATTCAATTTTAAACAATCTTCTAAACAAGTTCAGATGTTACACTATCTGGTCCTTAAATTTTGTTAATCTCCGTCTTCCTCCTTTTTGAATAACAGGAGAAAATGTTTTACAGATAAGACAGACCTATAGAATCACATTTTGCTCTTTGCCATGTTAAACAAAACACCTTGACTTAACAGACACATGCTTGGGAGCAAAGTGCCTTTAACCTTTTGCCTTGATTCCTGAAAATGGTATCTTTTTTTTTTTTTTTTTTTTTTTTTTTTCCCCTCTCCTTTTACACTTCTATGAAGGAAAACCTTTCATTTTTAAGAGTCATCCTCAGGTTCTCAGTGACAGACATTTCCTGAGCAAAGAAATATAAGGCTACAAAAATGTATGATTTCTGAAATTTATGGCCAGAACTTTATCACAATGGAAATATTTTTTTCTAATTGAAGTCTATGCTGCTGTTATGACACCAATTCAATTATTCCTTACATTACATTCATCATAATTTTATCTTCTTGTAAAAGAAGAATCACTTGTTTCCCTGACATTGGAAGAGTTGACTTAGGAAGAAAGGGGTGAATCTGCAGTCTAATAATGTCCTTTTGCAATTAATCATAAGGGCAGTATTAAAATACAATCATAGAATCATTTAGGCTGGAAAAGACCTTAATATCATTGATTCTAACCATTAACAATAAAATAAAATAGAATAAATCCATGTGGAGTAAATATTAAATACCCAAAGGCTTATAACAAAAGATTATGCAAAAAGCCTTCTAACAGTTTAATATAATATTCCTGAGAATCTGGATACCTCTTTGGAACAGTTTGAGTCAGAAATACACTGGAGTTTAGAGAAGACTGAAAAACTTTTCGCTGCAGTAAACAAGAAAACCTTTCAAACAAGTCACAAATCATCATCAAAGATTTCTGGGTGATGCTGAGAACCTGTGATATGCAGTGCATGGTATAAAAAATGTCTTGTGCTGGAGGAGCATAATCTATTATAACTCTGCTATCCCTGATGGTCCCCACATATGTCAGGAGTCTGTAAAATGACTCAGATTTTCCATGTGCTTCCTGTCAATAAACAGTGTTTCTATACAGGCAATGGCTTTGACTATGGTGGGAGTTAATATCTGTAAGGACATGAAATGACCACTCTGTTGACAGTCTCAGATATTTATTTTCCATGCCTGTGACTCATGCATAGCACAGTTTCGCCCATATGTTTGGCCATGAAATACCCTTATTGAGTAACAAAATGCTGAAGGTACAGCTATTTTTCGCACAAAATCACCAATGATTCTCTTCCTATGAACCTCGTGGGGATTAAACAAGCTGAGGAGGTTGGTTTCCTGGCTCAAAAGATTCAGAGGAGACAGGGAAGGGTGTTTCATCTAAGGTGTTCAGATTTTAAGCCTAACCTCTATGCTAGTTGTATAAGGCAACATTCTAATCAATAAATAGTGATCTCTACTTCCACTGAAGAACATTTATTCCATCCTAAAGTTGATGATATCTCAGAAATAGAGGCAACTGGTTTTATATATCTTTCCTGGCCTCTTTAGTAAGGAGAAAACCTAGCTCAGTTCCATAGGACCATAGGAAAGGCACCTACAGCAATGCTTTCCCTGAATGTCTCCCTTTCATTCTGCTGTGTGTGTTGTAGGGAGCAACCTCTTCCAGGCAGGAGAGGTTTTAATGTGATTTCACAGTTTGCATGAAAAGCCTCCAGCAGGCATTGTCATCAAACCTTGACAATCAAAGATATCAGTTCATGTGCCACCCATTCAAAAATCTGCTCATCTTCCTCACTTGGACTGTGATCTACAGCAGCTGAGGAGAGCTGAGTACATGCCACACTTCCCCTGGAAGGGATTTTTTCCCAGCCCTCAGTCAATGTTTTTTACTGACCTGCAACAGAAGCAAAGCTGTGATTCAAGGAGAGAGCTTATTTCGATTAATGGGGTATGAGGATGGGGAAAGACACGTTCATTTGTAACCTGGAAATTCTGAGGGGTACCTTTGTCTCAGGATCAATATTGTGGGAGCCACAAATGTCTCTGCCACACTGCCCTCCCCTCAACAAAAACATGCATCATTTTTCTTTCTTTCAGATCTCCTTTCTCCTCATCTCAGAAGCTTTTACAAATCTTACCCCTTCCCATCAAAGCAATCTACTAATGGAGTTTGGTCTTGGAGAAAGGGGAGTAGGGAGAGATGTTGATTGTTTTAGAGAGGAAAATTATTCTCTGCTTTCTCTTATCACAGCCCTTTATTTTCCACCTGGAAAAAAATACGTGGCACTTGAAGAAAATTATATTAAATAATATTATTTTTTTCAAAAAATCAAAGGATGAGGATAGAACTCATCAGTAACTTTGAATTCCGTCTTTGACAATCTCACCATCCATTTATCTGCAGCTTGACTGTGAAAGATGTATTGGTGGCAGCTCACTTAATGATTTTAGAACTAGTACTGCTGGTGCCCCAAGCCAATTTGCCATTAAACAGCAGCGACTTGGAGCCTTTCCACTGTACAGTCTAATTTCTGGAGGGAGAGGAGATGGGAATTGGTTTCTCTGTGTGCAATGAAAAGTTGATTCTCACCAGTAAAGATTAGAAATCTTAACAGATCTACAGTTTTGTGATGTATATTTTAGAGGCATTTGACATTATTCAGAGTTCAGGTCCATGACATACAGAATTGGAAAGCTAAGCCTAGCTAAGAAATGTTAGCTGCCTCAAGAGGCAGCAAGAAATATTTATTTATTTATTTACTTATTTATTTAGGCAAAGTGAACCCTAGAGTTAGTCCACAATACTGGCTGTAGCTAGAAATCAATCTTTCTAGACAACCATGCAACACAGACATAAATGTAACTTAAACCTTCAGACAGGATGTCTCTGCTACAATTGCAATTACAATTTGTGTGGATGTATGTTTTACAAATGTTGGCCTGTTGATAAAGCCTGATACTCTTCCCACACCCTTCCAAAAGGACCCTGACCAAAACAGTGTAGTTATATTTCCAGAAAGTAAATGTGTTCATTCAGAAATGCATTTGCTTCAGAAGACCTCTAGATCCTTCAACTGCAATTGAAAATTTTTCAGGTGCCTCTTGCCAAATTTGCTTAAAACATGGCAGTAGAGACCAGCTGGTGTCATTCCAGGCCTCCATCAGTGCCAGGCATAACACCAATGCCAACAGTCCTCCATCACTGTTTTTGTCTGACCCTCTACATGTAACTGGGCACTGATTTTCCTTATTAGCTCTTTATTAAATGCAATGACTTTTTAAGTTGAAATTTGTCTTCTGAAAGATCTCTGTTTTCTTTTTGAAGAAAGTATTATAAAATACACCAGTTGTTTTTCAATAGGCAATTATACTCACTGCTTAAAAAAAAAAAAAACAAAACCAACAAAACAAAACAAAACAAAACAAAACAAAACAAAAAAAAAACCAAAAAAAAAAAAAAAAAAACCAAACCAAACCCTTTTATCTATTTTCAACTTCTGGTCTTTTATTTCTTGAAATGCTTATTCCCTCAGATTGAAGAGTCATTTATTACTGCATATTTTCTTTCTTCTGAGGGCTGGCCACAAGGTCATGAGCCAAGAAGTCAGTGCATTATGTGCCTTCAGCTCAGACCTTTTGCTGCTGTGGGATAATGGTATGGCTGGCTGGCTGCTGTGTCTCACCAGGATTAGTGGTGACTTCTTCAGAGGCAAAAATATTGTTTGTGATTGTGTAATTGGGTTCAACTCCTTCCCCTCTGCCTTTTCTTCCCCTCCCACTCCTCATCTGTGCACTTGGACATGTTGTTCCCCACTTTTTTCTTTTTAAGATGGACCTCCCTGACACCATCTTCTCCTCCTCCTCTTTTCCCTTGCTCCATGACTTTTTGCTGCTCCCAAAACCTGCTTGTCTTACAACACCACCTCCTCAGCTCCTGCTGGTGGGGCTGGCAGTTCTGTTTCTGTGAGGAGTTAATGTTAATAATGGCAGGAAATCTCATTAGCTTGGAAGTTGTGACTTCATTTTAATGCCAGTGAGCTACATTCCAGTATCAGTAGCCAGTGATTTAGATGGCAAACTCTCTGAGACTTTGGTCATTGGTATGCACAGTTATGGTATCTCCTCACCAATGATGGTTCTTACGACTTCTGGGGTTCAGTAAAACATACACAATCACAATAAGTGATTAAAGTGATGACCTGCCTAAGTAATTAGGTAGCTGTCACTTCCCCTCACTTTCCCAGGACATCTCTGCATGTGATCCCTGTAGCCTTTGTTTATCAAAATTACCAGGACCCTTCCTGACTGTCTGTGAACCTGGATTAATTCAGTCTGAGTCTGTCTCATTTCCTCATGGGCTGAACAATTGTAATAGTTGATGCTTCAAGGCTATGAGTGGTAATGTTACAGTATTTGCATCACGGTTTAGGATCCTTCAGTACAAAGGTTCAGGATAAATGTGGTGTTTTGTTGTTACAGAATCAGAATACTGCACAATGTCAATATTTAAATTTCATTTGTGTTTCTGATATTAGTGGATTTTTTTCCCATCTAAGGCCATATTTTCTATGTCTTCAAGGAAAGACAGAAAGTGGGAGGACACTGAGTTTTACTGGAAGATAAGAAGCTTCTCAATTTCAGTCCTTTTGCAGAGCTATTAAGTATTACAAAAAGATTGGTAAATTTGATAAAATTTTCTGGCAATAAAGGAGTGATGCTTCTTTCAGGTCAGAGAAGGAAAAACTCAACTAACAGTAGATGTCACAACCCTCTGTGAACAGAAAAAAACTGAATTTCACAACATTTTTGTCACTAATGTTTTAACATGACCACATTGGGAAATTCACTGCTATGTTCAGTCCTAAGGAAGAGTTTATGTGTGGGAAACACTGGATCAGGCATCTTTAGAACAGTAATATTCAGCTATGATCAACTTCTGCCATGTTGTGATTGGAACTCAATCAGATGCTCAGGCAAAATTTTGTTCTTAAGACAAAGTACAAATTTCCAAAGATTTATATTAGACGTGAATAAGATTGTGAAAATCAGGAAGTTCTGTGTGAACTTGAAAGGAAAATCCCTAGACCTGTGTTACTCTAACAGATTTAGTTTCTCAGGCTTTATTTGCTTTTCAAATCTCTTAGGATCTCCCCATTCCTTTCTTTAATATATCTTAGTTTTATGATAAAATTAATCCTTAAAATTAATAAAGGATTTTTAGCTAGATAGAGGCCTATATCCTGTATGTAACTGATTTTTGATGGGAACTTTTGGCAGTCCTTGTCTAGTTTCTAGGATAATGAAATAGATGCAGTTTTTATGTTTTTATTGCAATAATAAGAATTATCATCATAAATTTATATTCTCTTACTGGTGTCATTCCATGACCTTCACCTAAACTCTTTGGTACATTTGTCTTTGCAATGATCACAAGATCATTTTGTCTTTCTGAGGCTGGTCTAATTTAAGACTTGGAAAATATCTGTTACAAATTACACCCAATTTTAGGATTGACAGACAAAAAAAATCTTGAAATGACTACTATGGACCAACAAAAAGAAAAGTATGGCATATACTTTCAAGTGTAAATGGTACCTGAATATTAGCATTAAACAGGCAAAAAATCCAGGAAAATGTTTAGGAGAAATATGAACAGGTACGGGAACTGCCAGAGGATGATTGGGTCATTTCCTCAATTCCTAGTAACAGAGATGGAACAGTTCAGCCTAATTTCTTAAACTTATGCAAGAAAGGTATAGGTTTCTTATCAGCAGTGTTACCCAGTTTCCCTTTGCTATCCATATCTGAATTCAAATATTTTATATATCTTTCAGAGAAAGAAAATATGTTTTTCTTCCACCTTGTCTTTCACCAAATATGATTAAATCTTGTTTTGCTTGAGTAAGTGGTGGTTTCTGCTTGAGAGCAAATGTTGGAAGGCAGAAGGGCTTGGTGTATCATTGAACAATGACAACTATAATAAATTCATTTAGTGCTCCGTAAAGGTAACGTGCCTAATTGGACCATAATGACAAAAGAAAGAAAGGAAAAAAAAATGCTGGTATTATCCTTTCTATTTCTTCTTCTTTTCTTTTTAAGGATAGCCTATCATTAGTCATCATGAAAGATCTTGGTGGCCACTGAAACAGAGGAGGGACCTTTGACACAGCTTGATCAATCCTAATTGAATAGACCAGAGGGACAGAAGCCAAAAGAAGGGGACCCATTCTTTGCATTTGACAGCCTCGTCCTTTTTAGTTTGTCAGCTGTCAGAAAACATAGGGGCACTCTCAGGGTGCATGAGAATGCTTTAAGTTGTCAAATAGTTTTTTGCTACATGAAGAAAATTCTTTTAAGCCTTGAAAGTGTCTGGTCTACTCTGAGTATCTAACATTTTAATGTTGGGAGACACCTGGTGTAGTCAGTGAAGTAAATGGGAACTTTACTAGGTAAGGACTCACATTTCCTCAAATTAACAGAAGGATTCGTTCCACTCCTCATCCCTGATACCCCAATCCAAGTTGCTCATCATTATACTTATATCATTTACTCTCTTCTTTGCACAGGCATAGGATATAAGTCAGAGAAGCCTAAAACTCCTTATTTTCTATGACAAATCCCACCTAGAATATGCTTCTGTGTTTCCCATGGAAAGTTAATAGCTGAAGAGAAGACCTGAACTCCTAAAAAACCCACATGTATTGTGCAGTATCACCATGGTTCTAGTGCTGCAAAGGGGTGACATTCTTTTGACTTCTCAGAGGCTGTCTTACATAAACCCTAGCGTAATTATTGCTGGACCTGAACAAATAGGAATATTGAGGTGAGGTAAGAAAGGGAATAGGAACTGTCTGCCTTTAGTCTTCCTGTCCTCTCATCCTTTTTCCCTCTGCTGTGTTGGTACAACACTACTGCAGCCAGGGAAGTGGTTTCCCATGAGAAATTTCAAGCAGTAAGTAGGGGAGTACAGCAGGAAGATCTACAGTTGGATAAAAAAAGAAGGAAAAGTCTTAGATTAATGACCATCCATTGAGGCCTTTGCTTCACACGCAGAACAAGCACTTTCGTATTCATGTCTTTACTAGTGGCCCCTTTACTGGTGATGACTTCACAACCTCTTCTCTTGCCTTATACTACAGGTAGATATTTGGGATTTTTGCCTCTTGTCAAAGCTTTGAATCCAAGCACCAGACTACTAAAGGAATTCACTGCTTTCTCATTACTTTCAGCTTGGTCAGAAGGTTAAAATGCTGAAAATCTCCTCAGAAAATTCACCCTAAATGGGTCTCCATCTCAGTGGTAAAAACCCAACCAATTACAATTGCTTGGAGGCGTTACTATCTTCTCATTCTGTGTTAGTCAAGGCTCAGACATAATTGCATCTCATTCCTTCTCTTGCATTTTGACAAGGCTGACAGGAGCTCAAGAAAGGTCCACTATTGTCACTTCCTGATCACTTCCCTCACTGCAGTGCTTATAAACCACACTGTCTTTTCTGCTGTAAGGACTGCCTCAATCATGTATTTGGCAGAGAAAATGCACACAAAGATCACAGTTCCTCTAGCCACCAGCTGCATCAAAAAGACACCTTCTTCATGAGTTGTAGGGGAAGTGAAAATTGTCACATTGACAGTTCCTCAGGGCAAAGTTTGGAATTTTGTATCTATTTCTACAAAAAAAGGATTTGCTGCAAACTCTTGTTCTTGTACTGTTCTCTAAAAGACCCGTCTGTAGGCAATGGATGCACTGCACAGCATTAGTATAATTAAACCAAAAGAGCAACCACTACAGAAAACTAGGAAAAAGGAAATCTGAAAGGAGGAATGAATAACTTATGAAAGGTCAAAATGGTCATCAGCACTGTCATCACTGCAAAGGTCTTAAATAGAGCCTGCACAGCCATAGAGGGAGTTGGCAGACATCCACAGGGGATGTCTGAAGTCAGGCTGTGATGGTGGAAGCTCCTGTTATATTCTAGGAAGTGTCTTAGCACTGAAAAGCCATGTGAACTCGGCTGCACTGAAAGCACCATCTGAGCTCTGACAGGTCATACCTAACTCTTAATGTAAAGAATTCACAGGGATCTGCTCTCTCATTATTCAGCTTATGCTGAGGGAGATGAATTTCACTTTGCTGCATTGGTTACTCCTGTGACAGCTGAGTGGGTTATGTGTCCAGGAACATTAAAAATCTGTATTCTTATGCTGTATTTTCACTGACAAATGTCTTTCACTGTGGCAACTTCATAGGATTTTAATTTCCGCCTACAGCAGCACAGGTGCTGATGTTGGTCACCAAGTCCCTTTTAGTCTCAGAAAAGGAAGAGGCCATGAGGAAAGTAAGGTAAACTATTTCCAAACATGTCTCAGGCTGTAATTTAGAGTACTTGGGTCTCTGCTGAATTTAGTCCTCCAATAAATAAACAAAAATTATGTGGTTTCTTCACCTTGGTGTTTTTAACAGAAACTTTTGATTCTCCAGTTGCCCATGATTCACAAAGATGTCCTGAAAACCAATTTAAGACCCAGCAGTACTGAGCAGGCCACCACATCCAGCCAGCTGTGGAGATTCATGCCAGTGTTTCTGCTGCAGACAGATGATGAATGGCTATTGGTGTTTGGGAAGATTCTGCAGCCCAGAGCATATTGCCTTCGTCCTCAATGTCAACGAATAGGTCATCATACCTATTCGTCAGATAATCAGAATGCCTGGTTCTTTCACCCCTTCACTTTATCATAGGGAAGAATTTTAATATTAGGAAAAGCAGAAGGAAGGTGTAATGTTTGAAAGTGGGTGGCTCTGAAAAATTACCAGCATAAGTTGCTGGGGTTGCTGGCAATGTTTCCTTCCAGCTTAAGCAGGAAATTCAAAGGTGTAAGACAGTTCTGTCTATAAGTAACACATCTCACACTTTAGCTTTGAGGAGAGGACTTGTTTTACTCAGGATAGAGATACCTGATGGAGACAGAAGAAAATAATCTGTGACTGTTACCACTGATGGTCATTGTTAAGTGATGAAATGGTTTCTATATGTACAGTCTGTTCCATGTGGATTGTCCACCTGCTTTAGGAACTTGGACAAGAATCTCTACAGCCTGTTGTGTGCAGAAACTTAAATATATAATATCCATTATCTCTACTGACCTCAACATTAATAAAGTACATGTGGAGATATTTTCACACATGATGACATTTTCATTCTTATCCGTGACCATACTGGATTTTCTCCCATCTTCCTTCATATACACATTTCTCAAGTGCATGAGTGTAAGAGTCTTGGCTCATATATAAACATCTCACGGTGCTTTGAAGTCCCTCAGCAAGAAAAAAAGTTCCCAGTCCAGATTCTCAAAGTGCACAAAGAAAGAGAGAAAGTATAGGAATAAAGTTTTGTCCCTCATACATATGGAAATATCATGGCAGGGGGTTGAGGACAGGACAGAGAGAGAGTTAGAAACTGGATGAGCTGTCCAGAAATGACACACACTGAGTGACGGATGGACAGAGAGGGTCTACAAAAAGAAAAGACCCACACCATCTGCTTTATAAAAGACAAAGTTTTCAGGAAAACCAAAAGAAAGAACAAATATCACTTTTTTTTTCTTTTTTTTTTCTTTAATAATTCATAAATAAAGTAGTGCCTATTTAATAATTTCATCTCCTTAAACCTCTTATATCCCTCTATGTTCTATTCAAGTCCAAAGATATATGCACCACTTCTTGCTAGCTGTAGTACACTTTCAAATCATACATCAAAAAAGATGAGTTAGGAAGAAAAAACTTACAAAAAATAATGTAGATGTGTGCAGCAATTGTCAGTTTACCTTTGTGGGCAATTTGGATTTCATTGCCATGGATCTATGATGTTCCAGAAACAAGTCTAAAAATTTGGTAGAAAGTATTACTTACTCAAGTATTCATGGAGTAATTTGGTACTGAAACTTTTATGAAACTGGTGAAGAATTACTCTAGCTTTTATTGTGAGGAGAACCTTTGATAATGTTGAAGTTGCCATGTCTTTAAGAGTCAACTGAGGAGCAGTAAAATTTGGTGTAATTGAGAAACAGTTGCTTAGCGCATTACAAAATCAGATGTGCTATTTTGCAGAAATTAATGTGAAGACAAGAGAAAAAAAAAAGAGGAAAAAAAGACAAGAGAATCACTATACGGCTCATTACAAGTAAATTTGATTCTGTTCAAACAACCCTGACAACAGAGACATTTGAATCAGCAAAATGAGACACTTAGGAAAGGACTGGTATATCTTTGTCGTGCTGGACTGTCCTGACTCTTCATCCCTGTAGTAGTAATCAGTTCTGAAGACTCATTCGTATTTCACATCTTCTTATTACAGAGATGGTATTTGTGCTGAAAATTTGAAAGTCCTATTTCTAAAGCAGAAACAGAATAAGGAATGACATCCTTATCCTACAAAGCCAAAAAAAAATACCCCGTGAGCAAATTTTCACATGATTTTCTGCTGTAGTGAGAGAAGGGAATTTTTGTGTATTTTTTGTTGTGTCCCTCTCCCTATTTTTTGCACGACACAAAGCTATGTTGGTTTCACTCTATTTTAATGATAAAAACAGTGTTAGCTTTTAATTTCACTCATTCAAAAAAAAAAAAAATAGGTGAAGAGTAAAATGTCAGGTTTTTTTCAAATGGAAGCACATTTTTCTTGCTCTGTTTCAGGGACTAACTGTGCAAGAAAGTCCATGGGAGGAGATTCCTAACCTAGCTATCAAAACCAATACTGACAGGCTATAACTTCTAATCAAAAACTGACCTCACTGAGAGTGTATAGGACTCTGGGGAAAATCTTGGGAACTACAGACTGGTGAGACTGACTTCCATCCCTTGAAAGATGACAGAGTCTATAATAAACAATAAAATCATACAGTACATGAACTATATTTTCTGTTGGGCAGCACAGCTTCTGCAAAGGGAAAACCCTCCTCAATAATCTGCTGAAATTCTAGCAGGGAGACTGTAAATGCAGGGATGAAAGGCAAGGAATATTAAAAAGAAGAGACTTTTCAAGATACACGTCAATAGGGATCGGTCCTGGAAGCAATTTCATTCAACATCTTTGTCCATGACCTGGAGAAAATATAAGCAGAGGAATATCCAAATTTGTAGCTATGAAAACCACTTTTCTGTTGACAGGAGCTGTGACAGATCTCATAAAAGTTTGCAAATGGCTGACAAATAAACTCCAATGTGGATAAACCTAAACTAATTCAAGTAAGAAAAAAAACCAAAAAACCTAAACAATTAACCTGAAGGTTCATAAAGCTGAACATGAAACTGGCAGTTATAGTTCAGGTAAGAAGCCTTGGTTTCACGTTGTCAGGTGTCTGAAATCTTTGACTCAACGTGCAGTGGCTGATGAAAAAGCCAATGAGATTCTGGGCACTATCATGAAGGTGTGGATAGCAAAATAGGATGCTTATTTTTGTGTCTAAAAGGTGTTGTGCACCCACATCTTGAGCAGGTTTGTGTACTTTTCTGGCTTACACACCCCAAGACAGACATACTGAAGTTAAAGAAGGTAAAATGAAGGACAAGTGTAATGATCAGGGTGATGGGGTGGCTACCTCTTGAAGGGAAATTGAAGGACTGAGACAATTCAGGAATCTGAGGTGTGATACCATAAAGATTTACTAAAGGTGAAAGCACTGAATGAGCTGAATGTGGAAATGTTGTTCAACACATCATGCAATAAAAGAAGCAAGGAAATAAAGAAAGTAGCATTGGGATTTTTTTAAACTGACAAAAGGAAAAACCTCTTTAAGTGGTGAATCTCTGGAATTTGCTACCACAGGAGATTGTTTGGAAGGACATTATTAGATGGTTTATAAAGGGACTAGCTTTTCGCAGACAGTGTGTCTGTAAAATAGAGACCTATAGGATAAGCTGTGTGACTACAAAAGCAATTGTTTTCAGATAGAGGCTGGTTTTGCTTGCTTGCCTTGAATAGGATCTCTGCTAAAGCCTGAACACTCGGACTGATGAAAAATTGGTAATTTCTTATTTTTTTTTTATGTCTGTGTACTAGTTTGATAGTAGACATTATGTCCATGGTCTGTTCTACGGCAGGCCCTACACCTGTCAGTTCTGAAAAAAGCCACATAAGCAATGGCTGATTAAGATTTTACTCCAAGCTCAGTAGCTATAGTGAAAATTAGAAAATTCAAAGTCAAGCTCAGCACGATGCTAAAGCACCTGCTTAGTGAGGACTAACCGTGGTCTATATAGAAAATATTTCATGGTTATATGCCCCTTAAAATATTATAACTCCAAAGAACTGCAATCACCTGCGACATTGATTGAAATCACCTGTTCCCACAAACACATTATTATCCAAGGCAGGAGTAAGTTTAAGGAACTTGTTTTTCTGGGACTTTGGAAGCAGTTGATGTGTTCCATTCTGTCTGGGGATATATTTTGTGAAACCTTAGCTCATTATTTACCTTCTGGATATTTTATACCCCAGGTGGGCCAGTATCATGAATATTTCAAAAGAGGCTTTGTTTATCACTATGAGCATAATATAAGAAGAAAAGAAATGGCGTTTCACAGAGGCAGCTGCTTCTTCTGCTCCAAGAGTTTGGGATGTAGATGTCATTTTTATACACCTAGTCAGCAAGGGCACTGGAGTCTAAATGATGCTGACGGATGCTATGAAAGTAGTTTGTCCTTTGTGAAGATGTTTTATCATAGCACTCATAATTGGAAGAGTAAGCATATAGATCCAAAGCAGAGATTCACCAGGGAAGTCCTGATTATGCTGTGAGAAATGTCTTCTTTCTAAAAGGAGGGTAGAAGTTATGTCCTATTTTTGGTACCCAGCACATGACTGGGAGTGAGAAATGGGTAAAATTCTAACCTCATCTAAGGGTTTGTGAGTTCTGGAAGGAGTGAGCCACATCCTTGTTCCATTGCAGATGTGGAAAAGAGCCTGACTGGGATCAGCAGAGCAACGGACACAGGAAGTTAGGCTCTATTAAAGAAATGCTCTGAGATTGTGCTAGCCAATCTACAGGTAAATTCATTACCCTTTTCTTCAAGAGGAAACTTAATTTTAGGCTGTTCTTAAGGATTTAAACTGGTCACCATGCTCCCTCTGTGCCTTGCATCTCTCTCTACAGAAGTGTAAGCAGCTGGTACATATACCATAACCACACCTAAGGAAGAATACCTGAAAGCCTCTTGTGGTCCACATTCCTTAGAAGTTTGGTATGAAAATGCATATGTAAAATGTTGGGTTCTACATTTCTTCCTGAGAAGACAGAAAAAAACCCCCACAAAACCAAACCAAACCAAATTCACCCTAAACAAGGCCTTGGATAAAACAATAAAAGGCCTATTGAATATATTGAATAAAACAGTATGTTAGTTTAGCCATAAACCTTGATGGTCCCTCTTAAGAACAAAACAAAAATAGTGTTGTGCAGGTAAATAGCAAAAGATATTGTGCATGATATTCCACATGCAGCTTATGAATTTTTTTTTTTTTTTTAATGGCCTGAAATGCAGAGAGTTTAAAAGGAACTTAGGGGGACTATCTTGCTACATGCTTCTGCTTTTCATACTTCAGACTGGGAGGCAGAGCAGACTGTTAGGTATGCTGACTGGATGAACCAAAGCTGCGTCAAGGAACTCCTTCAGCTCCAGCACAGCATGTTGCTAAATCTACAGTGAAGACAAAACTTGCTATGCACACCACAATGCTCATCACTAGACAGCACTAACACTTATAGTAGAAGATATTTTGGCCACGTTTTGATGCCTCGTCTCTCATATTCATTCCTCAGAACCTCAATAATGATCTGTGAGAACTCCTTTAAAACCCACCAGGCATAAAATCATTTGCAACAGAGTTCATCAGCAAAAGATATTCTGTCATAAACAGATAACTTCTGAGTCCCATTTTTGATGTATGATTTCTGAGATTGCCTCTGCATGCAATGATGATAAAATATGTCAGGTTGTAGGAAAAATTTGGGTTAATACTTTAACCCTTAACAGGTATGGGTTATTTTTGCACATCTTAGACACATTATAATTTTTGTTATGATAGCAATACTCCAGAGCCATTCATTTATCTGAAGACTTTTAGATTTATTCCAGCGAGATCAAAAGGAAGACAAATTAAATTGACATCCAACAAATAGCCTTCCAAATATGTAAATCAAGAGATAAGAATCTGCAGTTATTGATAGGTACAAATTACCAGTAATTGGCCAGATGAGGTAACAGCTTTGTCCTGTTCCACTCACTCTTTCTCAAAATTCAGAGGGAAGAAATTCAATTAATCAAAAAACTTGAAAACACCTAAGTACTCATCAGTCTCTTTCATTTATTCTAAGCATTATTACAGACAAGTGTTATTACTCACTTTGATTTTTTAAAAAATTGCATATTACAACCATTAAATTTGTCTGAAAATGAATAAGAACAGTTAGCATTAGAAAATCTGGTTTAGACCACTTAACACCTTAGCTGTAAGGACTGTTAAGTTTTGAGCAATTGAGTTAGAGGAATGTTCAACTTCTTGAGTGATTTATATTTGCAAGTGAACCAGCTGAGGTTTGATTACGTGATTTAAAAAAAAAAAAAAAAAAAAAAAAAGAAAAAAGATATTCCTGCTTCTTGATTTCAAATATGGTTTTTCTTCCCGAAGGGTGAAATACAGGATGCATAGAGGAGCTGAATCATAATAAGTGTCAGAGAGATACAGCATCTTAAAGCCCTGGAGAAGTCCTAATTTGAATTCTATTCTGAACTTCCTGGCTTAGGCCTCTGTCTACATCCTCCTGCTTTTATTCTCTTTAGTTGTGCACTAACAACTTTAAGGCTCGTGCAGCATGTAAGCTGATTGCTTTGAATATAAATGGGTAGACTATTAAAAGCAGAATTTAGGCTTCTACTCATAAATCATAAAAGGAAGCATAAATTCTGTGTTTTAGTGGAGATTTAAATTCCTAAATGGGTTTTATAGGTGCCACATAAGACCTATTGACAATACCCCTTTATGATAAAAAGTAAATAGAAGTGACAAAGTCAGAATTCAAAATACCACTGCTTAGCTCCCACTAGCCTGAAGAAGACCGAAAAATGGCTGGAGGAAATCTCAGAGGGAAACAAATGATAACATGAAATTAAATGTGTAATATTCCTTTTTATGTTGTGTGGGGGAAAAAAGCACTCAGAGAATGAGCTGGTACATTTGCATAACAAAGGAAATCAACAACAACAACAAATTGCCATCGTGTTCAAAGCTGATAATTGCACAGATGACAACAAGAAAGCACCTTTCTTCTCAGCTCTCTGGGGGACAAGCCTTGTCAAGATGAGGAAAAAAGGTGGAAAGTGACCCCACTTGCTTTCATGAAAATTAGTAACCTCAGAAAATGTCTTTGGTGCAAGGGGGTGGCCAGTGAATGGTGTGAATGCTAATGAACACAATGAGGGCGGAGGCTCAGCCAATGTTCCCATCAGCTCCATCAGACAATCAACAAATGGCAGCAGACTCTTCTTCAAACCACCCTCACCCAGCTCACCCAGGTCCAACTCACCTTGCCAAGAAAGTTTTTCTTGAGAAGTAACTTTTGAGGAGTTTCTGGGTTTTGTGTGCTTGTTTGGTTTTTTTCCTCTGATATTTTCTTTCAAATACAAACTGAATTTCAGTTCTTTGTGCCCTGTGAAGTGTGGGAATCTCTCATGTTTTTGTACAGTCCCAAGTAGTGTTCCTCAGTTTTTCCAAACCAGTGGTTTGGACTTTATCTCACCTTACTGAGTTCAAGGTTAAGGTATTTGCAAACATTTTTTCCTCTGAGGTTCTCAAGGCCAAGAATATTTCTCACTCTGGAGAAACAGATGGTACTTTAGGCACCAGCAGATCACCAATTGTAACTGGTTTTGTCAGCATGAAAATATGTATTTGCTTCGTCTGCAAGATGAAACATAATCTGATTTATCCAATGACTTCCTAGAAGTACTGTGACTCCAGAAGTCTACTAAAAGTGCTGAATAGTGGTGGCTTTTTTTTTTTTTTTTTAATTATCCAGTGGTAGGGCGTCCTTGAATAGATCTCCAAAACTCTTTGAAAGTATGTGAATGACGCTGAAAGTCCTAGACAAAAGGACAGGCTGCAAGAGACCAGGACCAACTGATATGTCCCTGTTTAACTCACCACTTACTCTTTTCCATTCATACATCAATAATGCAGCAGGCAACAAAAATGAATAAAAAAGTAACAGACCCTTATTCTAGTCCTTCTTATTTTGGACTGGTCCTGGTAGCACAAAAATAGCTCCCATTGGCAAGTCCCCACAGACCTGAGAGGTTTAAACCCCTGAAATCTGAACTTTAACTGTATGAGAATATCTATAAAACTTAAAAGAGTATACATCACTTGTTTTAAGAAAAGTCCTTTTAGACTTTAAAGAGTTTAACATAAATAAAAACAGTTCTAGACAGATAAATTATTAAAGTAACGCATTTTGAAGTCTTTGCTACAGAATTCAGCTACAGTTTTAATTTTCTGTCTGTAGAATTGATTAAAAAACAAACAGTTCCTCCTTCAACACCCCCCCAAAAACACAGAGAAGAAAATGTCTAAAATCAGTCAGTCAGGTATTGTTTTCAAACCCCTGGGATTTTCATATTTGGTGTCTGATGTCTAGTTTGCTTCTATTCTTTCCAGAATAAATGGATGGCAGTCAGGGAGACCTTGAATAGACAGACAGTTAAGGTACTCACATGAGATCCCTGGGTTCAACCATGGATAGCAGAAAAGACAGAAACTTTTGCCTGAGGCTTTAACATCCTACATACCTTAACCTGTCAGTCCTTACAGCTGGAACAGTTTCATCTTTTATAAATAATAAAACATTTGTAGGGAAAGGAGGTGCAGGCATGAAAGTTCTGTCATTGGGGGACTCATTTAGGAAGACTGAAGGCAAAGATTCAAATCCTTCAGCATACGAAGAAAAGAGCAAGTAAAAGGCTTTCCTATCTAGACAAATGCAATGAACACTGGGCAGCACTCAGTCTCTCATGTGGGTGGATTCACCTACCCACCCTTCTCTTTGTGGACAGTAAATATGAGAGATATTAACATTACTCTAAATTATCATTACAAAATCCTCAACAATCTGTCATTGGGTAGATGTCTTTCATTGCAGGCAACACTTGGCTTTTAAAAGCAAAACTGAACTGCTGTAGAAATGGAGGAAGAGATGACCAGGAAGGAGATAAACACCCATATGGGACTGTGGTGTCCCACAGATAATTCTGATAGATCCTGTAGCTGCCTTCAGACTCTGCTCATATTTTTGTCTAAGCATATTCAATGTGAAAGCAGGTGAAGGAAGGTGCTGTAGGACAAAAGAAAATTTTACATCTATCTGTTCCTTTTGCAACCTGAGATGCTTGTCACTCAGGACCAGCATTCCCATGCTGCAGATGACAACTGTCTCTGCTTCATTCCAACCATCAAATGGAAGTGAAGTAGCTACTAGTTTCTCATGGAGCAGTCTGGGATATTCACTGGTTGTACAGTTGTGACAAAATGAAAATATTAATCCGAATTTTCTGACACTGTGTGAAGTTGAACACTTTCCGTGTTTGTTCACTTTGTGCTGGATGAGTTACAAGGTGAAGGCGCTCTTGTCTGAAGCTTGTAGAGCAGCTCATCAAGACCTAACCAGGTAAATGAGCCCTCTGTTGGCGCATTTCCCTGCCTGCAGTGACTGAAGCACCAACTGGCATTTCTCTGGGTGCAGGTTCCACTAGATGCATCTTTAACATGTTACTCCTGCCAGGTTTCAGTTGAAGCAGCAAATCCAGGGTGTGCAGATAGATGAGTGTTTCCAACAGAGGACAGCAGGGGCACAGAGTGGACTGTGAAAACCAGGGGAATGGGACTTGCATCGATCGTGGCTGAGTGCAACAATCTGAACCACGGACAACTCTCTCTAATGGGCTGTGAGAATTGTGCTGAGACGCACAAAGTGTGGGACAGGCAGAGGGAAAGTTGGAAATACTCTGAAGTGAGAATCAGCCTAAATCCATCACAATGTACAATCAAGTACACATGCAAAGCTGGTCTTGAGGTGCTGCCTAGAGGTTCATAAAATCAGTTGTCTATGCTGGTCATGAGCAATAGGTTGATTGTTAAACTGTTAATTTTCTGTAGTGTACTTCAGTTTACTGATAGACAGAGCTGGAAGGTGCTTCCTCAATATTTCAACCTAGTTCCTAAATAGAAACTAGTTATTTCAGACTTTGTGAAATTAATGAGGACTGTTTGCCAATGGCTTGCTTGTGACTGGGTTCTCTGATGTCTAAAAAAGGACAACATCAATTAGCTCTTTCTTCAGTGGAAGCAGTGGTAGTGCCTTTTCCTCACCATTTTACCTGTTTCCAAAATCCATATTAAAGCAATATATATCTGAGTCTTTTTACCTCCACTACTTAATTTAACCAAAATCAGCTGAGTTCAAAAGTTGAAGGATATACACAGACTGTGTTCCTTCCCCTTGAAGCCAGATTTATAATTTTAGATTAAGTCAGAGTTGCTTAGGGATCTCCATGGCAGTACTATATAATTTCTTCAGTGAACAGGTTGAGATAACAAAATTATCATGACCACTCTTCAGCTGAGCTGATTAGCCCGTGCCTCACCAACAAATGTCCCTCTCTGGGGGTCTGATCCCGTGATTCAGTCAGACCCTGCCTATGTGCACAAGATGTAGTAGATGTTAAGAAATATCACAGTCTCACTAGGGAAGTAACTGGGGTCTAACCCCAAGGGACAGATAGTGAAACAAGGAAAAAGGAAAAAATGGGTTACATGAATTGTCCAAGGAATGAAGAAAGATTGTGGTACAAACCCACTTTTTTCTCCCACATACCAACCTAGGACAGTCAATAATATCCCACCTTTAAACACTGGTGATTTGGTATTTGGTAAAAGCCTGCAGTACTGGAGTGTTGTGTCTAGGGCTTCACTGGGTTTTGTTTCCCTTGAACCAAATTCAGATCTTTCAAGTAATAACTTGCAACAGGAACAGGGCTGTCACTTTTCTCTCATAAGTTCATCTACATAACCAGACCAGGCCATTGCACTACAGAAGAAGTATTTAAACTCCTGCCATGTGCCCTCCAGACACAAATCTAGTCCTGTGCCACCACTAGGCCAATTTCTACGACAACAGTGAAGGCAATCCTTCCAGATCCCATGCCCCTGTTCCTCCTTAACTTTGGGTTTCTCTGCCCTTTGTTTATTTCATTTCCTGTGCCCACCATGCAATAAACCTCCCCAGGTTCATTCATTCATTTCACCTTGGCAGCATGTCACTATGCAGACAATCTATTGAGGATGAGATTGAAATAATATTACACTACCGAGCTGATAATTCCTGACTTTAATATCTCTTAGCAGCATCTCCATTGTGCTATGTCAGTGAAACAGATCAGACAGTCTAGTGTAAATGAAAGGGACTGTGGGGGGAATACTTCTGTTATCAAAATTAAACTTCTGATATATCAGAAACAGAAGGTGAAGGGGCAAAAGAAATGAAAGGGAACAGATCAGTTACCTTTAAACTTGCACCTCTGAGAAGGTAGCTAATAAACATTGATATTTAACTCCAAGTACTTTTCCTCCCTCTCTTTTCTCCCATCTCCTTGTCTTGTCTGCTCCCAATAATACACTGGGTAGATTATATATAGCTCATTTTAGTGACATCATAACCATTCCTTGGGTCATTATCATGTTACTTAAACAGATTTATGGTCTGTGCATTTGAATAAAAGAAAGGATGAAGGGGGGATATTCAAGGAGCCAGGAGGAAAGATATTAGAGAAGTGTGGTTGAGACAGCCCTAAGAAGCCCTGTGAGTTGCTTTGATCTGCAAATCCAGTCAGTCAGTCCGTGTTGTAGGTAAGAGACAGGGCACAGAGTTGGACACCCTCAGTATTGTTCTTGATCCTTCTGGTTTTTGGCTATCTGGCCTTCAACGATTGTTTAGCTTTTATCACTTTTTCTCCATCTCAAGTTTATGTGTGAAAGAATATCTTCTGTGCTTTAAAAGCTAGATGGACAGGCTCAAGTTAAGAATATTCACTCCTCTGCTTCAGTTGGTATGGCAACAGGGGAGAACTTGGCTCAACAGTTGTCTCTAATAGACCCAGATCCTGGGTCAGATCTGACCCTGAATGCTGATATTTCACCTGAGGAAGAGGATGGAGCTGGATAGAGGAGTAGTTCAAACTCATTAAATATTCTCTGCTGCCTTAGCAAGCAGCTTATCAAGGGAATCATTAACAGCGTGAAATTTTTAAACGTGTGTTTACAAATGAGTCTATAAAGAAGATGCCTGGAAGAGCCTTTCAGTTCGTCCAGGTGAATTTCAAAGGCCACATCAGCTACGGATAAAATGCAAGAAGTTGAAGAGGCCAAATGTGAAACAAATGGACCTCTGCTTAACTCTTCATTTCCTGGTGATGCTGGCTGACTTCCTTCTGCCTCTCTACCACTAAACCTGCCTTTCTGGCATTCCTTGTTGCATGCTGATATCACAGATTATCCCTCCTGCAACCCTGTTGCTGGCTGGTGTTACCATTGCTGCCTATATCTGAGATTGTAAGCTACCAGTACAAAATCAGAGGCCAAAGAAGAACTAAAACCCTGCATCTCTTCCTGATATTGCCTCATACCTGTTTCTACAGGAGCAGTCAGATTGAGGTGTTACTCCTTGCTGTATTACAAGTCTGGTTAAAAGTGTAAATGAGAGCCATGTTAAGGCTGAATAACTTACCAGAGAGAAAAAGCCAAAGGAAAGAAAATAAAAAATAAAGTTTTTAATGGGTTTCTGAACTTTCTGAAAGGCTGCAGACACAGCATCCTAGTTTTTGAGATCTACGCACTGATGAGTTTTCCCCCTTTTCTTTAGCTGTTAAAGTTCCTCATGCAGCCAAAATACAAGTGGTCCCTCGGCACTGATTTATATTATTTTTAGAGATGTGCAGGCAGCAACAGTTTTAAGCCTTCAAAGCCTAATGATATTTTTTTCCTTTAAAGAAGAAAGAGAAAGGGAAAGAAGTGATGCTCCACAGCAGATTGGAGCAGGAGGAGGTGACTGGTAGAAGTTGTGACTGGCAAATTGAGCACCATACCCTAATTAGATGGGAACTTGGTGCTTGCAGTGTGACTTCTGACCTGGTAAAGTTCTTCTCTGACCAGAGGAGGGAATAAATCCCACACCTCTTAGAGTCTTCATGGTCTAAAATCTGTTTAGCTCTATGAGGAACCTCAAATTGAAAATTATTCTGACTTCAAACTCTGAAAATAATGTTCTCATAGTAGTTAATTTTAAGATTAAGGTACTGCAATAAAACTGAAGACACTTCAGTCTTGTTACCAATTCCATACCAAAATTTCAAAGTCACAGAGGGAAAGGTGTATAACTTCAGTCACATTTGTTGAAAAAGGATGCTCTTTTGCTTGTCTTGTTTCTGTAAAAAACAAAACAAAACAAACAACAACAAAACAAAACAAAAAACAGAAACTAAACCAAAACAAAAACAAGACACAGAACAAAACACAAAACCAGCCAACCAACCAACCAAAAAAACAGCATTGGGAAGGGGTGTTCTCCTGGCACCCAAGTCCTGATCTCAGGCTCTTCTAAAGCATAAACAGCCAGAAGCAATTCAGGACTGGCATATCTTTATCAGAACACTGGGAGTAGTTTCATTGGTACAGATTTAGTCATCTACAGTACTGGCATTTACATCTGAGATGGTCATCTAGGTCACCTTCACAACCCATGAGAAACAGTCAATTCTAGAGGATGATCTATTTAATTCAATGTAGATGTCAGGAGAATCACTCTCTGGAATTGCCTATTTCTATCCCCTGACTGTGCACAGAGTTTAGGCAGTTAGGTCAGATGTGTGTTCATTATACACATTTATCAATGAATCCCAAGTGGTGACACCCTGCAGAAGACACCCTCCTCAAAGCATCTAGACTTTCCATGATTTGGTTTGTGGTTAGTTCTCAAATGTGGGATCCTAGTGACCTATGAAAGCTCCCCTCAGGACGCAGCTTTTGCCCTGATCTGCAATAGCTCAGAGGCTTAGAATAGGACTGTGTGCTGATGAAGGAAGTAGATTTACAGACCCTTTTAGGAAACAACTTTTGTTTTCTAACTTGGTATAAGGAAAGAAAATACCCACCTATCTTCAAATGTGAGCAATGCTCTCTGTAAGGGAAGGAATGCACTTTGGCTTGTGAAATATTTTTTCATGTGTCAGCAGTGGTGGGCATTCTCCACAGTCCACTAAGGCATCCTGTTTCACGAAGTTAAGAATAGCAAAAGAAAGAGCATTTCCTTCATTTGGGAGCCTGATTCCACAAAGCTGGTGAGAACTTCTCATTTCATTGGATCTATCCAAAGAGTTCAAAGGTTAAAGCTGGGGACAAGGCAGGGAGAAACACTAAAAGGCACTGAGGAAAAGATTGCTTAAGAAGATGAACTGTAGGGGAAAAAAATAAAATTAAAGGTAAAAGAACATAATAAAATGAACAAGCCAGAGTGGAAACCACTCCAGTGCCACAAAGGAGGCCATTCATTTACATTTGCAAGAAACGCAACAGCAGCTGGAGGTGTCTGGGCACTGCCATTCCACAGATGATGTCAGGCCTGCAGAAGATTTTTCAATTAATTTCTCTTGACCCTCTGCCTTGAACCCTCATTCCTATTTTTAACAACCCCATTCTGTTGAATGACCTTGGACCTAGTGACCAATAATGCCCATTTAAGTAACTGCAGGGGTGTTGGTAAGTATGCAAGGAGAATTTGCAAAGGGCTCATTATATAAAGAGTTAGTTACCACAAAGAAGGACTCTCTCTCTCTCTCTGTCTCTCATTCTTGCCTGTAGGCTAGTAGTTGGGGACCTTAAACAGAGACTTGGTCACACTAAACACACAAAAAAGGCTGTTCTTCGTGCAGATAGCTGCAGAACTTGGAGAAAAGAAGAAAGGACGTGAACCAATCAAACACAGCAGCATCATGGAGAAACCATCAAAAACTTCATATTTATTCTTTTCCACTAAAATATTAGATAGGAGAGAATTGCAACTGAAATGAGAAAAAGAGAAGTGCCAGATTGTGTTTCACATCACAGTATGCAACCTACATGAGTCCTGTTAATCATTTGGAAAGACTAATCATAAAGGATTTGGCTTCAAGTTCATGTATGTACAGCAAATGCAGACAACAATTCTTTCTGTCACAAGAAAGTAAGATGCACTAAGCCTTTTTGCCTCACCAGTGTTACAGAAAACAATTTTATGCCCACGAGATACACTCTTCAAAACATCCTGGGAGAGGAACAGCAACAAACCTTGGTTGCAAACAGAACATTTATTCCAGTATGAAAATACATGTTGCACTCTAGTAAGCATTGTAAGATTATGAACATGTTCTCTTTCCTGGTTTTGGTACATGTGTTTGGCAGGCTGAAAAGTAAGATGTTTCTTTGTTTTCTACAAAAAAAATAAAGGAAAAAAAAAGAAAAAAAATTAAAAAAAAAAAAGGAAAAAAAAAAAGGAAATTATCCTCTGTTGGATAGAGCTATCATAGGAACAAAACCAGAAGGCACTGTGGTGTTATGCAAATTTATCTGTGCTCCTCTGCTGATGGAATGAGCACCATCTTGGCCCTTAACTCTAGGTTTCAACTGTCTTTCCTTTCACATAATGCTCTGCATCCAAGAGGGACAATAGACAATAACAACAGATAAGGCAAGGCTTAAAAAAAAAGAATGATAAACTCAGTAGACTGTGTTGGATTTAAAGCTGGATTCTGCTGCAAGGGAAAGGAACATTTTCTTTGTAGTGTTCCCACTCCTGGGGCTCTGGCAGGTAAGAGCCAAAGAAGAAGTAAGAGGATTTATAGGAGTTGTGGGTGATGTTGGATTAAGGCTATTAATCAGAACGTAAAAACTGTCATCCTGGGTCAGACTAAAAGTCTGTAACAAAATAACCTGTTCCTGACAGTGACCTGTAACAGATGTTTGGGGAAAGTGTATAAAAACCATGGCAATTACAGAGTGATCTTTCCCCTGGCTGTACTCCTGAGTCTGAAATCAGCAGTTTAGAAACTTCCCAGCTTTTTGTTTCGGAAACTTTCAGAAGGTTTGCATTAAAAAGTTGCAGAAATCCACCCCGAAGTCAGGCACTGCAGATGTGTACTGGTGAAAGCCTTTCTCTCTCAGGAATGAACAGCTTTATAATATTACTCCAAACAGTTTTAGTCCCTTGACTAAAAACACCACTGGCATGTAAGCAAGAGCCTGGTTTGCTCTGGGATGCTATTTCAGCCCCATGCCCATCAGCTCTTGCCAAAATGTGCAAACCTACCAAGATGTATGAACCTAGCAAATTACATGCTGAAGGGCTGAATACAGGACTGGAGCAGGAAGATTTCAAGGCTCTCTTCTCTTCAAGTTCATTAATTATGATAAACCTGTTCGTTCAGCATCCCTTGAAAAACTCCTCTCCATGTAATGTCCTTGTACCACTCTTGCGGGTCATCGACTAGCAAGGCGGCCAACACACTCTGCCCCAGCAGCTCTACAAAAAACTGATCCTGAGCAGCGATCAAAGGAAAGCAGAAGGGCAAAGCACCAGCAGAACAAAGAAGATAAGGACCACAGAAATCCATCAAATTTTAAAATGCATCGGATGCACTAACATCTCAGAGGAGACTCAGATAAGGACACAAGTAGCTCTTCTTACATATTCCTTCAAGGCTGAGCTCTGACACACTGTCTTACTTACTCTCCAACAAGTTTGTTCACCTATTTGTTCGTTCAGACTTTCGCTTTTAATGGAGAGATTTCATCTTGCTGACCTGCATTGATTGTTAATAAACAAGAACTAAAAATCAAAATGCTGCTGTGTCTATTTCTCCACCAATCATACGAATCTCACTTGCAGCTGTGAGCTCCTATCACTCTAGTTTCATCCAGGACAGAGACTTCTTGTGAGTGTCTTTAAAACAATCTAGTCACTGCTATGTTCAGACCTTGTTTCTGTGCTGTATACTTCCGGACATCAGGAAAACTGTCCCTTTTTTCTTGTCAATTCCAATTAGTTTCTATTTTAACTTTTTCCTTTCCTTTCCTTTCCTTATACGTATTAATTCCCCCTTCTCTTTAATATATTGTCTCTGTACTGGTGCTACTTAACTCCTAGGAAGTGTTTTGGGACGTGGCTGATTAAAAAGATAGAGGAGATTAAATTCAAGCAGTTCTATATTTTTACTTTTACACTTCCACTTTACTCTTCCAGTATAACATCTGTAAAAACTAATTATATATTTGGTAGCTTAATTTTTTTTTTCAGTCAAAATATTCTAAATTCATTATTGAGGTAGAAACTTATGTGATGAGTATAAAAATTATACTAAATTTTTCATTTTAAAGCTTACTGTAGTGTTTTAACTATATTATTATTTATATAACAGTCCTCATGTTTTCCTGACATTTAAAATAAATTCATGTTATAGGGACAACATTTCTCTGATGTCATGTGGAACGCCTAAAGTATTTTGGGTTTGCATTTCTTTCTTTTCAAGCAGAGTTTTAGATACTAATGGATTGACTTATTTACAGACATGGAAGTTTCAGGAGAAAAAATTAGATATGAGGCTTCGGTCATTACAAGTTTAAACTTCAGATAATCCTCATCCTCCTTAACTGAAAACTCAAATTTAATGGATTTTATTTGAATTTTATTCTGTACATAGAAAGGTGGGGATTTTTTCCCCTCCTTAAAAAGCTATGCAACATGGCAGGATGTTAGAACTAGATGATCTGTAAGGTCCTTTCTAACCCAAATTATTCTATCATTCTATGATAATCCCGAGGAAAAATAAATAAAAATCAGCCTTCTGCCTGAAGTTCTGACACATATGCTCTTTCCTTCAAGCCTGACTTATTTGTAAAAACTTCTAATAAACACGAATCTGACATCCAGCCTAATATGCTGGAATCAAAAGCTGTTATTGACTTTGCCATATTGATCAATGGTGGCCCAAGCCCCGTAATAGATTACGGTGTTTCTCTCTAAATGCAGCTGCTCACCTGCTCCCTCTCTGCATGACATGAATGCTCCTCTGACAGGAACTGTTAAAATGCCGTGGTTCAGAGCCTCTGCTACTTCTGTTTGGACATGCATTTCACCTGGTTCTTTGCCACTCACTCCTGTTTTATCCCTTCTCAGCAATGCCTCCATTCCCTTTCCCGTGGCACATCTCACCAGCACTTGTGCTTTGCTGCTCTGCTGTGTGCTGTATTCCCACTGCATAGGCTGGGAACAGAGCCACAGGGAGGCTAATTGCCTTGTCACACAGAGAGCTCGTGCCTAAGAGGGAGTTTGAAGACATTTCTTTGATATCAGCAGTGGGTATATGAAATGTTGACTAGCTCCTCTCTCATTATGTTCCTCAAACCAAACTTCTATGCCCAGCTCTAAATTCCGGCCTCTAGGTGAGGATAACTTCACCTGCTTGAAGAGTATGGTAGAACAGCTTCTCCATGACATCAGTCTGAGCTCATAGGAATATGGAGAAGGATTATCTTAAGCATAAAGGTGAATTACCCTACAGTAGATTGTGTAGTCATGGTCTTTCTTATGCTACCTGGAGGTGATCTCCCCAAAAAAGTTTGGGAATGGCACCAAATCCTTTCAATAAGCAACAGCAAAAACCATCTGGAAGGCAGTGCCTATGCTTTGTGCTGTTCTGGGATGGGATTTGGGTCTGTGATCAGTCCAGCTAAGGTCCTAGAGGAAGCAACCTATCATGAGGCGTACAAGGATTCAAAAAACACAGGAAATGTTGCTATTTCTACAGCTGCCACTTCTCTTGAAGCCAGGAAAAAAAAAAAGGGCAACAACTACATGTGCTTTGTGGAAATATGGAATTCAAAAATGTTTAAATGCAGAGATTTCTAAGGAAAATTTCTTCTTCTCTTCTGAACAAAAAGATGTAATCTGTACTGAACAGCCAGTTGCAAAAAGTGTTTCAATATTATCTTTTCACAGGAAAAAAATATACATAATGCTGAAGAAAAGTGAGATGAACACATAAATGCTGTTTTCAGTGACATATTTTATTTTTCTCAGATTGCTCTCCTGAGTTATAATAGTTCCACTGGATTTAATCAGAAGAGAAACCAAAGATTAAAGAAAGGCAGAGAGGATGAGTGATCTACTCAAGACAGGTCACGATTTTAAGTGAGACCCAGGAAGGTCAGGAGCAAGGTGTGTGCAGGAGCTAACCAGAGGAAAGCTATCATTGTTCTTTCCTGAGAGCAAGCCCAGAGCCAACATTTCCAGATCTATAAATAAACAGCCTTTCATCAAACTGGAAGAAAACAAAACTGTGCTATGAAGCAAACAACGGACACTGGTATTGAAATGAAAGGATGCAGAGAACATGAGAGTTTTAGAGCAGGTGGCATCAAACCCTTCCTGAGCAAGTCAAGGGCTCGGTGTCCCCAAAGCAACTCAACAGAGAGATCCCCAAAGCAATCTCTTACAGAGTCTTCTGTAGTATGTAAATTCATTGAAATACAGTCCCCTTTGCCTACTGGGAGATGAGTACGCTGTGATCCGTCCTCTCAACCCACACTGACACAGGCAGCTGACATTGTGGTTTTGAAGATTTCCCTTTTGTTTTTACTGCCAGCTCGTGGGAGGGGGAGAGAAAGAGGAAGGGGAAAGAGGAGGGCGTATCGCGCCCGCGAGTGTGTGTAGGCAGGCCAAGAGAATCTGTGCCACCAAACACCCAGATGGCAGGAAAAATTCACCTTTTACTAACTGGATCCCTGGCAGATTTTTACAGCATGTGGGTGGGAGAGAGGGCAGGGGCTGTGAGGAGGATGCAGGAAAGCAGAGCATGTAAATGCACATATGTTTGCACCAGAAAAAGGGAGAGAAGGGCATACAGTGAATTAAGAGGCTTTCATCTGCATGTACAGTGACAGAACTGCTCAGGAGAGAGGAGCCGAGTTATGGCAGTGTCCTTCAGGAGCAGAAATCCAAACAGCCAATAAACCTCTCCTTTGCCCTCCTCTCTGCAGAGGCACACAGGAGGCCTCTAGCTCCTGGTACACTCACAATGTATGTTACAGGACAATTTCATTCTCTCAAGATCCCCTGAAATGGGCTTTGAAAACACTGAAAAGCTGCCTGTCTTGAGCTGAACTTTCTCTTCACCCTTTGAGATGACACAGCCCATATGCAAGTCAAGGCTCACATTCTATGACTTCATGGTCCTGACAATGAGGCTGTGCCTCTACCCACAACTCGTTGCAATCTGAGTTTCTGACTTCAGTAAGAAATGAACCAGTGGAAGTCTTCCAAAACTACTTTTCTGACCTCTCATATATCTGCTAAAAAAACTAAACTAGGCCACGGACTGGTTCTTGTGAGCATGAAAGGTTTGCTCACAAGTAGTTGAATTTCCTCCTTCTCTCAAAAACTGAGGACTGCATTTCACTTCCAGGGATTGGACTGCACCCATAGTTACCATTTACCTGAGCTACCTGAGATGCTCTAGGACTTGTGGTTCTTGGCACACAAACACTACTCTGAGAGTCAAGAATTTTGGCTGGAGTAGGTGAAGTCTGCTTTGGGAACATATGAGATACACATAAACAGCGCTGCAAAGATGTAATTAAATAATTTAAAATATCCCACATTAATTGCATGCCTGAATCAGTATGTTGATCATCCTAAAGGTATCTAGAGACCCTTGAAATTCTCTCCATGAGAGGAGGTGTAATGAAATTCATGCAAGATAACTTAAGGCCATGACCATCTCAATTTGGGGGCGTTTCTCACAGATTTGTAATTGAGTCAGATCTGTTAAAAGACTGACAAGTATTTCCAGGGAGATCTGACCATACTGGGGAAGATGTAAGCCTTTTAATGACTGGGGAAAAAAAAAAAAAAAGAAAGAAAGACAGAAAAAAGAGAGAGAGGGCTCGTTTTAGGCTCATTTGGAGAAAGGATACAAAACCGTATAAAGAAAATCTGATAATGAATGATCTTAAATCTTTAAGAGAGTATGCTGTGGCTTAAGATCTCTAATGTTCTAAAGCTATGGGTCCTGGGAGTTGTGTTTCAAGCCAGAATGGACCATTTGAATTATCATTTTGAATCCCTGGTAGCAGAATTTAAGTCAGTAATTCCCTGAATAACTAGGTGTCCTCTGTATCCCTCACTCAGTAGAGCAAAGAGAATCCTGTGCAAATAGAGGTATTTTGTTCACCATCTATTTTCTGATAACGATGCAGGAAAAGACTGGGCTCTTTATTCTTGATTTAGCCCCAAACACCAAAGAGATTCCCTGCATTGTGCTAACAGACAGGTAGGTAAAGAAAACTGGCATGTGCCATGGGGGAAATCACTGGGAGCCTTGGCAGTATCAAGGCAAACCTTTTCCAATGCCTTCAAGAGAAACCAAAAAGCAAATGAAAATGGGGAAGAAAAAATCCCCTCATGTTTCCCTCTCTGAAGGCAGAAGATGCTTTAAAATTCACCAGACAAGGTCTGCCTTGTGGCAGACAGTGGGGCAGAGAGGGTGGCTGCTCCTCTGCTCCCCAGGCCTGCTCCCAGGGATCACATCTGCAAGTGCAATTTTGGCATTTCCATATATCTGTCCAACTCTTATGCAGATATTTGGTACAGGGAGCTGGTTTTTTTCCCTGGCCCACCCGCTGTCAGGGAGGGAGCTTTGTGGGTGGCTGCACAAGCCATTTGTAACCTACCAACTGGCCAGTGACCAGGAGCTGCTGCAAGCAGCATTTCCAGCTGACTCCAACACTTTCTGACATGCATTTCTTTTTTTTTTCTAGAGATTACAAACATGGGGCTGCTTCTCCATCCTCCCTCCAGCATTCATTCCTTGACCCAGAGTGAGGTTATTTCCCCTGAGAGGAGACACCCAAGTGAAGAGTTTGCTGCAACGGCAGAAAGGAGCACCAGATGATCAGAGGCAAGGGCATGAACCTCAACCCCCTTCCCAATAATGCCCCTGACCATATGAAGTCAGAGCTGGGTATTTCCAGGTTATCCTGAGTGACACCTTGCAGTGGACCTGCTTCTAAGACCCCTGAAGTCATCCCTCTGTCTTCAGGAGCTTCAGATCAAGCCTGTTAGGAGACATCATCTTTGTAGGCAGTAGACTGATTATTAGACGGCACAGATCAGTGCAGTAACACTTCTGTGCGCCACTTCTATGAAATGAGGCCAAAGTACATGAATGGATAACTCTTTCAGGAGCTGCACTAATGAAAGAACACAATACTTTTGGTGAAATCACAAGAAAGCTGCAGCACCTGGATAGCAAACCAGTCAAGGTATTGCCGTGACTCCTAATACCTTCCATGAAGTCCTTTGCCTAATTTTGATCTCAAAAGGAATCACTTAACATATATGTGAACTTCACTTGCAGAGTGCTTATTTCTCTGCTTTTGGAAAAGAACAAACAAACAAAAAAAAACCCCAACAATTTTTGTACTAGTGTAACAAAACATATTGCAGATTACTTGGGTCAGAGGCACTTGTATAACTGCCCAGACAGTCAAAGTGCTGCAAGTGCCAGTAACTAGGTGGGTTACTCTTGGGCCTAGACCCAAGTCCAATAGGGCCTGACAGTCCTTTATAACAGGTTACCATCCTTTCTCAGCTCTTAAGCTGTTACAGACATGCTAAGTTCACCTTCAAGGAAGCCACATTCTGAGCAAACCTCTTCCTTCTCAGTGTGTTCCCTGAACATTTGTTGTTTTACCAGCTCATACTCTTTTTCAAGGATGCATCACATAACAGAATTCTGGCAATATAGAGCAGGTTTCATGAAAAATTTACTTTACACTTTACGCTTCATCCTGAACCAAAAGGGAAAAGTCACTTTTTGTCCTAAACACAAGCATCATGCCCTTCAGATGTACTTTGTTCATGACATCTAAACCTTTGACATCTGAATTTGAGATACTTATCCAATTACAGATAAACAATTTTGAATGGATTGTCATTGGACCCAAGTGCTTAGTATGATTATTTTAAGTACAGCAAAGTTGTTCATTTCCTCCACTGACCACAGAAGGGGTGAAGTTAATCATCTCAGATGCAAATATCTATATCTCAGACATTTAAACAAATCCCATCCCTGAAGCTCAGCTTGAGTGGGCACATGGAAAAAGCTTGGTTTGTGCTAGAGAATTCCATGGGCAACTCTCTAAGCAAAGATCCCTGATCCTTGCCATGATGCAGATGAAGCTACTCCAGCCAGCTTATCTCACTGAGCCCATATAGGGAGTTTTTGGCTCTCTCTGTACTGTGAACAGATTTACTGTTGCATCTGTGTCTGCACCAGGAAAACTTATCCTAGTTTCTGAGATGTGCAAGCGCTTCTATCATGGATAAGACTGAACTGGCAGTCATAGAACTGAAGAGAAGTTATCACCAGTATATTTTGATATTTTTCTGGATGCACTGACTTGCGTCCGAGATCAAGCCAGACTCACCAATATCTGAGCTCAGATGCACAGGATGGGTTTGACATAAAACTGCATCCAGCTTCATGTGAAACCAGCCAGAAGAAAAAAAAAAATCACAAAACCAATGAACCAGGCTAACAACAGCAAAACCAACAAAAGCAAAAGCAGCTACAAAGAGCTGACTTAAAAACTAAGAAGGAAAAGTATCAAGCAGAGTAAAACAGCTGTGCTGCAAATAACACTGATGTTTTTTGCTTCCATGCAGGAAGTTCCTTTCAGAAAAAAAAAATGAAATAGAATAGTATTTGTCTGTATTCTTAGTTAGGATGAATTCCCAGATTCTCTGAGTATGTGGGCAATGCTCTTCACTTGGGGTTCAAAGCACAAGAACATCTCACAGTGAAAAAAGTGAGTAAGAAATGTGCAGTACAGGAGTAACCCGAGTCCCACCTTAAGGCTCACTATCCAGCAGATTTCCCCAGGCGCTGTTGCAAACATCTGGGCATTCATGTGCATGGTGACATTTATTTCTTTGTTTTTAATGCCGTGGGGAATTGAGGATTAGGTTTGTTATTTCCACCAACCAGGCATTAAAACACCTTGAGCCCATGGCACCCTCACTGAGTTTTGGCTGAAAAGCACTAGGCAGAGAGAGGATGACACAGTCCTAGAGAACACTAAGAGAGATGAATGCAAACCACAGCGGCAGCACAAACAGTGCCCAGATGTAACACACCGAGTAAACAACTTTTCCCTTCCTTTCACATCGTACTAGATAAGCCACCAGAGGGAGTCCAAGAGATCTCCAAGAACTGCAGGATAAACAGCTCTGCTTTCGGCAAAATAAAGGTAATTAAACATTTTCTACCAGGGGCTGCAGAGTTCACACCAGTGTGAACTTCTTTAGGTCACTGCATGATCTTCATCACAGCAAGATTTCTTAGAAAACCTAAATCGGTATTAATTTAAAGTTTAACTTCTCCAAGAAAACAAAGGGAATAAACAAGTTCATATTTTTAGCGTTATTGTTGATGAAGCAAATTTTGCATGTGTATTTCTAATTAAATACTATTATGTGTTTCTAGATCAGTCAAATGGAAAAGAAGGTCAGGTGACCGGAATCCAAAGGGCAAATGATGCCTTATCTGTGTCGCTGTACACTTGCTCATGTGTACAGAAATACACAGATATTTAAATACAAGTACACTGCACACTGTTCAGTCTTGTTTGGTAGCAGAGGGTGAGATATGAGATTTCACACTGCCTTGCATCTTCTATTCTGACTTCAGTGATGGAGGAGGAAAACAGCTCACCCAGGGGTTCAAGAAGGAGCAAAACATGCCACAGGCTGCTCTTTATGGCCATGATGGGTAAATATGGGGCTTAGGGACGTGGTTTTGTGGTGGACCTGGAAATGCTCTGCTAATGGAGCAGAGCACTGCTAATGGTTGAACTTGATCTTGAAGGTCTTTCCAACCTAAATGATCCTGCAATTCTGTGTCGGGTTAGAAAGACACTACCACACAATCACCATGCTCCTTGTAAGGCAAAGAGTAACAATGCTCGGCCACAAGAATTGACATGCCAAACATCAGGGTTGTTCTCTGTTATGGTGTTTTTGTGGAACCACATAAATGTCAGGAAGAGCACCTTATTCAAATTCTACTACTCTCCTCTGGTCTAAGTTGGGACCATCAGCTTAATGTCAAAAAGCTGAGAATTTGTTTTCAACACTGAGTCACAAAATTGTCACCCTTACCTTCCCTCTAGAGCTTGCTGGCTGGAAAGCTAAAAAGTTCCTTTTTCCCTCTGTCTTTTGTCCTACAGTAATGAAATTTTACAAGACTGCTCTGAAAACAGATGGGTTTCTGCAGAATATTGACATTTTCAAGCAGGAAATGCATGCATATGTGGAGGAGGAGGAGACTCCTACTATTCCTGGGTAATATGGGGCAGACTGTGTTTTCAGTATCATGATGGTAGTGGTAACTGAGCTATTCCATCCAAGAACATATAGTCAAAATAGATGAGGCAAAGGAAAGGTGAAACAGGAACTGAGAGATGTGACTTTGGGTGCAGAGTGGATTGGTGACAGAGTACACTCTTATCCACTACCCTAAATAGACTCTTCTGTTGCTATCTTTGAATTTTCCACCTGTTAATACCTAACCCATCATTGCATTGGGTAGAATATGATATTTCCACAGGCCTCTGTACAAGAGTAAAGAGCTGACATATAAAAGAGTAAAAATAAAATTCAAAAAAGAGATTTTCAGTGATTTGGGAGCACTTTGTCAAGAAAATGAGGCTGTGGATGGAGCTAAAGAAGTGGCTCAAATAACACCAGCTGGACCAAAATGCATCCAAAGTCCACGAGGTGAGACTTGAAAAAGAAGCTTGACCTCTTCCTCCTACATTTGGAGTGTGAGATAACATTCCCTATCAACCTGTCTGTTCTCTGGATCAGCAGATTAGTTGGGATGATTAGAAGAAAAGAAAGGATATTTTCCACTCAGTTATTTACAAATTGTACCTAATGAATTATTGATCAGGTGAATAGCCCTCTGCACAGCCCTCTAGGAACCTGTCCTTTCCAAGTCATGTTCATGGCCCCTGGCCCGCTAGGGCCAGTGGAGATGTTTCACCCCCTGTGCTAACAGAGTATTTGGCCACTGAGGCCACTTTTGTTTTTCTACTGCTTTCTCAGTGAAAATCAAATCTCATTAATTTAGTTGGAAAGCAATAGAAACAGGGAAAAATACCCAAACTATGCATCTGTATAGACAAATGTACAGGATACCCACTACTCCAAACCAGAAAAATAATTTTGCCGTTGTTAAAGGAGGTGAAGGATGAGTACAAGATTCAAATTCAAGAGACCTGAGCTCCTTTCTTGTCTCTGCTGCTGAAACACTGAGCAGGTCACTGGCTGTATCAGCCAATGTAATTACCTGTCAGCAGTGAGTGTGCACAGCCTGTGCAGGTCTCATCCATGGCTCTCTTCACAGCCACTGGGGATGGAACCAAGAGCCCCACCAGCCTGGAGTGCAATTTATCCAGCTAAACACAGGTATCTGCTCAAGGCCAACACAAGTCATGCCCTAAAACTCACCATCTGTCTTTCCTACCTCTCCATTAACTGTGAGGGAAACTGAGAAATAGAAGCCTACACTGCATGCACCTAAAGGTAGATCAAATCAACACCACCACTGATTTATCTCTGTCCCACTATTTCATGCTCTTGTCTATTTTGTCTCTGTGTAAACCCTAGGCCGTACTGTCACCTCCATCCAGGTTAGTGCAATAACAGTTTTATTTGCATCCTTTTGTTTCAATGCTTCTTTGAGGAAGAGATGAACTAAAAACACAAGCATCACAATCTGGACCCTGGATAGAAATGTAGTCTTGAATTCCACTGTACAAAATACAGTGAGGCCCTGTGGCTGTCTCTTAGCCTGCACTCTCAGACAGGAACATCTTGAGCTGTTCCATACTAGACCTTCCTCCAGCACAAGGCAGTATCACGGTACTGAATTCAATGGCAATACTTTAAGTTATATGGTTGAATATCTGTTTATAATCTACACAGCAAATTTTTATGCTTCATGTAACTTCAGGCTTATTTTGGTTTTTGTTGGTTTTTTTTTTCCTTTCCAAGGGAAAATAATAAGTTTTTATTTATTATTATTGGGTTTTTGCATAGCTGGCAAGAAGGGTAGAGTCAATCTCTTTCTCTCTCCTCCGCTCTGAGTACCAGCTGTTCTTCATGAGGGGATATATGAGCAGTTTTATACAGTTTTAATATCCACCAGAAATTACATCTCACTGCTTTGGGGACTGAACCTTTAAAATTCAATTTCAAATAAATATAATTATAAAAAGAAGGCTGGGGAAACAAAAAAAAAAAAAAAAAAGGGCAAGAGAAGGAAAGAGAATATCAAAATTCAGCTCCTTGCTATAAGAGCTTCGGGGCACAGCCAGCAGGGCTGTGTTCTTTAGCAACAGTAAGTAAAATGGCCCGGGGCTCTGAGATTAGCATGTTGATGTTTTGGTCACCACTCTCTATATGAACCCAGAGATGGAAAATCCCATGCTGCAAAGAAGGAATGGGAGCAGGAGGTTTGCAGAAAAGTTTTTGTATCTTCCTCAAATCTCTCTTAATTGGTGAAATACTGAAAGAGGAGACATTGAAAAAACAACCTGAAACTGCTGAGGGGAGGAAATGAGGACTGCTGAAGTACCATACCAGTGTTCATTCCCCTGAAAACAGACCTATCTCTAAACTAAGTAAGGCCTCAAAGAGCACTGCTGAAATTCTGGAAGGTAAAAAAAAAACCACAAGCATTAAAAAACCAACTATTCCGAGGCCAAAATTTTGCAACTTTTTAATTTCCTTCAAAAATAACAGAATGGATGATCCTGTTAAAATGTAAGACTACTGTAACAGTGTGGACATGTTAGCCCTAAGAGAAGCATTGAACCTTATGTGCATGTGCAGTGTTTCTAACAGGCTATCATTTTTAACTGGAGAAAAATTCACATTAAATTAGGAAAGTCCTTGCCTACAGGTCTGAACAGACCTGAGCTAATAGGCATTCCTTCTGCTTAGTCAAGCTAAGGAAAACAAAACATATTTAGCCTTTTGCAGCAGTGGTCTGCTATGTACTGCTAATAATACATAAGACTATGCTGCAACACCTGTTGGGACCCCAGAAAATGCACATCCTGAGCAAAACAGCCAAGCAGGCAGTGCTAGCAGGGGAAACAGATGCACAGAAAGTGCAGGCAGCTGATGCAGGGGTCACAGGGAAGGGGACTCTCAGGGGTTTGTTCCCTGCCCCTGGGAATCCAGGGAGCACAGATATAATGGGAAAATCATTTGAAATCTGAGGATGGGCTGGTTGCAAGTATGGCTCCACAGACTGGTTGGAAATATAACTGGTTCAGTGGAATCTGTGTGGAAATTCATGTCCACTGGCAAAAGCCTTATTTCAAATACAAACATAGAAGAGACTTCAGAGAGGTGAGGTGCCTGCACCCTCCACACTGAAAACAGATGCTCAAGGCACTCAGCAATTTGCAAGACAGCTTTTGCATGTTGGTGGTGCCCAATTCTATGCCCAGCACCTCCGTGTACTTCTCTGCCTTGCTTCTTAGGAGGGATCTGCTCTATCCAAAAGGCAACTTTAGAAAAGATGTACATAGTGTAAGATTATGGTCACAGACTAGTTGAGCCATGTGTAGGTATGGGACCCAGTAACTCACTTCTGATTTTCTGAGCTAAATCTAAGAATGTATGTTCCCTGCAAACCAAGGTAAGAACAATTTTTGGGAAGAAACTTTTCCTTTCATAGAGAATTCTCAAATTTTAAGACAGCCAAATGACACAGTTGTGAAAAGCTAAGCATTCCTGAGGGTAACTGAGAACACAAAAATCCCAGGAGAGGAGGGAATCATATTTCATAGTAACAAGCATAATCATTAAATAAAGAAATAAACTGAAAAGGCCAAACATTTCTTTGGATCAGACATCTTACAAAGAGACCCAGATCTTGACCAGTACAGATTTTGTTCTAAGAACTGTTCTGGGACCCAGTGATTCCAGAAAACCTTTCTCTTTTTCTCTATCAGTTTTGTCAGTTGCTGCTGGGACTTCAGTGGAAATCCTTGGAAGCAGATTTCCTCTACAGCCTTTCCACATCATGCTCCAGTGACCAACTTTGCTCTGTACAATCTGCCCAACCGCAGCAGGACACAGCCACAAATCAGTCGGCACTTAAGGAGCCCCTTCACTTTTATCTCACCTTGCTCTCCGTCTGCTCCCTTCCCAGGCCTTGTCCTTTCTTATACAACTTGTGTATCATCAGATAACCAAGTAAATATCATTTCGGAGAGCTGCCCCCTCTTGCCATGCATCTGAATGAGCACCAGGTTTGCAGTTATTTGTTTAGCCACTGAGCTGAACAAATTAGATTAACACAACACATGCAGTGAGGGGAGGAGGACACGAGGAGGGGGGCCCTTCTGACAGAGACTGGAAAGATGCTGGGGAAGTACTGTTGTCATGGCAATTAACCCTGTCTTGGCAATGGCATTCTTCGTTCCCCCAGAAAATCTGCTAGGTGATTCCCCTTTCTTCTCTTTTCTGTGTGCTGCAGAACTGGGGCAGAGCTGCACAGGATCAAAGCTGTGCTTCAGAGCTCGGGAGGTTGTGACAGTTGCAGTTGTGTGAGGGGAGATGTGTGGGAGAAGCTTCCTTCTGCTAAATTTGGTGACACACTGTTAACAAGACAATACAACAGCAGGGCTGGTTGCTGTTTCCTCTCCCTTTCTCTATTTTTTTTTTTTTTTTTTTTTTTTTTTACAGCCCAATAAGACCTTTCATTATATTTCAAATGTGTTTCCTTTAAAGCTGTTGTGAAGATTCCCTCCTACTGCTTACACTGCTCTTCCTCTTCTCTCACTGCAGCTGATAAGCATCTCACTCTCTCAGGTCCTGTTTTGTACACCAGACACACAGCATGGGGTTGTGGCAAAACAGCTTGCTCTCCCCCCTTTGAGAAGGGCATCTCACAAGAACTCTGCTCTTACACAGCCAACTAGTCACCCTCACCTTTAATTTCAGGAAAACTTAGTGTGTTCTTCACCCACAGAGCTGGAAAACACGTAAAAAACTTTCCAAGGCAGAATTTCTGCCAGTTTAAATCAGTACAGCTCCCCTGAAGTCAAAGAACTTACTGTCAAGAGGGACCAGATTAAAGCACGGAAACCTTGGGAATGTTGTTGCCCATGTTTTATGGATGGCACAGCACAGTCAGAAAAGGGTGATTCACATGGAATCACTGTCCTGAGAGCAGCCAGAAACCTCCTGCATCATAAACCAGCAAGTCAAACACAGAACTTCTCTGGTGTGAAGCAGTAGTGACCATCTTCAAAACATTGTACCAGAAAGCCTGGAGACTGGTGCATTTTCCAAGCGGAAATTACCAAAAAGACTGTAGGGAAATTGGATTTGTCAAAAGATAACTTTGACTGTGTTCTACAACTTTGACTTGGAGCTGGTATTTTTTTCAACTCTGCCCCTCTCATTGAAAGGTCTGGAAGCAATGACCTCTCACTGCTGGAAACACAGCACTGAATTGTGATTCTCTATTTCTGAGATAACTTCCTCTACAAAGGGGGAAAAAGTGCACCCAGCACACAAGATCATCTCAGTGATTCCTCTTCCACCACATAAAATACCAGGCAAGTGCTTAGGTAATTGGAAATAGGATGAATCTAATTGCAAGAAAAGCTTTACTAGATTAATCAATTTAATGTCACCTCTGATAATTCTTGAAGCAATTCCATGTAGATAATCAGGATGTATTGATAATCCAAACTAATCAAGAGGTGTGGAGTGATGGAAAAGCCTTTTCACTCAGTGTAGTATTGTTACAAAAAGACACTTGAAAGACACAAGCAAGATTTCCCCCCCACACACACACCTTTTAATAAAATCTGTCTTCAGCAAGTTTTAGGCTGGTGGAAAAGGATTCAAATAACTTTTTTTTTGTCTAACCAAACTGTAACAGGCCTTTTCCAAGACACAGATTCTATACCATTTTCCAGTGTTCTTCAAACTGAAGTAGGGACCTGCAGCCAGAAGGAGTTAACCAGGCTCTTGGCACCAATAATATTAACAGCAAGAATTCTCTGTTTCTCAGTGGAAATTTCCAGTGGGGCAAGTGGAGACAGTGGCAGAAGGCTGAGCTCAGAGTTAGACAAAGCCTGTGGGGTGTATCAGTTGGGAAGCCTGGAATCTGCCCTTGTGTGAGGCAACAACACCACAATGAGTTTGTTCTGGGGTCAGTAAAATTAACAGTCCTGGAGGGCCCTGTGAGCTTTTGGACACTGTGGTTAAGTTCATGCCAGGATTAGGGGAGATGATGGGGTGTGAGCAGTGGCAGAAGGAGCAGGGTGAAGGGATGCCTGAGAACACAAAACCAAGAGTTAACTAGTTTGTCTGCTGTTTGCAGACTGAATGGTCCTAAATGCCATTGCAGAGGGAGGGTGATTATATAGATTATTATAGAATATAATAATCTTGTACCCATCAAGATGCTGCATGGCTTCCTGCACTGGCTGGAGAAGAGAGCTGACAATGAGAAGGAAGATGCAAACTATAGGGCTGACATCTCTCTTTAACATTTAACAGCTGAAATCACAGATTCTTCAGAGCAGTGGGAAACAGACCTGATGTGGATCTTCTGGTCATGGTTTTTTAAATTTAAAAATAAATCTGGGGCAAAGCATTCAGATTCTCAGGTTTCTTTTTTTCCCCCAATGTTTTGTTTCACTTATTTTTCTATTGTCCCATCTCAACTTTCAAAGAAAACAGTTTTCCTGAGGGAAAAAATAGTGATTTTGATTTCTTTGTTGTCAGCAGATATCATGGTCTCTAAAATGGGGGTAAAAAGACCCGCTTAATCCATGGATTTCTCAAGATGCAATTTCTCTTAGCCAAAATCAGCAGAAAACCCCTGCACTTTTCCATAACCCTGTAGGCTGCCATAATGATAATGATTGTACCAAAGCAGAAGAGAGAGAATGTAACTGATGTTTAAGGGAGGCATCTGGAGAGCCAGACTCCCAGGTTTTGTGTCTGCTCCCATCACCAACCTGGCAGCACTGCTTTTGTCAAATCTCATAGGACAAAACATGCAAAACCAGAGTGCTTAAACTCAAACACCTCCATAGGTCCTCTGAGATTTGCAGTCATCAAACCTGAGGCCTTTGGGTGCCCTGTGAGCGTCAAACTGTAAAAAAGAGCATTTATACCACATCTCTGATATCATCTCTAGGCAGATCTGCTGTCTCCAGTTCTAAAAGGATGTCAAAAGTCTGTACCCCCAAAAGGCTACTGCAGAGAGCTGAAAGGCTTTCAAAAGGTTTTGGAGGAAGGGAACAAGAGGTCTGAGAAGTCCCCCTCTCCCTCTTCCTTTGCATTCTCTGAGAGTAAAACATACTCTTGCAAAGAGAATGTCCAAAGAAAAAAATTTAGAGTCCTTAATTTGTGCTGGATACTCCTCAGCAAATGCTTTTCCAGATGCCAAAGGCCAGCTGCAAACTCCAGAGCAAGAGCTAAAATCAATTTGCAGCCAAAGTAAAAATGCCTGGATATCTGTCCCTGGCTCCTCCGCTTCCCAGCAAAGCCATGAAATGAGCTACTGCCTCTGGTTACATGGTTAATTTCAGAAATGAAATGTCCAGTAGCAATAATGGCATCTCTGGCTATGTATTGTGAAGCTGGAGAAAGAAGATGCCGGTAGCCTTTGCAATCCAAGCTGCCATATACCCTGTTGGAAGCAATTTCCTTCCAGTTTTTAGAGAAAATAGAATAAAGCTACTTCTGGGGAAGAAATTCAATCTTTGAAACATATATTCAGGTGACTGAGGAAGGGCTTAGATAAACAATAGTCAATATTGCCAAGGGGCAAAGAAAGGGGACAGAGATTATAAAAACAATGTCAAAATTTGAGGCATCCAAAGAAGGATCGTCAAGATGAAAATATTTCCCATAATGACATAAATAAAATTGCCCTTGAGTGTATCTGGAAGACGGGCATTTTATTTTCCTCTCTCCTCATATTTAGAACAAAACAGAAAAAGGAAACTTTGTTTTCACAGTTGAGTAGAACAGTCCAAATCCTCTGACTGTGCTAAATCCAGCAAGAGCAAAGCCTGATCGCCAGTGCCACATCTGCCATTTGACAGAGGCTTCTCAGAGACCTCAAACACCAGGAGCCTGCTCTCCTGCTAAGTGAACTGTTACATTTCATGTTCACTGTTCCTGCCATTCTTCTGTCGTTTTAGGATGAAAAAGGCTGGACTCATGTACTTTCAGGAAAAAGGTGAAGATGTGAGACATTTTTTGTATGTTTTTGTTTGGGTTTTTTTAGCTGTTGTTGTTTTGTTGTTTGTTTGGGCTTTTTTGTGTTTTTTTTATTCTGCTTTTGAATGTTTGTTTGTTTGTTTAATTTTGATGAAGCAGAGCTTTTTGAACAATAGGAAAAAAAAAAGATGAAGAAATGAAATACATGGCACCAGGAATATACTACACTTAGGCACCTAATATTCCTCCCAGGTGAGTTCATGCTTGTGCTGAGCACCAGGGAAAGACCTAAAGATTAAGGACATTTCCCATTATTTAGATGATGGGCAGGACATGGCAAGCTGTTTGCACCAGTGATGGATTTCTGCACCAAGGCTGTACCTACCCACACTACTCCTCAGGCAGGAGCAACAATATCATCCTTATCCCCCTGGCATGTTTTATACTCTGAAAAGTGACTGCTGCCCAGTACCATTATGTTTGTTTAACAATAAATAAATTAAAATAGGGTTTTTTTCGCCCCACATGGAAAAATGTGCAGTGTCTTCCAGACACTGCAGCTTGCCTCAGTGTTCCCTTTTCATGACTCTTCCTTGATGCTCCTGCAGGAAATTACTCTTGAGTTTGTACCTTGTACCTCAGTAGAACAGTTTTGGAGACCTATAATCCTACCTGTCCAGCATGGAGACAAGAGAAAACACGAAACAGAGAAGCTCCCTGAGTTGCTGTGTGGACTTCCACTGTCCAGAGAAACCTTGCTCTTTTGAGTATTAAAATCCAGATGTGTCTGTTCTGAAACATCCCCTAATAGAAACAAAACGCAAAGGTAAAGGAAGAGAGGGACCAGATCTCCCAAATCTCAGGCTTAACAATTTAAACCTCAAGGGTGTTTCAGCATTTTCCTACTCAGTTCCCTCTGGGTAATTCATCAACTATTGCTTCTTCTTACGAGGGGTCAATGATTGTGTATTCCATTTTCAGTTACTTCTCTTTTTCCCTGCTAAAATAGCAAATAGATGCCCTAAGCCTTAAGAAGAGAAATCTTTTACATGAACGAAGAGCTTAACATCTTGCATGCAAGAGATATAAAAGATATTGCTCCAATCCAACACCATTCACCCTTATCATCATTGGCTACCTGTTTAGAAATGTGATGACAAATTAAACCAAGTGTGATGGTTTCCAGAACACCAGATACTCCAGGGTCCCAAAGACCTGGCAGATCTAGGCTGTTATTTTTTTGAAATCTGAAGAGTTTCAGATAGCTGTGGATCATGCTGTCCATTGACCATCTCTGGCACGACTGTTTTTAAGATGGTCATCTCATTCACGCTGCAAGCATCAACTTGACCTATGTCTTGCCCATAGTACATCAAACTTCCATGTCAAAATGGAGTATTCCCAGCCTTCCCTGTCGAACATGAAAGCTATTTAGGGTAGTTCTCAGCTCCTCCTAAATGTCTGAACATCTTTACTGTACTGGGGCTCTGATAATTGGCATGCTATCTCCAAACCACCACATTACCATTGTGAATCAGTAGCTTTCCAAAAACATATACTCAAGCAAACAGAAATAAATACTCCTTTTTGGGATGATTTCTACCATATTATGAAAGAGTGAACAAATGAAATAAACCCCTGTGTTGACAGTTCTGAAGTGTTTCAAAGGAAAACACAAAGGGTGGGGAAAGGAAAATGCACCCCTGCTGACTTGCATTATTAATTTCTAGAACTCTTTTTTTCCTTTTGTGTTCTTCTGTAGAACTGGGTATGGTGAGAAAGAGGGAGAAAAAGTAATATAAATTGAGAACTTAACTCCATCAGGACCTCTTTGTAATGCTTGCACAGCAAAGACTGTGGAGGCAGAAATAAAAATAACAAAAATCATTGTCCCTTTTATAAAATGGCACACCATGTTTTATAAACATTTTAGATATTTTCATTGAAAAAACTGTGTTTCAGTAAAAGAAAAGTGCAAGACACCCAAACAAGTTTTACAACACTATCCCAAAGACCTCATTTAAAAAAAAAAACCCAACAGTTAGAAAGTTGCCTTGTGGTACTTTTTCTATGCTTTTTAGCAATGCTGGTGATGATTTTTTCCTTTTTTTTCAATTTTTCTTCACTCTCCCACTTTTGGGATAAGTCTTCCTACTCTGCACCCCAACTGAGAATAAAGGCATTGCCTTTGACAGAACAATTCCAGACTGGGACCAGTATTTGCAAAGCTTAAATGGTATTCAATAAATTTTCAAGTGCTTTAAATTTGAGGACAGCATCTCACCTTGACTAACATTTCTGAGCTTTTAAGTCTTCTCTACTCCCCCTTCCCTTTTCTTTTAATGCAGTTAATCTGTTCCTGGGTTTTGCTACGATAAACTCTCTTGATTGGTATTATTAATAAAACCCTACCATCCTCCCCCTCATTAAATTAACCTATGCATCCTTTTTTTGTGTGTGTGTGAAGGTGTCTGATGTCAACTTTGATGATTTAAAGGCCATAAAAAATAAAAATAAAATAATAAAATCACCCAATAAGCTCTTAAAAAATAAGGGTGTGGGGGGAGGAGTGAGGAGAAGGATGCCCTGTGGTACAAACTATAAAAGGTTAGATTAGACTTTAGCAGAAAAGTCTCTGTGATAATTACTGTTATCTGCTGATCCATAAACTCTTCACACAAACTGCAACAGTAAACCAAAAAACTGACACTTTAATAGCAATGTGCTTTGTAGCGCAGGGACATCTCTCCTCCTCCTTCCCACATCTCTGTGCCTCCCAATGCTTCATTTCCTCTCAGCCCTGTGACAGGCGGAGCTGACAACCCGGATTCCCAGCAAGCAGTGAGCAGCTAGAGGTTGGCACTAATTACTGCTAAACTTCTGCAGACTCACAGTGTGATCGAGTTGGGCAAGGAGGAGGAGGACAGGGTGAGGCAGACCATCACTCTGGTAGTTTGGGATATTTTTTTTGTGGTTTTTTTTTTTTTTTTTTTTTTTTAAGGATGGAGGAAATAAGGGGGTGCCAAGGAATTCTGGGAGAAAAGAGCGGAATGTGTCCAAAATGCAAGCCCCAACAAAGTGCTCCATTCCCTGATGACCCTCAACTGTTGTAAATTGTCCCAGCCCCACCAGCTCGAGCTGGCTTCCATCACCAGCTCTGTGCCAGTCCCCAACATCTGTGGCACAGCCCTTTCATGGTTCACTGCATGGAGAGGTCTATCCACCACACAGATGGAGAGGGAGAGTTCCAGAAGCCTCAGGAAATCTTCCTGGACTTGGCTTCTGTGACACCAAATAAAGAGCTGATTTATCAATGCCAACTTAAGGATGCAGCTCCGGACAGGAAAATTGAACGCTATGTTTCTCATGTTTGAAAATCGTTTTATGAGTGGCAACTTTGTACTGCTCCTGTAGCTGCGCACAACGCCAGCCCCTTGCAGATACCAAGGCAGGAATCAGATAAAGTGAGGGAAGAGTACAGCTGAGAAAGGGCAAACTTTAAAGAGAGGACTGGAGTCAGAGAACTGCCCTACATTTAGCCGTGAAAAAGGTAGTCTGGAGATAATGATTCTATAAAACAATTAAGAGGAAATTGCAAATTTGAAATATAATTGAAGACGTCAGCTAGCATAAATCATTAAGGGCAAAAAGAACTTCACTTCCTTCCACAGGCTCCATCTTTGTCGCATTTCTCAGCCTGTTAGAATATAACAGGAAATCATCAGCCATGCCTAAATATTTTGAGCCACATCATAACATTCAAGGGAGACTCACACCCAGTTTCTCAAGTCCTATAAGAATACTGAAAACTCCCCCTGAAAAGATCTTGCTTTCTATTTTGTAGCATCAGGTTTATTGACTCACTTCCTATAGAAAACTTAAAATCTGATAACATCCTACTCAGTTCAAGGGGAAGATATTCTGAATAACATCTTCTGCAACACTTTAATTTAAAATAATTTTATGTGGCCAAAAAACTCTAACCAACCAAAAAATTTGCAAGCCAATAACAACTGGGGGAAAAATGGCTCAACCACTTAGATTTAGGGTTAAATTAATTAAAAAATAATAAGCGTAAATATTTATTCTAGAGTAAGACACTGGGAATACAAGGAGACGCTGTAGATTTTAGTCTGACATCGTATATGAAGCACTCTTATAGAATCTTATACTGTAGTGTCTGCATCATGTCTCTCTATCTTGTCTGGTATATGGCTCATCTTAAAACACAATCCAATTTTCATGTGAACTTCCCCTACTGATGGAAGATCCATCATGTTCCCAGATACTGCCCAGCAGCATCGACCTTTTTTGCATATTCTTCATATTCTTTCAAATCCTTTTTTTTTTTTTTTAATTTAATCACTTGCAACTCCAGGATCATGTTACCTAAACTGAACGTGTAACCAAATCTACTTTTTCTTTTTCTATGTGGCAGTGATATTGAGGCAAACATATATTCCCAAAATATGAAGACATAGGTGCCTGGAAAGAAATTAGTGAGATCAGAAAGAACAATCCTCATTCTTCCAAAAAACCATTATCATGATCAGCAGTCTTTCTGTGAAAAACCCTGCATAAAATATATATGCATATATTACCAGTTTGAGGGAGAGTCTCAGTAAGCTGAAAGGGGGAATGAATCTGAAGCTGACAAAAGATTTTTATTTATTTTTTAACTACACTGCATAATTACCCTGTGCAACAAATTGCCACAAGGTTCCATGAAATCCAAGACCTCACCATAATTCCAAATAGGATTAGACACTTATATGCATAATGAGAGCATCCACAGTTGCACTGTCTCGGATAAGAAATGCTAGGAAAATCACCCTCATGCTTCCAGGCATAAGTCAGACAAAGTTGGGAAGAAATTTGGTTTATTCTGTACTTACCCCTTAAGTGGACTTTAGCACTTGTCCTGTAACTCCAAAAATGGAGGAAGAAATGGATGGTGTGTCCAATCAAGGAGTTTTAGCAAGATTAAGTGTAATTTTCAAGTAACATGACACAAAAGGCACCCTCCTTCCTTGGATTAATTAGTTCCACTTACATAGATTTTTGTGTATAACAGATATCCATGCTGTCTACAGATATAGGAGAGAGGAAACCTGGATGTCCACACATCTATAGGATTGAACTGAATATGATCCTAGAAAAAATCTCTAGAATGTATTGAAATATCCAGAGCTATCTATCCGTGAGATCGAAACATTATCAAATGGATTATATGCCCTCTCAGAGTTGTTTCTATAAAATCCTGATGACTTCACTCCTATTGAGTGTTGTAGGACTGTGCCATAAGAAACTGATATGTGAAGAGACTGTGGAACTGGTCTCATTATGCCTGTAGAGGGCAAAGACTATGTTTTCATCAGTGGCTGATAACTCAATTAAAGGGGTATTTTGAAAAATTAAATAATGTGTCGATTTGAAGGCTGCAATATGATGACAACCATATAAGACAGGGCACTGGGCTTCCTTGCTGATTCAACCACCTTCTGGGCTTGAGTCCACTTCTGTTCAGGACATGAATCCTCCACTGCTACCAAGAAAGATTTATGTTTTAGTCAGAGAGATTTTAGGTTGTGAGCGACACAGGCTACAAAACTACTGACAGGCACACGTCCTCTGTAAGGGACAGCAGCCCACATCTCTCCCACTGTTCTAAGCCTTGCTCTCTGCAACGTTCCACAAAGAGATCAGGCAGAAGGTTTTCCAGCAGTGTCTTTTCTACCCATCCTAAATGTCATGCTAGTCTTTGGTAAATATTCGTTTCTTGTCTTCTTGGGTCTTATAAGGCTGACTTGCTTTTTCTGTATGGGTTTAGGCCGGGCATGTGGCTTCCCTGAGCTCACTGCACATCATGAATAAGTGAACTATCACAGACAATGTGAGAGAAAGCAACGCAGAGCAATTTGCTGTTTGACCAGTTCAGTTTTGTGCAGAGCCCAAGACTGCATTTAAAACCTCTCATTATCAGTATGCTGCTTGATTGTTTCTAAATGTTGAGGCTGTAACAAAACCAGCCCTTAAAATCAGCCTCCCTTGCCCAGCTGGTACCCTACAATGTGCACAAGCCCTGAACACAATAGTCAAATCTATCTTTGCCCTTGCTCTGGGCTTTCCATCACACGAAAGTCTCATTAGCCCAGACTGAGATGCACGAAGCAGCACCCAGCAACCAGCAGATCCCACTCAGAGATGAAGCAAAACAACATCGGGGGGAGGAGTGAGGGGTTAAAAATATCTCAGAACCTCAGTCTCTCTCCCAGGCAACTTTCAATCCCATTTATTTATTTATTAATTAAAATCATTTAAGCCACAGAAACAATCTCTGGAGACATGGAGTCTCATTTAGACTTTTTGTTTTGTTTTGGGTTTTTTTCCTGGTTTTTTTTTTTTTTTTTTTCTTCCTCCTTGCTTGGAGCATCCTGGAATGATCTCTGTGTGCCTCCTGAGGGAAGATATGGCACTAGCAAACCCAGAGGCAATTTCCAGGCTCTTGTTAGGCTATGAAAGTCCCACAAGACAGAGACTGTTTTTTCCCTGCTTTTCTGTCTGACCAGTCTAGGAAATAAGCCCTGAAGTTCTGGCTCCAGTGAAGTCAATTGCAAAATAGCTACAGCTTTCCTGGAGAAGCAAAACAAAAACAAAACCAAACTATAGTCAAGACTCCTCAACTTTGAAGATGGCCTCAGAGGCAAGAGATAAACTCTGTCCACCTTCTGTTGCCCCTTGAAAAACAATCTTGAGGCATAACAGTATTAGGGTAGTGGAACTACGTCTTGCCTGAGAAATAAAATAGAAAATATAACACCCAGGTTCAAAATGCAGTGTGACTTCTTGAGATAGAGCTGGCCCAGCAGCCACTGACAGCGGAAACGAAGGAGCCAATAAAAAGCCAAATACCCAAGAAGTAGTGCAGTAAATGGCTTCATACATTTAGTTTGCGGCTTCCTAATTCAAAGCTATGACCCTTCCTCATGCCAGCAAATGAGGCAGGAAAACACTGAAAGAATAGCTCTTGATTTGGATGTTACAGTCACACACCTCAAAACTGCATCTAGATGTGAATCCAGTTAGCAGCAAGTCTCCAAGTATCCCTTCCTAGGGAAAGCATAAAGACTGGAAAGGCTGAGGAAGGGATTGTTTCAGTGCAAGGGCCCCGATACAGCTGGGGAGCAGAAGAGGAGAAGTGGCTGCTAAATCCACTCCTGATGACTGTTTAAAGGGAAACTGAGGCATGAAAATACATGCAGGTACTGGCCTGAAATCACTCACAAACAAAAAACACCACCAGGAATATAACCCCCTCCATCCAACTCTTTGTTTAGTGTCAGGATGCCAAAATCTTCAATATTCTTTCAATAAAGACACATCTTTATACCTTCCTGAAAACTACTTTATTTCTGCTTTAGCTTTATCCAGCTACATTGAGTCCTCTCCAGCTACAGAGATCACTATACACTTCTAACAAAAAGCTCTGCATTGCCAAAGTGCTTTATAAGGCCCTTCCTCTGCCTACATCTCATTCTTGTTTTTCCTTTCTCTTCTTTTTTTCTTTTTTTTTTTTTTCCCCTCCACAGCCCCTCACATTATTCATCATAATCATAAAACATTCATTTGCGCTTCTGACCAATTGGAAGACCCTCACGGGAGGCCATAAAGGGGGGGGTGTCAGGGTTATAATGAATGTAAATGCCAGGTGTTTAAGCTGGATAATGTGCAATTTGCAACTCAAGCAATCTGCACAATAAGCAAACCTAACGTTATGGTACCTGATAGGGGCACGATGGCCATTCTGAGAGAATGAAACATTTTACGACCTCTATGTTGCCCTGATCTCATGATCTAATAATAGTCCAGACAAAATTAGTTCCTGCTATAATGTCTTTGAATGTTTGGGGGGGGAGGTGGATGGGGAGGAGGGATTGCAAGGAGTTGGAGAGGGGGATGAAAATTATATCAGGTGGCTGAGCTGAAGTTTCAGAGGATCAAAGGGAATTGTGAGCTGGATGTGCTATTTAAGACAATAACCTTCTGCTGAAAGTGAGGAGGTCAAAGACAGGTCTTTCATAACTGTCTCACACACATATAGACATGTACACAGAGCTGTTCCCCAGGATTTGGCTGCTGATGAATTAAAAATGGGTTGATCATTGTGAAAGGACTGATTTTCTGGCAGTGTAGGGCTGGACAGCAGATTCCCCAGAGCCTAATGGAGCTGAGATATTAGCTAATCTTCAGTTATTCCCACCTTCCTCCCCTCATCCCAAAAGCGAGTTTCATTTTCTTTCTTCCTGGTATGACCAGGTATGGCTTGGCAAGGGAAGGAGAAAGGCAGGTCTCCATCCATTCCTCTCACCCCACTAAAGAAACAAGTGTAGTGTCTGCTCTGCTCTGGGGGAAGGGGCACCCTCAGAAAAAACCTCTCCTCTTTTCTCTGCAGTCTGTGCAATGTTCTTTGAAATGCTCAGATTGTGAGGGACATATAAAGGAAAGACAAAGAGAAAAAATACCTTCCCAACAGATTGTTGAAAGCCTCAGAAAGTGCAGCTCCCTTTGGGGAATTCGATCAGGTTTGTTGCTCTAACCCACATGATATAAACACTGTCCCTCTCATGGTACAGCAACTCCAGCCAGTGCTCACTGCACCTCCACGGAGCAGGAGGGGAGTGCAGAGGCTAACCTGATGCCTAGGGAGAGTTGTGGGAAGCTGCAGGAAATAATCCTGCTTATCCTTTCCTAGCTCCACTTCTGGGCTTCTCTTTGTCCTCCCCAGCCACTGGGGTGTCTGGGGACAGGCACACATCTTCGGGCACCCTGGTGCTCAGCCACAGCCACTTCACTCCATCTGACTTCAGCAACCATGGAAACACTGCCAGGCCTTTGGATATGACTGTTTCTGTCCACCCTCTACTGCAAATGCCACTTCATAAAGGGATCAAAAGCATTTCAGAAATGGTCACATGTATTGTTTTCTCCTCTCTAAAGTAATGTCACAGCTCAGCACAACCTTGTGAGCACTGTCCAGCAAGCTCGATGTAGTCCAAGTGTCCACATCTATTTAAATTTCATCTCACAATGTGGCTTTTATATTTTCTCTCTTTTTTGTATTTGACTGTAGAAGAGAAACACTAAAGCTTGTTTGTTTGTATTTGTTTCTCTTTTTTTTTTTTCCCTAAACACTTTATGATAAAGTCTTCCTCTATGTCATCACTTATGTTTACTCTTGAGTAGAAACGTGTATCTGTGGCAGGTGGATAAACATCCCACCTGTCTGACAGAGCCAGATAGCTGGGTTTGATTCTGATGTTGCAAAGCTGAGTTCACCACCCTCACTCTTGAGGGAAAACTGACACTCTGCTCTCATGAGATTTCTGGTTTGCTTGTCACAAGGAACTCACTTTCAGGTCATTTCTACTGGATGAATCTAATTTTAAAGTTACAAGTTTTTGCACCAACCCTCATTAACATTTTTAGAGTTTTAGGAGAGAAATGATGATAATTTAGCCACAAACTCTCCCTGAGAAGTTCCCAGCAGAAATTTCACGCATACATGAATACAATAATTGCCAAACAAGCTGCGATCAAATTTGGCTTGGTCTAGTTTTGTGGCTGTATTTTTTTCCCTGGACCTCTGTTAAAACAAAGGAAGAAGCCAAATGCAAAGAAAGCTTTGCCATGGGACTGGTGTGTTTACCGGCATCATATTGCATTTTCTGCTTGAGGCTTCTCAGAGTTCCTTCAATCACTTTTTCTTGCTGAATTTTTCTAAGATGTGGATTCAGGCTCTCTTCCTTGCAAATTTCTTTTCCTTCTGAAGTCTGTAGACTTAGTTCTGAACACAATTTTCTAGACTATATATCAATGTCTGCAGCCTGGCTTACCTTTCTTCCATTCCCAACTCAGTCTTTCCCCTGACATTTGCCCACCCTTGTGCATTTAGCTCTCCAAAACTTGGAAAAATCATCTACATGCCATTGCATTGCAACACTTACTTTTGATGTAGAAGATCACCAGTTCTTTGGTTACAGACTGACCCATGCTGAGATCCCTGAATCTCAGGTTTTCCTAATCCTCAGCTCTTTACCACCTGAAACCTCTGAATGCTGAGGTCTCAGAAACCACTCCATGCTGCAGCTGGTCTCCATGATTTCATTAATTGCAGGTGACCCGCAAATAATAACATATTTGCACCCAGACATCTCTCTACAGTTCTAAAGAAATAAAATCTTGGGAGGGGCAGAATTACTGAAGATGTTTTACTAAAACTGTTTCAAATTTGAAGGAGATATCCATTCTGTGCAACACAAGATACAGGTTAAAGTTACTTCTTGTCCTTCAAGTTCCATCTCAGCACTTGATATGGATTGTTATATAGCATCAGGTATCTAAAATATCTGCCAAAGGGACTTAGGCACTGAATAGCAGAACCTGGCAAAGCTAACAACTCCTTTCTTGTTGACCAGTGTTTCAACAGCATATCCCTAGGCAACTGACATTTTACCAGAATGGGGATGAAAGATAGCTTGCCTGATTTTCTGTTATAATTTCCTGGTTTGGCTTTTTAATTGCATGTGTGTGGGAAAAAAATATATCAGATCTTGGCAGGGAAAAAGTGCCCCTTCAGAAACTGAATTTTGCAGATTTTATTTTCTGGAGCAGATGATTGTCTTTGTTTATAAGAAAACTTAGGCCAAATCCAACATTTTCACAGATGGAGGAGACTAAATTATTGATCAGAGGTTCATGATTTTTCTCTCTCTCTTTTTTTTTTTTTTTTTAAATTTTATTTTTTTTCCCTAACTGGTAAACAGTAAAGTCCAAAAAGGCTGATATTTATTTCAAGACTGGAATCAACTCCACACCAGCAAAGCTAAAACAATTTCTCTTCATTTTACTCCCTCTCTTTTTCTCTCCCTCACTTCTCCTGGAGATATTCCACTTGTATAAATAATTAAAGATTCATTGGCCAAGAAAGAAGAAGGAGGGAAAAAAAGAGACACTGACTTTTTGGTGTTGCAGTTGAAACACAGAAAGAAAAAGGTTTCATACAATTGAGAACAAACAAAATGGCATAATTTAGCTAGTTCCAGCTGTTTCAATCCAGGACACAAGGAACACTGAAGTAGAGACTGATGAGATAATATGTTCCCATGGAAACTTTCATCCTAATGCCTAATCAGTGAAAGGTTGGTTTAATTCATGCTTTTGAAAGCTTTGCATTACTCTGTCTTAAAATGTTTTTGTTTTTTTTTTTTTTTTTTTTTTTTTTTTTTTTTTTTTTACAATTTTCTACATTTTTTTTTTTTTTTTTTTTTTTTTCTTTAAATTTTTTTTTTTTTTTTTTTTTTTTTTTTTTTTTTTTTTTTAATTTACAAGTCTCTACATGCATTTTTCTCTTTTTTTTTTTTTCTGTATTTAAAGCCTACAAAAATTATTGTCATTGACTGTACTTGTTTAGTAATGAGCTCCTCTGGATCAGAGTCTGGAGATCCAGAAACATCCCCGGAACAAGAATGGGAAACATGAAACATGTTTACTTTAGTTGAAAAATCAGTTGTAAAAAGTTTTTATTTTAGTTTTTTAACCTGTACCCACTCTCAAAGCCAATGAAGTTGCAGAATACTTCAGGAAGTTGAAAGAGGTGTTACAGTAGAAGGAAAAAAGAATAAGGAAAACAAACTAGAAACTCTTACAAACTGAGGCTAATGTGAATTAAGAAGTATTTTGCACTGAAACCTTACACTGGCATGGAGATGCAGGTTAGGTTATTTCAGATTACTCTTGAGGAATTCTGGACAAAACCCCATGGGAAAATGCAATCCTAATCAGCTGGATCTACCCATATCATACCAGTACTGAGGTTCCCAAACCTTCTTCTTGGGTCCACATCTAAGTGTTAACTCCTCTCTACCAAAAAAAGAAACCAACCAACCAACACCCCCTAACTTATTACTGCAGATCTCACACTCAGTCAAGACTGGATCCCGTTTCCAGCAAAGATCAGTTTCACAGGGAAGAACCACAACATGGAGCTAGCTAAAAATAAAATAAATAAATAAACAAGATAATTGCTGCATATGAAACACTTTATTTAACTCTAGAACTTACTCTTTGATGAAAATGGAGTTTCAATCCAGAAGAAAATACTTGGCAAAAATTCTGTGATTACTGTTGGTGATGCCTCTCTGGCACTTGAGAAGAAATGCAGGACTTCCTAAATTTTGAAGGGAGGTTAGATCCCTTACCCATGCCACAGGAGTGTGACATAATAGTTCTCATGCAAACAAGCAATTCCAGGCGTTGACAATGCCTCCTGAGAAATACCCAGTAACTCATTTTTATCACAAACACAAAGTATAGGGACAGTTGTGAGAGAACATTACTTGAAATTTAGCAAAGACTTGGCACAACAATCAGAAAAAAAACCCGCTACTGATCAGTCTGCCCAAAGTCCTGCAGATGCACTCCAGTCAAAGCAGCTGAAACTAAATTGGCTTTCTCTTTGATGGCCATTAAACGTCGGTTATGCTCCACTGATTAGTTGATCTAATGGAGAGGTCAATTTTCATGAAAAGTGTTGGATAGGAGAGCTAAGGAGATGGGTCATTTTTCATTCAAGTATCTGGCGCTGGCTTTAAAAGAAATTGTCTTGCAAGAAGACTGAGATAAACACAGAAAAGTTTAATTAATGTTCTAACCTCTTTCCTTATAAACTTCAACTCTATCACACTATTATGCTTTGCTTAATCTCAAAGAAATAACCCCAGAAAAAAAACAGGGTTATGTCTGGACTAATCACAATCACAGTACAACAAATAATATGCTGGACAGTGATTTATTAAACATCCCACTGGAACTTCAGAAACTTTTCCCCAAGCTCATCTTCTTGCCAAGGTCTGCTAGCTCCCCTGGAGAGGGGAGAGGAATGGTTTCCAGGGATATGTGGCCAGGGGTCCTTTCAACCTAGACAATTGTGGATTCTCTCACCCAGGGATTAGGTACAGGCTTTGCGCACTGTTGCAAAATAAAGAATTTGGCTATTCAAATGGATTTGAGAATGCACTAGTCAAACAGCTCTTCCATGCCATTTTCACCAGTTTCTTTTTTAAAGATACGAATTCAAACCAGGATATTTAATTTAGCAAAAAAGCTAGATATATTTTCTGAGATCCAAGTAAATAGCAATTCCAAGTTTAAAAAAAAAAGCCATAGATCTTTGAACTATCAAATAAATTAAAAGAGTATTTTATAATAAAGCATGTATTTTGCCAAGGACAGTGTGACAGAACCAACTGAGTAGCACTCCTCTGCAAATATTTCTAGTCTAGATGACTGTATCTACAAAACTAAAACTTTGTGAGAATTTTTCTCTGAATGAAATGTCAATGATAAACTAGGATAAAGCTCAGTATGTAGCTAAGAGGCCCTTATTACATACCATTTAACTGTCATCACTCAGTAATTGCAATTACAAATTACTGTAGCTTTACAGTCACCAATCTGAGATTAAATACTTGGGAGAACTACTGAATGGACATCCCAAAGTAAATGGTCTCTGCCCTAGTTTCCTAATAATTTAGGCATTGAAATGCTGGGACTGAACAGAATGGGGTGGGTTGAGAAATCTGGTACAGGGAAAAAAAAAGAATTTGCTAGGCAATACCAAATCACAAATTGTCACTTAATCATCAAAGGACACGTGGGGAACCCCTCAAAGGCACAGACTATGCATGTGGAAGTGTCCTGGTGCTGTACATTATGGCCTGTATTTGACAAGCTTTGAAAGCTCGACAGACTTTTTCTCCATATGTGTTACTTAACTGGGAGCCATGATTTTCAAGACAAATACAGTATTTCAGAACAAACACAGGAATGAAGCAGCATTCTGGACACATCAATTTCTTACAGCAAATTTAACCATCTCCTCCAAATATTCACATGGAGCAGCACATGGATTGCAGAGGCACAAACAAAAGAAACCCTGGAGTGTATCTCCCACTCACTCTGCTGATGAGGGGATGATAAAGAATATTAGCTACAGGTGATGTAACAGCCCTGCTGTTTTTGGACACTCTTGGAAATTGTCTAGATACAGCAATGAGTAGATAAGAAAGCTAGAATTGACAAGAGCAGCATGACTGGTAAAAGTATGCTTAAGGAGGAATTTGAGATTAAGATAGAGGAGGTTTGGAAAAGGTGATACCAAAATAATCCAATCTGGCTCAGCATCCTTGGCATTCAGGGGACACCCTGCTCCTGCCTGGAGAGGCTGTCACCACCCATCCACGCTGCTCTGCTATCCAAAAAAGTGTGAAGTGGGCTTTTGGATTCGAAAGCCCTATTCCAAAGCACCTGGAATTTGTATCTGCAATTTTAATTGACTTAGAGACCCTTAAAGGGAGGGAGCTAAGCACAGCCTGCAGGTACACAATGCCCGACAGCCAGTGTTAACAAGGACATACTCAGCTTGCCTGGAGAAACAAACAAGGACAGAATTGATAACTATTTCATGAATGAGCTGTAACATGTTGCTTTAAAAAGATGCTGTCAGAAGAAAGATACAAACAAAACAACACATGTTATTGAAGGGCAGTTGCTATTATCTGGGCTATTAGCAAATGGAAAAAACTATTAAAGCAGAAACAGTGTTAGAAATCTAATTCACTTTTCAGCATTAACACTATTTACTGCTTCACTCTTCTCTTAAGTTGGAACAGAGAAAACGGACTAATCAATTTTCTGTCCTAGTGCTAACACAATTTCTTAGCAGGGCCTGAATCTGTGGTTTTGGACTGTATACACAGAGCTTAAAAAATAGACAGACATGATCTCAGCAGAGAAAAGGAGTTATAATGGATGGGGGAAGTTTAGAAAAATGTTGACAACAACACGGGGCTCAGTTAACGCAATAATTTATGGCAAAATTTTAAATTTTCCTGTAATTTACAGTAATTTTTTATTTTCTGTTTCTATTTAAAGTCTCAAAAAATTATCAGCAACGATCAGTGCTCCACACTGTTCCCAGAATAAAGCATATTCCCCCTCATTCACTATCATATAGGTAGACAAGATACCTAATGAATTTGTGAAACCAAATACCACACTTGTGCTTAACTCCTCTTTTTCATAACATTTTCATGTCCCACTCAAGGCTTCTAAAGCAACTCTGTGGCATAGACACAACCCACCTCCTGAATTCTATTCCTCTAGTTAAAATCTCATTTCTAATGGTCACAGCCAACTTTACCATCTGTGAACCTTTTGAATGGTTATGACTGTATAAGGGAAACAAAAAAAAGAAGAAGTAGCATGGCATTTCGGCAAAAAAGAGGGAAAAACACCCATAAATTAAAATATGGATTTGTAATATTACTAACTTACTAAAGTTTGTAAATGTTTATGCTGTAAAGTTAAGTTTGTGTAAAATCATGAGCATGTGAAGCACAGGATAAGCACTTTAAATGCAAGCCAAAGGAAAACAATATGCCCTCAGTACTATTTCCATTTAAACTGCTTAGCCACACACTTGCAGACATGAAACAATTCCGCTGAGGTCCTCCTGCACTCAGGAAATTCTTCCTGGGTCACTGACCATCATTTAAAGGGCACATCTCAGCCCAGTGTCCAGCATGAATTTTTCAAATTAGCCTACAGTTGCTGCCTCTGCAGTACACAATTGTGCTCAAAACCCCTGAGCTTTTCAGAAAGGCCCTTAAGCCCATTTAACGTTCAAAAAGAAAAAACCAAAAAAACCAAACCCACAAATATATGCTTACTATATTTCACATGCTGTGCAAACACGTACACAGGTCCTATTTAAGTGAGACACCATCTCCCTTCAAGGCTCTCTGTTAGGCTTGTGCACCTTTTTGAGAGAGCTGCTGTGATTCAGCCCAAGTGACTGGGGCCTGGTGCAGGAACCACTGTAATCCCGTGGCCTCTACTACATCCAGAAGGTCAGGGTAAATTATGTGCTCTGTCCTCAAAATCCTCTGAGTCCTTAATATTGAGGTAGGCATGGGAGAGCCTTTTGTGACGGTTGGTTCAGATAAACATCCTAACAGCATGATAGTGTTGGCTTAACCCCAAAGCTATGTCAGCTGTTTCTACTGTCCAGAGACCTTTGTGTACCAGGGATGTGAAAGTCCTGCCAACATCAGAGGCATCTACTACAGAGTCCGCCTCGTCATCCCTCCTTGAAACTCACCTTTGCAGTGACACTTCCAAACCACTCAACACCCACGAGGCAGCCAGTGTGCTATCACTGCAACTTCCCAACCAAATCATAATCCGCTCTATATTACCTTGCTCTCCCTCCATCTGTTTGCTGTGGCCTCTCTCAGGCGCTCACATCTCCGAGCAGTTCAGGTCAAGGACCATCTTTTCATTTTGCATGTGGTAAGCACTTAGTAGTCCAGGGCTTTTACCTTCAAAGAGGAGCTCCTGCGCCCGTGGCAATGCACGCTACAATAAACCAACAACAGCAGCAGTCCTGAGGGCTGGCCCAGCTGGGAAGTACGACCAGAGTAGCTCATGCCAGCCTCAAATTTCTTCAGGTTATCCACTTACTGTTGCTCACAGCACAGCAGATATGCTGCAGTGACACCAGAGCAGTTTTAGCTCCCAGCCAGAAGCATGGCACACACCTCACAGACACAGACAGAAAACCATCCCTCCTCCTGCACCATGCCCTTGTCCTTGGTCCCTTTGGATACCACTTCCAGCAGTTCAGTGCAGTCAGGACTGGAATCCTTGGGTCTGTGCCAGGAGTGAGTGGAAAAATCCATCAAGATACTAATGTGGATTTAAAAATAACTTTACACTAATTTCCCACCTTAAAAACAACTGCAGCAATAAAAACCACTGCTTTCTTATTTCACTGCCGGATATCTGAAAACCTGCAGCACTAACTTAAGACTCCATTTTTCTTCTTCCTTTAATTAAAACAAAACAAACTCCTTTGGTCATCTATGATTTAAAAAAAAAAATTAAAAAAAGAGTTGTGAAATTATATTGGAGAAGTTATTTTATCCTGTTCCAGTACACTGAAAGCTCCATTTTCTCCAGAGGTATAAATTAAATAAGACCTCATTCTTCTGTTTATTTTAGAAAGAATAAGTCATGGCTTAAATAAACCATTAAGAAGAGGGTATCATTTTCCCCCAAAGTGCTTTTGCAGGTATCCTGTCCACTGGTCTATATCAGGCCAGCTCTGCCCACTTCAGAACAGGTAATATCTTTCTCCACTAATTAACTTTCCTACTTCCATATTAACCTTTCCAGAGACGGATCTGACTCCTACATATTTTTACTGTATCTGCTTCAGCATTTTATTGCATCTACTTTCATGGAAAATTTGGTGCTCCCAGTTTTTCGCTGGTGTTCCCTGCAGGGATCACCACCATTAGACTCAAGGCATATTCAAATGGGCTTTTAATGGCTTTGTAAGATACCAAAGCAAAGGGCTGTAATGGAATCCAGTTCTACTCTTTGGGAAGCCCTGTCCACTTTTTCCAGTACAAACCCCAAGAACTTGGCTTTGAATACTGTGCACAGAGAAGGTTTAGATCAAGGTTGGACATGAGTAAATCCTTTTCAGGACGTTCAAGTGCATCCCTAGCTATGCATACAGCATGTGTTTCAGTGTTGTCCAAAAAAGCTAGTGTCACAATTTTTAGGCAGGACTATGCTGTTCATGTAACTTTGCTTTTCTTTTTTTCTCCTAAATCCTTTGTTTTACTATCACTCCACATACACAGAAAGACTTGCAAAGCAACCTTAAAATTATACAGGGTCTGTCCTATACATTTTACAGTTTCAATCTGACAATTTTTAAACCAGCCTGGTGATTTTGAGCTCCCTGACACCGTTCTTGCTTTCCAAGACGGGGATTCAAATATACCACCTGGCAAACACAGCACCAGCCCAGGTTTTGTGGCAGAGCTGCCAGCGAGTCGTTGGGTAACACTCTTAAATCAGCCACAAACCAGATGTCCCAGACAGTAAGGAAGCGTGCTGGGCTGCTGAAACTCTTCTCCTGAGCGGACATAAAATTGAGTCGTGTCCACTTGAGGGTAGGAATGCTGCAGGGTCTTTTGCACAAGCATGCCCCAGTGATCGGGAACAAATTCTTTCCTTTCAGTCTATCCCTCCGGATTCTATGCACAGGGTTATGACTGTATAAATATTCCAGGGACCTGGGACTTGGGGGCTGAGTTAAGGAGTAGGAAGCCAAAGAAAATACATTTTAACTAGCAAGGACAGTTGCTTCTCCTCTTTCTGTCACCTTGTGGGCTTTTGCAATAGAAGGGATATTTTATTTGTATTTAATAAAGCCCAACAGTAGAGCTGCTTATGAATCAAGCTGCATCATGCATGGAGCTAGAAAAAATATATATTGGGATTTTCTAGCTCGCTAGAGTTATTAATCTGGCTCAAAGCCTGCAGTAGGATTTAATATATTAAGTGAAATTGCAGGCCTTTGCCCCTGTCTTTTTGCTAAGACAACAACATACATACGCCATATTAGATTCCATTTTTTGTACATTTCAGATAAGGAGTGGATTAAATAATGAATGAGATTCCCATTAGCTTGAAATTTTGCTTATTTCAGGCAACCTCCTCCTCCTCCCCCTTTTTTTTTTTTAATCAAAATGACTCCACTGTGGAATATTTTTGCATTGATTTGAAGGGATTTTTTACGCACTCATTAAATTTGCATTTACACATCTGACAATACCTTTTTTTTTGTGTCCCAGACACTGAACACTGCACTAGGAAAGAAAAAAAAAAAAAAAAAAAAAAGAAGAAGAAACCCACTCTGCTTTTGCCTTGAATTGTGTGAAATCTTTTTCTGAAAGAGTGTGTAAGGTCCAGGTCTTTGGGATTCCCCTTTGCTTGATAAAGTCAAGTGAATAACTTCAGTGTGGGTTTGAGGGGCATCATATGGGGATCACTGTAATTGATGTGAGACAGAGAGACACAGCTTTCCATCCTACACACTCTTTCCAGGTTTCTATGGCACTGTCCCTTGCAAAGCACATTCTGGTATTCCTGCCTCCAGGTCCTCAAGTATTGGCTTTCCACCATCCTACTAAGAAGATATCTTTCCTTGGGCTGGTGCTGGAAAATTCCTGTTAAGTTCAGAAAGCACTAATACAGAGCTAAGAAATGAATTGATCACATGCTGGAAGGCAGAGATTATTTACTAAGTAAATGGCAAGTTTTCCAATGTTTTGAATATAAGCCCCTGTCATGAGAAGACAGCCACATCTTCTGCTTGAGCTGCCCTGGAAAATGTTCAACCAGTCCTTTGTCTTTAGAAATATCAGCATTAGCTGACCAATGACCAGGCAAAGTGGTCAAGGTCTCTCCAAGTTACTCCTGCTAGAGAACCAAAGCCATTTATCGTTAGACAAGGATTTTAGCCATCTTGGCTTCACATATTGGAAGGAAAGCTTTCCCTTTTCTGCACTAAGCCTTTTATCAAATAGCAGTACAGGGTGGAAAGTGATCTCTCCCTCTTGCCTTGAAACACTGGATGCAGGAACATTTGTGCCACCATTCTCCCCTTCTCACTATTGAAATGCTATATAAATATTTATCATTGTTATTGTACCCTTAACAAAATTCTCCTGATATTCAGCTGAAAATTCCCTTTGCTTAATTTCCTACTACAACTTCTAATAAATCTTCCTTTGTACTATCATAAGCAGTTCATCTCCTGCCTTGGAATTTACATCCTTGTACGTACATGGAGATAAATATCACATTCCCTTCCTCCCCCCTATCCCCAGTCATCCCTTAGCCAAGCTACACATATTTGGCTCTTTTTAATCTCTCCTCATAAGTCAACACCTCACAGGCCCTTCATCATTTTTGTGGCTCTTGTCTGAACTTCCTTCAATTTGTGAACATCTTACTGGTGAGAAGATACCAAAACAGAGAAAATGGGATAAAGCCAGTTTCTGCTATATGTACTGCAGACTTGCTACTGACACTGTGTAAGGGTCTCTCCACAGCCCATGGGGCAGGTGTCCTGGAGGCTGTGGAGGCTGGTTCCTCCATCAAAATATTCAGCTGACAGGAAATGGCACCCTGAAACTTCACATGAAGACAAACTTATTCTGGTCTTACACCAGTCAAGGATTTTTTTTTATTCCCCAGTCACAAAAAAAAAAAAAAAAAACAAAAAACAAAAAAAAAAAAAAAAAACAAACAAAAAAAAAAAATAAAAAAAAAAACCAACCAAAAAAAAAACAAAACAAAAAAAAACCCCAAAACCCTAAAAAAAAAAAAAAAAAAAAAAAAAAAAACAAAAAAAACCCAAAAATAACCACCAACCCCAAACAAACCCAAAATAAAAACCAAAACAAAAATATCAACGCAAAAAGAAAATGTGATCTAATGTTAGGAATAGGAATTAATGAGCAAGCCATCTTAAGGAATAACCACACCTAGGCTCTGTTCCTCCCTTCTCCATGTAAATACCCTTCTGGTCCAGGACTGTGCAACTCATTGACAAAGGAAAAGGTCCTGAGTTACTGCATTTCTCTTCATTTTAGGGAGTTGCAGGCTTGGTTCACTAGAGCAGATAAAGCACTGAGATCCTCAGCCAGGCGTGCAAATCCTTTCTTAGCTATTGGGATATACTGGCTTCTCTCAGGCTGCTTAAGGAACAAATGCAGTCAGCACAGTAATGACCTACCACCCAACACATAATTATGTATTTTCACCAATGCAACGTCCTCAAAATATGCTTTTTGAATCAGAAAATCTCTGTGTTGGGTGCTACACAGGCAAGGCACAGAGCAAACAGCCAGCTGCCTCTCCACACACACTCAAACTGTTTCGGCTCAGTGCCAGCAAATGGCAGAGGTGTACAAAAGGACAGTTTTGTTCAGCCTGAAAATCAGTGATTTCCACATGGTGCCAGCTGACTACAGCTACTGGAGTTTTATTTACAGCAGTAAGAGCTTTTTAATTGTGCAGGAAATAAACTACCAAAGGGCTCCTCCCCTTTATCTCTTTTTTGCAGAAGAAAGATTTAGTTTACAAATCTAGCCCGTAACAGATCCTTTGCACTTTTATTTTTCCACCCAAAGATATGATTATTTACAAACACAATTAAATGTGGAGAGGAGGGACTGTAAATTGCAGGTACTCAAGAGAAAGGTCTACCAGCCCAAATTTAAAAGCTGTATTCAGTGAGTATAAAGTGCAGCAGTTCCCATGCACTTTAGTGCACAACCACTTTGCAGAGAGAACAGGGTGAAAATCATAGAGTCGAACAAGTCAAGCCACTGGGTTCTCTCATAGCTCAGTCACTGTGTGATAATATTAAGCCGTTTACCATCCTTGGAATTCAGCAATTTTGCACATAAACAGGCAGATCTTCCCTTTGCAGAAACATTTTTGGAGGTAAATCAAATGTATTAGAGAGGGCAGGGTAAAAGGTAAACCAGTGACCTGTGTTTCCACGCCTTCCTCTATTCCTCCTTGGCTCACATGTAGATGACGTAGGGGCTCAAATACATTCATAAACAAGTGCCACAGGACAAGGAGAAGGTTTATTTCTGGAGTTAGGTTGAATTTCCCAGTGATCAGGAGGGTCTGGAAGGTGCCCCTTTGGACCTGTATGCTTGTGCCTGGGTATCACCATGGCCTGGCACCCAGAGTTCACACTGTTTTTTTAGAACAGAAGTTCCCATGCATTTCCACTGCTGTCCTCCCCAGCTGCACTCCCCAAAACTCCCATTTGGGAACTGCATTTGTGTGGTGGTGGTGAAAAACCTCCACACCACAACAGCCAGGGGAGAAGCTGCTGTGTGCCCAGGGCTCGCTCTGCTAATGGGCACATGCAGGTCCTCTCAGGGCAGGCCAGCTGTCCAAAACAGGCGTGTCAGGAACTGGAAACAAAACCCAGAGCAATAGGGTTAATGTCTATTAGCCCAAGCCAGAGACTGTGGGTCTGGGTGAGGCATTCCTGAGGTGGTAGCTAGAGCAGCTGAAGCCAGTCCTTCTAAGGTTAGATAAGCTTCAGCAGCAGCAGCAGTTTGGAAGACCAAATAGGTTATAATTATGCATCAATTAGATACGGCTGGCCCTGCCTTGCAGCTGAACAGAGGCATACTTTCCAGATCCCTACCAACAAGTGCACTGTAGGAGGATTTTCTTGTTAATGATTATCTGAAATGTAAAGCTGATATACAGAGGGAGAAGGGAATGGATAGATAGAAAAGACTGATTTTAATTTTCATGAGTGTTGGAAAAAAGGTCAGTGAGAGCAACAAGGTGAGGGGGAGCTTTTTCCACTGCCAGATTTGAGCAAAATCTTCCCTGCGTTTCTTCTTCCTTTCCTTGCAGAAAAGAGACCCCTCTGTAAATCTCAAAGGCAGCAGAACTCTTTTGTAAGAAATCTGGAAATGAGTAATAAATACAGCTCAAAAGCAAAGGAGCTGAGCTAGCAACTACTATCAGATTGTTCAAAACCTGCTATTCACCCAATAAAAAAGGACGAGAGGCGGGTGGGAATGGGTGAAGGGAGAATCCACTGAAATGAAGACAAATAGATAAAAGTAACTGTCATTCGCTTTCATTTTGTGTTCATGATATGTTCCTGTTTCAGACTCCAGTGTCCCACACTACCAGAACTATTTTCATTTACACACCAGAGGAAGAGCTGTAGGAAAGATCTGCTCTGTCCCAGCAGCAAGATGTTGCTGGAACGTCCTGCTCACCATGGACATGCTGTGTTTGTATGGCTCCTCTGAATTGCTCTGGGGCTGCTCTGAGCAGCCCCCTCTGTGCCTGCGCCTTTCACTGTCCCTGTGCACAAGTCCCAGAAGCTACATCAAAGAAACAAGGGAGAGCAAGGAAAGAAAAGGAGCTGGAAGAGGCTTATTCTCTGCTGTTCTCTCCTTTTCGCCCACCACCTCTGTGGGAAGCTGTGGAAAAGGAGATATCCTACTGACTGATCAGCTATCCTGGGGAAAAGCAGTTATCCATACTCCAAAACACTAATGGAGAAAATCATCCCTCCTGCACCTGCCTGCAAGGGCAGAGTGCACTTTTTGTCCCCTGGATGCTGAACACTAGGTTCATTAAAGTGATGCTTTTGCTCAGAGGAGCAAGGAGCCAGAGTCTATTCTTCCTATCAGACTTCATAACAGGTATATTTATTCTAGAAATAAGAAAAAAAAAAAAAAAACCCTGTTAATATAAGGTCATACAATCAATGCTGCCTAGAACAGGTTTTATTATCCTTCATCTTTTCCAGGAAATATCTGCACTTTTCACACCAGCGTTGTGTTCTGAAGGGTAGGATGAAGTATGCAGCACCACAGGAACAACAGTCATCTTGACTTCAAATGGTGCTTGGAAAAGCTGTGGGCTGGGACCATTGGACTTGAAGGGAGGCATCAGTTCAAAGCTTATAGAGAGTTGTGACCATCACTCTGCACAGAGATGACAAAATTGTTGGTGCCTTTTCTGTTAGTGATGCAAAGCCTCTCAAGATATTGCTGATCAATTGCTTGGTAATTCCTCATCAGCATGCAGCAAGTTATAAGCCACTCCCACTGAGTTTTCATTAAAATAATTTTGTACTGAATTTGAAAAGAAAAAATTATTTAGCCACAACACTGATATAGGAGACTCTAAACTCAGCAAAAGTGCTTTTTTTTTTTTTTTCCCCCCCAGAAGTTCAACATATATTTCTTTCAAGAGGTCCTTTCAACTCTCATTTCCTCAATGTCTTCACTCATATGCTGGGGAAGTAACAATTTTCACTCTCCCCACAAAATCTTAGCAATTACGACTGTCACCAAGTCCTATGGAATTCTGCTACTGTTCTCATCAAGTTGCCTTTCTTAAGCAAAATGCTTCACATTTTCCCAAAACATTAATATTTCAGATAACTTAGGAGTACTGAAACGTTTTATAATCTGAGAAAATTCTATTACCAGATTTTTCTTGTTTTCACAAAGAAATAACTGGGTGGAACCACAGACAGACTAAATAAGTGAAAGTGCTGATGTCACTGCTGCAATAATCAGATTATTATACACAGGGAACACTTGGCCCCCTGCTAATCACTGCAGTCTTCTCTTAACCTGTCTCACTTTTGTTTTAAACACACCTTTACAGGTCCCACAGGGACACTGCTTGCTGGCTCCCTGGTGGAAAGTTGTCCTGCTTTTATGAAGTGTGAAAATAGTTTCTTTCCCTGCACACTTCTCTATTATTTGAAGCTTAGCCCCTGGGAGAATGCACAGCTTTTCAGATCAGACCCAAAGGAAAGTGTGTCATCAGGAGGAAAAATTTTGCATACTTAAAGTACCCCATTACATTATTTTAATATCTGCAAAAGGGTTAATGGCTTCCTCCTTGAATTGAAGGTTCCAGTGCCCGTTTATGAAGGTCATCATAAATCTGCCACAATTACCAGTTTCTTATCCCACAGCAGCTTTGTCAATCTGTCCATGGCTCCTTCCCAATGAATTCTGTTTCAAACTTCAATCCTTCAGTTACTGGGTCTCAGAATACTCAGCAAATGAGGATGAAATAATAAATATCGTAGTGCTAGACCCAGCTAATGACTCTTCAAGTCCAGCACCTATTTCAGACAGTAATTAGGAGATGTTTGTGGGTGAAGAAATAGAAAGAATACAAGTCAATCCCCCCAAGCCAGAGCCTCTTATTCTCAGGAAATCAGCAATTATGGAAATTTCTCAGAAATGGGTTATATGGGTAACCATATTTGAGAGTCATCATAGGTGCCTTCTCTGCAAATTTTCCTAAACCAAATTTGCCTAATGCTTTTATTTATTTAATTATGTAAACCTTCCATTCCAGGAATACCTTTTGATCTTCACAGTGTCACAATTGGTTCAACATTTTGCCTATTGCATGGAGAGGATTTCTTCATTTCAACAGAGAAGCTTCCACATCATACTTAGATCTTAATGCCTCCACTCCAAGCTATCCCAAAGGTGCCCAGTTAACTTCTCCTCTCTTAGTCTCAGGACTGACTGTACATACCCTGGATCCCTCGATGATACAGGTAGTTTTCAAGGATGTGGCATTTTTTTTAAGCTGAGCGGCACATCCTCCGTACACTGTGAAAACTTTGGAAATAATAATTGCTTCCTCAATGTATGAAGCCAAGCTAATGAAGCTCGGCTTGCTACAGATTTGTATCTCAGGCCTCCCGTGCTCTCCCATCTCGCTAAGCCAGCCTCCTCCGTAAGTTCCACTTTGTCCAAAAGCCTGTGAGCTCTCCGGGTGTGACACATTCCAGCTGCACTGGCTGCTGCCTGAGTGCAGACTGGAGCTGCTGCCCTGCACAGACTCTGGCCATCACCTCCTCCCAAGGGAAATGCGTTGATAACCCTTTCCTCTGCCAATTTTTACACAACCACTGGAACCACAATTACCACCAAGAGTTTCAGATGTGGTAGAAACCCACTGATAGGTCAAAAAGGGGCTTGGGGGAGTGTAGATGGAAATGGGGGTAGAACGAAAGCAGGTGAGCAGATGTGGGTGGGTTAAGTGAATGAATAGGCTCTGCCTGCTTTGGAAACAAGACTAAAAACATCACTCAAATCCAGGTTTGCTTCAATCCATTCTTCCCAACAGAACACTCCACAGCTGGAGCCAGCCTGTTTACTGAGTGTCCTTGCACCTGTACAGCCGCCTGCAGCTGGGCAGGCAGGAGTGAGACGGGGCAGAGCTTTGCTCTAGTCTTTTCTGAAGTCTGGGGTGAGACCCTCCCTCAACAGAGAGCAAATCCTTCCTCCCTCTCATGTGTCTGGTGTGTCAGATGCCTCTTCTCTCCCCACCCACTAATATTTCCTTCTGAAGATGAAGAACAGAGACGAAGCTCCAGTGGTAGCACACTTCTGTATCACAAAAGTCCTCCTAGAGTGATTAGGGAGAGGACACATCTCCTTCCAATATTCCTAAATATGGAGAATTCTTCACTAGCACATTTCCATTTTTAATTCTTTGAGTGGGCAAGTATTTGGGTGGGTCAGTGGGAAAAAAAAGAGGTATGAAGAATTTAATCCTATGTGATTGCCAAAATGCACACAAAATCTGTTCCAAACAGAAACAGAAGCATTAGAAAAATGAGGGAGAAGGAAAATAAAGAAGGCTTGGGATCTTTTCATAGCTACTAGTAATTTTCAAATGGAAAGGACTCCAAGGAAAAAAAAATCAGCATCAAGAATGAAGATTTCAAGCTAAGATAGTGAGAGGTCTCAGTTCCCACCATGCCCAATACTTGTATCCCACACCTTCTTTGTCTCTGAAGTTCTGCTATTTGAGACATTTCTTCAGGGTCTAAGTATAAAAGCAATAAAAGCAGATTATTATGATGGCAGTAAAGAATCAGGAATGCCCATTTCCTCTAACACTGAGCCTGACTATAGTAGGGAAAACTGCTTTATTCCAACTGTGACTCTGTCTGTGCCCCAAAGGTTCTTGCCACATTTCCTGCTACAGGTTTAAAGAAGCAACTTGCACCCTTCACAGTTTTCTTTCTCCTTCTCCCTCTTGCAAAATTAGCACCTGAATCAGCAGGTCCAGCTTCAGATAATCTCTGCTTCTCCCCTCCTTCCTCTTAGTCTTTCTTATCCCCTCTATCAGTAAGTGTAAACCAATGGCCCTTTAGGTCAAAATCCTTTGTTTAATTCTCTGAAAGATGAGACTCAAAATGGATTTTAAAAAGGTCAGAGATCTAAGCTTCCAATTCTCTGTGAACATGAAAAGCCTGAATCTGCTCCAAGATTCTACCAAGCAGAAAGACAGGGATGGGTGAAAATTTACATGGAACCACTGCTCCTGAATCTGGTTCCCCATCTTCCCCACCTACAGCCTTCATATAGAAGCCACAGCAGCTTCCCTCTGCAAATCACAAAAATCAATAGTGCATGGGAAAATCTGTATTCTTCCTCTCCATGCTTCACTCTGTATTCTCTTTTTCTGTAGTGGCAATGCACAATATCCCACTGAGGTACCTGTCCTTAAAGACAGCAAAAGCTAAAGAAAAGGGGAGGAAGAAAGAAAAAAAAAAAAAAAAAAAAACAAAACCAACAAAACCAACAAACCCCTGAAAATAAATGATGAAGAGAAAAAAAAAAGAAAAGCTGGAATCATCCAACAGAGCACATATTTCACAGGTTTAAGGGGTTCAAATCACAACTGTACCTGATTACCACGAAGTACATCACTCATTTTAGAACCAAATTTACCCACACAAACTTGGTGTTCTTTCCCTGTTTATTACTGTAAGTTATTACACTCTGAAATGCTGACTCATGAAACTCAGCTTATGGAAAACGTTCTGTATGTTAAGGCAGCAAATCCTCACACCATCTCAGCTGCTGCAGTTCATGTCTCTCCTACTACAAGTGTCAGCCAGGACATAAAGCAAGGGATTTGGTACTCTGCGTTTCTTATTCTTGCTCCTAACACTGATGATTTATATGATACTGGGCACAATGCTCTAAATTAGACTTCACCTTTATCTATCTAGTTCTCTATAAAATCAGAATTGAGCACCCAGGACTCTCAAAACCAAATGTTAAGACATATTGAACTGCTTCCCTCAAAACGTAAGATTTTTCTAAGTTATATTTTTTCCTAAATTTTAAGTGTGTAGAGGTTAGAAATTTATTCCTAGAAAAGATGTGAAACAGAAATTCAGCTTCTTATACAAACATGATTTTAGCAGGAGAAGCTGTATGGAAGGTCCAAATGTCATTATGCAAGTGAAAAATACATGCAGACTCAGAGAGGGGGAGAAGGAGAAACAGCAGATCTGAAACGCTGTCCCTCAGCAGAGGAGTTGTCAGGTCTCAACAGTTAATGTTGTCAAAAGTGCTTTGGAGCACCCTCAGGAGAAAGGTGCAAAAAAGTGCACAATGGTTGTTATTTGCTTTCTGAAAGCTAAATATCACATTTTAAAGGCCACAAATGCATGAGTCCAGAAAGGTTTAGGCACCAAGAGGGAATCTCTTCCAGCCAAGCCCAAACAGAATAGAACTGGGGAGACGTACTACTTACATCTGCTTTGCAATTAAGCAACAGTACAAACACAATGCTACAGCTTCCCTCAGCTCAGTGCTAAAGCTCCTGGTCCCCATCCTGCGTGGGTCTCCTGCACATACTTAACTTGTGTTTCATTGAGTTCAAAAGGATTACTCATGCGTGTAATGTTATTCATACGAGTGAGTGCTCGCTGGATTCAGGGGGGAAGAAAGCAACCCTTTTCAAAGATTCAGAATATTCAGCAGCCCTTATTATTAATTATTACTCTGATTTACCTTTCCTTTAATATCATGCTGCATTTTTTCCTTCACATTTTGTAAATGCACACACAGACACACACAGATCAGCATCTGCCGCTGTGGATTTCAGCAGGAGCAAACCCAGTAAAGTACCATGAGAAAGACTCTCCCTGATTTTAAGTCTGGATCAACAAAACCAAGGAAGGCCTACAAATCACACCTGACAGAAACCTCCTAAGTGATTTGAATCACCAGGAGCCTGGATTAGGTCTGGGAAATGGATTTTTCTATATGCCCACATAGAGAAAAAGAAAGATTGAAAAAAATAGCATTTTAATTGGATTGAGTCTATGGGAAGCATCAATTTTGCATTGAAAATCAAAATTATTTATTTTTTTCCAAAATTTGATTTTCTACTCTACTTCCCCTTTTATTTTATCAATGCTAAATCACTATTTTCAGAGGGGAAAAAAAGTATTTTCATAAAAACTAAAGGTCAAATATCTAATTTCTCCCAAACACAATTCTGATAAAATATTTGTGCTAATCCTAATTTGGAGACAACTCACAAATAATTCTCTTCATTTTTGAGGTCCATTTCTCAGTCTTTCCAACTGATAGCTTTTCTGATAGAAAGCTGGAAAATCAGACCAACCTATCTTTTGTTATGTGAATTCTCACTGCCCTGCTGTTCTGACACATCTGTGGTCTTACACACCTTAAGAATAACAAAATATAGGTCTTGGAGCTAGGTAAGAGGTTCTTTCTGTAACAGATGAAAAGACTCTGAAATAAGCCATCTTTCATAAATATGGGAAAATGTCACTTCCAATGACAAATTTATTTGGTGACAGAGCCAGGCTCAGGACTCTGCAGTCCCTTAGCACTCAGAACAGGCTGGTAGGGTGGGCCACCTCACAACTGAGAGTAGGTTTTCCCTGAGGAAAAGGAGTTAGGGTTGCTGTCTCTTCCCAGAGTGCAATCCTGACAGAGACTCCCACATGTGCTTTATACAGACCGGGTTGGAAAAATCATGTTCTCCACAGCAAATATTGCCAAGTTTGTGTGCTGGTAGCTTTCCCCAGGGAGAATGAGGCATTTTCCACTACCTGTCCAGGGAAAGGAGAGACCGCCCACACCAGGACATGCAAACACCCCTTCCTGGTCCTCCTTGAAAGGCAGAGTGACCGGCCCAGGTCACACACTAGGCCCCTGGAAGTCTACATCTTCTGAGTCCCATCCCAGTGCCTTCTCCACAGCTTTATGCTCTTCCCTTTGTTTTAGCTGATGCCCTCTAAACTGACAAGCCCAACTTCCAGAGCCCTCCTGGCCCCGTCTGTCATCCCAGCTGAAAGAAACTCCATTCAGGCTGTCCAACTTGGGCCAGCACGAGCAGGCAGAGCTCACAGATGGTTAAATGCATTTGACATTTCACTGCAGGGCCTGCAGCAGAAATCCTTGCCTGCTGTATCCGGAGCCCTGGATAGGAGCGAATCAAGGCTCGTGGCTCCGGCGCTGTGTGTGCACACTCTGCTGTGAGTTAATATTATTGGCTCGCCCCTCAATCATGCCTTTTCCAGCTAGCTGCTCCTGTCAAAGCACATCTCATTAGGCCTGAAGGCTCAATGAAATGGAAATTCATGTTTAAATTTAAAAACAACATATTGACCCTGGGAGCCAGTGATGTCTACATTTTTAATAACTTACTGAGAATAAAAGGAGTGTATGTGTATGGAGGGAGGGGGAGGTGCGGGTGGCAGGAGGAAGAGGGAATGCAGAAGTGGAGGGAGGACAAGCGGACAGGGCGAACAGCCAGCCAAGGACTCTGGTCCTCTCCACTTCCCTCCAGCCCCATTCTCACTTTTTTTGTCCCTCTTGCTGCGTGGAGAAGAGCTCAGGCTTCACTTAAAGGGACCTCATAGCCCCAAGGGGAGAGCATGTCCCTAACCTGGTAGTAAAGCAGCGAGGCAGGAGGAGAGCCCTGTCCCTGCACACACACAGACACGCTCACCCCTGCACAGACACGTGCACACACACGTGTGAACCCCGGCCCGAGCATCCCAGCGAGCTGCATTTCCCTGGAACAGGGGAGTAGTGAGCTGCAGAGCGCGAGTAAACACGGAGCCTTTCCGAGAGGGAGGAGGAGGAGGAGGACGTGAAGACAGCTACACTGCATGTGACTTGCCATGTGGCACAACCCCAGCCCCCCTGTGCCTTGCTCTGACATCATTCCAGGGAGGCACGTACAGCTCCTGCCACCACGAGGGGTTAGGTAACCTGGGGGGGAGGCAGAGACAGAGTGTCTCATCCTGTGTGATTACAGGAGGAGTGATGCTCCTTTCTGCCGGGCTTTATTGTTCCCTGGTAGCACCCAGGGAGCTGAGGATGGGGAGGCAGAGGTGGGAGGCCCTCTTGTGTGATCGCTGTGGCCCCCATGGCAGTGTTTTTTTTTTTTTTTTTTTTAAAAAAAAAGGGGGTTGGTGGTTTTTTTTTTGAGAACAAGAGATCTGACAACGTCATCTTGGCTGGCATCCAGCTTGGAGAATCACAGGCTCTGTGGATAAACCTGCTCTGGCTGCTGCATCTCCAGACAGAAATGGGTTGCTGTGTTGCTGCACTATAGCAGGAGTCTCCTGGTGGAAGCTACACCTTAGCTGGAAGTTACAGTCAAAATCTGAGGAGAGCACAAAAAGGTGAATTTACAACAAGTTTTAGAAGGTTGTATGTAATTGCTGTAGATGAGCAAAGTACACATATCAAACTAGGGAGAGCTGAGATCACTCTCCAAAGAGCTCACTGATTTCTCCTGTGCTCCCCTCCCTTTCTCAACTCAGTATTCCAAGGGTATTCTGGCATTGTCTCTGTCTCTGACTCAGCCCTAGTCTTCTGTCTGGCTCAGAGGGATGTGCTTCTTTGTGTACCAGGAATATGAGTAGAGCAGGACTGAAGACTTCCTGACCTACATTCCTACAAAACTGTCCACTGCAATTCAGACTAGCCCTAAATATTGTAGGCATGTGAATTCCCCATGTTTTCCTCACTTTTAAAATAAGATCTCCTATGTTCTACCATTTGTCCCTCTGTTGTACTGAAAATTACCTTGTCCTTACTTCTAGACTGCTTGCCATTAGGTCTCAGTTCTGAACTGTTTCCTATCTTTATTATTTGCCCTCTTTGAACATAGTGATAATTTCTACAGCATTCTTCACTTTTACACTGATGATTTTTGTTTCATATTGTTGCCATTTTCCAGATGTATTTAAAGATTATGTTCAAAGAGTTTAAGGCCAGATTTCTCTAATCTCCCCTCATTAACATGATGCACCACAATTTCCACTCACTTACTGAACACCTTGCCCTTGGCTAAAGCATCTTCTCTAGGAAGGAATCCAAATGTTGATTTGAAAACTTCAAGCAATGAAAAATTCACCCATTTGAAGTTATGACAAAGTTCAATTACACTCATTGATAACAAAAAAAAAAACAAACTAAAAAAAACCCCAAAAACAAAACCAAAAAAAACCACAAAAGCATACTTATTTATCATTTTTTGTCTGGCTTGTTTTCACAAGTATTAGTCCTTGGTGTCATTTTCCCTGATAAACTAGAGATATTTTGTTGTTCACATCATCTAAGCTACGACATTCTTAAGCACTTCTCATCTTTTGCAAACTTGCTCCATCTGCCTCACCTTCTCTTTAATTGCTGGCTGAATGATTCTCCATGGCTAACACCTTTTTCCTCATGTTCCAAATACCACTACAAGCTCTCACTCATTTCCTGTCACCCAGGACACCCTGCTGTCTTTGTGAATAGTGGCTCACGTATGTAAGGACCTGTGGTGGCATTTCAGAGTGGTGTGTAGGGGCTGTGAATCCTCTGTGCAGATCAAATACCAGGTACCCTGCAGCCTCCTCAGTCAGGACACTGCACATCTCACCAAAGGGCTACAGAAGTCCTTGGAGTTCCTTCCACAAGCAGAAAAAGAGGGAGGGGGCAGAAAATCTGCAGGGGTCACATGCAAAGCTATTAAATAGCCTTTGGGCTTCTATTTTATTTATTTATTAAGCTAGACAAGGAGCACAAAAAAGTATGGAGGCACTTTGTTTCTTAATTTGTGTCTATTATCTATTGAAATTTGACATAATGTCTCCACAGTTCTCCTTAATATCCCACTGTATATAGAATGTGACTAGCTCCACCATCTAATGTGACAGCTTAGGAAGATTAAAAAGAAAGCTAAACTAGCAGTAGTTGGAGATGAGGAAAAGTAGCACATTTATGAATAATTTCAGCTGAATTCTAACAACATTGCATTCCCTGGACAGGACACATTTATTATCTTATTCACCATGACTACTGCAACATTAGTGATTTGTTACTGAATCAATTATTAATTCATATGAGTGAATAAGGCTCTGTCACTTAACTCTTCAGCTGACCGTGCCCACTACACACTGATTGCAATTTTTAACCGTTTTCTGTCCTCTTATCTTTACCCTTCTTGAGCATCTGTATAAAAACAGATTGATGCTTTCCATTTCATAAATTTGTTTGACAAAAGCCACTTGTTTTCCTTGTACTTGTGAGTCTCTCCCTTGGAAATCTCCCCTTTTGGTACATCAGCTTGGTACCCCAATTGACAAGGAGTCAACTGGTTGGGTAACAACTTGATTTGTGAAAGATACAGGTTAAAAAGACAGACAAATAGACACCTTCCCTCAAAAACTTCTTGGGTTCCTACCACTCAGGAGCAAGATTTTCAATGGGTTGATGTGTTTGGTCACTGGGATATAAAAGCTTTCTAGAAAAAAAACATACAGATAGCAGACTTTATCCTCCAATGGTGAGATACAGGAACAGACAACATCAAGGACTCAATCAAGGCCACCAATCAGAGCAGAAGCAAAGATTCAAGTAGCACACACACCATCTGATCTCACACTTGCAGCTAATACCACTCTGTCTGTCAGCTGGCTAGAGAACCAGGCAACAAATTTGAAGAGATGGACTGTAATCAAGGCTCCCTCATGGATTTACTGCCATGGGCAGTGACGGTCACATCTGACTTTTGTTACCCTCCTGACTTTGAGGAAGGACACTAGGAAGAAAAGAGAACCTGCTAAAATCTTCCCAGTATCTCTTACAAGCAATTGAAATGACAGTCATTAACTTACTCCTTGTCATGTGCAGAGCACAGCCTACCTCTCAATGGCCATTAGGAAGAAGGCAGAAATAACCATTTTAACAGTACTGTCAATGAAATATATTGTGATTAGGCACTAAGCTGTGCTTAAACCTCATGTGTATGGTCACAGAAGAAGGCAAGCTCCAGGCCAGGAGTATTTTTTATCTCAAATTCTTCTATAGTCCTACAGTCCAGCGGCTCATCTCTGCCTGACACAGGCAAGATGCATCCTTAGCTGCATTCCTGGTCCTCCCAAGCATACTGTGCCACCTCAGGGTGACCATCAATTTGTCCTTTATGTTGACCAAAACAGTCACTGTTGTACGAGTGAAGGATGAATATGAAACCACCAGTCCACTCCAACAAGCAGCAATGGCTTAACATAAGGAAAGGAAAAAGTTGCAGCATCCCATGAGTGTTCTGGGACCTCTCAGAAAGCTTGAACCTATTAATGTTCATCATTCAACAGCGCTATCTTCAGAGAATGCTATAAAATGATGTGAATAGGTACCAAGCACCAATGTGCCTGCTGAAACTTGGTGGTCTTCTTAGATAGAAGAGTGCCTCTCACATCCCAGCCCTTTGAAAAGGTTGAAGGCTTTTCTTTTCCTCCTTCGCTCTGGCCTTCTCAGTCCCTCACCAAAAAAGTTTCAGCAGAAATGATTAAGTTTCAAGACAACAAAAAATGATCTGGTGTTAAACCTTAGCAAAGACCTCTCAAAGGGACTGGTGTATGTTTACCAAGAAATTGTTTTGCAGAAAGTAGAAGAATGTTAGTTTCTGTATCATACCTTTGAAGCACGTTGACATAAGGCAATTCTTCAGCAGTGATGGCTGTAAATGAAGGGCCTTCCAATATCTATTACAGAGGGATTGAGTGTCTAACAATGATACCCTGGCATCTCTTGGATTATCAGAATTACCTGGGTAGCACAGGTCAGTACATACAAAGCCAGGAAGATAATGCTGAAATCAACAGAGATCTTCTAGTTGACTGGAAGATCTACTGCTCCCTCAAATGAAGCTTTCAGGGCATATGACTCACACCCTTACTTACCAAACTGCATTTCTCTCACTACAGCGTACATTGAGGGTCAATACAAAACCTTAATAGCTAGGTTTTCCAGGATAGCACTTACATGAAAAATTTCCACAAATTATGCTTTGTAGTTCTTCAATGAGAGACCAGAGAAGCAAAATAACATTTTTGGGGTGGTGATTGTACACTGTGCTTACTCACAGCTAATGTCAGGCTGTTCCTCTCAGTGTTATCACCTGATGTAAAGGTTTCTACTGCCATAAAAGGACTAAAGGCATCCAACTTACACATAAAATCTCTCTTCCCCCATGCTCCTTTGAACCCACTGTCCAAGCTCGGAGCACCGCAAGAACTAAAGTAAATAGCCTAAATGAGGACAGGTCAATTAGAGGATTGAAATCATGTCCGATTTCATAATCTGAGGTGTTATAAGTAACACAGAAAGGATTTGTCTACACCCACAAGAGTAAATATTTGATTTTTATCTTGACATTGTCCTTTCAAGGAAAGTCAGAGAGAGGAACAGAGAGAGATTATAAAGAGGATACTAATGCATTATAAAGCCAATGCTTTATGGATTACAGTGAGATAGCAAGAAGGAGGATGACACCAAGTCCTTCTAATTGTTAGAGAATGGGACCAGTCCTTACAAAATGACCCATTCTGCCTACTAAGAGAGATGTAAAAGGCCTTAATTAATTACTCTGTGTGGTGGTCACAACCTGTATTGCTGCCCCACACATGGTGAAGTCACACAAGGTAGGACATGGACTGACATCCAAATACAAACACAAACACACTTGTATTGCTTGATTTGGTCAGAGAAGGGGTGTTTTTGAGACAGTCACATGCAGAGGCCAATAGTAAAAGAAATAATACTCAACCCTCTACAGTCCTATTAGAGAAAACAGAGAGTGAGATCTGGTTGCTTTTTTTTGTCAATTTTTTGTTATTTTCTTCCAATTTTGCCCTGACACCTGTCTTAATATTCTTCCATATTCAAATTCTCTCTTGCTTTGATAAAGAAAAGGAGATTTAAGTCTTAAAAGTTATTTGCATGAATTTTACTCCATGCTCCAGAAAGTGAAATTCATCTCTCAGTTTGCCACAATACTTATTGCAATTAAGGTGGCTGTGAAAGATGGGCAGGGTCTCTGCATCATCTGAGCTGGATTGACATGGAACTCAGGAAAACAAAGCTACTCATGGAAAACGTTTGTTTATAAAAGCCTAAAAGGACAAAAACAAACAAAAAAAATATCCTCTATCATTTAAGCCTGTCCATAAATCCCAGTAATACTGCAAAGTTGCAGCTTGCTTGGTATATTTTATGGACAGAGATCTTGCTGACTTGGCTGACACTAGCTAGGAGGCGGGGAAGGCAGGAAAGTTGAGATTTGGGGTGGGTAAACATTCCCATCCATCAAGTGATTGGATTTGCAACTAAAGCTGTGAAAGCCACATCAGATTAATGTTGTCAGGGCAGGAATGATGTGAAAATCATCTGTCTTTAATTCAAGTGACAGTATCAGGGAATACACACTTGGGGCCAGGGCAGTCCTGGACCCCCAGCACACTCAGGCCAAGGTGCAGGGGGAAAAACTCCCACCTGATTCACACCATGCACAACAGGAACATCTTCTCAGCCCTTTGCACTTGGTGCAGAGAACTGAGGGGAGGGTGGAGGACAAGGTCCAGCAACCAGCCCTGCAATTTCCGTTCAGCTCCACATCTCTTTTGTTCAGAGCAAGATGCCCCAATTGTGCTGAACCATGTGAAAAAAAAACAACCTACAGAGGCTTTTGTTCTCCGAAATCTCTCATCGAAGGAAAGAGCTGAGCCTGAGCAATTTAATTCACTTAGGACTTTTGTGTCTTAATCCATGGAGCAAGGTTTTCAATCAGCGTTGGGGTGACAGGGGAAGGCGGCTCTGTGTGGGCTCCCCAGGGTGCAGGTGAAGGGCAGAGGGGGGGCGAGGAGCTGAGTCCTGATCCATCACAGAGCCACACCCAAGCCGAGAGGAGCCGGCCAGGCATTACTCCACACCAGCTTTTGGGAATGCAAAGCAGCTTACGCGTGTAGGTCATTTCAGGACATTAATGATAATTAAAACGAACCCTAAAACACACTCACACGCCGAATGACAGCAGGAAGTAGAGTCTGTGGGTGAAAAGAGAAGAGGTCCAACTCCTCCCTAAGGGGGCAGATGGAAGATGTGCAGGAAAAAAAATTAGCTTTAAGAAAACAGAATGTACAAGGAGAATCTATAGAAAGGAGGAGACTGGGGGGAAAAAAACAAAAACAAACCAATGAAACTAAACAATCAAAGAAAAAAAAAACCCAACAACCAAATAAAAGAGGAATATCATTTGGACTGTGTGAGCAAGGCGACAAAGAAAATTGGCTAGCAGCCCTGGTTGCATGGCATGGGCACTAACTTCAGCATGTGTGGGAGTCAACTGCTTTCCATCCCCAGTGCCTTCACTCTTATGTAGCCCTGCCAGGGCAGGGACCACGTAACACCCTGACACTGAAACAGGGGAAGTTTACCAGGGTGTGGGAATGACCTCCACTCTCATGCAGAATGGGATGTGCTTTGTTCCCTCCTCAACTACACCCCGACCCAGTATTTCCAGCAACAAAAGCATCACTGCTTGTCCTCACCGCTTAAAGATTATCTCTGCAGAAAAATGACCTGAGATTTCTATAGTACTTGGAAATCAGAGGTCATCTGAGGAAACAGAGCAAAATTTTCTTAATTTGGGTCCCTATATATACACATAAACCCATCCACACACATACAAACCTGTTCCCTGCATCCCTGGCTTTATGAAAGGTTTGCTTCTACTTTAAGGACACAGTTCAGGAAGGGCAGCTGTTGATTCACATTTCTCCATAGAGCATGCAGCTCTGAAGCTAAATGTTATCATGAAAATCCCTGTGGGCTGAAGCTGGGAAGGAAAAACAGACTCCTGACCTGCAGTTGTTAAAAATGGCTTTTTGCAGAAGAATGGTAATGTGAGGTGCTATCTTACAGTGGGTAGAAAAATAGCGCTGTGAATTCAAATTGTGCATGCTTTTGGTACCTTGAAAACCAAAATAAAACAAAAAAAATCCCAAAACCCCAGCACTGCATATAATCACTATCAGAAAGTAGTACTGGGACAGGTCTGTGGGGTGCTGAGAGCTATGCATCTGCTCTTCAGATAATCTGACCATGGTATCATTGGCTAGAAGCTGTGTATTGCTGCTGAAGTCAGGTTGATCTCTACAGCACCAACCGTGCATGTGCAGGTGTGAAAGGGTGTGAAAGAGAGATGTCCAAGTAAGACAGAGAAGGAACTCTCTACTCTGCTCTGGTGAGACCCCACCCAAAGCACCGTGTCCAGCTCTGGGGTCCCCAGCAAAGGAGGGGCATGGACATCTTAGAGTGAGTTGAGAGAAGTTCAGATGAGCAGACAGGTGGAGCTGCTCTCCTATGGAGAGAGTCTGAGACAGTCAGGGCTGTTTAGCACAGAGAACAGAAGGCTTTAAGTGACTTTATTGTGGCCTTTCAGAACCTAAAGCGGATTTACAAGAAAGCTGGAAAGGGACTTTTTGCATGGGCATTTAATGGCAGGACCAGGGAGAATGACTTTAATGTAAAAGGTAGCAAAAATATTATTTCATGTAGGTGTGGTGAGGCACTGGCACACAATGCCCAGAGAATAGATACCCCATCCCTGAAAATATTCAAGGCCAGGTTGGATGGGTCTCTGAGCAACCTCATCTAGTGGAAGGGGTCCCTGCACATAGCAGGGGGTTTTGGTGAGACAAACTTTAAGGTCCCTTCAAACAAAAACACTTCTATGTCCCTGTGGTTCTACACCTGGTTCCTCCCAAGCTCTGACTGCTGTAGAGACACATGACTAACAAGGCTGGAGAGGTCCAGGTGGGCTGCTGTGATGGTTTTGAAGCAGCTGAGCCCACGACACCAAGATCTGGTGCCAGCTAGTCAGTATGTGTGAAGATCTCCAAGGTCTGGGTGCTGACATCAATGCCTTTTAACAGAGTTCTCTCTGCCTCCAGCCCCCTAGAAGTGAAACCACCAGCATCTTTCCTCCTTCTCACTGGTCTCCTCTACCAGAAGCTAGTGTAATATCTACAGTTATTACACTCAAGATCTTGTCAGGAAACTTGGTAAATAGTGAAGATGTCCACAGAAAGAGAAAGCCAGCTCAGTGTTACTGAAATAATTAGAAATGAGTTGAATTCAGATGTTAGCAGCAGCATTTACAAATGTGAGGTGGAAACAGAAACGCTGCTTACACCATGTACACTGTACCTCTGACAGTCATATCATCTCCTTCTTGACAGCTTGGGGAAGAGAAGTAACTGTCATCTATGGTTTTCAAAAAGAAATCAAGACCCCTGTGAGGCCAGACAGCTACTGAAAGTCTGATCTGAATTTACTGCTGCAGATGGAGGGGGAAGTAAATGGCACTTTATGAACTCCATCATTTATTGACTCACCAACATTGTTTGCTTTTGGGGAGGCTGGTGATGCTTTTAAAACCTATTTTTCTTCACACTGTAAAGGGAGTTGCATTTGTTTGACTGACTGCAGTGGCCTGATGGCAGCATCATCACCTCATGTGGCTAAGTACTCTCCTTCTCTCTCTTTCGAGTACTGAAAATGCCCCATTTCATAGCTTTCTGCTTCAAGCCTCCTGACAACTGCTATAAAGATATCCCCTGGAAACCCCATGTTTCTGCTGGTCCAGGAGCATGCTGTTGCACATTAAGCAATAATAACTGGGAACACCCAGAGCTCTTGGGAGCCTCCAGAGAGGACAGTGTCCCTCTGCAGCCTGTGCTGCTGAGCATGGACACACAGACCTGCAGCAGGCATCCACCTCAGTCCTTCCTACCTCAGACTGGTCTAGCTGAACAAATGTGGTTTTAAGATCATAGTATGCCTTCAGGAAAATGGACTTACATGAGAATCATCTTCCCTAACTGCAGCCAGAATAGAAGTTGGGCCATAGTGGATTGACCCTGGCTGGACATCAGGCACCCACCAAAGTTCTTTTACTCCTCTCCTCAGCTGGACAGTGGAGAGAAAAAACCCAAAAGGATCCTGGGTCCAGATAACGACAGGGAGAAATCACTCACCAGTTACTATCTCAGGCAAAATAGATTTGACTTAGGGAAACTAGTTTAACTCATTACAAATCAAATCAGTGCAATAAGGAGAAATGAAACCAAATCTTAAAACACCTTTCCTTAAAACACCCACCCCTCCTTCCTTCCCAGGCTCAACTTCAGTCCTGATTTGCTCAGCCTCAGTGGTAGAGGGGGATGGGAAATGGGGACTGTGGTCAGTTTCATCACACACTGTCTCTGCTGCCTCTTCCTCCACAGGGATTGGATTCATCCCACCCTCCCCTGCTCCAGTGTGGCGTGCCTCCCACGGGAGACAGTCCTGCATGAGCAGGACCCTGGGTCCTGTCCATTGACTGCAACTCTTCACAAACTCCCTTCCCAGCCTGGCCATACCTTCAGGAACAGGATGTTCCACTTTGCTCCACATGGAATCACGAGTCCCACCTGCAAAGCTGCTCCAGCCTGGGCTCCTCTCTCCAGGGGCCACAGGTCCTGTCAGGAGCCAGGCTGAAACAATAAGGGGTTGGTTTTTTCTGCAGGAAGCTAATTGATGGTCCTCCTCTCATATTAAGATGAGACGTGTAAGAACCAAGTAATTTTTAATTGCAATAAAACAAATGCTGTCAAATCCATCTCAAACCCAGGAACAAGTTCAAAAAATACTTCATGGGAAAGGAGGGTGGGAAGAGATGGAAGGAGAAGAGAAGAGGAATATGTGCACGAGGGGAAGTTTAGATTGGATATTAGGAAATATTCTTCATTGAAATTGTTGTCAAGCACTGGAGCATGCTGCCCAGGGCAGTGGTGGGGTGACCATTCCTGAAGGGATTTAAAAGACATGCAGGTGTGGCACTTGGGGGCATGAATTAATGGTGGGCTTGGCAGTGCTGGTTGGACTGGATGATCCTAAAGGCCTTTTCCAACATTAATGATTCTATGATAAGGAGAGCTGGAAAATGAGATGTTTATTAAGGAACATTTCTGTACAACTGTTAAGTTACACCAGAAAGAGCCAGAGATGGAGAATCAGAAGCAGCAAGCAGGGGGTGCATGGGCTCACAGCCCACAGGCAAGCCCCGTTCCCTCTAGGAATGCTGTGCCTCTGAGGAAGGAGTGGGAGCAGTCTGGCCAGCTCCGTGCTGAGGGACACATCTCTGCTCTGCTCTTCACATCCACTCCCACTTAAGCTGCCACAGAATAACCTTGTGCTCCCCGCTGTGCCACTGTGCAAGGGCTGGCAGGGGAAGGGGCTCGGGGATAATGAATGAAGCTCTATATTAGCCACAAAAGCACAGGACAGTCAAATGAAAGGGTAAAAGTATGGTCATGAAAGACAAGCAGTCACTCCGACTGTGTGCTGGAGGTAATTACTGCTATATAAATAAACCAGAGGGAAAAAAAATCTTTTAAAAATCTAATTACCATGCAGCACTGTGGGTTTCAACCTTGGTCAAGTACAGGCAGACCTGATTTACGCTCCATCATAAAATCCTAAGCACGAGGCTGGTCTCCCTCTCTCTTTACAATATGAGTCAGGGAATCAGCATAGGACACTTCTCGGAGAGGAGCTGCCTGATAGATAGATGTGCCCATGTCTGGGTGGGTCAGCATCTCCAACAAGCCCAGGACTACACAAGTACACCACCTGCATGTCTATTTATCACAGTTTTCTGTCTGCAAGAGCAACATCTCTTTTTTTAAAAAACAAAACCTGGTTCTCTCAAACCTCTGTTTCACTTGTCTTTTAGTATTTCTGATGATTAGTATTTCTCATGACCCTGAGTAAGGATATTTCCTTCTTGTACAGATCTGTCTTCTCTCTTTCAAGCATGCTGTGAGGTATTTCTGTGAAACTCCTAATTGTGTAGGAAAGGGAAACTGAGGTCGAGGCTTAATTTATCACTGACACTGGTCTCCTATTCAAGCAAGAGTTTTACACTCTGGGTTTTTTTAAAAAATCTTAATGTGAATGCCTTACCCATCATCCCAAGAAAAATAATCATCCAAACTTAGATCTTTATTTCCTGTGTATTTGCTTGTTGCAAGACAGAAATCATCCAGGAAGAACAGTGGGTGAGTCAAGTGCAGCAGCTAACTTTAAGTGCATCACCATTTTGAACTTGCAGGATTGAGGCACATTCACTAGCAGAGCAAAGTAAATCCTAAAGCCCATCTGATTCTCCTCATGTGGAACCAAGTGCTACACTGCAGCTTCTTAACTGCAGAAACACTTCTGAGAGCAATCAAGTCCAGGCTGGATTTGCAGCTCCACGTTCAGAGCTGTTGATATAAATGGACAGGAAGCAGATTTCCCATCATGAGCAAACAAGAGACATGTTTTTCCCATTCCAAATTGAGAGAGAAAAATCAGAGCCTATTAAGTCAATAATTTTTGTCAGTAGATAAATGTTCACACACATACACAAATATTAGACGGGTGAAATATCTCGTATGAATTTCTACCTGCAACACTGTTTAAAAGCACTGCAACTTTCCTCAACAGATTTCAGATCTCAGCGTTGGTTAGATCTGAAACCCAATCATGTTGCTTAAAGCCATATCAAAACAATATGCTTCAATAATTCCTAAACATAAGTACAGATCTGAAAGTGCTAGGACACCCTAGGGAAATAATAGCTCATTGTGTCGTCTAATTGTTTTCAGCAGTTTTGGAAAACAAACAGTGAAACCAGAATAAGTATTAAGCAGTAACAAAAGTTAGGGAACAAACACCATAAGAGTTCAAAAGTAAGACAATTTCCCTATCATCGTTAATGAGATTTATTACCCGGCATCTGTTATCCTACCTTTAAAAAGTCAAAGCCCACTTTTAATAATTGCCTCTTGCTTTTATACAGTATCTGGCACTTGCACAGTTTCCTTGATTAAACCTCAAAGCAGGTAAGCACTGTGATTCAGAGAAAGGAGGATTCAAAGGTAAAACAAATTGCTCAGAGTTTCAGAGAAATCAGTGCCAGAGCAAAGAATTAGAGGTTCAAGCTCACATCCTGTACATTAAACCACCTTGCATCTAAAGGTTTAGCTACTATTGCCCACCCTCAGTGTGCATTTTTAGGCAGCCCTGGTGGCAATGAAACCTCTGTAGCTGGAAAAGGTCCACCAATATGAACAGCTTCATCAGAAGAGCCCCTGGATGTTTAAATGCACATAGCAAAGAATGTGGGTGCTGCTGTTCATGGGGCTGGTCGTGCAGGCACCATCAGGGAAAACTAATAGGTGCAAACACATTGCAAACATCTTTAGACCTGAAGGTTTGTGACCTGCAGACAAATAAAATTTTAGAAGAGCCTGTGTGAATTAATACACAGCTTTTCATGGGCTGATGTGGCAGCAGTGGAGAGGACTGGGTAGCTAAGATGCCTCACTTGATCTTATGTTAAAGATGTTATGGGAGCAGGAGTGGTGTGGTGAAATAATTCACACCATCTTGTACTCACTTCTGACAATCATCTTTTTTAGCTTTTAAAATTAGGATCTAACCCCATTTTGATGAATTTCTTATTGGGCAAAGCAAGCAAAAACATTTGAGATTACATTTTAGTAGCTGTGAAAATCTCAGCTGTAGCATTCCTATAGCAGCAATTCTTCAAATGTGTTTTATCAAAACTATGACCCATGCTTCTAAATTTTATCCTATCTTCCTGCAGCCCATTCAATCAGGGAAAATGTAAGCAGAGAGTTTAAACTGCCACAGATCCACTTACATTATATTTAAAAGTAAAAAGAAGGGAACAAATATTAAAATTCTTCCACTAAGAAAAACACGGAGAGAACTCTAAAAGCAACCGGAATAGCTCTTGGGAAAAGCTCTTGTCTCTTGAATAAATACCTTGCAGTTTACAGCTTCCTATAAAAAAAAAAAAAAAAAATCCACCTTTCTTCAAGCTATACAAGAGCTTTATGTTGTAAAAAACCAGGGCATTTGTTAAACCCCAGAATGGGCCTCCTGTATGTGTGTCTGAATATGTGCATCTTAGAGTGGGTTCAAGAAAAATGCATGTAGAGCATGTGCCACACACCGAGGCTGCCCCTGCTCTAAACACTTTGCTGGTGGCCACAATTCCAGGAGTGCCTGAGTGGCATGACCTGGAGCTTCACAGATGAAAGACACCAGTGGAAGGCAGAACTGCAGGGACATCAAGAGAAGCTCAGATGGTTCTCATCGTGCTGGAGTACCTACTCTTCCTTCCTCTGTTCTCCACTCTCATATTCCTCTTTCTTCCCCATTTGACTGTGGCCTCTAAGCTCTTGGGTATCTGCAGCCTTTGCAGCATTCACAGTTTACTGAACTTTTCCCAGATAATATTTCTTGTTTGCCAACAAGGATTTTATTTTAAAAACTAAAAATAGGGGAAAAAATAATTCATGTTAGCAGTGCAGGAAAGGCTATTATTGCTCTAAAAAAAAAAATAAAAATTACAGAGTCTGATTTTGAGGAAGACAGGCAGTTGTCAGCTCATAGCAGAAGAGCCCAGTGGTCACACATGGCTAATTCTCTTTTCGGGGTGATCCTCTCTCTACAGACTAGACAAGGAATAGTTTTGCTTACTCCTGTCTGATTCAGCTGACCTCAGGCAACCTTCCCCCAACTTGTCACAGTGTAAGAGTCATCAAGCAAAGAAAGTGCAGTGTGAATTTTGCAGAAGTTCAAAAGCACATCAGAGATTTTGACTTGTTCTTTTAAAGAAATAGGATGTGCCACACTTAAAAATGGTCCTTTATGTTCCTGAAGTGCCTGAAAGTTATAGTAAGAGAGAAAATGTTTCAAGTATTTAGCTCCTACTTTGCTATACTGAGTTAGTGACAAAGGCTTTCAGGCAGAATATCTGAACAATAGAGGCTGCTCAGTAAGAGACAATCTCTAGAAAGAAATGCACAGGGACTTTATCTAGGGCAAACAAGACTATGTATTTAATATCCAGGCTATTACTGTTACTCTGTTGTGTCATGTAACTTATCCTGTGATGCAGTTTTCCCATCCAGGAAAAAAGGGATAATATATTTACTGTTTGCTTTAATCTCACAGTTATGTGACACAATCCAACAGAATTTGCTGTGAATTGTGGTTGAATTTCTGAACAAAAAAACAAACAGAAAAAAACACCAAAACCAAACACATCTTTAGTCTGTTTCTTAAATGTCATTAACTGTGTTAAATATAATTAAATATGTTGAATTCGAAGATGAGGAGCATTCTTATTTCTTTTTTTACCACAATAATAAAAAAATTTAAGAGTATATTGAATTTTTCATTGTACTTCCTGCATGTCTATAGTATTGCAGAGGATTAATAATAGAAATTCTGAATTGCAGACGAGAGAAATAAATTCTAGATAAAAGCATAATTTAAAATGTAAAAGGACAGAATTAGGCAATAAGAATTATACTCTGAGAGCAAGAGAAGTGAGTCCAAATATGAGATGGAAGCCTGACCACTGAGTCACAAGGCAAAACTCACATTTATCAAACCCTAAAATTAATGTATTTATTCCAGGCTTTACTGACTGCAGCAGGGATCAAGACAGTACATGCACTACTGGTTCTGCCACAATTCCATGACAAAGGATGGGAGGAATGTTTTGAAACTGGTTCACTTGTACAGTTGCAGAGGAAGGCACTGAGCTACAGCACTTCAGGGGGGAGCTGTGCTCACAGGGCTTTTGGGATGCAGTGGAACCAGGCGATTTAACAGCAGTGTCTCGGAGGGACGAAAGCCTTACTCACTCCTACCTCACTAAACTCACACTTTAAAACAAGCTTGCTGTTAAAACAGGCTTGGGTGGGTTACAAAGGCCTCAAATTCCTTCTCTCTTTCTGGCAAGGGCCCTCCAAGCCCCGTGTTCATCGCAGTGCTGTGTCTGCAGCACACCCAGCCCCTCGCGGGAGATTTAGGGCTGTGTCAGCCTGGCAGAGGCTGGGTGAGGGTGGCCACACAGCAGTGTATTTATTGTGCATCACTTAGGAGATGCAGAATATTGCTTGGACACTTTAATAGATGCATCAGTGTTAACTGATTTGCTCTGAGGCACCATATGCTAATCAAATGGGGTGCGATGCATAATGTCTTATTAATGTCGTAATAAAGGAAATCTTGATGTGTTCTGTAATGTCTTTATGATTACCTTTAATTTTAGATAGCTAGTGAAGGAATGTGCGTTCAATACCTGGATCTGCTCTCTAATTACCTAGGATATAACAAGAACCAAATGTACAATAAAAGGCCAGGGTTTTTACTGGAGATCGCTGGTGACAAAATAAACCATAAATAAGTCTTACAATCTGAAGAGGCCTGAAACACCATATCCAGATTGGCACATGAGATTGTTTTAAACATATTTTGATTTCATTTTATCTTTAGTCACCAACCTGGAGAAAGAAAATGCATAGACTCAGAGGTATATAGCTTCAAAGCTGCTCCCAGGAGATTTAAATACATGGGCCCAACAGATGTTTTACATTTACTTCTACAAATAAACACACACATAGTTCTGTCATTCAATTCAAGCCACCCCTTATGCTGACAAAAGCTTTCCAGGTAAATTTACCTTAAGCCTGCTCATCTTTTCATAAATGTTCTTACAACTTCCCTTCGCGCACACACACACACACACACACACACACACACACACACACACACACTACTACTACTACTTTGAATTATTTCTGAGGGTTTGAAGCAACATGGAAAATAAGTTCTTATTAACAGCATTTGGATTCAGGTATTTCCTTGTGTGTAGTTTGCCCAGTCCTCAATGTATTTTGCATAGGAAAATGGTATCTGTTCTCCCTGTTATAACTGGGGAAACCGAGGCACAGAGTTCCAATAACCTGATATGTGTGACAGCACTTTGAATTTGGGATTAGGCATCAGGTTTCACAACTTCTAAATCAGCTTCTGAGCAAATAAGTGCTTGGAATGGAACTCCTCACATCAAACAGCATTGCTAGAAAATTTTGGTTTTGTTGTGTCAGATAAGAGAAGTTTCAGCAGTCTTGTACAAAAGAAGAATTTATTAAATGTGGCATCCTTGATCTATCAAGATTCTCACCTAAAATCTGGTGCCTTTGCAGATATGCAAATATCACCCTTTCACCCTTCTTTTGTAGAACAAGTTTTTAAACACAGACCCCTGAGGAAAGATTTTATATCTGAGGGAGTGAAACTGGAAACGGAACACACGTGGACGTTTATGCATGACCCTTCACAACCAGCACGGCTTGGCAGGAACATCTGGCCCCCTTCATACAGACAGGCTCCAAGGTGGCTTGTCCCTAAACACATTCAACAGGTGCACACAGAGTTATTTTTCAGGTAGGTGTTGATGAAACTGAGATCAGCATCGGGCCATTGTGGCTGAAATGGAGAGGAAGGATTGGAAAGAGTGAATTCTGGATCTCTGAGCGAACTACAGGCTGCTACTTTAGCATGAATCAGAGAAAAACCTCTGCAGGTCAGTGGAATCACACCAGGGTAGAAGTAGTAAAAAGCTAAATGAAATCCAGGCCCAGGAATTAGAGCAGCAATGCTGCCTGGGCCCTAAGAGACAGCCAGAAACCCTTTGATAGAGTAAAATCCTCGTACACTGCAAGAAACAACCTGCAAGAGAGTTCCCTGTCGGCATCATTAATGCATTCCCCAAAGCAGAAATCAGAAGGCTCTTTCCAGAGGAAGGATGCTGTGGAAAGAGGCTCCTTGTTTAATGACACCAGTGAATGTTTTGTCTAATGTTGAGACAAAGAAATTTTCCTTCTGACTTGGTCTCAACACAGGTTGGTACAGGCCCAAAATTCGTGGTCAGAATGGGTGCAAGGGAGGGTGACAAGAGGAAAGGAGAAGTCACTTCACTAGTGGGATAGCTGGAGACTGGTTTTACAATTCATGATCCCTTCTAGCCCTTTAGCTTCCTGGATCATGGGATTTGCCTTCATTATGATCTGTTCCTCTGTCTTTTGGATTTATGAAAAATAGGGAATTGGTCCTCAGGATCAAGCAGAACAAAATCAAACAGCCCTGGGGACAACACTGGCCCCAGGCGAGGAAGAGAATTCAACTGTGCAAGTAGGCTAAGAGTCACATTTTCAGCTTTTACATGATTTTAAGTCTGGACTTGTATTCCAGACCACCTGAAAAAAATATTAGAAGGCACATAATATTTCCTTCTCCATCTTTTTCAAAGTCCAGGTCTCAAATCAGTATTGTTTCTTAAACTAGTGATCAGAGCTGTGAGGAATCCCAAAAGATCACCTGATCCAGAAGGAAACATAAATATCCAGTAGTTTGTGGATGCTTGTTTAATATAACCTTCACAGCTTCTATAGACTGAGTCAGCAGGAATGACAGTCCTAAAGCAGTCCTCTTTCCCTATATATTAAAACTGGGGTTTTTTTTGTTTTTGTTTTTGTTTTTTTTTGTTTTTTTTTTTTTTTTGTTTTGGGTTTTTTTGTTTGTTTTGGTTTGGTTTGGTTTTTTCTTTTTCTTTTTCTTATTTTTCTTTCTTTTTTTTTCCTGCTCCTACTTCTAACTTCATATTTAATTATTTTATTTTCCCTCATTTGATGAGTGTAACTTTTACAACTTCTATGCCACAAGCTATGTTTTTTTCTAATTATGTCTAATTTATATGAAGATGCCTTGGTTCTTGACCTCTGTGCACTGCCACTGTACTGGATACCAAAATATCAGTTTCCTCTTCTTATTCAGATAGAAGGAATACTCTGGTACACCTGGACTTCTCAACATTAACATTGCCCAGGGTGATTCTGAAATAACCTAGAAACAGTAGAAAGGACAGATATTGGAAGAAGTTAGAAACAGAAACAGACAAAGAAGAGGAATTATAAAATATTCCAGTGTTAGGTCTAGTTTACATTTCCCCCCAAAGCAGCATTGAAAAACTCTGACCAGTATAGATTTATCCTATGAATATTGCTGCACCAGAGTAAAAAAAAAAAAAAAAAATAGAAATTAAACACAGCACTTCAGACCAACTGCAGCTGAAACTTAGGATGAACCTGAATATCTCTGAATTTGCCTAACCTGTATTCCTAATGCTGTTTGTTCTAAGTCAGCAAACCCTCATTTCTACAGGGAATGTTTGAACTTAACTCCTAATCCATATGAACGACGGCAAGAACACATAAGAGCAGGAATCGTAAATCTAAAGACTTTTATTTTATTTTTCATTCCCTGATAGTTCCATAGCTCTAAGCATTGTGACTTCCACAGAAGGTAGCAGCACACTGCCAGCAGCATACCTAATTAATTCCTCCTCGCTTGTTCCATGTGGCTTCCTTACCCCCATCCAACTGACCTATTGCTTCTCTTCAAGATAGGCTAAATTAATGATGATAAAATTAAGAAAGAAGTGAATTATTTAATTCCAGAAAGTATCAAAGCTTACATGATCCCAGCACTGAGTAGGCCAGAAGGATCAGTCCATGCCCTGGGGATTGTTTTTCTGGGCTCCACCCAGAGTTCTTATAAAAATCAATGGGAATTTAGCCTGGTCTTCAGTGGGTGACCTTTTGATTCTCAAGAGGTGCATAATGCTTGGCATTTACTCTGTGCAGTGTCTTTCTTGAGAAGGGCTCAAAATGTCTCTCTACACAAGTCTCACAATATCCTCAAGGGGAAAGTAAGCATTATCCTCATTTAATTAATGCATTGCTAAAGGCTAAAAAATGTACTAAGGGAGGCTGATCCTTCAAGGTGCACAGCTTTCTTATATTCTGGTGAAGCTGGTGGGGAGACGAACACACTGAACACCAAACTGGATTAGCCTCCAAGACCAAGGTCAGTTTTCAGATCAGATATTCTTGCCCATCATGCTTCATCCAATGTTTGCACTCCGTAACTTCACCCACTGCTGCATCAAGATCCAAGTGATAGCAACAACAAGAAATATTTTAAACTGATTGTTTGTGGTGGTATGTGTCCATAATCTATCTGATCCTGAAGCACACCAACCAATGTGGCCCCTTTCTCCTGTCAATCAGCACAGCACAGCAAGCAGAAAGTCTCACTAGGAAGCCACCAACTTGCACAGGACTTGGCTTTATTCCTGCTCTAGCCAGGAATTGGCATATGTCCCTGAGGTAAGTCACCACTCTCAGATCATCTGTGCAACTCCTATCTATTACCCTGACATTAATTATGAGTATCTTGCTATCACCAATGTGCTGCCTAAAAGCAAGTAAGTAGGAAGGGAAGCTGAGCCATAGACAAGCTAAGTAACTTCTAAAGTCATGTAGGATGTCTACTGTATCCAGGGAATTCAACAGAGTTGACTCAGGTCTTTGTGGAATTGAAATTCTGTCTATTGGACCATACGGAAAGAACAGAGATGTAAACTTCCCCTTGCTTATTCTCATCGGCCACCCACTCATTCCCTCCTCCTTTATGGTCATAAAGCTGCTTATTTTCATTACATCCTAAGCACTTCCAGGCTTTCTGTACTTTTGAAGAAGACTTGATGGCTTGATTGAGACTCATAATAAACATGTAAGCAGGCAGATCCTTAAATTAGCCTGAAAATCCTGATAGATGCATTGTCATAAGAAAAGAAAGCAACAGTGGGACTAAAGAAAACTTTGCCATGATGCAGACCAAGAAACAAGTGCTCAGAGTTGGACTGAAACAGCATTTTTTTTTTCCCTGCAAAGCAGCTGTAAAGCAGAATTAAGATAGCATGTCACTGAAAATAGGATCTCTCCTATGGAGGATAATGCCTGCCATTATCTCAGAACCATTTGCTGCTCTATATTCAAAGAACTCCTGAGTCTCTACAATAGGCGGCCTAATTGCAAACATTTGGTTTTAACGTTTGATGACCAGAAGCAGAGCAAACCCAAGGTGTATTTCAGAACAGTGTGTGAGCTTCCTTTGCTCCAGGGGCTGTACAAGGCATCCATTAGAAGGTGATGAGCTAACTGCAATCTTCTTGGAAGGTTTTATGACTGCACCAAGGTTTAAAGAGTTGCTGCTAAATGCACCTCAGCTAGGCCCAGGTGTGAGACCAAGTCACATATAGGTACTCTGACAAAGTCACTTTGAACTGGAGAATGAGGATTTCAGTATCTGAAGCCAAATAAAAGTGGCACTGAAGAGGAGGGACAACTCGATAAGTCAACGTCCAGTTATAAAACTACTGAGCATGTGTGCTGGAGGTGATTGAGCGCAGCCTTGAAAATGTTAGTGGTGGAGAAAGTGTATGAAAAAAACATCCTAAAGATGTCAGCTTGATTAATGCCAAAAGGCTTCTTCAAAACTTGAGTCTCCACGTCTGTGTTTGTGCTCTCTTTGGCCACAAGTTCAGTCGCTACTAAAGCGTAGGTTTTGTTACAACAAAATCTCAGGTCTAAGAATGTGCAAGTTGGTCAGAAAAGTAAAGAAATTTTAAAATTCAATGTTTCTGGAATGTTCGTGCGTTACCTTTTTTTAAATTATTTAAATTTGTATTTTATTTTAGTAATTCTCTCTAATCTTTTACGCTTGGTACTGAAAGACATCTAGACAAAGTATATTTTGACAAAAGTTTTCTATTCTAAACTAACATAGTTTTCTATTCTTTTTTTTTTTTTTTTAATCTAACATTCCATGAGCAGGCTGCCATATTTGCGCATGGTTAATACATAGGGTTTATAAAAGAAAAGGACTCATGCAAATCTTCTGGCAGGGTATTCTCTTTGATTCTTGTTAGGTATTCCTTAGTGCGTGCTCCAACCAAGAGCACAGTTATAAGCCTATAAACAACATGACCCATAAAAATTCAACACTAGCTCCTAGTTATATATTGTTACTTACTATTTTCTTTATTATATTAGACATCTCCCATGCTCCAGGTATTTTACAGCTCTTAGGATAGTTAATGCAATTTAAATATATATAGTGACTGTACTGAGTTCTCGTTTGGGAAAGGAACTATAATCTATCAGAAAAAAAAGCTAATTACAGTTTATCCCATTGATTTATATCTCCCCAAGCCTCCCCTCCCAATTTTTTTTGTAAGTATTAAAAACCTTAGGTTGTAATTTTGATATATGCTGCTAGATAGATTAAATACCAACTAATTCTCATATAAAACTGGTAGCTTGATCAATACGGCTAAAAGCTTCATTCCTCACGTACGTATTTCTCAGCTTTAGAACTATCAATTTTAATCTTGCATGTTGGGATTAGATAATAATCAGGCCAGAAATTCATCTCCACAGAATTCAAAAAAACCTCCTGTTCAAATTCCACAGGAAAGAACAGTTGATCCCTCTTTGGAATATGGAAGATATGCTGGATAACCTCACCAGAGTCTGTCCAATGCTTCTATCACCAACCCCTTGTCTCCCTCTCTCTCTCCTTCTATTCCTTCTCTAGTCAGTAACCTCGAGACAGATGTGAGAGAAAACACCCAAACCAAGATAGAAAAAGCAATTTCAAAATTATTTGTTTCCCAGGCTCAAAACACAAGGAAAGATACTGGAAAACCACCAAGAAGGTTTGCCCTCACATTCCGCAAACAACTGAGCAAATCTGTTTTGCCCTTCCTGTGTGATACAAATGGATTTCTCACTGAGTGAGTCATTTCATTTCCCAGATAGCCCCAACGTCCTTCTTATGAAGGAGGGCACAAGAGAGAAGGGAAGAAACAATAAATAAAAGTCACTTCAGCAATAATGGCTGTGATGTGGGAACCTGATTAGAATGTCATAATGTAGTCGTGATGTAGGAAATTAAATAGGAGAGAGAGTAAGTAGCCTACAAAGATTTTAGTTTCAAATGGCATTTGCTGTCACACTGAAAAACAGAAAAGAGAAAATCAGGAAAGCAACAGAGCTGGTGCTGGATCTCAAAGTGGTTTTCTACAATAACTTTGAAGAAGGTCATGTGAGGAAGAGAGGAAACTGAAGCCCTTTCCTTCCACAGAGGAAAATAAATGGGTGATCCTATGCTAATGAAGACAATTCACTCCCAGAAAGAATCATTCAGCAGAAGCAGGATCTCTGTCCTGCCTGTTGATTCATGTTCTTTTACCTCCAGCATCATGAAGTCGTCCTAAAAGGGTTGACTGTGTGACCTACCCACTAACAAGTTTGGGTTTAATCTTGTAACTAATTTGGTATTAGCATAGTGTCACCCGCAGGAGATTTTCCCTTCAGTGGTTTCTCTGTCCCTCAGGCCCTGGGTTACCTTCTGTGAGGTGGGACAGAGGGAAGTTTGAACCAAGATATGATGCCAGAAGAAGTACAGAAGAAATGAGCCATGGGCAGGCAGAGTGTCTTTGGGTCAGAAGGTCAGCTTGGCCTCCACTCCACCAAAATTAAGGCAGGATTTTTTTTTTTTTCCTTGAAATCTTGTTGTCGCTGTATGAATAATTCCCAATGGTTCTATTTCTCTTCCCTGTTTTGACACACAGGAGCTTTTAAACAGACCAGCCTTTCGGATGTGAGCTCAGATCTGAACCAGCACAGTGATGGAACAAAAGGTCCAATTATGCAAAGTTTCCTTGAGCAAAATAGTTTAAAAATCAAAATAAAATGAGGATGTCCAAAACATTGGTTGTAAAATGAGTATCAGCTGCACAAGGACTGTACATCTGACCTGATCGAGTACAGTAAAAAAAATTATAAAACTTGTCCTTCAAGACTGGAGCATTTTATTTTCATTTAATGACAACCATGATGGTCTTTTTAAGAAGCAAGCAAAAATTAAAGTATTATTTTTAAGCATGTATTTTTTAAATGTATCACTTTATGGAGACATTACTAACCAGATAGCTGGTATAAACTGTCATATTTCTAGTGGCTGAAGACAGCTGAATCAATACTTCAAACTAGGCTCAATATTTGAATGCAGCAGTAAGGAAAGTGGTGTAATCCACTGTTATAGATTAGATGGCATGTCAATCTTAAATTGCACATTACAGAAGATCTAGTTAGAGAGACTTTACTCTAAATATAGCTGTTTTTTCCAAATGGTAAATATTCTTTGTGATAAGTTATTTAGCCCAAGTTTTTTGCGGTGTCATACAATGCAGAATTTGTCTCCTGCATCTATCACACAGCCAAAACCACTCAATAAAACATCAAATTAATTATCAAAAAGTGTTTAAGATCAAAATCTTTGATTGCCTGTAATGAGATGTCCAATGATGTTAATCACAGAAAAAGTGTCTGCTTAGAACTAACCATCTGAAACAGATTTCAGTGTGAAATAAGCAATGATCATTATGACAGGGATAATAAAAAAAAATTAATCAATTGCCAAATATTAAGCAAGAGCACTTGTATATTAAATATTCATTTTATGCGGCATATTCACACCTATAACTTTGTAAATAAATGTTAATGTTTTTTGGGGATTTCTTAACTTTCAGCAGTGAACTTCTGAAAGGAAAACACAAATCTATTTAGAGAGCTCTTTGAAAGGTGACTTTCAGTGTCATAATTTAGACAAATACTTTTCCTCCAAGTAGTAAGTACTTTTTAACTTTGATAGAAAGAAATCCACCTTCAGATTTTACTGCTTTTTGTTTAAAAGGTTTATTTTCTGTTGACCAGGCCCTGAGTTTACTCTCCACAAAATTAGAAACAAAACTCCCATTTTGCTCCAACAAAAGCACAAGGCAGACTTGAATTCATGCTATATTGCCTCTTTCAACAAGTCACAAAATCCTGCACCATATTCCCTGCCAGGCAGGCTGGTGCTGCATTGCTTGGGCAGACAGAAGCTTTCAGAATGACATGAGGTACTTTCCTATCTTTGACTATATCTGTGAGAGTCAAAGGTGAGCAAGTGAAAACTGAGCTGTGCTACACCAGGTTTACCAAGTCTCAGTGGCAGCAGTACCTGGCTCAGATGTTGACAATGAAGCCTGAAGCCAGGAGGAGAAAGATCATTTATGATGGGCAAAGACTAGGTGAATTTTGGAAGCTTTCTTCCTCCCTCTTGTTTGAATAGCAGAGGTTGTGCTTGCCTGGAGCTGCTGCAGTGGCAACCCATGGATTGTACTCCCTTATATCATCATTAGCCTGAAAAAGCATGTGATCTGTGCTCCAATTTACCGGTAAGGATTGGATGGATAGCTCTGTTGATGGCAGGAATATCCTGGCAGCCCTGCTGCAGTGAAGGGTGTCTTGTACTCAGGTCAGATCAGCAGATCTGCTGTCTGTGAAGGTTTGGGATGCAAAAGGACCCAGCAGCTCCTAGAGGAAAGCTAATTTGTTTGGATGGGGATAGGTTGAGAAGGACATATTGGGTGGATGGGACCACATTGGACTGTGCTCAAGTTAATTGTACAGGTTTGCCCCTTTCAAAGGTCTCTGAAAATCCCTCACCTGCAATTTTGGGTGGGCTCCTATCCTAGAGTACAGAACTGCTGGGTGCTGGTCTCACAGCTGCCACACCCCACTGCAGGTTAGCTCCTGTGGGAGACACTTCTGCAGCACTCTCAGGTCAGTGACACCAATCCCCATTTGTTTGAAAAGAAGGAAATAATTTCATATGCAGCTCCAATAGTATTTCTCTGTGCCAGTAAATTTCTTGTCCCTCTCTCCATCCCATGGGCCCCAGGGAGTTTTGAGGAAAGTGCAATGATTTTCCCTAGAATAAATGCTTACAAAAAGTCCTGCTTTAGAACTGGTTTGTGATAACAGCTAGGCCAAACTAGTCATCCAGGTAAAAAGTATGATTTTTTTTTTTTTTGGTCCAAAATTAGCATACGATTCTTATCATATATACCTTTTTTTTTTTTTTTATTTAATAGTTTACTTAAATAATATTACCTTTCTGGAGGAGCAGATAGCCAGGAAATCTGCATATAGGTGCACAAATGGTAGAACTACTAAGCATTAATTTCTCCAGTCTTCCTCACAGTTTGGAATCTCTGTCCAAAGTAATGTGCTCAATCTCTTCTAAGCCTTTTCCCTCAGTGAGAATCAGGATTTCCCTCTTCTATCCACAGCCTTATTTTCATTAGCTTTGTAGGAAATGAATACATTTGAGAGGGCTTATTCCAGAAGAGGAGGGAGAGAGAGGAAGAGAGAAAGAGAGAGAGAGAGAACTTGGCTAGTCAGTCCAACAGACTGAAAAAAGACAAGAATGGAAAATAGAGCTACAGTAAAAATGTTTAAGACTCATGTTCTCAGAAACTCAATCTTAAGAGAGAATGCAAAAAGTCTTGTGGTGATTTCAAAGATGTAGTTTCTTGACATCTATCTACACTATAATAATATTTACTCTCATTTTACTCACTTGTTTTAAAAAAATGAAAAATATAGAAAGCAGATTAAAAATATGAGTAGGAAAAAGAATGACAATTCAAAACAAAATAACTAGTTACACTGGTCAGATGGTTAAGCTGCATACATTGGGAGCTCCTGAATCCTGACACTGTGCTCTTCTGACTCCTATACACCTGTGTATTTATTAAGTTGTTGTTGCACACACTGATCTTTTAGATCTGGCACACTTTCTAAACACTTGTGAAGCTCTTGAGCCTCATTTGCAACCAGTTGCAGCATTATACATAACTATGGCTCTTCCTGGCCTTGTCTGTGAAGCACTAGGAAGCAGTGTGAGGAGTGCAGACAAGAGCATCAGGAGAAGTCAAGGCACCACAAAAGCAAGGAGGGCTGCGTTCTGTCGAGGATGAAAAAGTCTCTGTATGCTTTAGATGGAAATACAGCTCCTTTCAAGGCAGAAGAGCCTAAGGCCATACACAGTGAGTTCAAAAGGCTGCACTCAGACCTGCCATGACAAATGGAGTTTATCCTGTGGAGGGTGGCTTCATCCCCAGTTTCAGTGGGCTCACACTGGTGAGGAATTGAGCCTATAGGTGTGGCACCTAACTGAAAGCAGAAAGTACTGTTGCTAAGGAGCCTTTGGAGAAATAAAAAATTCTGTGCCTATCTCTTCTCCATGAAACTCTTTGAGTAAAACACTGTTTCCCTGTGCAGTGTAACAAAAATGACAGCAGCCTCAAAAGTTTGTTTTGTCACTTTTTGTGACATCTCCTCTCTGCCGCAATTATTCATTGGCCAAGGGGACCAAACTTAGACTGGTCTTGTTCAAAAGCTCATGGTGTGCTCTGCTGACCTAGAGAAGAATCTTTTATTCACAGGTAGCTGAATAGCAAAGTTGCTTTGAGACAGAGGCCTCCTAGGGCCAAAAAAGTGCAATATTCTGGAGAGATAAACATTCCAGTATGACATTTCACATCCTATTATTATCCAGAATGTCCATAAAATCTAACCCAAATTAGTTTAGGTCACACACTCTTGAAAAGCTAAAAAATTAACTAAAATGTCCAATTCTGCTCTTAGATCACTTGGACACAGGAAAATCAGGTTTGAAATCTGTTGTTCAGGTTTCATCACAGGTTTTCTGTAAAACCTGTAAATTATATGAGGAATTTTAATGTGCATCATGTGTCAGCTTTCACATCTCTCTGGATCATTCTGGAACCCCACCAGGAAAACCTGCAATACCTCAACACCTTGCAGTTTGAGTCCAAGGTGCAAAATCAGGAAAAGACAAACAAGAATGAAAAATGAGAAGAGTACATTATATATAAAACATTCCCTCTCCCATGCTGTTGTAGGTTTTGTCTCCATATTTTGAGAAACACCCAAAACATCAGAATAGACATTGTGTATTGCTGAATTCTTACAGAAATACAAGCATAACAGATCACAACACCTAAGCAACACAAATAGTTTCAACTCTTGCCAATGAGTCCTTTGAAAATATGTACCTGTTTCTAGATTTTACAAAGTTGAGAAAACACACAAAGCATTGTACTTTGGACTGCAACAACCAGTTTTCTCTTCTCTACCATCCATCATATGCTGAAAAAGGGAGAAGCCCTCCTGTGTTGGGCATCTAATTCTTGTGTTCTGCAAGTTCTACAGGGACCCTGAGTTCTTCACCTCAGCTCTCTGTCCCACATAAGCCTGTTCCTGCAGTAGACAGCAGAAAAACATAAACTTTTAAAAAGACTTTCCTCTTCAAGGGAAAACTAATGTACTTTACAATTTGACAGAGTGACCATATTGCTAGGTGACACAAAAGAGATGAAGGTCAAAAACTTGCTCAGGGCTAGGACAGCTGTTTCTCGAGCATCTGTAGCAGCAGAGTGGCCACCCCAATGTCCATGCACGGGATAGACACAGAACAGCTAAATTCATATGTCTGGTTTTTATATGGTAAATTGCTTACCCAGAAAACTTCTCAACTCATTGCTTACTTGTTAGTTACGCTATACTCTTGTAAGTATTTGATGGAAATGTACTCACAGTTCTTCTCAAACACAGTTTTTGTTTTGGTTTTTTTTTCACCTGCAGATGACTTTTTGATCCATACCACTGCTATCACAGGTGAGCAGCAAATTTCTAATCAACACATTTAATCACTCTGTCTCTTCAGAGAGGCCACTGTAGTGATCATGTAATCTCCTTTGTCTGGGTTCCTGGAAATTACTTGGAAAAACAATGGTTGCAGCTGCAGAAGGGCTGCAGAGTGAATAGGGAAAAGAGGTGCTCCAGCCTCTTAGTTCCAGCATTTCTCCCTCAATTTAGAAAATGCAGAGGATCCAATTAGCAGCACTGAGTATGGTTTCCAGAGCTATTGATGGGGCTCTGCATGGAGCACCTCTCCCAGCTAGAGAAATAGCATATCTAACCAAAAATACAACATATACTACTAACACTTTTCTATTATATTGGCTAACGGTGTTGGAGAGACTGAAGTCGTCATTACTGTTGCTTAGGATTTGTCATGCTGCCATACCAAAAGCACGTTGGAGATTTCAATGGGCAGAAGTGACAGCAACTTAAAGGGGCACCAACTGTTCAATTTATCTCATTAACTTCAAGCTCTTAAGTAACCTGTCCTTCAGAAACGCTTCAAGAGATTTCATTGACTGCAGAGTGAACTGAAGGAGATTAGCTCCTAACTTGACACCTCAGCTGGAGTGAATCAGGGGCCGGCAGTCAAAGACACGTGGCTCAATCACCAGTTCTCTTCACAGCTGTACTGCTGGCTGCTGGTAAGCAGCCTTCCTTTACCCCAATTCTCTGCCATCCCTCTCTGCTCCTTCCCCACACTGGAAAACTCCCAAAGGCAAAGGACATCTCTGCACATTCATGAGATGCTTAACCCTGCAGGGTCCTGCCTCTCACGGAGCCCAACATGCAATTATTGATGCATAACTTTACAATCTGAATTACTACATCACCAGCAGAACTCCTTTTGACAAGGAAACAGCTCATATTAAAAAAAAAAAAAAAAAAAGAAAAAAAAAGAAGCACCCTCTGAATTAGATGATTCTAATGGAAGTACAATCTTCCACATCTGAGTAGAATATTAATACAAAATTGGAAACAGCATCTTAATATTAGGAGTCTAGTCCCTAAGTTCACTATGTATTGAATGAGCAGAGATTGGCATAGCCAGATGGCAATTCAGATCCTAGGTAGGCTGAACTGACCCCTGGAAGTGTCTGTGAATATTAACAATTCCCTTTAATGATTTGGAAAGCACGTCTTAATTTATACTGAAGCCTCTAGCGTATTTCTTTCCTTTTCCACCCGCCTCACAAAATGTTGACATAGAAGACACCAAAGCAGAAAACCCCCCCAAAGAACTCTAAAAAAATTTACTTTTATCTTCTTCTATTTGAAGCTGTCTATGCAACAGATTGTTTTAACCCACTTAGTTGTATTTTCTGAACAAGACCACCATTGCAAACAGAAATTTTAGAATTCTGAACTTCAAGAAATAGATCAAAAAAACCTTAGCCATATAGTGTAACAAAAATGATAAATTCTGAATCCTTTGACATAAATGTCAAGGGTCTCATTCTTTTGCAGGTCTCAGCTTTAAGTGGTACCTGCTACTACATCAGTACTGTTGGAACTACTGTAAATGATAGAGGAGAGGAAAAAGAACATGAAATGAAATTGCCCTTACACTAATATATCAGTTTTCCCTGTTTCCACAGAGCTTAGCAGCTGAAGAGGGGAAAGCTGGACATAGGCCTATTCATATGAACAGCTGCTCCTGCTAATTACCTGTCGGTTTCTAAACTCCTCATTGGAAGATGAGGGAACAGCATTCCCACCACTGGAACTATTAAAATATCATCTGTTTCTATCATCAGACCAGAAATGGAGACTCGTCTCACCAGGATGCTAGTAAGGGTATTTAGGAGGGAATTGTAGCAGACAAGGATTCATTTATCTCAAATTCTACCACTGAGTATCTGCTCAAGAGTTCTTCTATTCCCACCTGCTGTGGTGGGAGATTCTGTCTGAGGATTACCAAGACCAAGCTCCAGTTTAGGGGCTGCACATTCACAGGTAGCATAGGAAGGCAATGAGTCAGAAGTGTATGAAAATATGAAAATGGTCAGAGACATGAGAAAAATGAAGTGTGAGCAACACTTCTTAAGAGATTAACACTCTCCTCCATTGGAAATTGACCCTGAGATGTTTCCTAGTCCCTTTGTGTGGGTTTTAAGTGGGAAGGAAAATCTCAGGCTACTTGCTTTCATGGACCATTCACAATAGAGTTAAGGATTCTCAATAAGGATTCCTGAGGTTTGGATCAGGCTGGCAGCTGCTCACCAGTAATTTTCACCAATGACTGATTAAGACCCTACTTTAGGCAACAATTTAAAATCAGAGGGGTTTTAGGGAGAAAATTCAGTCATCTACTGGCTCAGCCTTAAAAATATATCCAGTCTCATCCAGTTTATGTAAAGAGCAGGCATCATGAAAAATGAAAAACCCTAATCAGCTCTGTAAAATCTTAGTATTAGCCACTGTTAAAAGCCCAGAATATTTTTTTTTATTATCTATATTGGATATGGAATCCAACAGAGGAGAGGGTTGGTGGATATTGTGTACTGTATGGATTTTTTATGCTGCCAACCATTAATTTATCCCACAAATTAATCACCTTTCACATTATTTTATTAGGGAGATACAAACTTGCCATCAGTAAGGCCTTTTGGCAGTGTAATTTATACATATTTTTTTACCCATCTGTTAGCACTAAGACTTTCCATTGTTTTGATGTTTTTTGGGGTTTTTTCTTTGTGTTTTGTTTGGTTTTTTTAAATATACTCTTCCAATTCTCCTTGAAAATTGAACAAGATTAGGTTAAGATGAGGTTATTTTTTAAAGTAAAAAGTCACAAAGGTGGATGAAGATGCCCTCAGAGAGATAATACACTGGAGATTCCTTGCTACCAATTTTTCCCCCATGGAAGGCTTTTTCCATTTTTTTTTTCCATTTAAATCTCTATATAGTTTATAATAATATTTTGCTTCTTCTGTCAAAGTAAAGTGGCCGAGGTATCACTTAGCTTCATTTCCTGAGACCTGACCAAGGGTCAGAGATTACCTTGAACTGATGCCTGACATTAGCAAATAAACAATCTCCTCTTGTTTCCCACTTGGTGAATCAGCAGTCCCCATGCTAATCGTGTCGACAGGTTTTTGCTAAAGCAGGGGAAGGGAATTCCAGGCTGACAAATAAGTCCCCCGAGAAATGCACCTGTCAGTTACAGGAGAGCCTGCACAGCACTGCAGAGTCAAGAGCAACAGGACGGATTTGTGCCACCGAAAGTGATATTCACAGGGTCACGGCAAGAGTGAGCTACCCTGGTGCACACAGGATACCAGGGCAGCACAAAAAAATGTTTGTATTATCCACCACAGGCCCCAGGAAATAAAACCAAAGCAATGCATCATTTAAAAGCACAGCAGTGCAGACACAGGAGATGCGCGTCAAGTGACTTTTGCTCCTCGTGTTGTTTCTTGCTGTGTTGCTATCCAACACCTACATAGCATCACATACCACCATTCCCTAGTTTCCTGCTGTCCAAAAACTTTCCTCCACCCAGTTGTCCCAGAGAAAAAATGCTAAATATTCTGTAACTTTCTGCTCTTCCACAACGTTTTGTTCCAAAATATTCCAGAAAAAAATGCTCTCTATTTTTTTCCCCCACACTTCCTCCACATAGAGTCATTACTCCCCCTGTAATAGTGAACACAAATTGACTGTTAGGCCAGATTCTGGATAAGAAAAAAGCATGTGAGGATTTAGTCTTCCAAGAAAGAAACCTAGAACCACTGTATTATTCAATGTGGAAAGAACAAGACTGACACGAGACCATTTTGTGAGCTGTGGAAAATGTGATTTTAAAAAGAGTTAGATGAAGACATAGGCAATTGGGGATAGGATAAAGTGGCTGCATCATGGTTTGGTGTCTCTCTTTGCCTCTTCCTCCCTGCTCTCTGTACCTTCCTTTCTCTCTGTCACACCAAGGCACTCTGGGGGCCTGGCTGGAATCTGACACAATTTCACCCCACCCTGGGAGCTGCAACGCTGACACTACAAACCTCCTCTCTTCACCCAGAAATCTCCACTGACTCCCCAGTTCTGTGGCAGCTCTGGTTACTGCAGCACTTTACCAGGGAAAATAAGCAGCACCCTGAGCTGGGGAGATCATCTGGCTGACAGCTCCCCACAGAGCAGGGGACAAGTCTGTTCAGTCCTAAAACTGCAACATGACAGGACAAGGCAAAGTGAAACACAAAATTAATAGCACCAATATTGCCATTATCACATTAGCACAGGCTCCAAATCCTTTTGAATTCAGCCTTCCAAAACAAGCCATGGAAAATCAGGGAATATACTTCCCCTGGCTATCAAATTGTGCTCTTCTCTCAAGAAAAGTGTAATTTTTGCTTTCAAAGAAATGAAAAAGAAATTCTATGGGAAGTAAGAATTTCTGTTTTAATAATGAAATTTACATCAATCCAATTTTACTCATCAAGAACAGAGAGGCTTTAAGAGTGCCCTGAATTTCCAGTATTCAGGTGGCCACTGATGCTCAAATTAGCTCTGCTTCACAGCTGTTATTAGTAGTGCTTTGTGCCTGCTTCACAACTAACAAAACAGTTTTATATTAACACAGGGACCTAAATAGATTTGTCCATTAAATGCTAGTACATTAGACCCAAGGTGTCCCTTACAAGTATCCCAGTGGAGTTTTCTAAACAATCTTGGCTAGAGCAACCTTGGGAGGCAAGTTTACTGAGAAACATCACTATTAATAATAACCCTTCCAGGGCTGAATGCAGGGTCTAACACAGAGCTCTTTTGCAAGTGTGACTAAAGGTACACCATCCTAGTGGGAAGAGGGTAAAATAAACTGTTGGAAGTAAGATAAGGAAAAATAAAATCTCAGCAGAGAATGATATGATCAAATATTTAGATTCAAAATCCATTACATTACATAGAATCTTCTTTGCCTCCCCCTGTCCCTGCACTGACAATGATATTGCAAAGGCAACAAAAGTATATTCCTGACAGATCTAAATAAGATTTTTATCTCTAGAGGGGAAGAGACTTGTTAATGTTTTGGCGGGCTGGGCAAAGCAATGAGATTCATATTGTTGTAATTATTAATTTCTTCAGCAAAGTGCTAAATCTCCAGGTACTTTACATATTGGCTACATTTTTTTTTTTTTTTTTTTTGTATTTCCAGCAAAGCTACTAATTTAATACCATCTTCTCAAAGGAAAGAAATCTGAATGGAATTAAGGATGCATGATCACAGCCAGAAAAATGAGCAGAGGCAGGGAGAGGGACAGAGAGAAAAAATTAAAGCTCTGATAGTTTAGTCTGTTCAAGAACACTGGTGGAGAAGTGTTCTCTAGAATGTTAATTTGTCCTTATTCAGGTAGCTTTTCTGTCATTATCAAAGCCATTTTTTGAACTTTGGTTATGCCAATAAATAGATATTGGCTGTATCAGACCAAAAATATTCTTTAGAAAGGGATATTCTAACAAGACGCTATTTATCTAGAATTACCAGGAAAACACACCCAATCTAAATACAAATATGCATGCATGTAATTTGTGCCTACAGTTCTTTCCCAGAAGATTTTGATTCCTGCTAAGGCACACTGGGACCAAGAACTCTGTGATTGCAGATCAGCCAGAGAACACAGTTTGGGCAGAGAAAGGAAAGAGCATCACTGGCAGGAAGTCGTCACCACCACCACCACCTTTCCCTACACTGCACCCCAGGGAACAAGGCTGATCCAGATCCCCTTTTCCTTGTCTATGATCTGCTTTGACCCCTTATGGAAGGAGGAACCATTATGGAAGGTCTGGGACCAGTAGAGCCAGTTTGGGAGGCCTGCTGGACAAGGGGACCACATTTCAACAGTGCCTGTGCCCCACCATTTGCTGGATATGTGCAGGAGAAGGAAAATCAGGGAGGAAAACCCAGACTCACTTCATCGAAAGCAAGTGCCAGGCTAGAGAGGCTAAATGTATTGCATTAGGTGATGCACTAGCAGCAGTTTGACACTTCTGATAAATGTCTGAGAAAATCTTTAAGTCCCAATTAAAGGATTTGCTCAGCCCCAATTTTTTTTTTTTTTTTTTTATTTTAGTTTATTGAAAATACCAAGCTGATTGTGCTGGGGGACAAGCCAAAAGGTTTTGCTTTTAATCTTTTATTTTCCTGTTTCCTTTCTTCTTTTTGCTTGCTCAGTGGTATTCATAAAGCATTACCACCTAGGGACAGGTTGCAAGGGGTTCAAATGTGATGATAGTTTCCATATCACTACCTGAGACTAGGAGAGGCCAAGGGGGAACGTGCTTCCTACTGAGCTTAATATTTTCAAGGAACAATGCCTGTTACAAACCCACAGTGCCGCTGGGCCCCAAATTCTCCTTTTATTAAGAATCAGTCAATGCAGCTCCACCTTGGGAAAATTCAGTCTCCAAGCCTCAGCCACGAGTCTTTCTCAGAAAAGGGGGTTCTTGCCATGCCTTTCTGGTTCCCTCCTTTGGCCTCACTGCAGCAGACCAGGATGTTAATTGGAAAAGCAAGGCTAATTAAAACCAGAGAGGCAAACGAAACTGTGGGGGGAGCAAAGGGAGGAGAGGGAAAAAAAAAAAAAGTTAAATTCAAGCACATAATAAAGAACATTTCTGCCCTGCTGTTCCTAGGAGGGATCTCATAACAGTGGTGCAACAGCCCAGAGGCTACAAGGAAAAAAATTAAGCTACTGTGTATAACAATGAAAACATTAAACCCTTTGTGTACCATCAAAATGGAAACCAAGAAATAAAGTTAAGATGCTAAACATGTGTTTGAAGAGCACTGAAGCATGAGGCATGTATTTGACTTCCACCTTCTGGGGAGTGCAGGGAGGCATGACTGAGATCTATTAAATCCAATGATGGCCAAATGCTCCACAGGTGCATTTGGCTCCAGTTTGGGCACAAACCCTGAAGAACAGATACAGAGATTTTAGAGAGTGGTGTCACCAGGCAAACAGGCTGCCTCGCTGGAGTGGGGTATCTGTCATCTCTTGGGAGAAGGTGTCATCACCTTTTCTCACTGAGGATGCTTAGAGATGCTGCAAATGCTCATCCTGTGACCCAACACTCACATCTCTCTGGCTGGGGCCAGCCTGGGATCCACCCCCACGGCAGGGAGGAGCCTTTGCATGCAGGGCAGTTCATAAAGACCTCTCCTCACAAATGTGACATCCCACCCCTCACAGCTGCCGGGGCACGGGTGCACACAACAGCTTGCTGCTGGAAAGTCGAGTCAGCAAGGCCCAGAAAAGGTAAGTAACAGGATTCAAAAGATCAGAAATGCTTTTTTTTCTCCTCTCCAATTAAAGACCTTCTTTATGCTTAATGTCTCCAAGAATGATAAGACCAAACTAAATCTCAGGTGATGCAGAAAGTTTTCTCTTTTGTCTGGCAAGTAAAGGGGTTGCAGAAGGAACTGAGAGGGCCAAGACTGATGTCCTCATTTCCCTCCTTGCACATCCCCTCCTTCCTTTCAGGAAAGTTTCACATCTTTTGCAGAGTCCCCAGGTGCCCTCAGAGTAGTTAACCCCTTTGCTGGCTCCACACAGAGCCTGCTTTCTGCAGTTCATTGGATGATCCCCATCCCAACCTGCACACATGAAGGAAAACTTGTGGCAGCAAATATGGACAAGGTCATATTCCTGATCATTTTTTTTTTTCAGCAACCCAGAGGTGACTGCCTTCTTCAGAAATACAGACTGAGACTCATTTTAAGGCCATTCAGACACAAGGAAATTTTAACTTTCTCAAGTAAACTAAAACCTGTATAGTATAATCAAGTTTCTCAATAAAGAGGTAGGAAAGACTGATTTTCCAATAAAAGATCACTTTAATTTCAGCTGAGAAAGAGACCTATTTGAAACACACACAAAATACCAAAATGAAAACACAGGGTACAATTCCTTTTTTTTTTTTTTTTTTTTTCTCTTTTACTCTCAAGATCACTTTTGTTATTAGCTTAAAAATGTACCTCATTAATTGGCTCCAAGGAGGAACACCATTCACATGACATTTAGCTACTGGGACTAGGAAAAAAAAAAAAGAAGAAAGATAAAACTATATATATTGAGAGATTGAACACTACTTTGCATCACAAGAGGCTTTGTGGTGGGAGGGTACGATAACTTGAAGCATTTCTGTCCCCACACAGTGAAATTGCCCTTCCCCAACCTGCTTCATCAGCTTACAAAGAGTTCCTGTTTCTAAGCGATTTTGACCTCTCTCTCTTTGTTTCTTCACCAGGATCACAGTAAGTGTGATAGGACCTTAAGGACAAAGAGAGGAAAATAAATAAAAGAAGGCAAGGACAATTGCAGAGCGGCCAGTGTTAATGTCACCATATAAAGGGTCTGTCAGCATTTCCATTAGAAACTCCTATTTTCAAAGGTTTATAACTTGGCCATAAAAATTCACTCTGAGCAGCAGCTGGAAACTTGGCAAACAAAATCTCACTCAGCTTCAATTGATTTTTCTTTTTCTTTCTTTCCCCCTGTTCCCTATCCACCTTCATCCTCTCTCTCCTCCACTCCCCCCTTCTTTTACCCTCCTCCTAGACAGTAACTTTGAGTTGATTTAACCAAAGGATGCAAGAACAAGCATTCTGTTACACATTGTCAGATGCACTAACACTACTCATTTTTTGCCTTTTCTGGTCCCTAGTGCTTTCTTTGTAAGTCCTGCAATCATCTGGGGCTTTTGCTTTGCTTTCAATTTTTTTTTTTTTTTTTTTTAAATAAAGCATTCTCTAAAATTTTCAAGACAGATCTCTACTTTGGACTGAGTGCAAGTACCATGTATCAATGTATCAAACCCCCCACAACGTCTTTGAAGAGAAATAATTAATTAAGAAGAAGCTCATCAGGAAAATGTGTGTTGCAGTCAGTCCTTTGTGGCATGTGAAATCTGGTCAGAAATGTCAGGATAGCTCAGTTAGGAATAGGAAATGTTGTGTCTCCTGGTTCGTGCTGATTTTGACCCACCAAATCCCTTCTCCTGTCATACAAAGGGCTCATCTACATGGGATGTTTAAGTGAATATGACAGCAGCCATCTTGGCTGACACTTGAGAGCAAACTGGAGACTCTAAGCATGATGCTGTGCAACTTGAATTAAATTGCCAAGGCGGACGGACCAGGCACGGAGAGGGGATGCATAACATATGCTGAACAGCAGGAAGGCAGCTCTGTAGGTGTAAGGAGTGACTTGAATTAAATGCAGCTTGCCCTGGTACAAGTCACTCCCCCAACAACAGCTCTGAGTGTTCACAGATGAAGAGAGTGAGAGGAAGGAGGAAAGGGAGATAGGGGCATTGTTGTGGTTGGATAGGGAGATTTCAAAAGTCCTAGCAAAGGTAGGTTTTAATGTGATGTCAAGCAAACAAACATTGTGAAAGAAGAGCAAGGAGACTGAAAAGTGAGGCATGAAAGGCTGAGAGTTCAGGCTCAGAAACATCCCTGTGTTTGAGATGCTTCTCTGAAATGCCTGAGTCAGCAAAAGGGAGAAGATGATGGGGAGGCACTGGCCTCTGTTGTGAGATTTTCCACCCCAGTTTTCATTGGCGACAGCAAAAACTCACACACAAAATCGAAACCATACAAGAGATTAAATAGGAGGAAAAATGGACAAAATATTGATGGTCTGGATTTTGGGACATGTAATATCTGGTGGGGGGGGTGGGGTGGTGGGGGGATTATATTCATGGCTGCACACTTGGAGTTGAATTCCACTAAGCAGTGTTTTTCTTTTCCACCACAATTATATTGTGACAATTATATTGTCACAATATAATTCAAGCTGGACAAAGTGAGATGACAAGACCAAAATATCTATGGTATGATTTATGGATCACCTGAAATATTCAGTGGACTCTTTCTATTTTTGCATTAATCTAAGAAAAATAAACAATTATATTAGAAGCCCATAAAGAAATTACGTCAGTGAGGAAGTAGCCTCTTTATACCATGATCTCATTTTTCAGACTCTGCACAAAGAATTATCTTTACAGTGAGGCATCTCCCTCTGCTTTGTTTTGCACATACTAAACTGCCTAAGAAAAAATTTAGGGCAGTGTCTCTGTCTTCCTCCGAGTATTTTATATTTCAGTGTCAGTTAAACATGAGATGTGAGTTTAAATGCTAACAGTTGAAAACTGAATCCAAGCTCTGTCAAAATTAATGTTCAGGGTGTTTTATCTAAAGTCCATACAATCATGTTTTGTCAATGTCCTAAGATATCAACCTACATGCTCAGTGGCTTAGAATTTATCCAGTAGAACATGTGAGCTCATCTAATTCAAACTTGTATATCTTGAATACCCCACATGCAACTGAGATAACAATACTTATCTAATGTTTGGAAGAAATGCTGCAAAAATTGGTACTTTAAAGAAAATTTTAAAAGTCAGCTTCAAATTAAATGAGAAGAAAAATTTAGTTTAAAGTCATGCTTATACTTCTGCCAGAGTACGTAAACTCAGCAAATGCTTGTTTTCCCCTATTAGAGTAGTGGTGTCCCCTAACAGCAAAAGAAAGGGCAAGCAAATAAAATGTCAGAAGAGAATTGGGGTTGCAAGAAAGCTCAGAGATAAAGGAAGGAATGCAGTAATTAGGAGAAGGACTTAGGGAAACAGTTACATCATCCCATGGAGTAAGAGATCAAGTGGAAAGGAGAGGAACCAGGAGAGGCTTTGTTTTTGATGTTTTTAATTGATGCAATGCATGGCTGATGCCTGAAGATTTGCTACCAGTTTTGTTATTCTAATTAGCAAAGTGTGCAGACAGGCAAACCAACATCAAAACCCTGATCCATCGCCGCAGACCTCAGGCAGCTTCGGCAGCAACTGAGGAGATGCGTAAAGCACCGTGACACCAAACACCTACACACTGAAAGAAAAGGGATTTATGGGCCACACATGCAAGGCTGGCAGGGAGACTGTCCCTGTCCCTTATTGTGGGATGCAGGTACCTCTGGCGAGCTGCAGCTTCAGCAGTAGCAAAGCAAAACTTGGCACAAGCACACCTCTGCTGGCTTAATCCTGCGCTTGACAGGGAAGGGGGGATGGTTTTGGTTGTTTTTTTTTTTTTTTTCTTTTTTTGAGAGAGGTTCATGAATATGTTTGATATGTAGATGTAGATTTATATCAGTTAGGGTAGTCTGAGTAAAGTTAGTGGATAAGAGAGGCTAAGGAGGTGTATGGTTAGGGATTAGAGTGTGGTGATAAATGGTAATATGCTTTTGTAATTAAAGCAAATCTTACATTTAAAAGGACTGGAGTCTGTTTGACTGGTAGATAGGGGTTTGGGTCTATTTACAGTCCAAAGGCACATTTAAACTGCTGAATCTCCCAGTTCCAAGTAGATCCTTTGCCTGTGTGATAAGTGTGCTTTTCATTTTCTTACAGACTCCTCCTTATTCAGGGCACATCCTGCTTTCTGAAGGAATGAGTTTTTTCTTTGTGATTGCTATCCAGAAGTTGAGCTTGGAAAATGTGACCTAGTTCTGTAAATATTTGACCTCTCTATCCCTTGCACAACCCATCCTCACCTTCCTCCTCTCCTCCATACAAACTGCCAGCGAAACATTTTCCTCATGGTGTCACTTCTCATGGGGTAGGAAAAGGGCAGCACAAACCCAAAAATGGCACACAAAAAGTAGTGGTGCTGATGTTTTCCTCTGAGGGTATTCACTTTGTGCTTCACAAAATGGCTACCCAGCTATAAAATATCAGTGGGGGATTTAAGTATATCATAAATATATATATAAAGACAAAATAATCTTGGATATAACTGGGTATATCACAGTCCCAAGAAAATGACTTGAGGCATTGCAGCTATGTAGGAAGCTAATCTTGGTATCATATTATCCCAATTACCAGTTTATTATTTCTTCCGCTTCCATTCAGAGATGGATTTTCCAGCCTGATAAAGCATACGGCAACTTGAAATTAAGAACTGGAGCTTTTCACATGTAAGAATTGGACCTGAAAATCATTCTTTGACATCTTGAGTTTGGAATTATTTCAGCAAAAATGAGCAGTTTTCATAATCAGTTTTTCTTTGGTTTGGTGTTTTTTTGGGCAGAGGTGGGGGGGGAAGGGACGGGGTGTAGGTGGGGGGAGAGTATGTTTTGATCATTCACAGAAGTTTTGATCATTCACAGAATTCTTCAAATCAAAACCTATACAAAATCATCTAACAAAAAGATCCATACTCTGCAAAGGTCTCCTACTCCCTGTCACCCCAATCTTTTCACCATTCCAACTTTTTTCCCCCTTTTAAATGTCTCCATGAAATTCCGTTTATTTTGTTTGAAACTTTCATCTCACCCTTTTCCCTGAACAGCACTCGCCCCACATAAATACCTCAAAATGCTGAATATATATATATTTTTTTTTCTCTGAGGAATCATTTAGACCATGCTAAAGGTACAGCATGGCATTCAATTTGTTTTAATTTCTCTGGATTCAGGCTAACCTGTAGCTTACTCCTCCCACTTTGTCTTGCAGCTGTAGCTAAATAAACCCTTACCAGTGCCCAGTGCAGGAGACCTGTACCTAGCATGTGGCCACTGTTGTATCCAAGCTGGAGCATATTCCAAGTTACACATGCCCGTAGGCATATGAACACAAATGAAACACATTCTCAGTGGATTTTTAAGCATCTTTTAATCAAAATACCTAACTTACTCTATGCAATCATCTCCTGTAGAAAAAGAAAAAAAAAAAAAAAGTGTCCTGACAAAATCCCATGCAGTGGGAAGAGGAACACTATGACCAAGGAGACTAGAAGACAGTGTAGGATTGAGACAAAGAATTTCAAGTAAAATGATGCCAGATGACTTGCCTTTCAGCAGCCAGGCACTCAAAAACAGAGCTGCAAAGAGTTATCTGACCTCTGAGAACTGTGCCTTAGACACAGGACCTTATGGACATAATCACACACTGCTGGCTTCTCCGCCTGCAGCCTCCCTCTACTTTGTCCCTCAGGCAAAAAGCATTCAGGGACATAACCCCGTTCACTTACTCAGGAGAAATTCTGCATTCCCAAAATGCAGATTGCAATGAGATTCCTTCCCAAAACAGAAAGTTCACAGGATCCCTTGGCACCTATAATTTCTCACACACAAAGGGAAAGAGCAGGAGAACGCAGCTGTATTCATCAGCTCAGATTATTATAATTAAAAAAAAAAAAACAAACAAAAAAAAAAAAACCAAAAAAAACAAAAAAAAACAAAAAAAACCCAAAAAAAAACAAAACCAAAAGGCCAGCCAAACACATTCTGGACATCCACATTTGTATGGTTTATAACAGCTGCAAACCTAGACAACATTACGAAAAACAACAACAGCAACAACAAAATCTAGGTCTTAGAAGGTAGAAGGTATGTCCAGAGTTTCTTTTCTTTTGAATACCATCATTGCCTTCATTGCACTGCATTTACTTTGAGAATCGTCTTTCCCAAAAGCAGTTCTTCATTTTTTGCCTCCTCATCTTCCTTTCTTTTTCCCCACAAATGGTAGACTTAAGCCCTTGACCATCAGTTCCTACTGAAATTGGTGTCATCTCTGACAATTTATATAGATATTGGAAAACAAATTTATTAATTATGAAGTTCCCCATGCTTTACTGTATCCCTATGGGCTCCATGAAGAGTTAAACTCCTCTGCTGGAAGGATGTGTATCTAAACTTGAGTGGGAGTCTAATGTATTCACAGCCTCAGACAAGTTACGTGTGACATCTCACAAAACCCCAAATCCTTTACGAGCCGCACTCACAGCAAACGTGTTTACCTTCAGCACAACCAACTGAAGCACTGTTTATTAGGTGACAATTCTGTAACCCACTGCGACACAATGAAAGGTTTTCACGTCCTCCAAGCAGGCCCAGTGCACAGGCAGGGAAAGCCAGTGAGCTCAGGAGGGTGGCCTCACGGCTGATAGTGAACATTCCTGCTGTAGGTACCTCTCAAAAGGTTCTTGTCCCGGTTGGCTACCAAGGGACATCGATCTGGCACATATTTTCGGGTGGTCTGAGTATCCATTCCTGCAGGTCCTGCTCCCTCTCCCGTGAGAGCACTGCCTGCAGCAGCTCCTGACCTCTGCTGTGCACTGCACAGGACCAGGAGAGCAGCACCGACAGCGCCCTGGGATGCAGGGGGTCCAACCCAGCCTGGAGACACGGCGCCCCAAGGAGCACGGTGCCAACACACACCACAGCACACACCATCCTGAGTGCAGAAACAGTGCACCTGAGAATGGCTTCCTGCAGGAAGACAGGAAGAGTTACCTAAAGGTTAAGTGACTTATTTCAGAACTTGATGCATTTGCAAAAGACATTTAGTGGAAACAGCTCCTATTTCCTCCTTAATAGGAACAAAAATTATAGTCTCTATGACCAACCTGAAAAGATGCTGGAAACTCTAACCCTGAAGCAAGGTTTCCTTTTTCTTGGCTATGAATATTTATTTTCCCACACTTCATTAAAAATGGGTGGCTGTATGAGGAAAGACAGTGAAGAAGCTCTGGTTCTTCAGCATCCTTAAGAACAGAGAAGTCTTTGCAAATTTTTTTTTTTTTCTTTTTTTTTTTATTCTGCTCAGTTAATATGGAAGTACATAGGAGCAGCAATTTAGGTGTGGGTTTAGGTACAGCTAGATAGATGCAGATATCCTCACCATGCACTTCCATGTAGATATATATTTATCTCTGTGTGTGTGTGTATGTATATATATAATCTTCAAGACAGATAAAATGCACACAGCTGTTAGCAGCTGAAACGGGCCTTAATTACACTCAGGTTGTCATGGTAACATCTGACAAGCTTTGCCTTCCTGGATGGGAGCATTTGCCCACTTGGAGTTTCAGCATACCAAGAGAGAGGTTCTAAGGAAAATTAGAATAAATCACACAACTTTCCCTGGCCTTTGTGTCTTCCTGCCAAAGCAAGAGGACTGGGAAAGAATATTGCTCCACAGGCTTGACACATCAGAACAAAGCAAAAAGCAAAACGGTACAGGAATTTAAAGGATAATGGCACTTAAAATACTTTGTTTTGCTGAGAAGTAGTTTCCAGCTTAAGATTTCACAGCATTATCATCATTTTTTTTAACATTTGTAAGGCCTTATTAATGTCAATAACTTTGGTACATGAAAGAATAGGTGGTAACATCTGAGCTTTTATTCCTTTTATTCAAGTAAGATGATTAATGGAGAAGGATGTTACCCATTTCAACCATCATCTTGTATCAAACCAATTACACAGTCAGGAAGGGAGCTTAGGTCAGTTCTAACTACAAGTCCATATTCTACTTAAGGGCAGCTGGTTTAATATGTATTCACTGATGTCTCATTGTCTCAGCTCTTGCCTTTCTTCTTGTAGGAATCAAATGATTCTTTGTTTTCCCTTAGAATGCCTTACAAAAGTAATTATTCCTATGAATAGGATGTTCAGTCAGCTTCTCCCTCTTCATCCTTTCCATGTCATAAAAGCTCAAAAAAAAAAAAAAAAAAAGAAAACAACCCAAAAAAGCCCACAAAGCAAACAGGAGAAGGCCTACTTAAATCACCACACATCAAGGCTACTTTTAGCCATCTGGCCCACATGCACGTTTTCCTGAATAGCTGGCAAAATAGCAGTCCTGTGATGCACAGCTTCTACAGAAAGCATCCATCTGGTGAGAGTGGTTCCAGCAAGTTAAGGAATCAGAGTGGGAGTCAGTGATCTGAACTCCAAGTTTGAGTTATTCAACCTAGACTTCTTTTTATAGGCAATACAGACCAACAGGCAAAGGTCAATGTGTCTCTGAAGGTTCCTGTCCCTTTCCTGGCTATAAAATGGGTCTGAGACAGCCCAATCATGCATGGACAGTTGACTTTGAAACGCTGTAGATGGGGCAAGACGAATCTCCTCTAACAGCTCTGCAAAAACAAAGACACAACAAGTGGCAGCTCTGCTTAAATCACAGACATGTGGCTCAACAGCTCTTGCACAAAGGGATGTTAGCAATGCAGAATTCATGTGTTTGTACAGCAGGCCTCCAAACACTGCTGTAATACATCTAAGAAAGAAGAACTGAAATTCCTAATGAAAGCAAATTTGCATACAAATGAAAGTTATTTTTGCACGCACTATTCCCCCACCTCCAGTTTCATTCTTTTCTCAGAACCTCAAGGATGCATAAGACATGAGGAATTACTGCTGGACAGAAACCTTGTTTCCATTTCCCACAAAGAGAAGAAACAGCAGAATTTCTCACAAAATATGCTTGGCTATTTCTATGCAATGATGCGTTTAAGGAATAAGAAGAGGGGGACAAAAAGACTTATCTTTTTTTGTAACTTAAAAAGGTGGAAGAATAGCATTTCAAAGTCGAAAGTCAAAATGCTTCAATTCAGAAAGCTGAAGCAGAAATGAGAAAAGAGATAAAACCCTTGGGCCTCCCCCAGAATTTCAGAGGGCACACTGCTCTAAAAGGTTTTATTGCAAAATGACATTTTTACACTAAAATCTGTCTTTAAAGCCAAAAAATATTTTAATAAAAAAATACTATTCTTTTTTACTGAGCACTGAATGTGTGTTGTTTTGTCTCTGAAGGATTCTCACATATTAACTTGGAGCATTTTGCATCATCCTTTCCTAGGAACCTATGTTTCTAACTTTCACTCCCTCTCTCTCTCTCTCTCTCTCGCTCTCCTCCTCCCCCACTTTAATTTTATTATTATTTTTTTCTTTCATTTCATAAGCTCTTAGCTTTTTAATATGAGAGCCTTTTATTTCTATAAAACTGCAGCTGCTTTCATTTAGTTTTATGGATTTAATGTATTTAGAGGTTCCAAGAGAAGCTTGGAGCTGGCGGTATTATCCAGACATTTGCTGCTTAGTGCCTTTTCTAATGACAGGACTTATCTGATTCAGAACATTTCATATCTGTAGAAAAATTAATTCTCTCTCCCTTTGTCTTTAGGCCTCAAGATTTAATTTGTTCAGGGGATTCTTTCAAGCAATTTTTTTTTTCCCTTTGCAGATACCCTGATGACTTACTTCCAATGTTGAAGTTGTTCTTCCTGCTGGCATTTTAGTCTGAAGCATTTGCAACTTGGTACATGTGTGCCTTCCCATCACTACAGCATCTGAGCTGCTCTCAGTATTTAATGTATTTTGTTCTCCTCTGTGAGGCAGAGGTTGCCACTTGCACCATTTTATGCACAAGGAAATGAAGCCAAGAGGGAACCAGAGCTTGTATCTGCAATGGACCCGTATTGATTTCAATATGAGTCACCCATCTCAAATACTCTTCTGAGTGTAACACAAAGTGGTATAGTCTAGGCTGAACAGGAATTTTTCTGAAGGAGTGGGAGTGTACTTGAGTATGATATTAAGGTCACCATCCTTTCTATGGGTACCCCACACCAATCCATGGCATAATGTCCCTGGAAATGTTGTTTATGTCAAGCTAAAGAAACACATCAATCAGAGAAAGTCAGTCAATCAATAGCTGAAACTTTTTTGGATATTAACCTTCATACTGAGAAACACAGGATGGCAAATTATGTCATTTAAGATAGCTCTAGAGATGAAACTACACCTACAGGTGCAGCTGTCCTGTACTGCCTGCAGGTGAGCAGCAAGTGAGGCAGCCTATCAGCATTCAAAAAACCCCACGATCTTTTTGTGGGTTGGATCATAAGACAGATATATTCATTTAAGACTACTTTGTCCTCTCATCAGAGTAACCCAAGGACAGCAGTAGGATGCTAAGGCATGGACCAAGACTTTGCAATTACTGAAACACCAATTTAGTTATCACTTGCTATTACTCTGTCACCTCTGTTGCACAGGAGAAAACTGCACCTGTTCAGAAGCATGGTTATTATCCATATCTATTTTCTCTATTTCATCTCTCTGCTTTTTGTCCTCTGCAATAACTCCTGAGGACCTTTAGAAGGCCTCATACTACCCTTCTTCTTCACCCCATCTATTAACCTGATCAGCAATGAAAAAGTTCATTGCAATATTCATACATCATTTTTAGGCTTCATTGTTAATACCTTTTAATACATTTATGGGGAATTTACACCTTACAGAAGCACCATTTCTAATCACTTAGGACAGTTCACTGTCCTTCTTAGAGTTAAACTCTTCCTGCACTTTTCTTGCAATATTAAGGACTAGACCATGGATCCCTAATGTACCATTTTCAGATATTTATTTTCATCTGTTTAAAAACAAAAAAAAAAAAAAAAAAAACCAAAACACCATACATATATCTCAACATTATTGGTTTTGAAATCTAAGCCTGAAAATGTGTATATTAAAAATTGACAATTAAATCAGTTGTAATTAGATGTGAATTTAAATTTTTGAAATTGTGAAATAACTGGAAGAACAATATTGAAGAAATAAGAAACAAACATTCAGGTCAGAAGACAAACTTTCTCCAAAGTCATCAAAACTTTTATGTTTGTCTTTCATGTCCTTTTCATAAAAATAGAAACCATACAGAAATCTGAATTTGAGGTGACTGGAAATGGGACTGGGTCTAGAGATCAGAACACAGAAAACTATTGCAACAGCAAAATAAAAGTCAATGCTTTCCCCACCCCCATGAAGACTTCTGGAAAGTTAAAATTTAAAATATTGAGAACACAAGACTCACTGAGAAGAAAAGACATTCTCATGCTTTTGCTTCCATTTGTTCAAAGATCTGGGGAGAAAAAGCAAACTCCCTATATGTCAAAAACCTGCCATCCCTATCACTTTAAAAGCTCATGTTTATGAGACATTTCAATGAAATGAAGAGAAAATTATTTGCTACTTTGCTAAAGAACAAAGCCACAAAAAATACCTTCATGTTTACCTACCATAAGGCAGCTAAAGGGCACCCCTCAAACCCTACTAAATGAATTCCCATGCACCTACTTTCAAGAATTTTGATGGGAAAGCTCATAAAAAGCTTGTGTTTTATCAATTCATGGGGCAGGCTAGTTGTAACTGCATATGGCACCCTCCCTGAAACGGGGGAAAACACAAGGGGTAGGTATGCGACTGTCTCTGTATTTCCAATTTCCCACAAGACTATTAAATATTAAATATGTGTGTTAGATGCCTCACTGACCACTGAAGAAAGATTGTGCTAGGCACGGCACAGGAGCAGACAGCATCTTGAAGAGCTTACAACCCAAAAAGGTGAGACAGCAAATGGAGGTGACAGCAAAAAGGAGGTGACAGCAAGCTGCTTGTCAAGGATCTCAAGCAAAAGATGAAGCAGAAGCAAAACCCAACTTTTCAGCTCAAAGCTGAGTAAGGTGCATAGAGAGATGGTCCAGCTGCTACCTCTACTTACAGGCACCTTCCCTCCACACACAGTTTTGCAGAGAACTTGTGGAGGGAAGTGTTTGTCCAAGGATTCTGGAGAGATGGGCAGCAGCACCTCAGGATGAGACACACAAGAGTCCACCCTGGAAACCCACACCTCAGACTGAACCATGTCTCTTCAGGCCAGTGCTTCACAAGCTCCCATGCAGGGTTCAGAGAAGGGGAAGTTTTTTATCTCAGGGAGGAGGCAGCACAGCTGGGATGGGGGGGGTCACAGCATTGGATGCTTGTACACATCACAGACCCCCAGCTCTCCTAGAAACTCATTCTCCCTGGTTTAATTCTCCAACAGAGCCACAGACAGAGCTGAACTCCATACGCTCCATTTCATATCCCTTCCCTTATAAACCTTTATTAAGGCTTTATGTTACACAACTATCACCGATACAAAACATTTAGGCTTCCAGGAGACCGAGTGCATTAAAACTCCTTGCGTGGAATGGCAGGAACCAATTCCTCATTTTTACTGGCTGGGAACTGAACCTTAATAGGCCACAGAGCACAAAACTCATAAACCATTGGAGTAAGGGGAGGAGGGGAGGGGGGAATAAGGAGGGAGAAGGGGGAGAAGTTTGTTGCTGAGGCTATGAAATTACAACATAACAAAACAAAATATGTGAAGCAGGTCACAGCGAGAAATTTTCCCCACCCATGACAGAGTTAACCTTGCCACTGATGCCCAGCAGCTGGAGAGGACACAAATAAAGCAGGACCATGCTCTTAACAAAATAAAGTGTTGTTCCTTGGCACTGGAATAGCAGCTACCCTCATCTCCAGCTCTGGTGCTCCTCGGGAGGGTTTGGGGATTGCTGGCTCAGGCATGAGTTGCCTTTGCCTAGCAACCAGCACAAAGTCCGTCTGTCAGCCTGGTCTACAGTCGCTTCATCCTGCCTTCCCCCTGCTCCAAGCACACAGCAGGGTCTCCAAGCTCATTTGTCAGACTTTAGCTCCATCACCTCTAAGCCCATCTAAAGAGAATGTTCTCCTGTACCAACTGCAGGTAGCAAGATGCTTTGGGCCTTTGTGTATTTCATCCCGTTCCTCTGCATCTCATTCTGCTGTTGCAGCCCCTCATTGGGAAGCTCTCAGAGGAGGGACTGTCTGCTCTGAGGAGATGGTTAACCCAACAGCCTTACCTAGGAGGAAGAATTAGTCAGTTCTATAGCCACACATATCTCTCTCTGCCTGGCTGTGATGTTAAAATACCTGTTTCTGCTGATGGGAACATTCTGGGTGCAAGGATGATTTTAAAGCAGGATGTGGGACAAAGCAAAAAAAAAAAACCCAAAAAAAACCCCACCCCAAAACAACAACAACAACAACAAATAAAACAAAGCAAAAAAAAAACCAAAAAAAACCAAAAACCACCAACAAACAAAGAAACAAAAAAACCCAAACAAACAAAGAAACAAACAAACAAAAAAACCCTCAAAGAAACACACCAAAAAAAAGAAAGCCAAAACCAACCAAAAGCTCACAACAGCTGGAAGCTGATTTTCGAAGAGCTGTTTTCCCTAGCAAATATAAGGTTCTCTAAATGCAGACACAGATCTGCAGATTGGAGAGGAAAAGTCAATTCTACAATTCAGAACGCTTCCCAGATGAATTAAATTCTGCAACCGTTTATTTTGCCGCAGAAAGTTACTGCTAGGATCCCCCCACCCATGCTGTGTCACTGCGACCTGAACCACCTGAGCCAGGAATGGCGTGACTTCCTGGAAGAGTGAGAAGTCACTTTACTCCCCTGCCCAAGAAGAGGAACTTATTAGGAAATTAAACAAGGTGAAATGTGCAAGAGAAAACTGGTAAATTCAATTGTGCTCCCGTCAGAGTCAGAAGAAGTGGCTGCTCTCCAAAAGTTGGAACAAGTTAGTCCCTGCATCAGGGTTTCTTCAAGTCAGAACAGAAGATAATCACCCATTCTGGGCACAAGAGGGATATTTACTTAATGTGTTCTGACTTTGGAAATGGAAAATTATGAGATACATGGCATATCAGCTAAAATTATTTTGGAAGCTGCCTGGTATCACATTACAACCCAGTGTCAGGAATCTTCATCCCTCATTAATGGACACCTCTTTTCTTGGGAAATTGCCACCATAACCCAGTCTAAGCACAGGGCTAGGAGATGCTGTATTCAACCATGATAATCCTAGACCAGCAGTAGCAAGGCTGACACAGGTGGTTGGTTATTCTCACTCTGCTGTGTTGCTAGGGCAGCACCAAAGTTTCTCATTGAAAAGGTTTTATCTAAAAAAAAAAAAAAAATGGTGGAAGAGACAATAGTTTTTTTAACATTTTTAATGACATCAAATTCAATTGAAACGAGCTACTTTGTCATCACGGCTTGTTATCGATTGCAAGCTGAACATTCTCGGCAAAACTGGGACAAGCTAGAGTAAATCTTACATAAAAAGCACAGTTCTATTGATCACAGCAGCCGCCACTGGCCCTCCACTGAGGCAACAACCAGCTACTTTAATAAAAATGTAATTCTCCAGTAGAGGGGAACCCATCTGCCTTCCAAACCACTCTGCATCATACTCTTCCAAATGCTCTTGAGAGAGAAAGCAGACCAGTTCATCCCCCTGATAAAACACTATTACTATGCAGTGACACCATCACACTTGATTTAAATACATCTGGCATTTTCAGGTGTAATGCCTGAAGCAATAATACTAAAAAACCAGAACAACCCTAGTTACACCCTCAGGGAGTTGCACGTGTGTGAACTAAGTAACTTACAGAGCTCCTATTTCCATAGTATCAATCTCTTTACATTCTGAAATGTATTTATCCTCCTACTGCTCAGGGGAAGGAGAGACCATTGCTGCTCCTATTGCTTTTCCAATGCCTTCTCAGATCTTCATTCCCTATGGCATGGGATTTGGAGGCCTGAATCTTGGTGTGGGCTTGAGGCCTGGTCATGGTCATGCAGGAAGACAGTGCTGTGTCAGAAATCTGTCTTTGACACCAGCCACAGATCAGACCCCAGGCTCTGCTGGGAGCCATTTGGCCAAACTGACTGTGATAATTATGGCAGGCGTCCCTGAGGATGTATTGGGACTTCTATCTTCACTTATACCACTAGGAAAACATACCTGGCTCCAAAGAGACTGTTGTACATATTTCCCTTACCACCACCCACAGTGCCACATGCACTTTTAAGCCAGGCATGGGGAAAAGGAGGCCCAGAGCCCCTTGTTCTTTACTGAGCCCCGTGAGAAGTCCCTCTCTTCTGTCACAAGCTGGATCCTTGCACAATAAAGGACACGTAGCTCCTGTGTGGCCGTGTGATACTGGGGACTACAGGGCCTCTGCTCAGCAAGCTGAGGAGTTAATAGAAGCAAAACAAATCCCCCTTATTTGCCTCAGGGTTAAGGGTCAGTGTAAGTAAATCATTAATTAACAGGCTGGCACCTCAGTGCTATTGACAGGGTTTTGTGTACACAGTGGGACTGTGGCACCCCCTGCAATTAAGCAGGCAGTGAACTTTCCTCCTCCTGCTGCCTCCCACTCAGCTTGAGCAGGCTCACTCTCCCCTGTCCTCAACAGAGGCTTCTCTTTATTCCTCTTCTCAGCACAGGTTTCCAGCTGCCCCTGTGCTTATGCTGTTTGCTGGCCCAGCCCAGCTGCCTTCAGAAACCAAGTCCCCTTATTTTGTTGCTTTCCAACTTGATGCAACACCTGCTCCTTTAAAAAAACCTCACTGGCTATGCATCCATTAACTTAGGTGTTTATTTCAGCCCCCTGCTCAGATAAAGATGCACCTACAGACTCAAAAGGGCTCACAGGTACGTGGTGATAACTCTCCAGCCTTAAGACACTACATTGTCTCAAAGGAAAAAAAAATATTCTTCAGCTCTCAGCCCTAGATCTAAATAAAAATTTGGGGTCATAATACATTACTAATAAGCTAATAACACCTGGATTTCTTTTTTTTTTTTTTTTCCTTCTAATCAAAACAGGTGTGTTGACAACCTGATTTCTATACCAGATGGAAATTGCCATATAAAAAGCAGTAATTTCAGAAAATCCACAGTCACAGATCCTCTTAACAATCAAGCCTACAGTGTCAGAGAAGCTCCTAAGAAATTTGTTATTGTCCTTGCAGGGGAGTCTGCTTTCCTTTGGTTGCTCTGGGTTTCAGAAAGGTCTTGGCCTGCAAGCTGACGGTCTGAGGTTGATAACAAAGACCAGCTGCCTCAGAGCTACATCATGCTGAGATCAACACTGGCTTTGGAGCTGAGCTTAGAGTCCCAGGGAACTTCAGATGGAAACCCAAGATCAAGGTTCATCATTCTCAAACCCAAAATTAAATTTCCCATCGATGTGACGTGGGGGGACAGCCTGCAGTCTACCAGTTCCCAAACTACAAATCAGAGACTGCCTTGGCAGAAACTTAATGTATGTTTATGTGGCTCATAATCAAAACCAGTTACAGATGCTCTGATCTACTCAAACTTTTGAAATAGAAGCATCTGAACAGCCAACTTTCTCCACTCCTGAAGCATTGTATTAGTTCAATGTTGTCTTAAGATCGTTGGTGCTATGTTTCATTTCAGATAGAAATGACATGAAAAACATGATTGTAATATGGTAGAAGCTGAAACCATCCCCCCTCTCCAAACACCTACAAATTGCTGTCATATTAATCTGATTCCCACAATGGCTTGCCTCCCCCCCTTTTTTTTTTTTTTTTTAATTTATGAGATTTTGAAAGCGCTTCATTGTACCATTGAGAAACTACTTTGGAACACAGTACAGTAAAGGTCCTGTGGAACAAAGTTGATTAGCTTTCCACAGCACTTTCTGGAGGTAGAACAAAAAACACAGTCTGCTTTTCTCTCTCAGTTGCAGTCACTGGAAATTCTGATGAAAATTGGGAGGGTAAAAAGTAGGATATTTCCAGAAATTCTGCAAGGGTTTTGCTCAGATTTTGAGGCACCTTTAACTATGACACACTAGCATGTCCTCAAGAATTTAGAAAATAACAAGTTTTTCTTATTTCAAAGCTTGCATGCTAAGATATCACTAAGTTTAAAGGTACCTCCAAAGCAGTTGAGACAACTGGAAGTTCAAGTATGCTGGTGGAAGTAGCCTGTCCCAACCTAGGGCTTCCTGCATTGCCCTTGTAACCTAAATTCGTTCTCCTTGCACTTGAACATAGTTACAGAAAATACTAATCTTCCTTGTACACTCTATCTACATGAAAACAGTACATATACACTGGAAAAATTTCTCTGTGCAGGAAAAAATTTCTCTGTGCTAGAAAAATTTATCTATACTTGTGAATCATGCATCCTAGTATTTCTGGACACCAAGACAAAAGAATCAGCACTTTTTTCCTCTTTCTGAGTGCTCCACTGGTATATGCTGCCTTTTTCTTTCAGCATCCAGTTCAGAGCCCTTGCACTAGTTACATGCAAATGCCACCCTGTATGGTTCCCAAATCAAATGGATGTTAAAAGCAGCCAAATTAACAGCACATAATTAGTCTCATGCATAAACCACTTTAAAAAGTACAGGGCACTTGGTGTCAAGATTAGACAATTAACTTTGTCAGAGCACAGGAGAATGCACTGAAACACTTACATTTGCACCAGTGTATAAAGTCTGCAATTCTCACTGGGGCTTGTGTGAGTAAATACTCTAGGTCAAAGCCTTGACAACCTTATTTAGGTTTTGCTCACTTAGTGCAGGCTGTGCTCAAGTAAAGACCACATATAATCCAAGGAAAGACTTCAGTTTGGTTCTCTGTTTTGACAGCCTATAAAAGACCGTCTGGAGCATAAGCAGGATCAGCAAAAGTAAGACCTTCCTCATACACAACTCTGTCTGAAACCAGTGCTGTTTTACATGCTAGCCAAAACATGACTGCTCACTGCAGCACATTCTGCAGTGCCCCAGTCAGCCAAGATTTAAAAACATCCAAAATCAAGAAAGGGCTTCAACCAATTCCCTTTATGGTGAGATGTGGCATCAATAAAATATCCATCAGCAGCTCATATCTATGACCAAATGGGCTCTTTCCCTGGGGAGTGGCAGGCCCAGGGAGATTAGCACCTGTCTCTCTTCTGTTTATCACTGTCAGGTGCTTAACTGAAGCAAGATATCGGCTCTGCTATAGTGAACAAAGCTCCCAAAAGATAAGATGGATGTGCTGGGTCACTAAGCTAATGCTTGGTCAGGAAACAGAGCAAATGAGTCTGTTTATCAATGGTGGCTTTGTGAGCTGATAGGAGGAACATGGTAATTCATTAATATGGGGAATATTCAGAGTCAATGAACAGTTACTAGGAGAAAGCCTTCTGCAGCACAAACAAAAGAAATCTACTGGTCCTGGAAAACCTGGGGACCTTGGTAACTGTACAACATAAGGAGCAGGCTGGCACAAGCTGGGTCTATTCAAGGTAATCCCTGGGTTGAAAGATTAGAGGATGCCAGGGCAGAGGCCTGTCTGGTCTGGAGGCTGTCTGGCCACATTCATGCAGCACCTTTGCTGACAAGCTTCCCCAGATGGCACTGTTTGTAGCTTAACTCCATCAGCTGGATACAGCAAACTGTAAATCAGCATTTGCAAGTAGAACATCTAGGTTTCATGTGGCCATGTGAAAGCTAGAAGAGGATATGTCTAAGAGCATAAGGAATGAAAGAGGAGAAAATATTCCTCTTCTTTCAACTTTTTTTTTAAATCTAGGCATCCATAGGAGCATATTTCTTCTCTTTAAATTGCTGAGCATATAAGCACAGAGCAGCACAAAGGTTGAACTCATTCCACCTGAAGCAGAAGTTTAGAACTGTGGTGCTGCTTCCTGTGCCACTGAAGTCTCCAAATTTTCAAGAATGGAAGATTTTGTGAAAATATTAACTCACAATCACTAAAAACCTTGCCTGATATGAGAATGGAAATGTGTCTCAAAAGGCGTCACCCAAAATGTTGTCTCATTTTTTTTGTAGAAAATGTACAATCCTTTCACGTACTAAAAGAAGTAGATGCCATTTGTTCTTTCTAGTTAAGGAAAAAATAGTTCCTTATGAATTTGTTTAATGTAAATAAACTCTCTATTTGTCTTTAATAAATTCATACATTGTTAGAAAATCTTTTATATAAGAAGACCCACTGAGCTATATATCATCTCATTTTAAAAGATTTCCTGTTGGTGGAAAACAAAGCAGCCACCTGCAAGGGCCTTGTGCTCAAAAGGATTTAAATAAACACACACAGATAATTAGATCAGTTAACCTTGCAAATTAAAACAAGCACATTGCATTATCTCCAGTTTATCCTAAAAGAAAATATGAAGTTATCTCAGATAAATAGTTTAATAAAGACAGTGAAGAGCTTATAACAAGCTGCATAATGCTAAATCTTCTAAGCATGTGGGTTAATAGGATGAAAACCTACTTTCTGACTAGCTTCATTTGGAAGACCTAGCTACTGATTTGCCTGGGTCCAGGGGAATAATTCACCAACCATGCTGTCAGAGCAGTTTCACCTAACGTCACTTGGGCAGTCTTAGCCTTTGGGTCATCCTCCATTAAGGGAAAAAGAAAGATGGAATGACTGGCCACACTCAACTACTACTCTGCAATGGCTGTAAGAAGAAAACCAAATATTTTACCTTCATTAGGCTGAAGTTAAGGAAAATTAAATATAACCATGATCACAAAGTACCACCAGGGCTGGCCAGAAAAACATTACTCCATTTAATGCACACTTCAAGGCTATGAAGCTTATTTCTCTCCTGTGAAGAGAGAACTGATATTTTAAGAGGAGAAATAACACTGTGTATTATCCAGTGATTAGATACAATTTTAGAGGAGAAATCTCTACCAGTATCAGAGCAGGTTTACTTACTGATTTGTGACACCAGATGTCATCAAAACAGGATAAAGGGAACTTGTTGGTCAAATTACTGTTCTGAATCTGAGACACCATCCCAGTAAGAAATATACCGAAAGCAATATTGTTCCAGAAAATATTTCAGTGCTTTCCAGGAGAATAACTATTGTGTGCTGATTTTTCCATCATCTCTTCTCATTAAATTCTGGATTTTCCTGTATTTTAAACAAGAAAGGATGCAGACACAATTTTAACAGTGAACTTGACTGCACTACAGATCCTGCACACAGGTAGCTCCTCATCACAGGCCAGTTGCTCCTCACTGCTGGAAGATGATAGGTGTTGGTCTTGCAGTCAGGAGCTGCTGCTGTTTTGGCAGGGCTGTCACTTCTGTGGATGGCACCTGTTTTCATAAGCAAAACTTCTCAAAAATATTTGGTGAACATCTGCTCTCAATGACAATTTTAAGGTTTTCTAGTTTTGGTATATCTATATTTATCTATATCTATATCTATATCTATATCTATATCTATATCTATATTTAAAGAGTGAATGCCATTCAAGCACCAGGGACAAACAGGTCTGTTGGCTACAACAGTGCCAATTTTTTTGCTTCAGTTTTGACACCAAATCACGAGTGTTGAAGATTCAGAAACAAGACCCTCTGCGAGCGAAGTTCAGAGATCTAGAGAGGTATAAGGTGGTGCCCCAAACAAAACAAATTAAAAAGTTTAGAGTGAGCACTTGCTGCTGTACCACCTAATCTGATGTGCTGTGTCATGTGGGTCACAGAGGTTTTTGAAAGATATTGCAAGCCCTAGCAGAAATTGGTACCTGCAGAAGTAGACTTTATAGAAGTAAACTGAGAACTGAATCGACATAGGGCTAAACTGATTTTTTTGTTGTTGTTGTTTTGTTCAGAGTGCATTTAGGCTGCACACCAAGCATAAACCAGAATCTCAGTTTTTTCTTCGGCCTCATTTCTGTAGACATAATGAAATTTCTAAGGCAAGGCTTAATTACCCACTGCCCTTGGTTACCAAATCATGCTGGTTAGCCCAGAAAACAAGCCCAAATTTGCATCTGCTGTTTTGCAGACAAATCCCCTGAGCTAGCACAGGAGAAGGTCATGGCATTGGGAGTGCATCCCTTAATGCCACAGGCTGTACTATGCAGTCCTGTAAATAAACCCTGTAAGCAAACACAAGGTTTGGGTAGCAAGGCTATCCCTTCTGCACTTTGCACTTCTTAACTCAAACATTAAAAAGAAGAATAGGGAACAAAACTAAAAACAAGAAAATTCAACATCCAAATTAAAAAAAAAACAAACCACCCAAAAACCAAACCAAAACAGAAACAACAACAAAACAAAAAAAAAAAAAAAAAAAAAAAAAAAAAAAAAAAAAAAACCACAAACCAAAACAAACTAAGAAAAATGCCCAAAAAGCCAAACCAAACCTAAGAAAAAAACCACAGAAAATAATCTGGCTGCTTCAATGCTACAGAACAGCTCTTCCCTCATCTATTTTACACCCCCAGCTTTCTGCTGCTGATCCAACACACTTGAGTTTCATTTCAGAAAGTGAAGCTGCTAAGCAGCTACCAAATGACCTTTGGCTCTTGGATGAGTATTTATGGCAGGCAACACATACATCAACAACAACAAAAAGTTTCCCCAGTAACGAAAATGTTTCTGCCAGCAATGAATCTTTTACAAGCTTGCAAGATGTATCAAGAGTCTAATAATCAGATTAAAATCACATCAAACTATGTTGGGAAGTCAAGGTGAAGGCCTTTGGATTGTTCTCATGAATAGCCCTATCCAGACCTACCAGGTAATGATAAATTCAGGTTTTTGCTTGGTTGGTGTTTTTCAAATTTATTTTAAAGGCTTACAGTTTTTAAAAGCCAAGAGGTGGGAAAACAGTTGGTGTTTTAGCAGTTCTTGCCAGCATCTGACAATAGTGAAATGGTTAAGAGGAAAAAAATTGAAATTTCTCCTGTGCAGGGGGAGCAGGTGAGTGGACAATAAATACTTGATCTTTCTATGCTACTTTGCAAGAGTTCAGGGACTTTGTCTTCCTTTTGTGGGTGAAAGCCCAAGACTCAGAGACGCAAAATGATTTGCCCAATGTAATCTATATTTCTAATAGTTGACCTGTTAACAAATTTGAAACCTCATGTCCCAGGCTGTGATTGGCATTTCCTCCCAGGATCACTGGGAACCAAATTCGTGGATCGGTTTTCTGTTTCTATCTACTTCAGAACAAGAATGGTCAGTTTTATTTTGCCAAGCACAAGAAGAAATGGTGAAGTCCCATTGCTCTATTTCCATCTCCCATGGAGTGCTTTCCTGAAAGTCTGGCTTGAATATTTCCTTTCCAGATATGTATCTGGAAAGGAAATATCACAAGTGCTTGAAATAAACACTATGTCAACATTGCTCCCTGACTTTTCCTCCCCACAGAAGGCCACCTGGAAAATAAAGCCAAGCGCTGACAAAAGAAACAATGTCATCTGTCAAGGTGAGCTATTAGCTCCTTCCCACCTTCCCAAGGTGTGGGAACTGGAATTCAAAGCATTAATAACTGCTCTGGAAATGAAAAGAATAGTGATCCAGGAAAGTGTGCTACCAAAGTTAAGCAGCTTCTAGCCATACTGGCTACAGATGAGCATCTGAGCTATAAAGCCCTACCCAGCTCATGAAGCAGTGCCACAGTCACCTGGACGACTCTCTGCACTACAGGGTGGCAGTAATCTTGCTTTCAGGCCCAGATTAATCAGGATTGTACAAACCAGAAATTCAAATAACTTCAACCACCCAGGTGATTGTTCACAAAGACAGTTTGGGAACATTCAGGTGAGATGAAAATGGACAATAATCTCCTTCACCCTGTCCAGTCTCTTTTCTAGAGGACGACGGACCATACCATGAAGGATCATGCATCAGGTCTTTCTACACTATAACACATTAAAGAAGTATGGGAAAAAGACTGTGAGAATGCACTGGGATGGCCTTGAATGTCTATAAGGATGCCTACAGCTAACCTAAAATACCAAATCCCAGGGAGAGGGTTTTTGAGATGGAGAAGGGTTAGTATCTGGATGAAGGGGCTGAGATCAGTGAGCTCACACAAAAACACTGCAATACCAGAATATTGCTCCCACTTTAGCTTCATCTAAAAGTCAAATCACATGACTGCATTTTCCAGTTTAACTTGCACGTCTGCCACTACCAAGCCAGCCTCTGAGAATTGTATTCACCTACTCACTGCAGAACTCCCACCAGCTTCCCAGTATAAGAAAAACAACATCCTTGGAAATAAAAGAGCTCTACCATCAGCTTACTAAGCCCTGTTCCACCTCCTCCCACACATACTGGGAATGGACATAAGGGATGGCTCACATGAAAAGAGAGGTTTATCGTGTCCTTGACTTAGCTCTACTTTCTGGGAATCCAGATGAAGACTTTTCACTGGTTCCAACTGAGAGCAGAACAAAACAGATACTGAACACATATATAAGAAAATCTACCCACATACTGACAGAAAATCCAATCAACTTCATCCCTTCCCCCAGTACTAACTTGGGTTCTCTGCACTGAAATGAGTCATTTGTAATTGACTAATTCTCAGAGAGAGAGATCAAAACCAGCCACAGAAAAAGCCTGAAGATCCTCATCATTGTCTTCCCTTTGGAATAGTAAAACTGTGCTTTAATTCCAACTTCAGAAAGCCTCTTTTTTTTCCACACAACCACTTAAAACTGTGGACTCCCAGGATGACATCAAATAAACACCAGTGGGGCTTCACCGCACGGAGAGGAGACCTCTGGCAGACACGTGAGCGCCGGCTGCGGAGGCACCGGTGAGTCAGCAGCCGGCAGAAATGCGAGTGCACACGCTGGCCATATGCTACTGGGTGTCTCATCCTCCTGTAGTAGATCCCACAGGCTCCAACATGTTCCTGCTGCTCCCCGCCTACCCCAGAGAGATGTGGTCCCCCAGATCACTGCGCTCGTGCCCAAGGTGGGCATTGAGATTGTAGCCCTGGGTCACCGGGAGGTCTGGCTGGGTGCCCGAAGAGCCAAACATCACAGGGTAGTTCACACAGCCCAGCACCCTGAGCTTATCAGGAGATTGGCAAAAGGTGCTTCAGCAGCCTCAGTTGTGCAGAGCAGGTCTAGGCCTGGAAGAATTTGCCTGTGGTAATGAATAAGGGTGTAGGGGAAATTGTCAGTGCCTCCTGCCCTTTGAGGGCTCTGCTAAACTGGTCCATTCTGGGTCATAATCTAGAGAGCTTAATGTAACCAATCTCTTCTTTGTAGTCTTCCCCTTCCTCACTGAGAGTTGTTTCAGCCCCTCTTGATGTTTTCCAGTTTAGCAAGGGTCCTCCTTTTCTTTTAAATCACTTTAAGATTGTTCTTTGGGTTATTTTTCATAAATTTAAATCTTAATGAGAATTACACTAGTATTTTAATTTAAATGAACTGTTTTCATTACATGAAATTGCTTCAGTGTACTTTTGTATAATGCTAATTTTCACAGAGAATCTGAAAAACTATGAGTGCATTTCTTTAAAAAAAGTAAAATTTTAACTCCATTTAACCATTCCATATTTCCCATAACACCGTTTTCCTAGGTTTCCACTTGAATTTATTTCTTTGAGGGTAGGTAAGGCAATGAAATTATCATGCAGAGGTGGAGAGTTGTACTTGGAGTGGATTTGAATATTTGTGAGATTTTCAATGAACTTGTGCATATGTACACACTATGATTTGTTTTGTGTAACCATTTCCTGCCTTGTGGAGGTTTGAAATTTCACTCCAGTTTTTGGATTCATAACTTTTTTGCTGATTTCTTGGGGTTTTTTTATATTCTGTGATGCTTCTCATGCATCTGAGTTACCACATCAGTTATCTGTAATGACCAGCAGGGATGTTTCTTGGGAAGGAAAATTAAACATTACTTTCTGATGAAAGAATTTTAAGGAATTAACTGTGGGAGAGAAAGGCACAGTACATCTCACTTGAGTACGTGGTGATTAGGGGACTTTCTCTCCTGATTATCTCATCCAAATCGGTAAACAAAGAAATTCTTCAGGGGGAAACGAGCACCTCCTCTTTTCAGACAAGACAGAAAATGCACTCTATGCAGCAAGGAAATTAGCAGCTATTTACCCTGCATGCACTCCAGAAGAGAGGCCATTGAGGCAAGCCAGCAAGTGTGTGATCCCATATGGGGATGGATAATCACGGACTGATGTGGGTTCCTGTTCTTGCTTCCTGACAAACAGTTTTTCAGAGCATATGATCTACGTTTTTCAGATCTTCTGAAGACCTGTGAGACAGCTACTTGTACCCTAAAAAGAGTGGATGTTCAAAATCAGAGAAGAAATATCAACTAGGAATGAAACTAAGACTTTCTGGTAAATAAACAGACCTTGATGAAGTGAGCATCAAGGGAGAATTTCTAATTTTCTTCTTGAAAGCAATATGTTTCATCTGTATGCCACTTATAAGTAAGTGCTTTTTTCCATCTCTGTGATTCAGGATGAACCAGAACAGTTCCAAACCCAGTAACATTATGAGTAAACAGTAACATTCCTGAACTTAATTATTAAGAAGATCTTTCTACTGATTGATTTTTTAATAATAGAATGCAAATTATAGACTATGAAGATTATTTTGTTCAGAAATATTAATCAGCAATTATTTTCTCTAGCAAAAATATAGATTTTTCTTCCATTAATGTGTAGAGGGGTATTATTTATTGTTTACATTCCTTGCTTTTCCATTTTCCTGACTGTATAGAAAGTGGCAAAGAAAATATGTTGCTGAGATTTTTTTTTCCCCAAGGTTCAAGCAGAATTGTCTTTTGAAAATAATTTAAAAGGGATTTTTATCAAATGGTCTGAAAAATAAAACATAACAAACCCCTAAGTTGTGCAGTGAAGAGAGTTCTCAGAGTACTGGAAACTAAAATGAACCTCTACAGATGGGATTTGCAAAATTAGTATTTGCATTCAATTTTCAGCATCTACGTCACTTGAATTTTCAGAGAGCTTTTCAGAAGCCCCAAGAGATAGAATACAAAAGATACAAGCTAGTCACAAAACTGTACATTAATACTTATATTTTCACTTATCTCCTTTGAAGGTCTGCTTGAAGTTGTACAAAGACAGGACTCATAGGAAATAGTTGCCCATAGTAACTAGTATCCTGTATTGAAATCCATTTAACCAACTTTCAAAACATACTCTGGACCCACCTGTCACTTCAAACACCAAAGGTTATATTGAAGGGATATTTAAACAGGGAAGACCTTATTGGGAAGTGGGGACCACAAGATATTAAAAAATACCATCAGAATGACGTAAGAAACACTCAGGCAAGTGTCTGAGTCCTCTCTCTCTCTTGCTTTTTACATTAGATACATTCATCCTTTGTTAAAGGTCTCTGTCTGCTACTTTATACAATAAACAAAGCATACAGCATGGGAATATTAAATCTCTCCCTAAAGTTTAAAAAAAGCCCTTCTTCCTTTTCCTCCAGGCAAACAGAGTGGGGTTTTTTTCCCCTCCCCCTCTGCCTGAAGAACTGGGGGGAAGGGCATGAGAGATTTCTGTGTGAAATCAAAAGGTACCCTTGAATCAAGTCTGATAGGCTGCTGAAAATTCAGCACAGAAACGTGTTTCTGTCAGTGAAAGACCTTGTTTGTTACCGTAAGGATTGTATGCAGCACGTTGTTTGATCCTGAAAGGACTTTGATCTATGCTAGCACCTAAAGTATAGCAAAGGATGTCACTAGGCTTTGGAAAAAGAAGGGAAAGGAGAAACAGGAAGGGAGGGAAAGTGCAGGTGTCTGATACCAAAGCAGGTGACACTGAATTATTGATGTATTGGTCAAGTGAAAGTGGTTTTCTACAGAGGAGAGGCGGGTATTGCACTTCTGGGGGGAACTAGATTTTGCTGTCTACCCCAGAAAACACTATTCAGGGACAGAAAAGGTCCAGCAGAGCACATCAGAGCAACTTTGGGCATTAAATTCAGAGCAAATAATTCCTTTACCTACATGACCTGTCTTCTAAGTCTTTTCAGAGGTATGAGTGAAATGAAATCAGTCTTCCCTCCTTCTTGTATCACCAGAATTGGAAGAGGTTTGATTGAGGATCAGTGTTGAAAGTATTCTTGACCACTACAAATGTGCTAATAAACAAAAAGATGGTTATACAAAGGTACTCCTGAGCCACCACACTGCTGTGTGTGCTGATCCAAAACTATCAGGGAAAGATGTATGAGGCAGTTAAGGCCAAGGGCCATCTCTGGATGTGAACAGATCAGAGGTGGGTGCAGGTCCCTGATAGCACATGAATTTTTCTGGTGTTGGTGGACAGTGTAGAGAAGTAGCAGAAAATCTCATTGCTAAGACAAAGCAGGTAGAACACATATGAACACAATTAAAATACATACAGGTGTCTGATGTTTATGCACCTGTGAGCAGCATGGGAAACCTTAAACAAAAAACATTGAAAGGAAGTTGCCTAGGACCATCTCTTTCATGTGCCAATGTGTGATTCTCTCATCTGTCCCCAGGACACTATTCATTCACAAAAACAACCCCAACATACACCTTGTGCTTAAAAATAACAAGAAGAACCTGAAATTCCCCTTGACAAAAGCAATGTTTTCCTGCGATTCTCACCCACAGAAGTGGAGAGGAGACATGATCAAGGAAGACAACGGATGCTCCATTTTTCCCTGTGCTTATTGATGCTGGAGCAACTTAGATGAGTTTTACTCCCTGCTAGCCATCTCCCCTTTCCGTGCCCTTTGGTGAGATGTGGTGGAACATGATAGGCATCTTGTATTATGTCTTGGAGAGATGCAGAGAGGAGAGAAGTGAGGAATACTTAATACGATGCAGAGGTTCACTGCAGTGACAATAGTGTCTATTATTCTTGACATGACCCTAATGCAAGCACAGGGCTGTTTGTAGGATGCGTGTTTTTATTGACAAGTGTATCTGACCCAAATTTTATCACAGATGTCAAATACAGTATGGACAAGTACAGCATGAGTCTAAGAGAAATTCTCCTTTCTTAAAATAAATATATAAAAATAAAGCACTAGTAAGAATGTCACTCTTTCCTTATTTATTTTCAGGTCAATCATGAGAAAGAGAAGAGAGGCAACCCCCTTCTGAAAGGCTAGAATCATCCTGAGCCATCAACTTATATTGGAAGAATGCTTTTCCCTCCCAACAGTTATCATCCTCTGTCAGCATCACAGGAGTGTCTAGGACACTGTAGTCAAAAGCAGGAGTTTTCACTGCTAAGCACTGTACACAAACACAGATGCATATGAAAGGAAAAATACTTTTCTGGAGGACTCTTAAGTGTCTACCAATCAAAGAAATGACGTTGGGGGAAGGTTAATTTACTCCTTTTCATAGTTAGGATATCAAGGCAATAGTGGATTTGTTGAATTCTGTTACGTAGGCAAGCATTGAATCTAGAGTATGGAAACCCTAGTTCTAGTTCAGCCCTCAAAACTGCTCTTTATTCTAGGTATTTATCTCTTTATTTTCTCACAGCCTCACTTTCCCACCTCAGGGAGGACAAAGGAGATCAGTTTGTACAGAGGCAACTGAGGAGCTGCTGACATCTTAATGGAACCTGAGGTGCTGTGCAGCAAACTCCATCTGTGTGCCTGGTCCCCTCTCATCACTGCATGTCAAAAACCTATACATTCATCTTAAAATCCAGGTCTGGTATTGTGCCTCAATGAACCACACCAAAATATTCATCCACTCAAAAAAGTCCTTAGCATTTCCAGAAAATTATGCAGCAATTTCTGTAAAAATGGAGGGAGAGGAGGAGAAAATAAAGGAAGCATGTGTGCAAATATCTTCAAATAGTCAGGGATCAGGTGAGTAGGAAATTTAGCTGGGGAGGGCAGAGAAAAGCCAGTGTCTGTTCACTTTTTAGTTTGAATTAGGTAATGCAGGGATTTGTAGCAGGGAAGCTACGTATGTCAAGCAAATGTCATGCCTGCCTGTTTGGGCTGATTTCTGCTTTTCTGGCCTTTTCATTTGAGCAAGAATTTTCTATCAGGTCCAAAACTCAGTCTCCACATAAATGCATGATAAAATCCACTATGATCCCTCAAATGAAAAGGTCTTGAATTGACATTTTCTAGAGAAAATACTTTCATTAAAAATAATAATAATAAAAAAATACAAAAAATCCACCCTACAAGAAAACAAGCCCCTCCCCCAACCCTAAACTAACCAACCCCCAAAAAAACCCCCATAATGCTCTAAATGTTCTAGCAAACATCTTATGCATTACCAAGCATGCTGTCTAGGTAAAGACAAAAAATATAAAAGAAGAAAAAGAAAATAAATAAAAGGAGAAGCCTTGATTATGAGATGACAGAGACTAGTGGACTTCTCAGTCAATACAGCAGTACTGATTTCTTCTAGATATGCAGAACCGGTATATAAGCACAGCATTTGGGGATGAGATAAACTTCTTAAGGAGAAATCAGAGTTTTAAGTTTTATTTGTTTCAGTCAAAAGATAAATGTTACAAAGTGTTCATTCTGGAAATTTGCCTTTTTTGACAGATTGAGAAACAATATTAGGATGGAAAAATGTACATAAATGGTAACTCACACTTCAGGTTCAAAGAGTAAATCCAGGTTTTAACAACTGGATGAACGGGTGATTTTAAATTTGCATGATTTGCATGATATGGTCTCCATAGTTTTAGATTTCTGCATGTCACTGACATGGCTACTGCTTCAGAAAATAAGTCCACTCACAAAAAAAACCCATTTTTTTTAAGGGAGACAAAAAAAACACTTGGAGGACAGCTTCTGCAAAGCCAGTAGTGGACACAAAGGAAAGAAATAGGTGTGCAAGCAGTTGGAAGTAGCAGTACACTGATGTGATCTGTGACTGGATGGTTTTGCAACACCTAAATGCTGAATGGTGTTAGTTGTTAACTGTTGTTTTAAGTTTATTGAACCAAAGGCTACATAACTAGAGCCATTGGAGAAAAAGATTCAACTACTTGGCATTTAAAGAAGTTTTTCTGGTGAGTTGTTTTGTGTACACAGGATATCAGAAAGAGAGTGATGAAAACCTAAACATATTTCTGTGGGGAAAAAAAAAAATTCTGTAGTGGAGTCAACACTTTCATTTTTAAACAGTTTTGGTTTTTTTTTTTTTTTTTTTTTTTTTTTTTTTTTTTTTTTTTTTAACAATGTTGGGTCCACTTGGTACAGTTCTGATTTTATCCAAGTTGACTTAAGTGCTTTAAAAATGAGGTAAGGAAAAAGGATCATTCACTTTGATTAAAAGGGCATTAGGCTAGGTTTCAAAAAGCCACAAGGTAGCATATCATCTTAGTCAAAGTTCAAGGTTAGGGCTGATATTAAAAAGCAAGGCAAGTGAAATCAAGAGGGTTGCTGTTAAACTTGGCTCTTATAATGGTGTCGGCTTCTGTTCAGAATTCTCTTGGCCTCTGGACAAGATACTGCAATTCAATAACAGCTAGCAGAGACTTTCTAGGACTCTCAAGGATGTTTTCCGAGTTTCAGATGGAGAGACCTCCAGTGGCTCTGATCTGTATCATCAGGCCACCTCAGATAGGTGCAAGATTTCAAGTGACATCTCAGGAGCAGTGCTGGCTGACTGGATGGGCTATGAATAACCATAATAACAACGATTATAAAGAGCATTTGCACATCAGTGCGAAAGAATGAGGAGCAAAGAGGATAAATGTGACTCTTAATCTTCAGCTATCTGCATGGGAAAGTATGATTAATAACTACAGAGGCTTAACATAACCTCCTCAGATAACGAGTGAGGTGGCCTTCTCCAAGCCCTGATTATCCTCTTCTAATGGGCTTCATATATTGTGTAAACTAATAACCAAGGCCTAAGCATTGCACACTCCAGGGTCTGCAGGAAAAACACTGGGCCCAAATGTGATTAAGTTGGTAAAAATTGCCCAGCAACACAGTGTGGTCTGCTTGAGCAGAGGAGGGGACCGGGAGGAGGGAATGAGAAGCAATGTATCCTGCAAAGAAATGAAGCAGAAAGTAGCAGCAATCTGCCTTTTAACGTTGATATGCTGGTATAAATCTCTTGCCTTTCAACCAGGATTGCTATGAGTTTTCAGCTGGAATTGGTGGAAAGGCAGGGCACAGCCACAAGGTGTTAATACCAAGAAAGAGAGGCACCTGTAATGAGGAGAGCTGATTGCGGTGCAATTCAGAAAAGTCAGCAGCAATGCCAGATCTGAAGGGTAACTCAAGTTGTCAGTCAGTGTTTCAGTGCTGGAGAGTGAAGAGGCACTCAGAGAAAGCTGGAGTCCCTAAAGTGAGCGAGTTCAGCAACACAACCCTGGACCAGGGAAAAAATCAAAATAGAAAAAAAAATGACCTTCGAGCTCCCTTGGATGTATCTCTAAAGTGCAAGCACAGCTGAAGGGACTCAGCTGTATAGGGCATCTAAAGAAAGAGGACAAGATTCTCATTTGAGCTGCACTGATGTAAAGAAGCTTAAACTCTGCAAGAGCATATGGAGTTACTCTGAATTTACATCCAGCCAACAAGAGAATGACAGCCCCTCCTCACTAAGAAACATAATTCTTAGCTGCACAATGAATATCACATTAGATTATCCAAACTGAAATAATTGTAAATACTGGATTTATCTGGACTCATTTGTGCTGTCTGCTTAATTGTTGCACTTCACTCAACAAGGACAATGAAATTAGTTTTGACAGGCTCACTTTAGAAGAATTATCATTGTGCTGTGGCAGGTTGGATTCAGAGTACTGGTGGAAAAGGTTTAAGGCTTAACTGACTAAAAATGAAAGAGGAATAGCAATATTCATAAATTTGGGACCTCCACTGGGACATGAGACGCTGTCTTTGAAGGGTGTCACATCTGTACTCTTTGTAGTGTATCCACATTTGTAGAGCCTGTACTGTAGCTTAAAAAAAAAAAAATACAAAGCCCTCAAATATCAGCATTTTCTCAGGCTCCCCTTAGAAGCTCTGTGTTTCTTGAATGCTAGCAACACATGCCCAAATTCCCCAGGAGTGTCTCTACTCTCCCAGGTGAAAGCATGAGTCATGTCAAGCAACGTGAAGATGCAGTGGCAGAAAAAACAACAAGGTGGGAGCAGCAGGCTGCTACCAACAAAACAGGTACCCTGAAAGGTTAGAAAGGTTCACCCCTCTGTGCATCCCACTCCCTTCCCCTGTGCAGGATAAACACAGGCAGAGAAATCAATCCCCCGTTGCTCTGAGGCGGGAGAAGAACAGACAAGAGAACACAACACGTACAACCCTCTCCTGGGTGTCTTGTTTCTCTTGGGCAACATGAGTGTGCACTGAAAAGCTCATGCACACTAAGCCTCATAATTTCTAGAGACATGAGGTTTAGGACAAGCCAACTCTGCAGTCTATACACATGTGGCATCACGAAAGGTGGAAATGTTCAGTAAGCTGAGTCTCTCCCTGTGTCTGGAGAAAATATGTGCTCTCCCAGGCAGAAGTAGTGGGGAAGCACGGTGTTCCTCCTCAGCAGCTGTAATCTCAACTCATTTCACCAAGCAGGCATTACGGGAACGCAGGGTAATGTTTCCAGCAAATCTACAAAGGAGATAAGAGATGGCAAGGACAGACATGCAGGATGAGATGGGATGTAGGAGAAAAGGAGAAAATGATGCTTGGCCAGACAGCAGACATTAGTGTGACTTCATTGAGAAAGGACACTACGAAATAGCCTGAAAGACAGAAGCAGCACCTCAAATGTTTATCAAGGAAGATCTCTACAGTAAGCTAGCCATAAATAAAAAGACCAAGAAAAACTGATTCCAATTTTACCACCTTGAAAACAAAGTGCTCTTCCACTGATCAAAGCTGTAAATGAAATCAGAAACTCACGCCAGCATGTCTTATCAGTTACATATTTACCGTGCAAAGTCAATATAGTAGCATAGAAATTACTGAGCCATTCTAAGAACAAGAGAAAAATAAATTTTCTCCATCTGTTTGAAGGAACAACCTGAGCTTGGAATGGATTAGTTATAGCTGGACAAAACTTGCTCTGCCAAAACCTGCCTACAAAGCCAGTAATCAAAACACTCATTTTTTGCAACATGTCAAAGAAAATATGCACTAGAAAGTAGCAGAGGATTTTAGGATTGTAGTACACCATACCTAAGGGGAAAGTAAGAGAACTTCATTCTAGCAGCAGAGGATTCATTTGGTGCTGAAAATGAATGCATATCAAGGTCAAAATATGTTACAGAAATCAAAGAAATTTCAATGCATGTTTTTACAAGAAATTGTATTTTAACAAACTTTTTTTTTTTTAAAGGAGTGACATAGTGGGAAGGGGAGGGGAAAAAAAGGTATGGGACACAAGATATAAGAAGATCCCATTAAAGAGAAAAATGGGAAATGCACATTTCTTCTTTGAAAAATAGGTTAGGCTTAATTTTGTCCTTGTACTTACAGAAACTAATCAGAGAGATTTGACATTGCTGGGAACCTGCCAAGTGCAGCAGCTCATACATGCGGTGCCACTGTAAGTCTCTCACTGCAGCTACTCAAAAGAGCAAAATCACTTCAGATACCTGCTCACCTCAACTGATAGTGCAATCTCATGGTCAGTCACTCCCCACCACTTTCTCCCTGCCAGAGACAGAAGGGAAGCATGGTAGCTAAATGGGTTACATCATGTCAAGTCCTATCAGAAGTTACCTGCAAGAGGAGAGATGGGACAGTTTCTGCCACTCCCAAAAGCATTCCAGCTCAGATAGTTCTTTAAAAGGTGTCCTTAACTTAAAGAACTCTTTTAAGTTTAATGCACAAATCATGCTCTTAGATTATTTAATGCAGGGAACACAGCTTATTTTTTAAAGGATCTGCAGTCAGTGGATGGATTTCACATGGTGAGGCTGGCAGGCTGTCTACTCTGCAACTGAATGTTTTCAACAAGCATAGATGTTCTTAACCTACATAGCATAAGGAGCACTACCAGAAATAATGTTTCAGGAAAGATTCAAGTCCTTACTGTAGAACTGCCCACCAGGAATTATGGTCATGGAATGCAGTTACTCTACAGCATTCAAGTCCGTGTTTTTGTGTTTTCATTGCTACTACATAGACTATTTAAATTAAATTTGATAAAGACACAGGTCTGTGTGTTTGAAAGACAATGATTTTGATGGCAGACATTCACATCTGATCCATCACTCTTGTGCATGCTCTTCAGCCATGTATTAAAAAAAAAAAAAAAAAATTGAGTATCTGAATGATTTTAAGGGGTGTATACACTGCATGGAAAGCATCAGGCAGAAAATGCTCACACCAGGGTAAGCTATAAATAGTACAGCTTGTAAAGCTATAGTACAGGTGGGCATATCACCCCATGAAGAAATCCAAATCACATAAATATATAGGCTCTTTTACTAAGTGCTTTACTAGAAACTTACAGTGGCCTTGCAGATCACAAGCAGTGCAGACTGTGTAGTGCAAATATGGGAAGTGGGTGTTTATGGAAATGTTAGCCTATGAACAATGACTCCTGGGCTAGGTAATGTCTCACACCATTACTGAAAAAATGAAAATGTAAAGGGTGCCTGTTCTCTTCCTCTGTTTCTCTGCCACTGAGAATGTGGGATGAGGAGTGAAGGTTTACTGCTTGCAAGTTATTCCTAGGTGTATCCCATCATTGCCATATCAGTAAGGTGATGCAACTGGCAAATGCTTAGGCTTCATTAGTATCTGATTGTTAGCACTGTTGAAACCCCAAGACATCAAACATCTTTAATTCTTACAGTTTGGGGCTGGGGCCTCTCTCTAGCAAAAGGGCTGTGGGAGCTGTTGAAGGGCCCAGCAGGTGTCAGGGATGCTCAGTGTTTGTGAGATCATGCATTCGCATGCAAAGATTCTTGGTAAAAATATGTTTCCCCATTTAGAGCTACGGTACTTTTCACGATGACATCATTTCAGCAGTGACAAATATAGCTGAGTCTGCTCTTTCCTACGCCATATAAATCCCTTGACCTCAATCAGATCATTGCTGATTTACACTTGTGTAAATGAAGTCAGAATCCAGCCCATGGTATTCACAAATGTAGGCCAGAGTAAGCATTACTCACAGACAAGAGACAACCCTTCAGAGGAAGGAAAAAAGATCATTTTCATGCAAATATCCTTATAATAAGGAACAAGAGTTAGAAATAAGAGTATGAATGAAATGCAATCAAGAACTGCTCTGAGATCAGATTTGCTTCTAACTTTATGATGCTGCATCAGCTGCTCTTACAGCAGCTTAAGCCCAAAATTTGACCTACCTGAAACTTGTTATACATAATTTTTCATCAGGGATCTGTGAGGTAACTCAATCTCTAAGTCTGGCTTTGAAGGTAGATGGAGGTGCTCAGCTACTTGCAGGGTCTAAAAAAATTTGTTTGCTGTGTTCTATGAAAATGGAAACTTTTTTTTTCCCCTGATATCCAGCTTTGCCCTCAAATTGTTGCACATTATCTATTTATTTATGCATAAACGTGGCATTATGGTTTGGAGAATAGGGGTCCTTTGATGGGAGGTAAGCTTGACTAGCCTATGGGAGTTTACTGCTATGCATGTAAATGAGGACATACATACAAATATGCAGAACAGACAAGTGAAAATATACAGCATCTCTTTAAAATGAAATACTTTGATTGCTCCAATCACAAGAAGTTGTAAAACTACCCTGAAGAATTAACAGCCTCAGTACATGCTAACTACATCCATCATAAATTCGTCTTTAGTTTCTGTTATCATATCACTGTCTCTTGGGACCCCCAGTCCTGTCATCATTTGCCCTTTATAATTTATTCAGCTTGTACTTGCCTGAATCCTTTCTACTTATCATTCATCTTTACAGTTGTACATAAAATTAGATTGATCCTCCTATGGCAGACATGTCAGAGAGAAAAGTTGTCATTGAATAACACATAAAGCAAATGAAGGTCCAGCAAAAGCTTTTGTTGAATAACTTGGAAATCATCCTCTGAGATCCAAAAGGTGTCAAATTAAAAAGACAAGACAATACTACCTTTATAATTTTTTTTTTTTTTTGCATTTGCATTTGCATTTGCACATCATTTTTCAATTGCCACCAAATCTCAGACATGACTGGGAAAACTTTTTCCCATTTTGCATCTAAGGCTGAGTGTGGTGAGCCACAACAAAGGTGATGAATACACAAGTCTCAGCTGAGATAACAGTGTGCATCCAACACACTGGCTCTGTCAGGATGCTGGCACTGTGTTCTTTCTCTGCAAAGCTCTTTGGACTGGGTAGCAGAGAGAGAGTTTACTTTGTATTCTAGAGGCTGCCTTGTAGGGATACAGAAGCCAATCTTTAACTAGTGAAATGGAACTTTAATGTTTACCAAGCAGATAGGACCCAGGTGTTTCATCTCATCTGGTGAACAGAGCAGCACTGTCAAACTACAGGGGTTTTTAGCAAATAGAAAGTGCCTATAGCTTCCTCTTCCTCTCCTCTGCCCTACTTTGTCCAAAGCAAGGTCCAAAAGTACTTTTTCTGCCTGGTCACTCAGAAGGAGGAAACAAGGGGTAAAACAAAAAATATCACTTTAAGCATGACATTGACATCCAAAAATGTTAAAGGGAGAATTTCTGGAGAATTTTGAATGAGTGTGTTTTTTTTGTGTGGATTTTTTTTTTTTTTTTTTTTTTTCCCAAGTCTCTTACCTCAAATCTGCTTTTGTTTCTTTTCATCTTCATTTTTAACTTCAGAAAACAGTCATGTTTCTCCCAAGGGAACAATTAAATGTGTTTTCTTTCAAAATCTAAAGGGCATGGTGAGCAGGCTGTGTGTTCAGCAGGCTACTTTAATCAATGGAACCCATCCAGCCTACCACTGCTGACCAAATTGCAATTTACATCAGTAGAGAAAAACTTTTGAAATGGGAAGTTGTGGGAATATAATACCATTTTTGGCACAACACAGCATGCAGGGTGATATGTGGTTTAATGGTTTTCTCACAAGCTTTTGGAAAAAGCTTTGAAACATTAAAAAAAAAAAAAAAAAAGACAATAAGAGAGTAAAATTTCAAGGTCTGCTTAAACAAAGAAATCTGTGCTATAGGTGCAGGACTTCACATGACACTTATGTCTCATTTAAGCTTTATGACATGGATTTAAGAGAGGTCAGACCTTGCAAGGTACCCTCCCCCCTCTCCTCTATGTTCAGGTGTCTTTCCTCACATATACATAAACATTTAAGTCAGGTAAGACCTGTAATATTGGAAAAACCTTTCTTATTAAAAGAAACAAACAGCCAAACAAAACCCCCTAACAAAACAAAACAAGCAAACAAAAACCCAACAAAACAAAAACAAACAAAAAGAACCCACCCAAACTCTGGGCAACTGAAATTAGATGGAGGGTTTTTGTTTCTTTAAAAAATGGGTTTAATATGAGTTTTATGAGCTCACCTGTCTTCTAATGTTAAAGATGCATATTTTTGCATATGATGAATAAAACAGAATGCATTTTTTTCTAGATGGCAAGAAGAGACAAAGAATATCAGAACAGTTAGGGAGAAAACTAATTATGTTTCGCACTGAGAAATTTAGCATACCAGTAGTACCACTGTCTCTTTCAAGAGGAATAGATACAGTAAGAAAACCCAGCCTATTTCCCAGGCTGAACAAGCTCTACAGATTGCTGAGGTTAACAGTTTCGTACATACTTAATTTCATAGTTATTCTTTGCAAGTCTTACAGGAAGGTTTTAACATTATGCAAAGAGACAGTGCCTCCAACCAAGTATACATGGACTGTTCTCTCCCGTTGCCTGAGAGAGCCACAAAGAACTAGGGGAAGAAAAATGCTGCTGTGCTTATCATACAAGAGCTCAGTTTATTTGTGCTATAAATAAAAGTAGATCTTGATAGCATAATTACATTTCTCAGCATTATCCTCTGCCATTCACTTGAGAAAGAAAAAAGAAAGGGGAGAAAAAGTTCGCTTCACTATAATTTGTAATCAAAATGACTACACTTAAAACATAATTTTATTTCCCCGGTTTCATTTCCTGTGGAGCTTTGTGGGGCAAATAGATAATATTATAAAAAATCTGCAGGCAGATATAATTCTGCCATACGTTGCACTGTCATTGTCTAGATCATTTTACCCCCCTAGCCTTGCTTTCCTCAGAACCATGGCCTGTGGTTTGATATTGCATTTTATCATTGTGGAATATATCAGCATCAGAAGTCCCAGGGGTGAGTCAACTTCTACTTTCTCTAATTTCTCTCTTCTGCTCCTCCAAATTACTCTCCCTTGCCTTAATTCGCTTTTTATAATGCGAGTTAAAAAAAAAAAAAAAAAAAAAGAAGGTGGTTTCCAACTATGAAGGATTAGCACAGATTATGGTGAACAGTGTTAATTATAGGTGAGGAAAAAGAATAGTGCATCTCTCCAATCTGTTCTTGATTTCCCCCGTGTCTGTCTGTCTGGTAATAAGCCTCCTTTAATCTGGCAGTCCCCTTGGTGAAATCAGCGCCATGGACAGCAATATTGATTGCTTCTGAGAAACCATCACAGCTGCTCAACCAAATTACCTTTGATATGTGACCTTTAATGTAATTACTGCAACATCAAAGCATTTCTATAAATTATTAAAGAACTAATATACTTCATCATCCAGCCACTCTATTATATGTAAAATAAACAATCACAAGTAAACACTAGAATTTGAATTGTCCGACAGTCACAAAGTGTTCTTTACACATATATACACACTGTGCCACATTGACTTTCCATTTTAGGCAAAACAATTTCAAACTCTCCAAAAGAACTTCCAAAAAGAAATTTACTCAATCGGATGAAGAAGATCCAAATGATAGCCTTATGTTTTATATTCCATTCCAGTTGCTTCAAAATATGTATCATGTTTCCTTCCCACCCAGAAACAAAGTGCCATAAAGACTTTATTAATCAACACATACCTGCTTGGAAGTCTTGTGATTATTCCACAAGATGAGTTTATGTCCTACATATAACATAGAAATATATGAAACATATCTCTGTCATCGTACAAAGCACATCCAGAAAGTAATTACTGTAAAATATGTGCATGTAGCCACTCCACTAAAAACAAAGTGATACACAGCTAAGAGGCAAGGCATCTGAATCTGGACAAAACCTCCTGATGCCTCACCATTTCCATACATTACCATTCGTGTGCATATAATTAAAAATTACTCAGTTCTGTGTTTTATAATACAAAGAATATAAACAGCAACATTGCAAGAGCAAGAAAGTGTACAGTTTACTGGGGAATGGGAAAGAATGGCTTAGTCTAGTACTATTTATTTTTTCCTATACCATGCCTGTTAATTGTTTTTGATGCCTCCTCAGTCGAGCTCTTTGTGTCACAGACAGTGGAGTGTCAAGAGAAGATGTTATATACGTCTCATTTTGAACTTATGTGAATAAGGACTTAGACCCCTGACCTTAAAAGTGCCTCTTATTTTATGGTGATGAACTATGGTTGATATTTTTGGTGCATGTTATCAAGAACAGTCAGGTAAGTCATAAATAATTCTCTGCTACTCAGATAGGAACCATAAAACAGTATCCAGGCATGATACTTTATCAAGAGACAAGACTGGTTTCCTTAAATAAACTACAGTGACATCATTCAGAGGATGAGTTCAGAAACTTGGCAGAAAGCTGCATGAAGAGGATTTGCTGGTGGAAAGTAAACCTTTATCCTGAGACAAATAGAACTGGAAATGAAAGGGATGGGAAAATCAGTGTTCAGAGCTCTAAGAAACCCGGTTGCTCTTTTAGACAGAGGATTCACTGCTCCTAGCTCAATGAGATCCTGATGTGTCTCCTGAAAATGTAAGGAAACAACAAAAAAAACATCTTCTAGAGGCAGTGTAGCCAGTGTGGAATATAAGTAACAGAAATTGCACAAACCAAGGAAGAAATTGTTTTCCTGTAGTCCTAACACAAAAGCTGGTTGAATTTTACCATTGTCCAAGAAAACAGTTTTGACTTCAAGATTTTTGTGATTTGAAGTATCTAACACAGAGATTGAGATTCAGAACTGTGAATATATTAAGAACTTTGGAAAATAAAGGTCCTAAATTATCACTTGCCCTCCCTCTCCAACACCAGAGTCCTCAGTCTCACTGACCCACTGTATTCTTGAAGATATTATCATCACACAATTTCAGGATAAGATTTCAAACTCATAGAGAAGAGATAGTTCCATTAGCAAGTGAATGATCTCCCTCCTAATGAGAAGAACAAGAAGTCTCAGTGGAAAATCTGGAATTTCAATTATTCTTTTTTTAAATATACAACACCTTATTCATCACATCTCTAGTTTAGATAAATACGCATTTTATTTCAAGCATATTTCAGTTAAAATTTTACCTGAAACATCCCTATTCAACATATTCCCTCTTTATTTATTTATTTATTTATTTATTTATTTTTAGTCCAGTTTTATCATTCAGGAAAGTGAGAAGCAAAAGGCTTCTCCATTGGAAAGGGGAGGAGGAAGAAAAACTGAAATCCCCCCCAAGATTGAAGTTACTTTCAATCTGCTGCTAAGGAGTTTCTAGGAAAAAAATAATTCAGAGGGAGTTGTCAGCTGACAGAAATATTTTTAGGCTATGAAGTATGAAGTATGTGTATATTTGCATAAGGTATGGCCTTTTAAGCAAAGATAGATGTAGATGAGCAAGTGCGTGGGCATCTCCATACTGGCAAGGTGGCTTAGAGATAGGTAAATAGACCCAGGATGATGAAAACAAGCAGAGCAGAATCAACACTTCCCTCAGAACACAGAGCAAGGGAAGTGTCTTAGATCTGGTGGAAACGTAGGTTATAGCTACACAGCAATCAATCATTCAACACCAGCTAATAAAGACAGACTTTTGGAAAGATTTCCTCTCAGTTTCGATGCAGCCTGGAAGCCTCAGAAGCCCACTCTTAGTTACGTGGTCACTGGCTCCCAGTCGCTGTGGAACCAGCTCCATTCCAGCTGCAGGAGCACTTGGCTGTTCCCAATCCACGTACTCTGGCTGAATCTAAATAGTCTCTCCCTCCCCCGGGTAACTGCTTAACTAGAAACCCATCCCAGCAGGGCAGGTCTTCCCCACATAATGCTGATTCTATTTTTAGTTCTGCTTGTGTTGTCTGAACCTTAGATCTTGCTCATGTGAATAATTTTCCTCATTATCTCGTGTGCGTCTTTCCTCTCTCTCTCTCTTTTCTCCTTGTCTCACCGCCTTTCCAATCTGCTACAGCTGCTTGAATACTAAAGTAACTGAGTCAAACCACTTTGTCATCAGGAATATGTTTTCATTCTGTGATAACTCAATAATGTGATCTGTTTCTTGATTTCTTGCTGCCAAACCTTGCTTCAGAGAAGAAAAGTAGTGAGAAGAAGAACCTGGTGAGGACTTCTAACATTTCACTGTAGTGGTCAGAATCCTAAAACAGTTCCTCAGCTGAGTAAGGCTGGTAGAATCCAGACCATAACCAGTTGATTTCTGTTTGCCTGACTCCCAATAAGGGCAAAAAGTTTTTAGTTTTCTGCATGGAAACCATTTGGGTGGGTTGCTGGTATCTTGGTTTTATTAGCACAATGCAAATACTCAATCATCCAAACAAACGGAGACTTTCTGCTTCCAAATCTGAGATGTAACCCATTTTAGATATAAAAGAAAAAAAAAAAAAAGTTATCAGTCTGGACTCACCCCCGGCAGTGTCTTCTGTTCATGCAGTGCGCTCTGGGCCTTTAGAGCAGACTCCCTTTCGCAGTATGTTAGGAAGGCACAGCCTGCAAAGAACAAGAAAAACCTTGGTAACAACACTATTTCAGAGAAGACCCTTCTGAAATTGAGACATAGAACAAACCACTTTCTTGTCATCATCGCATTTCCAGTAAATCAATCATAAAATTCTCTCCTTAGTCTGTCAGTAGTAAAAGTCAAGAAATGAAGCTATCATAGCTTCCTCTGAACCCTGGTGGAAAGCGAGCAACAGTGCACCTGTGAGTGTTTATTTTCCTTCAAAACATGCTTAAGTGTCAGCTACAGAAGGCTGCACAAGATTAGGGATCTCAAAGGTTCCACATGATGGCAAGGTGGGGCATGAGATCCCGCTCCTGCTCCAGCAGCAGCACCGGGAACAAGCCCCTTGCTGCCATATGCTGGAAGGTCTCACTCCTTTCTTCTGTACCAGCTACTTTAAGCAAAGGGCATTGTTACAAGGACTTGGAACTTCCTACTGCAGAGGAAAATTTCTATTGTTTAGCCTTACCTGCACCAAAAACTCATTGCTCTTTTTGCATCACACCAGAAATCCACCTGCCTGCACTGTCTGCTGCAAGGACTCACAGGCTTCCAGTTATAAACACAACCATGCCAAAGCCCAAACAATCACTCCAAAACATCCCTGACCCACAGGTCACTTGAACTTCAGAGATACACCAATGGGTTACATCTTTGATTCTTCCAAAGATTAACTTATCAACTACAAAGCCTAAAACCCTGTCAAAGTAGAACCCTACTGTGTTTTTGTTCCCCATCTCTATGCTTCCCTTCAGGTAAAACTGGATTATGTTGCAATATCTTACTCCATTTGTGTGTCTGATGTGATCAAATTATTTCTTCTTACTGCAGTATACTGAAAACCTGCCAGTTCCTGCAGCAAAAAAATATGCTTGTTATGCAGAAGACATTTTCTCTGAAATTACTACAGAATGTCTCCAGCTCCTTGAAATGGAGGTATCATATCTTTCAAGGTTCAGGCAGCATGTCCCTCAAACTGAGAAATCTTTCAAGAGCAGCACAAACATAGAGAGACTACCAAAGAAACAAACAGGTCCCATAACCTCATCTTGACCCACTCACCCTCTCCCCAAGAATATTTAAAATACATAACAGGTGAGTAAACAGTAGACTGTAAACTGCTTTTCAGCTTTGATTGCCACTATGAGCATTTTGTCCATGCAATGTTCACTGTTTTTTCCAAATAATTTCCTTAGAGAGTATTACTGAATAAATACGCACTTTTACATACTTTTAATGGATTAGCACATGCAAAAAAATAGGATTTTTTTCCTATAAATTTACTTTTTTTTTTATCAAAGATTGTCCTGTGGAAGTCACTGTGTTCCTCTCACAATGAAGCTATGATATGGGATGAAAAAGAAGAAAAATAACTATTTTTTCACTATTTCTTATCCTGTATTACGTTCTAGAGGTCTTCTTACTTTCTGTTTATTCAAACCAATAACATTTATTATGTCTCAATAACTGAGATTCAGATGCAGAAGGTGACAGTCAAAAAAGGAGACTGAGCATCATCAAAAGTTTGCGTACTTGGAATTATTTTGATTTGTTCCCCTCTAACTTTAAATGATAAGTTTTCAGTTTGTCTGTATCCACCAAAGAAGAGGAAGAAACTGCGGCAAAGTGTTTACAGCTAGCAGAAATAATGTATTGAAAAGGATCCTTAAAAGTCACCCATAGCCTGATAATCAAATGGGAAACTATGCTTAAATTTAATTTCAGCGCTAAATCACAGGCTGAGAGCTCTCTGTTTACTAGATACAATAAGAAAGTCTCCCTTTAGCAGCAGACGTGGAGCAGCTGATACAGTCTAATTAGGCACATCATAGCACACTGTTATAGAGATAAACTATGCAGTGTAAAGCTCTCATAATGATAGCTATATTTTTCTCCTCATTGTGATTGCCACGATGACAGTTCAGGGTAACAATGTCCTACTCCTATAGTGCCATGACTGTAATTCAGGCTGAGTAAGCAGAAGACAAATCTTCTCTGAAGGTGGGTATTTTCCACCCAAGACCCACCGTGTGTGTGGAAGCAAGTCCTCACCAGGGAGAAACCTCCACTAAGTTCTCTCCAAACCTGTTCTCAAAAGTTGTAGAAGTACCAAACTCCACAAAAGAGTACTCAGAATGCACCCAATCACTGATATACCAAACACACCGTTATGAGCTAAAAGACTTGGAAATTGAAAAGAAATCTACTCTTTCATATGATCAGACAAAAAAAAAAAAAAAAAAAAACCCTTCTGTTTTCCAAGAGACAAAATATATGCTCTGTGGAAGTGTTTCTTTTTCCCTTTTCATTCATATATCATGCACACCAATGACAATCTATCCCACACTTGTTGAGTAAAAAGTAATATATCTATGAAAAATAATATCTTGTTTTTTTTAAGTAAGGCTTGGTTTCTTAGAGATGGTAAGAAGTTCCATCCCAGCAGTGGCCAAATGAAATAAAGTAGAGATTAATGTTCATAGCAGGCCTTAAACCTGAACTTGAAAAGGACAGCTCATGGGGATTTTTTGTCTTCCCTTTCCTTACCACAAGATTGCTCTGTAAGGCACATATGCAGCATTAGCCATCAGCTAAAACAATAAATTTTTTCAAAACCACGAGAACTTTTATAAAACAATACTTATCTCTTATTCCATCCTGCAAGAATTTCTTGCGCCTTATGATGAAAGGAAATACTCCTTCTTGCACCATCCTGCCTGCCTCCCTGAAACCAAAATTGATTGCTACTTTGTACTGTGATGTTTAAAGGAATGAGAACCTCTTTCAGGTGTTACTTTTCATAGGCTACCTCTTTCAATGTGCCTCCATATGACCCCTCCAAAGGACTCTTCCTTCCTGGAGAATGTTGCTTAGAAAACACAACACTAGACACTCAGATTAACACTATGGAATACAGCATCCTAAACAACTGAGTCTTGACATAATGTCATATGGAGCAGTTATGTTGGGGTTCTTTTTCAGAGAAAAGAAAATGAGAAAAAAAAAAAAAAGTGGTTTGTTTTCATATGATTTTTTTTTCTTCATTTCATTTTGATTTCCCAGATGGAACAAAATTTTAGAACAATCAATATTCCCTGGTGAACCTTGTCCTTGTGTACAGAACCACTTATTTCATTGGGAAAAAAAAAAAAAAAAAAAAAAAAAAAGACTTTTCATAGTAAACTCCTAAGTATCTCAACTTAATTGCTCACTTTCTATCAGCTGTTTGGTCTGGGTGTGAACATGACTTCTGGTTTGAAGGCTTCATATTCCATTACAAAACATTTGCACCATCCATCCCCTTTGAATTGCCCATGTTCAGCAGTGTAATGAACATTTCTCAACATATCTCTTAAGTAAAGATGGTGTGAAAGCAGTGCATTATTTCTATCCTCTACTTCTATGGGTGGTAATGACTCAGTCAGTACAGTGTTTGTGAATTATATCAGAATTTGAACGCAAATTCTAATTAACTAATTGATAATGAAGGGCTTGGTCCAAACTGTTCCTAATTTCAATTCCATTTTTCTCATGCATTCTAGACATATGTCAATCAGCTAAGGAATGTAGTGTTTGCATTGTGTCTTTCCAGCTGTTCATTTGCTACCAGTGGACATCTTTTTTGGACAAGCACATAAACATCTGGAAACTCCCACCTGCCTATTAACCTTTTGAACTACAGTCTCTTGGAAGCATGAGGACATATCAAGCTTTCTCCAGGGAAACAGGATTGTTAAAGAGATGGTGGGAAACAAAAACAGAAGCTTGAGATAGAAAAGAAATTACAAAAGCTGTACTTTAATTTTATCTCCAGAGAATTCAATAGTGCAAATAATAATTGTATGGATACAGATGGTTGTGATTATGGCAATGATTGTGGTTATGACAACTTCAACTTCATAGCAAGATTTCAGAAGATTTTGCACAAGCCTAGGAGGCAAAACTGTCAGGAGACACACTGTGAACTGAACAAAATAATTCTGAAAACTGAGAGCCAGTCACACAGCTTGAGTTGAAGAAGGCAAAGGCAGGACCTGGGAGAATGGACAACAACCCACTTTAGCAGAAGATCGAGTTTGAGACCATCTAAGGAACCTCAAAATGCACAGGTCCATGGAATCTGATGAGATGAATCCATGGGCCCAGAGGCAACTGGCAGGTGAAGTGGTTAAGTCACTGTCCATTGTGTTTGGGAGATCAGCAAGGTACCCCCTGATTGCAAAAAAAGGAAAAAAATCCATATTTTTAAAAGAGAAACTAGAAAGACCAAGAGAACTACAGGCCACTTTGGGTAAGATCATGGAGCAGAGCCTCCTGAACAGCATGCTACATGGAAAATAAGGATGTACTTAATAACAGTCAAAACAGCTTCCCAAATGGCAAATTGTGCCTGGGAAACTCGTGGGCCTTCTACAAGAGGATTATAGCACTGGTGGAAAAGGGGAAAAGCAACTGACACCATCTGCCTGGACTTGTGAAAAGCATTTGACACTGTCTCACAAAATATCCTTGTCTCTAAAATGGAGAAAAATTGATTTCAGGGATGGGCTAGTGGAATTGGCTGGATAACCACACTCAAGGGGTAGCTGCCAATGGCTCGATGTCCAAGTGAAGACCAATGACAAGTGGTCTTCCTGTTTCACAGGATTTGGTATTTGAACTTTGCTGGCAACATGGACACTGGGTTTCAGTGCACCTTCAATAGGTTTACCTTGAAACAGAAACTTGTTTTGTGGAGCAGTCCAGCCTCTGGACGGAAGGGATGCCATCCAGAGGGATCTTGACAGGCTTGAAAGGTGGTCCCATGCAAACCTTGTGTAGTTCAAAAGACGAAGTGCAAAGTTTTTACCCATTTTGGGGCAAACATTTTGGGGCAAGTAAAAATACAGACTGGGCAGAGAATGTATTGAGAAGAGCCCTGCCAAGAAGGACTTGGGAATGTTGGTTGATGTCAGCAATGCACACTGACAGCCCAGAAAGCCAATCATGTCCTGGACTGCAGCAAAAGAACTGTGTCCATCAAGTTGAGGAAGGTGATTTTCCCCACTAGTTCACCCTTGTGAGAGTCCACTTGGAGTACTGCTTTCATTTCTGGAGTGACAAACTTATGAAGGATGTGGAGCTGTTGGAGAGAGACCAGAAGAGACCACAAAGATGATCAGAGGGTCACCTCTCTTGTAAAGACAAGTTCAGAGAGTTGAGTTTGGAGAAAAGTTGAGCTTGGAGAAAAGAAGCTCTTGGGACATCTAACTTAAGGAGCTGCAAGACAGCTGGAAAGAGACTTTTTATGAGGCCAAGAAGACATAGAACAAGGTGAAATATGGCTTAAAACCTGAAGAAGGTAAAGTTGGATCAGGCATTAGGAAGGAATTTTTTACTGTGAAGGTGATGAGGCACTGTAACAGGTTGTCCAAATAAGTTGTGGATGCCTCATCCTTGGAAATGTTTAAGACCAGGTTGGATGAGGTTTGGTGCCTTGGTCTAGCAGAAAGTGGACCTGTCCATAGCAGGGGAGCTGGAACTAAGGTGTGAAATTACATTGAGGATTAGAACCCTAATGCATTGCCTCTCTTGGAACAGTTCTTGTCCTAGATGCTTACCTCAGCCACAATAATCAAGAACAGTTAGGATAACCCTAGGGATTGAGAAGGCTGGCTCGAGTGATCTAAGCCAATTTTTAATTCCAAACTTTTGTGACTATAGTGTATGCACTCAACCAGTTATCACAGCTCGGCTGACAGGTGATAACTTCTGAAACTACAGCCTTTCCAATACTTGTGAGTGTAACTAAAATCAGAATCATTGCCCAAAAAAAGATAAAATTTCCACAAGGCTGTCAGGTTTTTTGTTGGTTTTTCTTCTTTGAGTCAAATACCTTCTTGCTTTTAGCTATAAATATATTAGTTAACAGTGAGGATTTCCTTAACTGGCCTTCCTGTGTTGTGTTATGTTAGAATCCTTCACAGCACATGAATTAGCGAACAAGAGAGTCTTCTGTAACAGAAGAAAGAACACAGATCATAGGGTTTACTTTTCCCCCTACCACCTTTAGTGCATCTCACACCCTAAAACCCCAAAGCAGAAAATCAAGGGCTTTACTCCAGCAGACCACTATGGACTTTCAGAAAGCAAACTGCAATACAAGCACAACTCTCCAAGACCCTCGTGCTGTGTACTGAAAATGGAGGAGGCAAGTAATTCTGAATACCTTGGGTCACAGGCTAGTGGTCATGCTCCAGCTCAAGAGGAGCTGCAGTCTTCTAGAGAAGCTAGAGACCAAAAAGTTTGCATCACTGGGGGGGAAAAAATAGCAACTCTCAACTGGTCACAGGTCTGAGCATCTCATTTAGTGATGCCTCAATTTCTCTATGCCCTAATTACCGTTGAAAAAATTAGACCAAGATATATTAGTTATCTGTGGTGGACCAGAGATCTGTGCCTCATTTTCTGGACACTAGGTTGGTGTTTTAAGAGAGCTCCTTCTCTGAAAATAAAGAAGTTCATTGCTTCAAAATTCAGAGATCTGTTATATAGAGAAAGATCATGATACCTAAGAAAACTCTTGCCTTAAAATCAACATCTCAGGTTACATCTCCCAGCTAGGATTTCAAAGTGAAAAAGAAATCTTTTTTCACTTTAACTATCCTAGCTCTACATGTCTGGGTTTGAAACAATTCTCATTTGCTCTGTCTACAGTGGACTGCCCAAGGTTTAATCACTGGAGGGTTTCAGAGATTGAGCTGAATTTTCTTGAGGGAGACACAATCAATAAAGACTTTTGGAACTGGAAATGTTTTATCCAATTTCTTCATCTGTTTCTCTCTCAGTGATTAACTACCTTCTGACAAAAGTTAACATCTTTGCTGGTAAAGAACATTCACTTGGCTAGAACTTTCTTTTTCTCCGTCTCCCCTGCTGCACAACAACTGAACACTAACTGTTTAGAGAAAAAGATAGGAATAAAAATCTTCCCAGATATCAGCTTCCCTGTCAATTATATTGCAAGGCAGATTAACATCCGAAATGCCCTGCTGTGTGGAATGATAATTTTCTTTTTCCTCTTATGCTATTTTCCATTAACTATTATGATGCTGTAATAGTCCTGCTATAGATAACTTGATAAGGTTTTCTATGTTAAAAGCATACAAAAAAATCACACATATACGTCCATGAACCAATATTAAAAAGCAAATTAAGAGGCGCAATCTGCAAATGCAGAAGTTAACCATATTTACAGAATATTAGCTCACTTAAAATGCATTTATGATAGTTCAAAATGAGACATTGATATGCACAGTCCAAATCAGTCAGTCCTCAGCGTAAGCAGTGTTTAATTATATTTGTGTACAGGCAGACAGCAGAGACTTGAGCATCTGTTGGTATGCATGTTTCAACAACACAGACAATGGTTTTCTCCTGATTTTTGATAACAAGTAGGTTTTTTTTAACGAAAGCATCAGTTTTTAAAAGTCAGAATTTCTCACAAAAATTTTTAATTAAATAGTTCACCAAGTTTCTCAGCCCCATGATACCATTTCTGACAAGATCCTACAGTAAGAGTAATTTATTTCAGGAGAGCCAGTAGTCTGGGTTCTGATCTGGATCAGGCAAACAGGATCTTGAGCGCAGAGTTTTGACACAGGAGAACACATTGTCACTGGCAGACCCCCAAAGCTTCATGTTTACTTTTTAAGTAACACCACAGTTACTTTGCCTCCACACCACTGCAAAACTGGAAGGCTTTTGATCTGTCAGACTTTCTTCCCCAGAATGGGGGAACAGTTTCCGGCTCTGATTCACACATAGATGGTTTGTTCCTGGGCTCTTGAAAGTTACTTGCAAGATTGCTTTGAATGATCCTTTGCTGACTGATTCACTTGAAGCAAGGTGCAGAATGAGCCATTGATTTGATATACCATATACCATGTCCTGTTCTCTTATAACTGCCAATGTTTCAGCTTTAAATTTCATCCTGAAACTCCAGAGATAACTTTGACCATCCCAGCCAAGTCAACTGAAGACTCGTTACTCAAGTTTCTGCAATTCTGACTATCGAGAACATTTTCTCCCCAGTACAGGTGTCTAATTTCAATACACACAAGAAATGGCCAATGAATAGGTTCACTATTAAAAAAATCAGAATGTAGATTACTGGTTAAGATAGCTGTCTACCACAGAAGGTGCTGGTGTTCCCAATAAGGGCTGGAAACATTTAATGCTTTGAGTTACAGTAGAAAACTTACTTTTAAACAAAGCAACCTCTTCAATTTCTCATTTGTTGCCTAATACCTGTGTACTCCTTGTTGTAAGGCAAGGTGTAGGCCTTCAGGCCCTAATAAGCAAACGATTAGGGCTTTTGATTTAAAATAAGGAAAGACAGATATTCAAGTGAAAATAATAGTCAAGTGCTCTTCTGGACCGAGCAAGAGTGTTCCCCATGTTTCAGAACTCTGTCATTGATGAAAAAGTCATGAACAAACTCTGGAGATTGTTCATGTGAGAATACCTAGATTCCAACTTCCACTCCATAATGATGCATCAAGGTTGAGTTAAAATCCTGTTCATCTCCAAGCTTGACTCGCTTCAAGCTACCTATTGCTTCAAAGAAAATCCAGCATAATTATGTTACCCATTTTACATTTCAGACTTGAAAAAAATAGCTTGAAATCTTCAAGATTTCTTGTTTGCAGTGAGGTGATAAAGATACAAAAATTGGGAGGGGTTTGTGTCTTGTGATTTATTAGTGAAAGACAGGAGAATATAATCCTGCTGTTGAAACAGTAACACTTAAATTCAGAATGTTATGAGTTAAACCTCCTTAGACTACATGCATTAATTAGACTTTGTACCTGCTGTTCTGGGTCCTGCTTTTTGAGTTCTTTCTATTGTTAGCAGCATATGAATAACTCAGTGGATTTTCTAAAACATTTAGCTCTTTCAGAAACTTTTCCTCCACTTCATTTTGTTTTGATTTTTGGACTCACTTCTTTTGGAGAGACTTCTTCAAGAATGCTCATCTAAGTCTCCAGAGGTTATGCTACTGTTAAGCAGCAATCACTTTGAATGCCTTGAATCTTTGCAAAATAAAGCTAAAGCAAAAACATCTCTAAACTAATTAGACTGCTCTGCTACTTACAGCTTTGTCCAAGCCTTTCTTTTCTGCATCTATATAGGGTGGGTTTGATTTGGGTTTTTCCTCTTTTTGTTTTTTTTTTTGGTTTTTTTGTTTTTTTTCTTTTATTGCTCATTATCTTTCACAAGGAAAAGGAACACACATTTCTTGGAAAATAACATCAAGTCTATGTGCAGGAAATGTGTTTGTACTTTTGCATAAAAAAGTTGGTATTTTCACCCTTAAAAAATGTCAGGCTCATGCAGCAAACATCTTGTTGATAGCATCATCAAATGATTAGTTATTTATGCTTTTGTCTCAGAAACATGTAAGTAGCTTGTTCTAAATACAGACCTGTATGCTCTCTAAACAACCTCATATTCTTTATTCTCTCAGACAGGGCACAAGTGTCAATATAGATTTCTGACGTTTCCAGCTCAAGGTTGAAAGAAAAAGGCACTAAAACAACTGCAGAAAAGAGCTATTATTAGACAACTCCTGTCCCATTCAGAAACAAACCATTGTAATTATCTCTAGAGAGTTACTGCTCTTAACAAGTTTGCCACCCCACACTTTTCTGATTCAGGAAATTCAGATTCAAAATGGAACCTTGGAACACCTCTCAAAATCAGCCTTATTACTCACAGTTATTGAGTTTTTCTCCACACCACATATGCAAGAACTGTAAACTGGACTACACCAGAACCTCTCTGCTAAGTTCCACAAGTTTTTGTAAAGTTTGAATTTAGGGAAGTACATCCAAAGCCACCTTAGGATTTTTATGTTACAAAGGCAAATCCAAACTCACAAAAAATGTATTTCCTGATTCTAGCTGATATAGAAATTAAAATCTTTAAGCAGCAGCTGCTCTTACAAGACGATCACCCTGAGACTAGAAGTCTCCAGAAACTTGTAAGAGTCACAATATATGCCAGAGAAAACTCTACAATACCAGCTGGCTTCATGAGATTTCTGGAGACAAATTTCAGCTGTCAGAACAATTAACATCCAAGCTCCCATAACCAGATGCTGTTTTCCATATGTTTTGACTTTGAATAGCTTCTTCCATCCTCTAAGAGATGTTGGAAGCAAATAAGTATTGTCTCTTATCACCTATTTCTTTCTCTTTATCCTTCTTTCTCAATTTGGCTTGTTCTTTTAGTATAGGCTGCGGAATGGTATGAAGTAGGATCAAGTTCTTCTGCCTGATTCCAGGGATGAAGTAATCTTCTTAATCAACAAACCTCTATCTACTTAGGGCTGAGAACCATGAGGCACAGTCTGTGTGTGTGCATGAGAGAGAAAGGGAGGTGAGGTGAGCTGCTCTGGGAGCATGGCAGTAGAAAGATGAAAAGGGCTTCTCAAAGGCCCTATCAATCAGTTATAACACAAAGGAAGAGAAGTTTGTCCCAAGGGCAAGGGCCTCCACTACCTTTCTGACAAAAAGTGGTACAAACTTCCTTTAAGAGCCTGCCTCATGCATAAGGAACTTGGGAATCTAGACAAGGCAAGCAGAGAAGATTTAATAACCTGTCCAAAGCCAAACAGAGTCTGTAGAAAACATCAAACTTGAACTCAAAACATCCCAAGACTCTACCTAGAGCTATGAACACCTATCAGTCTATTTTTCTTGGCACATTCCAGTGCAGACTCACAAATACTTTGCATATCCAGTAAATTATCTCAAAATGGCAACCTGGGAAAAACACTATTGTCCCTTGTATCCAGGTGCATTTTCCCATCCCAAGTATGGGACGAAGTTTCTGGGTAGCAAGTTTAAAACAAACTGCGTGAATTTAAGCCTAAGACTTCAGATTTTTACAAAAGGTATAAGGATGTAATCTTTGAAGTGAAAAAGAAACAGTGAATTTAATTAAAGCAAGATCTGTGCAATTTAAAAAGCTTCAGTGCACTAGGTTTAAAAAGGGCTCTTGTCAGGCTGAAGTAAAGGAGGTACAATTTCCTGACACGTAGAGAACAGAAGGAAAAGTGTGTAGTAATCAACTACCAGAGACATATTTTGATCACATTTTTGTTGATCAACTTAAAAATTAGTGAACGCTGATTATTTAGTAAATTGTTTCTATCAAACATTTGAAACACCTTATAGCAGAATTTTTTTTTTTTGCTTTGCGAACTGAACTCGTGTTAGATGATGAACAGTGTAGACCACAAAACACTGAGGGCTGGCAGGAGGAATGTGCATGATAAATGTGAGTTTTAGAAGAACTATCTAGCAAAGCAGAGGCTCTGATATTAAATTTAAACAGCACAGCAAAGAAGATTTCACACATCAAGAGGAATGGAGAATAAGTTGCAACAGATCCTAGAGGGTGCTGAGCCCCTTCCTAGCATGGTCAGTCACCTGAATCCCTGCTGGAGAGGATTAGCCATGCCTAGAACCTTGCACGGTTCAGCTCTGGAAATACAGGTAAAGAACAGCCACAGAGACAAGTGCTCAACAGTACCAATGAGGCTGAAAGGCAGTAATGTCAAAAGACATTTTCAGATGGCAGTGGGCAATATCACATACAATAGTGTGTATGTCTCTTCCAGATCAGACATCCCTTCCTTTTGTGTCAATAGAAAACCCACATCTAAACCCACATCGTGTCAGCTCTAATCACCTAAAAGTGTTCAGAAACACATGAAAAAAAAAAAAAAAAAAAAAGGAAAGAAAAGATGAATTTCAGAGATGAGTAATAGAAATTCGTAATGGACTGGGAGGACTGACTTATGAGAGAAGATTAACTAAATGTGTATGACTTGGGTAAATGATGACTCAGGGGGATGGATGATAACAGGCTGCAAATCTTGAAGGTATAAGCACAAAGATTGGAGAAAAGTTGTTCAGGGTGATGCTGGGGAACAATAACTGGAGGTAACAACAGGAAATTCAACATTGGAACATTTAGCCTGAGCTTTAGGAATGCTTCCTAATTATTCAGAATATTGGTGTTTGTTCTTCCCGCACAGCCTCAAAGTGGCTTTTGCATCTAAACAACCCGTTAGTCTGGAACATAGTTAATTTAATTTTTATTGGCATTTATTTGTAAGAGTGTAGTGAATGACCACATAACCTGGGGTTTTCCAGATCATACAAGTTCAAGGGCAATAGTGGAATAATCTAAGCATGACTGAGGGGTGTCTATGTCTATGTATGTTGGAGGCAGGGTTGGAGAAAAGGCAGGGAGGCAAAAGGTGGAAGAGTTAAATCAGCACAGAAGGGCAGAGGGTGTTTCTAGTGCAAACTTTTAACTCAGTAATTTTCCAACACCTTTCTTTGTCACTGTTCCATCTGACTGTTCTGTGAGATTTTTGTCTCCTTAATCTCTTAAAAGGCACTAGGAGAGAGAAATTCTTGCAACTCTGGGAGAGAATCACAGCCACAGATTCTTATGCCATTTAGGACAACTGCAAGCTATAAGATGGAAGTTTATGACCCTACAGAAGGTAAAAGTAAACATTACTAACTGTCTCTCCCAGCCATTAGATCAAATCAGTCCTTCATGGAACTTTTATTACTTAAGTGACTTGAAACCATAAACAAAAGCTAATACTGATCCAAGAGCAAATGCATTCAGTGGGCCTTAATTTTCCCCCTTCTTCCTATTTCTAACTTTAATGATTCTATCCAGAAGTTTAACACATTGTCTAACCCAAGAAAAAGCCCATTTTTTAAGGAAACAGTTTCAATAGCCTTTCTTGGTAAAAAGAAATCAGAATGTCAACTGACTGTGATAAAATTTGCATTAAAACACCATTCCATCCATGGTCAGCTGGGCAATTGCCAGTAATTTTCAAGGGGTTGGACAGAGCTGTGCAATCAGCCAGTCACCAAATTTTCCTGAGTGGTAGAATTCTTTCTTTTTTTTTTTTTTATTTTGTAAAGATTTATTTCAGGGAAAAAAAGAGAATCTCTCTCTCTCTCTCTCTCTCTCACACACACACACACCCACACCCACACACAGACAATCTATTATAATTTTCATTGATTTTTTTTTTTTTAAATAAAAGTTTAATATGACATCTTGCTTGATATTTTAGTATAGACTGAGAATCTCTAGGCCAGAAATGAACAGAAAGGCATGTCTGTACCAACACAGTACCAGCAAATAGCTCCCAGTGGGGAAGTATTCAGACTGTAGAGCAGACTCCTCAAAAGAGACTGTTGGAAGCCATTTTGACCAAGACATTAAAAGACAGATGAAAGAAACTTTCTAGGCTACCTCATGAATACAGTGACCTACCAAATTTTTCCCTGTTACCAGTCAATGAATCAGTGGATAGTGGATGCCTGAAAGCAGACACACATCAAAGATGTGGTTACATTTTACTATTTTTTTTTCTGTCAGGAAAGCTAAAAATAGTGAGCCAGCTGCTGAGCGTCTCTGGGAGGCTAAAACTCACTGGAGAATCCCTGCTGATGTCAGAAAGTAGGAGAGTAGAGTTTAATGAGTTTAAAAATCCCAAAGAACAACTACTGTTGCCTTCAAAAGTAGTGGACTAGAGCATTATATAAGGACAATGGTGCTAGACCAGACAAGGTCCACCTTATTCAATATCCTCATTCCAATGGTGGCCAGAAGCAGAGGCTCTGACCTCTTATAAGCAGAGATGTGCATCATGCCTCCTCTGGATATTCTTCTCAGATTCCAGCCTTGTGGCTCAGGGACTTCTGGTCCAAATGTGATCTCTGCATATTCAGTAACCACTTGAAGAAACCGAATCTTTCCTTTTCCACAGCCATTTGCAATATTTAATATTTCTATTTGTGTTGGGGGTTTTGTTTGTTTGTTTGTTTGATTTTGGTTTGGTTTTTTTTTCCCCCTGTAAACCGATTTAAAAGTGCTTGACTCTTTGTTTTGTGGGTTTTCCTATCATTTATAGTAAATAAGTTTTCCAGAAAAAGCAGTAGACCCCTGGCTAGTAAGCTTCATTCTTAAAAGCACTAATTATAAGAGTCTACTTCCAGAACCACCTATAATTTGATTTTATGGAGCAGTTCAAAAGGTGAATCAAGAGGTTATATATTTAGAAGTGCCCTACAGGGCTTCCAGTATCTTACCAACCCATTTACAGACCCAAATATACAAGATCTACGCACAACAGCTGGCAGAAGCTTTGAGTTGAAGCATTTCTCAAATATTTTGGTTCCTGTAAAACAACATTGCTCAATAGGGAACTAATTTATCACAGAATTTCTTCTCTAATCTACCTCTGCTGATAAACCAAATTTCTCATGATATTATGTTCTGCATGATAATGGGATAATACCCACAGGAATGTTAAATAATATTTCTCCGACCCCCAGAAGAAAAAAGAAACCTTACATATTCTCTTTCACCCCTTTCCCACCCTCCCTCAGACAAGCACTATAAAATCTCTGCAAGGTCCTTACATTTTCAAACATGAAAATAAAGATTTTGAGGTAATTTTTTTTAAAATGGAAATTAGAAGCCAGGAAACAGCAGAATTTAAATTGCCTCTACAGCAAAACTATGTTAATATATGTATGCTTTATAGAAGATGTCAGTTATATGATTGCACACTATTTTTCTGTTCCTTGTACTTTAGCTTCTCTCACTGGACTGTCTTTGTTCCACTCTTGTACAGATGCTAGCAGATCAGCATCCTCATCAAAATAAATCATGCAGCCACTTTCTCCGGTACAACTGAAGCAATACTTCATTTGAATTAAAACATGTTATATGATCATCATAAGATTTAATTGCAACAAATTGGGTTTATCAGGATATGCAGAATGTTATGTTATAGTTAAAGGAGCAGGATTTTTTACCTTGGTAAAGGAACAAAAGAAGCAAAACCAGAAACTTCTTATCCAGCTATTATTAGCAAAAGTGCTGGATATCTCTGAAAGATCCACATCTTCTTCCCAACTCATGACATGCTTGCGACACTTCTTCACACAACTCAGACCCTAATCGTGCAGTACCTTGTTTTTTCTACTCTCCTCTCTCTACAAAAAGATTTCAGAATTGCTTCTCACCAGGATGCATGCCATAAAAATTCCATGCCCAAAGATGATAATGACATGTTTTGTAGATGCATGCTGCAGTTTGAAGTTGCCTCACCAAACTTAACAGCTAAACAGATAAAATTTAGCATCGACAGCTCAAGCAGAAGTTTAACATCGTAGTTTAATAGGACATTTGATGACTCATGGTCAGCCCTGTCCAACTGCTGAAAAGCTCTCCTCAGTGACAACCTGCTGACACGCTGGGCTAGCTAATGGCTGTGTTACTCTACCTCTTGTCTTTGCCCTCCATGGAGCACTGCCAGGCATCCACAAAGACTTTCAACCGCTCTGCATTTCCATGTCTAAGACTTTCACAGTTTTTGAGCGGATGCCCTGCAGCCATATCACTGCCCCTTTGGCTATGATTCCTGCAAACTCATGGAACTTTTTGTCCCCAGAAGAATTCTATTTGTGAGGGCTTTATTTGCAGCTCACGTGCACACCAGGAGGAGCTACGTGACACTGGTCTTTCCCCTTACACGTGGTTCATTGTGTATCACATTGTGAATGGAAGGACAAAGAGCAGCTTGCAGCTACTGTGTGTTCTGGTTTTGGCCAGCATTCAAGGTTCATATAGGTCTTCACAAATTTGGAGACTGCTTGGAAAGCTGGGGGTCATCTAATGGACTTTGTGTGACAGGATGTGTTGTGACACTATGAAATGCACACTCAGGGGTGTTCCTGTTCCAAACTGTTTGCTTAAGGTATGATTGCATCCCTTCATGTGCAAAAAGGAAAGGACAGTGGCTTAATCTCAGTGTGTTGCTCTAATGTTGTTTCCAGTAGTAAAACCAAAGCATGTGTCAAGAAAAATGTTCAAAAATCAGGGAAAAGGGTACTATTGTCATTAACAAAGCTGTTGGGAAGGCTCAGCATGAAGAGGGGGTACCATTCCCCATTCCAAAAGGTGGAATACAATACTTGGATCCAGAGATATATTACCAAATTCCTGTATTATGCAAGAAATAAGAGCTTGTTCAGTCTGGATGGCAACATGGAAAAAAGATCCACATAGATAGGACTGCTAGTTACATCCCCACAGTAAATATCAAGGAGAAAAGAAGCATTTTAAAATAAAGGACAATGTTGCACAAGGACAAATAAGTATAAATTGACCATGAATAAATTTGATTTGGGAATTAGAAAAAGGTTTCCAACCATCAGAGGAGCGATGCTCTGGAACTGCTTTCCAACAAGGATAGTGAGAGCAAACGACCTAATTAGTTTAAAGATGAGGCTCGATAAACTTATGAAAAGGATTATGTGATGTGGTTGTCTGCAATGGTAGGGAACAGATCCTGATGAGCCAGAATTTCCCCCCCTCCTGTGTTCCAGGCTGCATTCTGTCAACCTAAATCCTCCTCTGCAGTGCAGTGATTTACCAGGCATCTCAGAGACCACCCTGTTCTAAAACAGGACTGGCTTCCTTTTTTCCAAATATCATACCTTTCAACTTACATTGAAAGGGAACTTCTACTACTGAAAATGTAAGGAAAAAAGAGGAGGGGAAAAAAGGAGAAGAAAAAAACCCCTAAAATCCTTTATAGATGGTGGGAAACGAGGAACTTACACATTTGTCATTGAAATAAAGGTGGCGGGGGGAGAAAGGAAACATTATTTCTATTGGAAACTTGGGCAAACTACTCCATTATTTTGATAAATAAACATATACACAGGAAACCATTTTGATATTTAATAACAAACAGTCCATGCATTTATAAGTTTTGTTGGAAGAAGTAACACGTCTAGATAAGCATGTTAGTCATGTAAACCTTCTTTTCCGTTCAACTCTGAAAACTGAGAGCAGCACTCTTGGTTACCTAGCAGTTTCAGGTGAATCACAGAGCTGTCAATTCACACCAATTACTATGAAATGGAGCCTGCGAGGTCAGCTTATCCAACCATCTACCAAAATGCATGGCATACATAAAGCATTTAACATTTTTTGTCCAATCCTTTCCTAGAAACCTCCAGAAATAAGAAGAATCTGCATTTTGGAATCATAGTGCAATATAAACTGCCTCAGTCTGAATCCTATTAAGTATCAGGGTGGCAGGTGAAAAAGATTTAGAATATAACCACTCCTCCTTTTTCAATAAAAAAGCCTTATCCCACACTTCTGCAAAGTTAAAGCTGTCCCAGGATTACCCCAATAGCAATCCTGATATTAGCCATTATTTTTTTCCTTAAGATAACTGATAAAGTTCCCAGGAAAGATGAGTCTTGATATGCAAAGCAGTTTCACACTGCAAGGGAAATTATTTCCCGATAAGAATATAGAGCAAGTACCTCTGGTGTCTTGAGAAATCTTAAGGGTGTCATAAACTCACCATACAATTCAGAGCAGTTTTATGCCTGACCACTCCAACAAAGTATCCCATCCATGTTTCTCAAATTAGACCACTTCAGAGTCATGGCTATTAAAGCCATAGGGAAAAATCTCCCCATTTCTATCTTTTCCAAAAGAAAAATAGGCTGCTCAGACACAGTCCAGAGTGTCAGCTGTCATCTCATCCTTCACCTAAGATAACTGTCCTCTATACAGAACGCAATAGTTGATGAGTACAGTGTCTTAAACTTCCTATGACATGGGGTTTTCTTAGCTATGTTGCATGATTCCTCTTCTGCATCAGTGCTAGTGAAAAGAGAGAAATTGCTATCCCTCTTCCACAGATGTTGAAAGACTGCCTAGAAATAAGCAGAAGAACTCCACCTTTCTCATCTATGCATACAGAGTACTTAGTAGGTCAGGACTGTTTATCCTAGATACCAAGTTAAACCCAGCACTTTGCCTCTTTCAGCTTTTCCCAACTTGTCCATAGAGCATTTTACCTTCTCTCAACTGAGTCCATAAAGAGATTTGGGATCTTTTCTGAAATGGAAGATGTTCTACAGCTACAAGCTGTTATAGCAACCAGCCTGCCTACTGCTCTCCTGGGCACCTGCATTATGCAGAGCTTGGTGTTCTCACTCTTCGCTTCAGGATTTGGTGTGACACTTCTGAAACACAGCAGACTAGAGATAGGATATTTAAAAGAGATAAAAATCCTTAAGATTAACTTCAAAAACTTAACTTTTTCCAAAGTTGCCAGGAAGAGAAGATTTGAAACCTAAAGAGATATGGATAACTTGGAGAGAAACACAGAGACTAGGATGGAGGTAAACGAGTCAGAATGAACCTGTGGCAAACATTAATGTCTGCACACCTTGTCCCTCTTGCTGTGGTTTTACATGTTAAGAAACAGAAATGGGTTCCTCTGTAAAACCTGTCCTCCAACTCACTTTCAGGAAGCATGGCCAGCTCTCAGTCAACAGATTAACCAAATCTCCCTGATTTTGGTCTGTAGAAAAAGACTGATGTTTCCAAATGCCTAAACAGTTCTTGAAACTTTGAACTCCTCCACAAACACCAAACAGCTCCTTCCTTTCCTCCCTCCCACTACAATGTCAAACTCTTTTCCTAACTCCCTCTTACTTCTGCCACATGACATTCCCGAGTTTTACTTTAAAGACGAGCCTGTTCTGCAATCACACACACACACCCTCCCCATTCTTGCAGGAGCAGAATAACATATATTCAGAAGCACACTTAAAGATGCTTAAATGTGTATGTAATGGCTCATCATCCTGTATCTTTATGAGACAAAAAATGAATGTCAGAATCTTCTTTAAATTCTCTAAACTCACTTAGGAATCACTTTCTCAAATCACTCTGGAAACTTCACCCAATGTTTAATGCCTTTACTTATGCCCTTTTAAAAGCTGCCAAGCTGCATCTTTAAAGCTTGGGCTTTATTCCACCAATTTTGTGAAAACAAGCCATTTGTGACTCAATTCCCTTAGGCACACAAGAGACCAAGAATAAAAACACACTAACCCAGATGATTTCAAGGAGTTTACTTGGGAATAGGGAAAGAGAGGGAAAAAGGTGCAAGGCCAAAACAATGACATTATTCCTGAAAGAAGAGTCACATATCTGATGTCTGTAAGAAGCTTTGTTCTGAATCAAAAGACTGTGATGAATCTTTCTGTACAAGGAAAGAGGCAAAGGGACCAAAAAATATCAAAACAAATCTTCATTTTTTGTGCAAGTTATTTCTCTGTGTCAGCAACCTACTGCTGTATCTGTAAGTCCACGCTGTGGACAAAGAATAATTTCCATTTCCACCTCTGAGCTAGATTTGTTCTGAAGTCTTAGTGTTAAGTTTTGTGCAGCTGAAGGACCATTTTAAGAAATCCCTGGAAAAGGAATAAGTAGATACACCTCCAATCTTGCAATTTTATGTCAATGACACTAAACACCAAGCAAAGACTTCCAAAATACTGAAGTCACTGAGAAGTGGAATTCTATTTAGCTCAATACTATTTCTGAGAAAGGAGTTCATGGATTAATGTTCAGGCATTTCAGACTAACTGCTGCTGAAGTCAAGAAGATACAAGGGTGGTCTAGCACTGAAATTGTGTGTTTGCTTTTATGATTCTTAGGTCAGCAAAAAGGTTGATGGCCAGTTCTTTCCCTGCCCACTCTCCACCCTTCCATGTTCTGGCTTGAGGCTTTGATTCCTGATGTCTACTGACAGAAAGTTGATTTAGGACAGGTTGCTTACAGATCCCATCTGCTTTGCAGCAGCAGATGTCAGGCTCTTTCAGGAAGGATTTGGCAGCATCTTCTCCACTATTTGGTGTGGATCAACCACCATGGCTGCAGGAAACATTAAATAACAGAAAGAGACAGGCTGAACACAGCTGACTGGTCCCTCCATGACACGGATAAATATATACTTTGAACACAAAGCCTTTATTCCCTTTCTTTTCCCTCTGTCCTTTAGATGAAGCACACCATGGGCTTGCACATGCCCTGCGTTGATGGACAGCAGGTTGGAACTCAAATGCAGGCTTAGATCCAGGTTCCTTGAACAGTGCAGAGGTACCCTGAGGCATTTGGGGAAGAGCTACAGTAAGAGAAATCCGCTTGTTTTCAGCACAGAATACAGACAAAGCCACAATGTATCTGGATGGGGAGCAGTTGGCTGCGTTATAGAGTGTGGGGAGTGAGAACAAAACTAGGCTCTGGGCCTGACCAAAGCTTGGCTCTAGTCCTCCATGGCTTTATTCTGGTTTCATCTACAAATGTGTGAGTCTACAATTTAGTAATAATATACTTCTTGACTGACCTTTTCTGGCAAGTTAATACAGGAGGGAGTAATAAGGACATGCTTTTTAATCTAACATCAGTCAATAATAGTATACAACTAATAGACTTAGACATCATACATTCAATAATTGTTTTTACTTAAAGCCCTTACAGTTTGCCCACTGAGACACAGCATGTCAGCAGCAGTCTCTGCCTATCGATAGGCACTGGTGAGACATTTATTCATACCTTCCTGGCTACTTTATCTTCTCCCAAAGCATCCATCACTCGAGCATCTAAGCACTGAGATATACATTAATTTATATACACACACATTTTGGCTCAGACGCCTCAGAAGCTGGGATCATTATACATTTCTCAACAGAAAGCTAGCTCTCGTACAAGTGCACACATTTATTTCACTTCATTTCAAGAGGAGATTATTTATACCTTCTAATACCTAGAAATCTCAACCAGAATCCATTTTCTTCATGTTAAGAGGCACATGCGTGCCTGGGACCATATTCAGGTAGGCTGTACACAAAGCTTTTTCTTAAATCTGTGTGCCTTAATTGCTCTTCAGAAGACTAAATAAAATTCTGAAGAGGGAGAGAATGAACAAGAAGATCTCTGAACTCCAGGAGGATTGAATCAAGCAGGGTATGACCTCAGTCAATGGCCAAGAAGTTGAGGGAGCCCTGCAACAAGTTCCATAATGCTATGACAAAAATGTTTCTTTTGCCAAAAATCACCTATCTGGTAGCAGGATCAGAATGTTTTGGTCACCCAGAACTGGTCCAGGGTACTCCTCAGATATAATTGCCACTCAAGCATCAGTAATTTTAGAGAACATAGAATATATTACCAGGGGTTCAGTTAGAGCTGAGATATCTAGAATGACAACAATTAATTATTTTTTATTTTCATATGAGCATTATTCTTTTTATTCCTTTTGATAGGGGGCAGGATAGGCACATTAATAGTTAGTTATTTAGATAGTAGCTGCCCTGGGGTTAAATTGCTAAAAACACCCGTCTTGTTATCCTTATTTTATTGGAAAGATTAGGTTCACCTCATTTTACATGGGAAAGATGAATGACCCAGTTCACTAGCAAGGTCTAAATTGCAGCCCTTTGCATGCCGAAGTCTTCCACCACTTACTCTTGTCACAAACAGCACCCTGAAATCCATTTAGTTTCATTTACAGCAGATTAATTTCTCTCTGACCTTTGGCTCTGCTGCCAAACAGGCCTGAGACAGACAAGAGCTTTGGAACTGTAAGTGCATTTGATGATGTCAATCACCGAACCTCTGGGATATTCTTAACTTCTTGTGTGCCATAACACCACACAGGAACTCTTTCTCCTTTTTCTTTCTCCTTCTGCTTCTGGATGTCTTTGCCCACACCAACCATGTTGCCAAACAAGCCCTAGACAGCCCCCACAATTGCTCATAAATGAGGATGAAATGCAAATTTTTAATTTATTTTACACTTATTTTCAAATCTCACTCCACACTTCCTCTGACAATTATGTTTATTTTATTTTGGTGTAATTTATAGGCAAATTCCTTATCACAAGGGTCATACTGCTCAAATTGCTATGCTAGCAATTTTACTGCCTTATTGCCATTTGCCTGCCATTACCCAGTGGGCCTTGAAGTATCATTAGCTTACTTTCAAGCCTCCATCTCTCAGAAAAAGAACAAGTTATAGTCAGTTTTCAGTAGGAAAAGAACAGCTAAATTCAATGGCAGTGTGTCCTCTTCTATACTAGAAATCGTAGAATTCATTCACTTACACCAAGTGTGAAATAATCTGAATTGAATTTACACAGAATGAAAGGAATTCAATTCCCACTAAATTCACATTGAATGAACAGAACTGATTCCAGAGCAGAGATTTTGTCCAGAAGAGAAGGAAGACAGTTTTCTTTCCCAGGCACAAGGACTGTGTGTGTGGTTGCAGGCTAGGAACTACTCATGTACATCCTCCTTCCAAAAGGAGAAGAAGTTTTTCACATCCACTGCCAGAGTTCTACTCCTCTCTGGACTTCCCCAAGACAGAAAGCAAGGCTGAAAGAGAGGGAGGGAAGTTAAATTACAAGGTTTGGTTGGGTTCCTCTGCAGTGCTTTGCTCCCAGCTCAGCAGTGCTCAAGAGCACGACGGGACTTGGACTCCTCGCAATTTCCAGGGCACCACCTGGCAGAGCCGCAGGACTTCTCATGTCACCTAGCCTCAGTGCCAGCCTCTTCCTGCTGCACTACGCAAGTCCTTCAGCTTTTTTTTTCCTATGCTCCATGAATTTTTCATGGGGACTTCAAGGTTTACTGCAGCAAGTTAGACATTTCCATTAAAGAGAACACCCTGAGTGGAATCAGAAGCGTCTTTTCAGTCTCTGTTCAGGAAATCCTTTTGCAGAGTTGGCAATTGCTTGTGGAAAATTATTTTCCAGAGCACATCCAAACCCTCTTCCTCTAGCCATATGCTAAGAAATCACGCTTCATAGTCTGAAAGGCCCAAAATCATTTGAAGGTCTGTCATTTTTTCTTTCTCACAGCTGTAAAAATTCTTAAAATAAGACCTCAATTTACTAAAGAACATACACTAAAAAAAAAAAAAACAAAAAAAAAAAAAAAAAAAAAAATCCACAAAAAACAAAAAAAAAAAAAAAAAAAACAAACAAAAAAAAACAAAACCCAAAACCCAAGAAAAATACAAGAAATAATGGGAAATTTGCACAACTGAGTCATTCCTGTCAGCATGTCTTTTGAAATTAATAATATCCCTACTCCAGAAGATCCAATTCCTCTTTCTGAAAGAAACTGCTTGCAAATTCTCACCTTCACTTTTAACTATTGGTTGTTACAGTTGGGACTAAACACAAACATGCAGCAGTGGGAGCAGTTCCTGCTATTTATCTGTTTCAATAAGCACTCCCACATGAATTTACACTTTGAGCAATGTCTCTGATTAGTTCTTCACTGCCTCTTTCATTTATCAGTATTTCAAAATTCATTTTGTTTAGTAACTAGTAGAATGGGTCCACTGATTTCACGTGGTGCACCACTACTTCAAAATGATACGTAAAAATGTTAATGAAATCTGAATATAAAAGCACATTTTCTCAAATACTCACCCATATTTTGTTGTATATAGAACATCTGATTGCAGCAAGTTTCAAGAAACATTGCTATCCTTCACTGGCATGATTTCTTTTACTTGAAAGAAACCTTGCCAGAGATGGAATAGAGTTGTTTCAAACTCTGTCAACAATTTTTTAACTTCCCGTGTCAGGTTCTTAAGTGCATGACAGAAGCTCTAAGTGTATTGTTCTCCCTTACAAAAGGCCCTGAACAAATCTGCGTAATTATTATTAACAGTACCATGTATTATTGCACGCCTGTGTATTTGTATGCAAGACACTCCAGGCATATGAATCCATGAAGAGACATGGATGCACAATATCATACCAGTAAATACCTAGCACTAAAGTAGTGCCTTTTAATAAAAAAAAAAAAAAAAAAAGAAAAGATTGAAACACTCCCCATAGCTGATGGAAGATTCAGTTCATCATTATCACAGAAAGAGGAGCCAGAAATTCTGTGCTCAGTGCCAAATGCTAGGTCATACACAATCACCTGATGAGGTATGGTTGTGTTGGTGCCACCTTCTCCTCTAACCAGATGCTTGTGATTCTCATGCACTCGTGGGAAGAAGGAGTCAGACAAGGCTGAGTTTGTTTAGAGTTCACCATATACCCACCCATTTCATGCTCTTCTGACTAACTGCTCTGGGAAAGTTATTTTGTTTTCAAATGGCTAGATACATTGAATGGTAAAATCTTGCCTACGCCACAAGCACATGCCTGCCTCTCACTTTTGTGTCGGGGTTTCTAAGCATATTTTATAGAAACATTTCAGTAGTCACATGTGATTTTTGGGATTTTAGGTTTCCCCTTGGTGGCTGTTTTCCAGATGTGGACAGTCATTCATGGTGCAGAGCCTACAGAACAATTGCAGAAGTAGAACTGAAGAAAAGAACAATTAAGTGCCTTGATAGAAAAGAGCTTAGAGCTTTCTTAGTCTGATTGCTTGAAAAGTTGTCCCTCTTCTCAGCCTGTCTCCAGCTGAAGAAAATGCCGCAGACTACTACCCATGCCAAAGTTACAAAAACTGTCTATCACATGTTAGACACAATACATATTCACAGCAAGAGAAGACTTCAAAGTTTCTCCACCATTACCATCCAAGAGTAAAAACTGGACATTTATCAGGAAGTTCAACTTTTCCCAGCAATGATTAACCTGGAAATCAGTTCCAGGTCTCTTCGTTCCCTCCCATCCCCCCAAAAAAAAATCCAACATAGAAGGGTAGAAATCTTTTTTCCACCTTGGAGGTGCATGGTTCACTTCTAAGCTCTGAGGGGGCCAAGCACTGCTGACTTGCATGAGACTTGCAGGGGGCAAGGTAAAGATTAATCCTTCAGTTCTCCAGAGGAAATTTGAAACCTCACTACTGTCTGTAGAAACAGTTTCCTGAAGCCTCTGCGCTCACCATTGCTTTCATAGGTATACTTTTTGTCACTATAAAACTATTTCAGGCCCAGAAAAGCACTGACCTCTCAGCCTCACTGCATTGCTACAGCTGATCAGGAGACAGTGCTTCATGTCCTAAGCAATGATACACCATCTTGCTCCTAAATCTCTTCTGACTTATTTTCAAGATCTGACAGATCTTTGTTTCTGAACAGTGGATAATTCTGTAATTATATACATTTAAGTATGAGGGGAGGAATCAAGAGCAATTTTAAGGGCATGTGGATTTGGTCTTCTGCCAAAGTGCTTTATTCTATAATGAACTCTTCCTTTTAAGCCACTTTGCAGACACTTTGGTCTGAACCCAATATCAATAATATAGGTTAAATTTCACATGCTTAACAATATTTAACCCTGGGGCCTCTTCTTGGGCTGTTAAACATCACACAGTACACCAGCCTGGGGTACTGGAACAGTAGGTGAAATCTGGAAAGGCCACAGATGGGTGGCTAAAAAGAGAAAGGAACACCTTCACCTGTTGTTTCCCCTCTTCACTCTCTGGAAGAGTCTTAAAGGTGTAAAACTTATTATTCAGTATAAACAGAACAAGACAACTGGGGATAAAGGCATCATATAATCAACCCAGGACACCTGTGCTGTGTGAGTTCAGCATTGCAAACGGTAAAGCAGACCTTCTCTTTCAGACTGTTTGTAGTCACATTTAAATAGTCAATAATTCATCACTTACAGTGAGAATGTTAAATGCAGAAAGCAGCAGAATGTAAATTGAAATGGCTAATCCTTTTTAGCATGATCCATTAACATCAAAATATTAAAGGTGAATGAGAAGAGACTTCATAGGCAAGTGCATTGGCCTTTTGCCTCTGAGGAAAGGTCTGTACTCAAAGCTTCATTAGGTTACACGCATAAGTGGGTCACACCAGTCTAACAGACATTTGTCCATATCACAAAACCAGTGACAGTCTGCAAGTACAACCCAGAGCCTCCTGTAAAGCCAAGGTTACGAGAGGACCCTGTTCAAGTCTGTGCAGCCCCCAAGCTGTGTGTGGATCTGAGCACATTGCTTTGTTTCTTCATCTCTGCCTCCCGTCAGTAAGGGAATGTAACTGCTGTGGGTCTCCATAGTGCTGGAAGGGTTAGAAAGTTAAACCAGTTGCTTGGGGATTGTCATCACAGGGGAAGGGAGAGGACATTAAAAGTGAAAATGACACTATCTAGAATAATGATGTCATTCTATAGGAAAGCTGGAGAGTAAAGTAGCCAGAAAAGATGAAGCTTAGGATGCATTTTACACTTTTACTGTGTTTTTGTTTAAAATCCTACAGAAAAGATTAAAACCCTAACAGAATAGTGTGAAGTCAGAGACAAAGCAGCTTAACAAGTACTCCCTGTTGATTTGGCATGACAGCCTCCAAACCCTTAAAGCAAATCAAAAGATCAGCTGTCCCATTTTAACCAGGATCCTGAAAGACTAAAAAACCAGCTCTGAAAGTAGGCATTAGAAACTTTCAGAGCTTGAGCCTAACCTATTCAAATTGAACACTGACATCACCTCAGATGTTCTCTGCACAGCCAGAGGTTTGATGTCAGAATAATGTTTTCAATTGTTTGTTGAGATATGAGAGTTCTAAAGAAATAGAAAATGTAAAAAGAGGAGTATTTCAGAATTGAGCCCGAGGGGGCTTTTTTGGACTTTGGGTGTATTCATCTGGGCCGTGCTCATTCATCTTCTCTCCAAGACAACTTATTTACTCCAAGATTTTTTTGGGTGTTCATGATTTGGGTACCTCCCACCACACCACCACTTTTTGCTTGTGAAATCTGCGCTCTGAAACCATTTCTTTCTAGGCAGTGCTCCAGATCATAGCATTTCCACTGGGAAATGACGACTGCAAACAAACATAGCATCTACTTAGCAACAGAGAGAAAAAGAAAGAGAAGTGGGTTTTCTTTTACTTTTTATAAAAGGCGCAATAATCTCTTGCCTGAAGAGTAGTATAAGTGCTTCTCATAAAACATCATAAAACAATACAGTCCTGTAAAACCAAACAACATGTCAAAGCCCTATTTATTCCTTTCATTAACCTGATCTAATCCCAAGAAGTTTCTAATGGAACATGCATTGAATTGATGAGTCTTCCTCTAGATCCTCAACTTACCCAAAAGAGGTGGAAAAAATATAAATATATCTACACTTTACACTCAGTCTTAATTTGTTCAAAGCTTGGAAGAGCTTAAAAACCCACTAGTGCCTCACGGAAAACTAACAAATATTCAGTTTAGAGAGGTTTTGGCTGCTTATGCCCTTGTTTTTCTCTTCCCCTGTAGCAAGGACTCATTTACATTCAGGATATGAGATTTTTAGTGATATTTGAAGTGGAAGGGCCCTGCCACCCAGCCCAGACCACCCACACTAATGGGGAACTGTTGCCCATGGCCATCAGCTGTGGAATAAGTAATCAGGTAAACTGTGTTTCCCCCTTTCAAGACCTCCCCAGTCACTGTACAAAAAGAATACCAAAAAAACCAAACCAAACCAGCAAACAAAAGCACCTATTCTACAACAAACAAACAAAAAACAACCAATAACAACAAAAAAACCCCAACCAACAAACTGCGATGCTGGTTTGGTTTTTTTTTTTGTTCCCAAGAGAAACATATTTATCAGATTTAATTAGTATGTTCTCCCTGACCTCTATAATGTTTCCCACAGTGTTTCTGGCTGTTTAGTTTCATCCCCAGCTCTTCATGAGCTCCAGTACAGAACCCACCTCCCATTTAACTACATTTTTTCAAAGGTCTTTCTGTATGAGGGTAGGCTGGAGGAAGTCAGGATGTCATCACTGGAAGGGAATAGACCATTGAGGAAAGAACACCCCAAATTTTAAGCAAGAAACTTTGTGTTGGAAAATAAATGGATGTGTATGCTCTAGTTCAACCTGGGAAGAACAGGCAAACATGCTTAATCTCTACCAGAAAGCAAACGTTAGCAAGGGTGTTGCTCTGTGGAAGGCAAAAAAAGTATATAAGCAGATGGTGTTTGAGCATTTAACCACCGCAATCCAAGCATGACTTGGCAATGAGCATACTCGAGGCCCTGTTTACCCTAGAGCTTTGGACAGCGCAGCTGCTACTCCAGTTCTGGTCGAAATTTTCAAGCACAGGTATGCTTGGTGAGGGACATGGATCACTGTCCTGGATGGGCAAGAGGCACTGCCTCCAATTCAGCAGCATGCTCTGTACACAATCTCTTCAGGCTCTCTCTATTGCTGGTCTGCATTCTAATCCTAACTGGGATGGCTGCTTAATTGATGTTTAAGAAATAAGTGATATTTGGCCTATTCACACTCAGTCAACCAGTATTTAAGGATCTGGCTGCTTTCTCAGAAATCAAAAATGTAAATGTATTTTTTAACTGCCCGGCTGTAAAAATCATTTTATTCACACCCTTCTCACACATTTCTTCTCCACTATCTGCATGAGATTGAGAAGACAGTCTTCAACAGAGTACTGTCTTCTGCCCATGTTGTAAATAACTATGAATGTTTGGAGATGCTACTTACACATATCTACAGATGGGAAGAAAGAGGATTGCCTATAAAGGAAAAAAAAAAACCCAGGGAAATAACCAATAACACTGCATGTTCAGGTAAAAACATTAATCTCTGAATGAATTGACAGTGATTTAGTCTAAACCTATTTCAGCAAAAGTCTTACTTGGGCATAAAGGCCAACAAGATAGACATCTTTTTCTCTACTGCAAAGTCTCACCCTAACCTCCAAAATCAGATCCCAAGTATCTCTTATTTCTTAAGCAGCCAAATATAAACAAGTACAAAAACAAATCCAAATTGCCTTAACGTCACATTGCCTGCAGTGCAATGGTGAGGTGATCCCTTGCCTCCCATTACCCACCCCAATAATTCTTTTATATGGAGTGTGAAATAATTAGGAACAGCAAAAAATAATTTAGGAAACAAGAAGAAACTAATTGTATAAGCTTGTTTTGGGAAAACACAAAGGACAAAAGCAAACCTGGTAGAGATGCTGACAGATACAGTACCAGTATATTAAAGCCCACACATGTATTAATAATAAGCTAACTAATGGTCCCTTGCACAATACACAATGAATTTACTACACAGCAGCCTGCTGCTGTGCTGTGCTGTGGCTACATGCCACAGAGAAGATCACGGTTTGTGAAGCAGGAAAGTTTAATATTGCGTCCAGTCCAATGACTTTATACCGTGTTTTGGGAGAGACCAAGGTTTCAGAGTGCAGCTTTGGGAATCCAGAAGTCTCAAAGCCAGAAATGTTGCTGATTACATTCTCTGGATCTGGGCAAGTTGCAATCTACCTCAATGCCCACCTCCCCAAAGTGCTAGGTTCACATACCAAGAAGCAGCATTACTCCACAGCAGCAGGGCTAAGGCCTTTTAACTAATGCTGTGGCTAATCCTCCAGGGGTTAAATTAATCTTTCTACTTTCTCAACTGATCTAAAGAATGCTCTTCATCAGTAATACAAATCATTGGAAACATATCTGAAGTCTACTTCCATTCCTTTGAGCATGCTAGTGAAAGAGGAGATTGCTTTCACCTGCTAAATGGTGGTGACTGGAAAACTCATTGAAAATCACAACTAATCAGTAATTACTGCATCCATGTCAGACACTGACAGATCAAAGGTCTTCAAAAACCAAGAAGAGACAGATAGCCCAAGGTCAGTGTTTGTCCCTGACTGCTAAGCATGACACTTACTTGACCGGACCAGCAAACCCTGACCTCAGGAAACAAAAGCAGCTTACCAGTAGGCCAGGCCACATTATCACTTTAAGAAAGACATTTGCGCTCTCTTTCACACTGTTTTGTACCATATCTACTTGTGACCAGAACAATGAGATACCAAGTGTGGATTTGCAGATGTGGACGTGTCTGAACTGCTCACAAACATTCTGAAAGCCTCTACGTACCAGCATTCCTCCTTCACAATGAAGAGGCTTAAAAGAGACTGCAAATTGGGCACTTGTCTCACCAAAAAAAAAAAAAAAAGTGTCTGCTTAAACAGATATCCTTTTGAGGGTCCAGTCGTGTACATTTTATACTCAACCAATGCTAAAGTTGCTGTCTCTACAGTCCAGCTTTGATTTGCTTGCTGGATGTTGTTTTCTTCATCAGCTCAACTTCACTGGCTGAGCTTAGCCTGTATCCTGAGTTTTAGCCGTTAGGAAAAGCCCTCTGTTCTTTGAGTCCCTCTCTCAAAGAAAATTGCCAGGTACACTTGATCCTCCAGAATTACTTTCTCCGATTGCAAGCTACCTAGCTCAACACATTGGTTTAGACACAATGCCCTAACATACTTTGAAAACTCCTTCTTTTTTTTTGTTCCGAGCTAATGGCATTCACTTGGGCCTTACCCACGTTGTCTACTCAAAACTCTTCAGCTGCTTTAGTGCTTCTTTCTCCAGCACCCAATGCAGCTGTAGCTGCTGTTTGTTTACCCACCTGCTGCAGATCACCCCAGCAGTGTCTGAATGTCAGTGCCAGCACTAAAGGTCTCCTCTGTGCGCATGCAGAATTTCGTAAAGCACTTCAGGATCAAAGGTGTCAGTGAAACACAAGGATATTATAAAATCCCGGAGTTTCCTCACAGCCAGCTTGTCAACTAATTACAGTTGTGTGCTTTGCTGAGAAGCTCAGAAAGGTATCAAGAGCAAAACCCCATGGCATCCTCTGACACTGACAATGCTGTAGCTGGGAGTGCTGCCATTTTTTATGCTTTCAGGACTGTCTTTGAACTGAACATGAACTTGCATAGATATGTGCCTGATGCACAAGTCAAGTGCACCAGTGCGGTGATCCACCACACTTTCCATCACTTTACACTTAACTGCATGCCCAACCTCAATAAATTACACTTGCTGCTTTCCAGTCTGCCTCTGACAAGAGCACAGTAGACCTCCGTGTCACTTGTGCCAGTGGCACTGAGCACAGGCACAGCTTGGATGGAGGACAGCTCGGCAGAGCTACTCCTTCTGGAGGAGCCATCACAAACACACTTCTTTCTGCCTTGACCTCTCTGGAAAACTGCAAGTCATCTGCAGTATCAATGGACAGACAGCAAAGACCTTGTCAAAGAAATTGTTTTTCTGGGCTTATTTAGGAAAACTCCAGGACAAAGACAAGCAGAACTTGGTCACATGAACCTCAGTGCAGCATCTGAAACTGCAATACTGTCCTCTTCAGAGAGGGCTTGTGTATCAGCACCATCATTTCATTGATCCTGTCTAGTCTAACTCACATGGATAACACCTTCCAGCAGGTGACTGCATGGGTTAATTGGAAAAAAACCCAAGAGTGCCACATCTTCCTGCCTCTTATTCTAAGTGCTCTAACAACACATCTCCATTTCTTTGCCCTCTATACAAGAAACATCAGGTGATGAGCGCTTTTTTTCCCTCCCCCATCTCCCTCACAGTCACTTAAAAAGGGATTATTCTGGCTTTTAACAGGTAGTTTATGAAAGGAATTAAATTACGTGGTTGCCTGCTGCAATAGCAGGGGGGCAGACTCAATGACCCAGGGGATCCTTTGTAGGACTGTGTCAGCCTGTGACTAACGTCAATAAAAAATTATTTCATCCCAGCTTTTACGTGTAGGCAGGAGAGCAAACAACAAATTAATGAGAACAAGAAGCTCAGAAAAGCTGGAAGGAGGGGGATGGAAGGGAATGGCAAAGCATATGTGCAATATTAGGTAGGGAAAATCAAGTATTCAACTTGGACTAATATATGACTTATGAGGTTGTTGATTTCCACCCATACTCCCATGTACCTGATGGGAATAGAATTTAAGTGTCCCAGTTCTGGCTTTGTAAATGATTTGACAAACTGTTTTCTGTGCTGCTGCCACAGTCACCCAAAATAGGTAAAATATTTCATTTTGGAAAGGAAAACATTTACATGAGGACTTGACCTTTAACTCAATGTCAGAAGCTCCCCAGGTGGGAGGCGAGACTGATGGGAGCTTCAGTAGAGTCTAGAAACCTCCTGGAGTAATTACTGTCTCCATGGCAACAAAACACTGACATGGGAAGAGAGGGAAGAGGAAGGAGGGGTTATGAACCTAAAAACTGCATGGGTTCCCATTTCCCTGCAACTTCCAGCCATTAAAGAAGGCTTGTTCACTCTTCTGGAGTTGAAAGGGCTTAGACAGTCTGGTTGGTTTTCCCACTTGGTCAAAGGAAGGCAATAGCAAGGATGAATCTTCCAAGTGCCACACTTCAAAGCAGGGTCCCAGGAAAGGAACAGCTTCTACTCTCGGTCATATCTCAGCTTTCTGCTGAGACCCTCAAACAAAGGTTGAAGAAGGACAAATTCAGAGAAGCTTCTACCAACTCTAGAAGCCTCAGTTCACCCAGACATGGAGGTACAAAGCTGCCAAAAATCCTGGATACAAATAAGTGCAAGTTTTTAATCAGAAAACTGAAAAGCATTCCATTTAGAGGGAAAAAAAAAAAAAAGAGAGAAATACAAACAAAAACAGAAACAAAGAAAGAAAAATAAACAACAAGAAAACTAAAGGCAAGCAGAAGAAAATGGTAGCAAAACAGTCAGCCTTTCAGGCTACTCTTGGCTTATTCTCATCATTGCTTAACAAGCCAAGTGGACTAGCTGATTTTGAAATTCTCTACTATGAAATTAGAGTTTCTGGCAAGAATTTTTGACGTGCCAAGTCACCAGGACAGAAATCAAAACTATGACCTCTCAAAACCAAGGAAGCATGGATGTTGCTGACCATCCTGAGTCACAGAATTGTGGATACTGGGAGGAGATTCCGGAGATTCTGTTGCCCAAGATGACCAAGATCTTCCCTCTCCTTGGATTGTACAAACTCACTCAAAGCATGGAGAGGTGATGTGGGGTCATTTCTGGCTAGAAAGACATTCTCTATTTAGGAAAATGCCATTTGCCACAGGAGTAATGCTGTGTCCATGTCCTATGTCACCTTCTCTGCTCAAGTCTCTCAACCCATATTCCTTTCTAGTCACGGGAAGTTCTCTAAAGGAGAAAGGAAGATGGAGGGGGAGAAACAAGAATATTGCTTCTGGATTTTTGTGGAGAGAACACATTTTTTGTCTTGGTGCTAAGCAACAAATGTTTCCTCTTCTTCCATTCAAGGTTTGTGTTTTAAGCCATTTTGTTCTTTTTACTCTTCTTTTCCTCCCCCTCTCTCCATTTACTTACAAAAGCTGTTCCATTCAGTCTAATTGGAACAGATGGAAATATAGAAAATTCCTTTTAAAAATATAAATAAATTATATACACATGCACTACTTATATTATGATCTGTAGAGGGAAAAAAAACATCAAAATTTGAGAGCAAAGAATTTGAAGAGCTAGTACTCATTGTTCTGATGCTGAAATCTAATTTTAGATGTGTTTACAAATGTGTGCCTCAAAAAAAAAAATAGTTGCAGAAAGTGCTGCTCTGTAATATATGGTTTTGCTTCTCCAGCAGCTAATGCTTTTTGCTAGAAACTAACGTTTGGAATCTTCATGCAACACAGTTCCATCCTTCAGAAGATGTGGTCTATGAAGTTCACCAAACACTTCCCCCCACACACGTACCTTCCCGCTCCACATAAACAACTTATCTCATTTTCCCACCACCCCCTTCTTTTGACCCTGGTACATTTAACTTTGTCTGCAATTATACATTTTGCATCTGAATTTAGTGCTTCTGACAAGTGACAGCTACTGGATTGACAGCCTGAGAGAATGGTATCCTATTTACCCAGAAAATGGTAAAGCTCTCAACCTACCATGTTAATCCCACCATGGTCTTAGAAATTATCTTATCTGAGTAGGTCTCAAAGCACTTAAGGTCAGTGTCTTTATTTCATTTGCTAATGAGAAGACATATACTTGGAGAAATATGAAATGGCTTGGCCAAACTCAACCAGGAGAGGGGTAACAAAGCTGTGTATGAAATCCACCTTCCTCAGGGCCAGCTCCCTGTCCAGCTGCACCCCCAACCCCTCTTTTGTAGAAGGTAACACATTTCTTTCATCTCTTGCCTCAGCCAAAGTGCATTTTGAGGTCAGATAAACACACCGTGGACAACATGAACCACAGAAACCACTGGAGCTGTCAAAGCCTTCTTCATGGTGTCCCTCTGCTCGCCATAAATAGTAAGATACATACTCCCACTCATTTCCTGCAGGCTATTAAGGCAGCGGTTAATGGTATTACTGCCATCATGAATAACCCTGATTTTATATATTACCTCTTTTTCAGGCACGAAGAGGATCAAATGTTCAGGCAAAATAGAAGTCTGAAAAGTCTACTTGCATATCTCCTCCCAGCAGCACTGAAGACCTCTGAGTAGGAGCATATTATGTGGGAGATGTTACCAGTCTGCTGAGGGACAGAAGGCTTGTATTTATTTCACTTGCATTTTTTGGGGCACAAATTTTGCTTGTTTGCCTTACAACTGTTTGCTGAAGGATAAAATTCAGCCTGGAGTATGATTTTATGAGAAAATGTGTTTTTTAATGCAAAGGCTAAATATTGTCTTTTTGGGAAGTTCAGACGCACAGAATTTATTTCACTATTTAATTCAATGGTAAAAGCTTCACAATTAACATTGCCCTTTGTTTATGAGTCTCTTGACTATCAAAGCTCTTTGTTCATATCATAACCACAGTTAAAACCTCACAATACAGTCCAAAAAGCAGAAATATGAGAAATTAAGGGAGTGAGGGAGGGGAAATTAAGTCTAAATCTAGTCTTGTTTGATATGTTTTGTTCACCTGAATTTACTTGATGCCTTTCTATCTGCACTGCACTGCAAAAGAATGTTAAATTTTCCAGGATCTGCTGCTGTGAGTCAGAAGTTGCTAGGGGTACACACTTAATACAGGTCAGAAGAAGATAAAAAGGCTGAGCTTTCTTTTGTTAATAGCAGGCTTTCAGTAAACACTTTTCCAACTACAAATCTCCAAAAGGAACAGAAAACCTGAGATGTAGACTAGATAAGAGACATTCCACCAGCTGAGGCTAGCAAAACTCACATGCTGATCCTTGAGTCCTCTACAGAAGACCCAGAGGCTGTCCAGATGGATCTCGGACTCACACTTGACTCTTACATTGAGACAGACACAGAAGACCAGGACTTGGGCTAGAATTTTGTTGAAGAAGGATCAGAAGTGATCTGGATGAGAAATCAAGCAGAGGTACTTGGTTCTTCTGAGGGTGCAAGGGGGAGAAAGAAAGACAGTGTACAAGTACATGTGAGATGCAGACAGGAAGAAAGATCAGACTCCATTGTTCCACCAGACATGAATCCCTGACTCAGATAAAAGGAGCTTTCTCCCCCTGTCTCTCAAGCAGGATGTTTCAACCACCACTACGGAAAGCAGAACAAACAAGACAAAATACTCACAATAGGACTCAAGTCTCATCACCCTTCCTGTTCTTTATATAAAATTTTGAAATAGTTGTACCATTTCTGTACCTTTCCCTTGGGTTTTCTGTCACTTTCTGCAAGTTTGCATCATTAGGCAGTTCCCTGGCTCAGGGAGATGAGAGGAATCAATGTGAATTTGCATCCCCTTGATACCACCCTAAACTAACCCTCTTCCTCCTTGAAACTGTGCCAATCATTCATGACATCCACACCATATGCCTGCTGATGTGAAAGGTGTAGGTTCAATTCCCATCTTCACCAAAAGCTTCCTAGGTGGCAGGTGGGATTTTTTTCTCTCCTCTCTAAAAAGAAACACTCAATTTTACTGCCCCACAGGGAATTCAAGAGGATAGAACCACAGTGATGCTTCAGCAGCAGGAAGGTGGAAACCTCCTATTAGGAGTACTTTGGAGCTGGGTGATGTATGCTATTTACCTGCCATGTTAGTGAAAAAAAAAAGCCTCCACAACTCATTTATAAGTTTGACGTAAAAAGGAAGAGGAAATTCCAGGAAAAATTCCAGGCAAAGAAACTTCACCTGTGCATGCCCCCAGGGCTAATTTATTCGACAAAAATACCAAGAGCCATTTGAAGTGACACTTGCCAATTTTTTAAATAAAATTCTTGTCCCTTTTTAGAAAAACAGTGCATTCTGGTCAATTCTCTAAGACAGTTAAGAGCCTTGCTCTCTTTAAAATATGTCAAGACAAGCATTCATTTTTCTTTATGCTGACAAACACCACTGTGGAACTAATGGGTGAAGATCAGAGAACCTTTCCTTTAAGCATGAAGGAGCCACAAAAACAGGAGTTACAAGGTACCAGTTGTACACCTAGACAAGACAGAAAGGAATGTAATTCCATACAGAGACAGGTAGTTTTAATCAGAAGGACAATTTAAAGATGCATTTTGCCTCTTCTTCTTAATTGGGGATGAACATAAATCACAAAGTAAGAAAATCCTCAGAGTGGTCCCTTTCCCCCTCAATTACCTGCCCATGAGCTCTAAGGGAAGCGAAAGCATGAAAGAAATGTTGGCACGTTTTATTTTGGACCATCAGGCAGCCGTTTGTACTGATAGATGTATTTTTGAGAGCATACAGCTGCCTTATTCACTAATTAAGGCTTCTGAGAGTGTAATGAAAAACTGTGTGATTTCACTGCATGGCAAACAGCCAGCACAATTTGTTTCAGATACACAGAAGATATTTGAGTTGCAGATTATCTGGGTTCTGGTGGGGTAAGTTTCATGCAGGTGCACAGCAAAGGCAAGGGAAAGGGGGCTGGCCCTACATTCCCAGCACATTTGCAGGTCCTACCATTGGAATTTTTTTCAGAGACAAAATCACACAAAGCACTGGTGAAACAGTCCTTACCTGAGCAATGGCCATATGTACCTGGTGACATTATGAGAAGCGTGCAGAAGAGGAGGAGGAGGAAGAAGAAGAGCTATGGTAAATTTACAAACTACCATAACTTTTATAGCATGTCAAAAAGAATATTGAAGAAAAGGGCAGGATTCTGGCTTTCCAGACTTTATTGTGGCCTTTCAGTATTTGAAAGAGGTTTATAAGAAACATGGGCATAAACTGCTTAGTAGGGCCCATTACAATAGGAGAAGGGGTCATGGTTTTAAACTGAAAGAAGATGAGATGAGGCATAAGGAAAAAGTTTTTTGAAATGTTTTTTAAACAGCAGAATATGTTGTCCTAAGAGGTGTCAGGTCCCTCCTCCCTGTAAACATGCAAGATGAGGTTGGACAGGGCTCTGAGCAAACTGATCCAGTTGAAGATATCCCTGCTCATTGCAGAACTGCTAGAACAGATGAACTTAAAAGATTTCTCCCAACTCAAAATTTTCTATAATTCCATGATTCCTTCTCTTGCTTTGTATCTGGTGTGAAAGTCCCAAAGCATTAAATTTTTTTGTGCTTCTTACAAAATGGGGAAGAAAATCCTCTTCTATATTGTGAAAAAATTGAGCAACCCTCACACAACACAATTTGGGCAAAACAGTCTCCAGACAATGGCTGCTGTATGCACACATCTCTGAACAAAGTTAACAGTAAAAAAGTAAAAAAAGATGGAACTTAGGCAAGATGCCAAGACCAGGAACCCCAAGAATTGCTGGCAGGCTAGAAAAGCACCAGTTCCTCAATAGCATCAGAATATCATGGCAGTCTGTCACCCTGACCACACTGGCAGCAGCCCTGAGCTAGCAGAGAGTGTGAAAGATGTACTCTATCAAATTTACATAGATCAAGAAGACAACAATATGAGCAAAATTAAAAAGCTGCTAATACATAGCAATCTGCCAAGTCGAAATTCTGGACTCTTCAGACATCCAACTCCATGTCTGTATCTATTATATTATGAACATAATCTCTGACTATCAGCAGCTGGAACATAATAGGTTTGCTTTCCTTGGTGTTTGGAAGACAGCCTCACTCTTTATCCCAATGCTCCATAAACAGCACTTTTCCCACCATATTCTCTTTCTATAATCAAGAATATTTCCAAACTTTCAGTCAGAAGCCATTGGCTTTTAGATATTAAGGAGAGCACTGATCCATGGAGAGAAAACTAGATCCCTCTCGCTGATGGAGATGAACATATTTTTGGAGATAAACCTTAGCTTTGGACACAGTTTTGACAATCTGATCAGTACAAGGAAAAGTTGTTACTAAAAGCACTCAGAATCCGGAATGGAAGGCATTCCTAGAAGGAGAGGAAATAGGCAACTTCTTGCAGGTTTGTTTAAGTTTAGGAGACAGAGCATCACAATCTACATCTTTAGCTACACAATTTTAGAAGTCATTGGGAGTCACTGGAATTTTTAGAAAGGATGTTGTACTTAAACTTGCTGACAATTCATTTTTTGCTAAGGGAGCTTGAAAAACAATAACATTGTCAAGTACTGGCCACCCCTGTTTAAGCAGGTGCTTAAAGGCACCTTTCACCATTAACATAGCTGCAGGGAACAGCTGTGTTTCATTGGTAAGTTTGTTTATTATTTCTAAAACATAACAGATTTTTGTTTGGTTTTCAAAGAACTTCCTTTTGTTTAGATGCTTTTCAAAGTAATTGTTTGCTACACAGGGAAAATTTCATTAGAACTTGCTATGGATTTTTTTCCTACTTTTTTCTGACCTCAGAATAAAATATACTATCTTTCTGCCTGCCCTTGCTAACAATGACATCAGTCAGCTGTTCCATGTCTCAACAAATCACAGCAATTAGCAACAAGCATCACCACAGCACAAACATTTCTAAAGACTGTCCACAGAACACGTCCAGAGACAATATTCAGAACACATGAATCAAGAATCTCTTAACACACCAGTCATGGGAAACCTAATTAATCTGATTCAAAACAAACACTGCAGCTAAACACTAAGTGACATTAACCAGGCTGGAAAAGACTTCTACAGGAGCAAAGTGAACCTTTGACATGGTCAGTGAAGCAGTACTGAGATTTACAGAGGGAGGAGGGTTTGAGGGATGGATTGGTGGAAACCACAGCGTGGCAAGAGTAAATCAAAGAGGACAGAAGCTCCTGTTCAAAACACTGAGCTCCATATGATCCTGGCCTAGGTATACCTTGCCTTGGTTAGATATAGATTATGGGAGGAAGGAATCATCAGTCCCTCTGAAACTGTCATGGTATTATTTCAGACCTTCTGAGCACAAGAACACCACCACTGATTTGGTGGGATCTCCTGAGTGTTTGGTGTCTCTGAAAAGCCAGGCTGAACGCTTTGGTTCCTACACAGAGTGTTAAAAGTCTGACTTTAAGCATGTATTTTAAAATAAGCTACAGAGGTTTTAATGTCTATTCCTGCCTTTGGAACCCACGGGGGGCCAGCACTTTCACTGTCCTCACACATCCTACTGCCCTCCTCAAAAGGGTATCATTCAATCTGTTGCTGCACCTGTCAGGACTGCAGGACAATGCCTGGGGCTTACCTGTGTTTAGGCTCAACAAAAGCATCATGGCTGTGAAGGAATGAGGAAACCAAGGCACCTGCCTCTGTTACTGAAAAATACGTCAATATCGGGGCAGTGGTCACCAACAAAGTCTTCAGTTCTTCATTATGGTTAACCACATGTCCTTAGCCACTACCTAAGGAACAATGCCCTAGCATGGTTAAAAAGCTGCCATGCACCACCCAAGAATGGATGCATTTCCCTTCTTAAATAAAAAATAAATTAAAAATCCAGTTTATAGTGAGAATGGCAGGTCACCTTGAACACATCAGGAGAGAATATGGCACTTCCAGCTTTATGTGATTTAGAGAGGTTAACTAGTGACTTTACCAGCCTGCACAGCTTCTGTAGTATGTTAGGTGCTTCAAAAAGTTTATGACATTGCCTGTTTTTAAGCATGATAATATATGAGGACATTACCTCTGAACAACCACTGTACTTCATTTAACAGAACAGGTCATAACGAGCCTTCACTTTACACTTTTGAAGCTTTGAATCAAGGCTAGGATTTTTGTCCAGTTCTGTACTGAAGTTGCTGAAATTGAGGTCCCTTTCCTCTCCTTACCACAGAGCTTGTGTTTTTTTCTGCAGTCCTAAAACAAGTGAATACTCTCAAAACAGGGACATACATTGTCCTAAACCCTAATATTAAGCTGTTACAACAGTGAAGTATGAAAGGATCAAATATATTATTGCAGCTTCCCCACTGATGAACTAAGGGTTTATAAATGTTCAGTTTTCTTCAGTAAACTGTTTTTTGCCACCAAAAGGAGGCAAAGCAAATATACTGCCTTGCCCAACATTGCTTCTGGGGTTTGGAGAGCGTTTGTCATTCACAATTATTGTTTTAGTTTTTGCTCAACAAGAGCAGACCTGGAGACAGAGATTCCTTCTACTTCACTTTAGATACATGGCTGAGGCTCTCAGAACAGACTGTGATGGTTCAAAGTTATTTATGCAGCCAGTGAATGCAGAGAGAGGGGTCTCAGGAGGGCTGTTTGTAACCACAGCCTGCTGGGTCAGGCCCAATATCTATTTATCCCAGTGTCTCTCCCATCTCTGGCGATGGTCAGTAATGGCTATTAAGTGAAAAAGCACAAGAACAGGGCAAATATGTACACTGTTTTCCTTGTATACTCTCTTAGCCTCTGCTATCTACATCTCAAAGATTTGCTGACTCCAAAGTAGCAACCTTAGATTAAAAAAAAAAAAAAAAAGCAAAACGCTCAAGTGGGGTTATCTGAACATTTGCCTAGTCACTTTGAGATGGGAAACCTCTGCCAACCACTTCATGCTGAAAAGATAGGCAATGATGTAGAAACCAGTGCATAGGCAATGATGTAGAAATCACTGCCATAATATCATTGCTTCAAAATCTTAGCAGGGTGCTTGTATCAGATGGCAGGATATAAGTAGGTATCAGTGAAAAAACTCCAGTGACACTCCAGCCTCTGGAAGCAGAGGTAAAAATGCCACAGAGCCAAGATCAAACTAGTCTTTGAGCATCCAGGTAAAATGCAGAAGCACTGTGGGCACTTCTGATAAGATGAGCCAATGGTATTTGTCATGTTTTGCTTGTGAGGGGCTGATAGGGTGCCTTGGTTCAAGGTGCAAAAGAGTTAGGAACACCCTCAGCTCAGGTGTGCAATTCCCCATCCAGGCATCTCCTCTCAGATCGACAGCAACTATTTACAAGGAGCAAAACCACTGCTGCATGCCAGAGAGGTTTCTGTGGGGCTTCCTGGGAAACAATGAGATACTGAGCTTCTATTTTCAAAGATAGTTTCTGAGCAATATATTTTGCTCAGAAACTCAGCTTAAAGCCCCAAACTTATTATAGAGTTAAAAAAAATTAAAAATAGTAGAAATACAGTCTATTTTTTTTTTGACAAATTTTTTTTTTACACAGATTTTTGTTTGTTTGTTGGCTGGGGTTTTTTTGTTTGGTTGGGGTTTTTTGTTTTTGTGTTTGGGGGTTTTCTATTGGTTTTTTTGTTTGGTTTTGGTTTTGGTTTTTTGTGTTTTTTTAGGTAGCAGCAAACACACATGGCCTTCAAAAGGCCATGTAAATCACTTTCAGTCCTACTGCTTTTTTGCTTCCAAAGTGATCCAGCAGTAATCAGATATCATGTTATCTGTTTAGTCTGTCCAGTCAATACATTGCTATTTAAGTTGCATTGTCACTGAGATATATTTGGTACAACATCTGCAGGGATTGTATTACAGAACACTTAATTGTTTGCATAGCCAAATGCAGGGCTATTCAATCGTCCCCCATGATAGTCAACAACAGACCTCAAAGCATGACCCTGTCTCACCCCATATCTGCATTGCTTTCCCAGACTGCTTTAGGGACAGGACCTGATCTGTGTCTGCAGGGCTGCACTACTGGTTTCCACTGCAGTGACTGCAGAAAACTTAGTGCTTGTATGCAGAGAGGTCTCTGCACAGTACTGAAAAATATCACAGAGCTGCTTCATGCCCTCAGTTAAACATAGGCTGGGGTGAAAATGAGCCAGTGGTGTCCAATGTGATTCACAAGCAGTGCTGTAGGCCACAGTGAAGGAGGAGAGTGGAGCAGAACCCCTGGTAAGGTTTAAAAGGCAGAGTTCAAAGGGGTGTGTGTGTGTGAGAGGGGCAACAGTGCTTTAAATTAGATCTACCTTAGCAGCGTCCAGTTGAAGAAAAAAGGGAAAAACACCCAGAGTCACAGGACTCACTACCTCTGCATGGATCTACTAGACAGGCCATGACATAAGGGTAAAAAAAATTATTACCTTTTGCTTTGCATGAGTTGCTTATTGCCACATTCCTTCAAAGTCTCCCATACAGGGGGAAAACATCTCCTGCTGTTGGGAGTGACACGGATGCTGGGAGACTCACAGTGCAGGTGCCTACTACAGAGAGGTAAAAAGACAAATCCATTCTGCATGTGTGACCAAGGCTTGTGGCTCAACTACTTCCAGCTTGCTGCTGGCAGCCTGGATATTACCTCTAAGATAAATGAATAAGAGTTTAGGTCTTATTGGATTACTGTTTATTGAACTTTATAAATTCCAATTAACAGACCCCTGAGCAATACGAGACATGTAGTGTACTCTTCATTTTATAGTGCAATTATTACTGGGTTTATCCTCAGCTGAACAAGAGGTATTAATGGATAAAACATGGGAAAGAAGACATACTAATAGATAAAAGCAGATATTGGAGACACAGAGATAAACAGATACAACCAGGAGAAAATGCACAAGGCAAGAAAGAGCACACGTGTTTGGCTGATTAGGTTATTTCATTGCTTATACTACTATGCAGGAGGCTTACAGGAAATAGATGAGACTAGATGAGACAGTTACACAGATGAGTAAGTGTCCTAAATATGCAAGCAGAAGAAGAGAGCTGGGAGGGGAATAGGGGGGGAAGAAAAAAAAAAAAAAAAAAAAAAAGAGAGAGATAAAAAGCAGTCAAAATAGGACAGATTTTGGAATTTATCATTTTCACAGTTGCTCTAGAGGCATAAACATGTTGAGAAAGATCTCCCAATTCAGCATTTTGCCAGTATGAAGAGAAACTTGTACTAGTGAATCTTTGGTACTATTTAATATAAGAAAACATGTGCAGGGTGTTCACCCATTAATTTATACAATCAAGATGCAATGTAATCTCTCCTTCCCCACCTGAATATGGGACAGAAACCAAGTTGCTAACATAAGATCTGCAGGAACTCAGCTCCATTAAAAACCAGGATGAAAGAAAGGTGTTTTTAAAGCTGCTACAGATATTTCAGGCTATCTCTGCCCCCTTCTCATTCCCACCTGCTTTTTTTTTTTTTTTTTTTTGATTTATTGAGTCTGTGCATACTCTCTTTTTCAGAGGTAAGAGGAGTATGTATGTGTATAAACTCCAGCAGTAACTAACTACATCGACCCAGTCTGTGTTGCCAGAGCTTCATGGTACTTTCACGTGCTAAATATAAGAGCTTCCCTACCTCTTTTCTGCAGGTATTATGGAGTGGATGAAGGAAACAGATTCATGTTGTCTTCATTTCATGCTTGAACTTTCACATTATGATTCTCTGCTGGTGGGAATATTATTAGCAAGGTAGTTTCCAGTTCCTTCTCCCCTATCCCACCATGGTGAAAGAGCCCAGGTGCTCCCTACAAATTTTAGTGTCTCTCAGAACTCACAGATTAGAATAATACAAAAGGTGGGTATCAGGTGTTTTGCTTCCTAAAGTCCCAAATACAAGTGGTGTCAGCTACTTAATTTCAGGGGCTGAAGCGAAACAGATAATTTTTAAATTTGGATGACTTCTTCTTAGCCCACACAAAAAAATTGACCCAGAAACACTGCAGCAAGCTGAAGGCATGGTTTCATCAGCAAGCTTAACACTCTAATTCCTGGGAACAAATGTCAAGGGAGATGAGGGTTGGGGAGGTAATCAGAAATGATGCACCATCTCTAGCAAATAAGATTGTGTGGCTAAACCCATGTGTTGTGTACTCTTGTGATGAAAGCCCTGAACCAGCACAGCTGCAGAGTGAACATCAGGCTTGCAAAGGCAGGGCAGGACAGCAGAGCTGCACAAAAGAAGGATCACCATTTTGTTAGGGTATTTAGATTTTTCCCCCACCTGTGACTGAGCTTGAAAATGATCCTAGTTCTGTTCCCGCACAAAACATTTCTTCTTGTCATACAAGAGTTGCTAGGAAGAGTGTGCAAAGGTCTTGTTCTGTCCCCCTGCTCAAAAGAACAGATCTAATTGTTGCGACCTGGTACAAGTTTTGTCTTCTCCAAAGGGTCCTGCATGTGAGCTCCACTGGACCTGCTGGTGTCAAATGTAATGAACTACAGCAGCAGATACTGAAGTAAAAGATCAAAACCTCCAAATTCCTGTCTGAATTCTATCACGAATGGAAGCCTCTGCCCATTTAAGGCACTACCAAATCAACAATCAGGAATGTTGATTTGGTAGCGTCTTAAATGAAAGAGTCTGTTCTGACATGAGGAAAAAGATACCAAAAATAACCCCAACCAAGGCTTGTAACTGCTTTTCAAAGCCTTTCTCTAAATATCAGGGTGATTTTACCAGTATATCTGTACAATCAAGTTTAAGAAACCTGTCAACCTCAACACTCTTCTTATAGGGATATCAATCATAGGAGTAACTTGCCTTCTCAACTACTTTCCTGTATTCCCTTCCCCTTTAGATTCTTGGAAGCCGTAATACCCATCCCCTTTAAAGCTATTAAGTAGCAAGTGGAAGTGAAATATTTCTCCAAGAGCACCTCTTGCTGATGAAATACAACCTCCTTATGCAGGCACTGACCCAACATGGGGCCATCAGCGAAGCTGCAAACTCTCCCTCAGGTTACAGGTTGCACAGCTCCTCAACAGCTACATGAAAGACAGCAATTGAGTCCCAGGTCAGGCAGAGTTAATCTATTCAAAGGGCTGAACATACCCAAGAAAGGAATGCAAACTCAGGATGGCCCACCCCCTGCCTACTCCCCGTACCACCCCCTGAGCCCCCCATCCTGCAATAGATCATACAGAATGGATCACATTAATTTTCTATAAACTCTATCAACTTGAGTGGCATGTCCTTAAGGGTTAGGTGATTGATATCCACAATGAAGTCTTATAATCTAAAATCATATTAATATTAATATTAAAGATTTTCTGTCCTTTATGTGCATCATTAAATTCTGAGTATAAGGTGAAATTGACAACATACATTTTGACAGCTTATCTATAATAAATATGCAAATCTTGATACCAGCATGTCATCACAGACTTTGCTGCTCCTTGAAATATCAGAGAGATCCTTTCTTTATATGACATTTACAGTGAAAGATCAGATATAAAGCATTTTGTATGACTGAGATTTTCATTGGTTTGGTCTTCAAGTGCAATGATAGAGGCTTCATATTCCATTGGCACCAGCATTATCCCTCCTCTTTGTGACATCATGGTATGGTGGGGAAAAATTTTAAGTGCTTCCACTCTATCTCTGCACTCCTTACAGAAAATGAAATTTAAAAATTTACTCTCTTAATGAACCTTAGCAATGTCTTCTTGTAGGCTCACACATACTACCAGAGAGGATGAATCAATGCAGGAGAGTTGTATTTAACCCAGGAGAAGTATTAAATTACTTAATAGACAGGATGCCAGCTGTCCTTAACCCTGTGAGTCTACCTCAGACCTCTGCAGTGCCACCCCACTCCTATAGAAAATTTAGAAGCCCAGACCTGATGAAGGCAGTATTTTGGAGCAGTACCCTGCCCGTTTCAGCCCAATATTCACACAGTCCTAACTCACAGATACCGACTCCATCATATCTCCTCATGCACCTCATGCTTGTGTGTGTGCTCACAGAAGTTCAGAGGGCTGGCAGCAAGATTTGAGTTTTCAGCCTGTGCTTGTGGGATTCTGCACATGCAGTGTAAAGGGATGTCACTCCTGGGCTACAATACTGGCTCCAAAGAGGTCCAAGCCTACTGTCCTGTGCTGACTTTTGTGCATTTTGGAGCCCTCAGCCTTCTCCTCCCTCCAGTCAATCCTCATCAGAGGCTGCTGGCACACAACAGTGTCAGGAACACTGGGGGAAGAGGGGTGGGTATGGTGAAATTGCTGTGACTAGAAAAAAGCCCATCTAAATTTTGAGTGGGAATTTGAAGCATGACTAATCTAAACAACTAATCACAAATTTTACACTACCTTTAGAGAAAATGTGTACATGTCCATGTACACACACAACAGCTCTCATCCTCTCCTTCCAAATTAGTCCTTGCATATTCTTGCAGAAAAAGAATTGAAAGGAAATATAAAGAGATTCTCAATGAGGACAATAATTCATAAGAAACCAACCCAAGGCAATGAAATTTGTTTTTTCAAGGTCTCTTATAACCATTTATTTCTGTCAAGGGCAGGGCACTAGAACAGGAACAAAAAGATCAAAAAATACTGAGCCATTTTAATTTCTTTTGTCTTCTGGTCACAGCCTGATGCCAGCCATGAAATGTGGAATATGAGCAGGGCACCATATAACCCAGAAGTCTGTGATAGAGGCTTCACTGTAGAGTCCATATGTGTGTATGGACAGTTGTGCTGAATGAGAATAATAGGGGAAGGTAGTTTACCCTACAGTCATTGAAGGATTCGAACCTGAGCCTTTGCCATATGGCAAAGGCATGAACCCCAGTAGTTTGAACAGAATAGGCCCCCTGACCCTCAGGGAAGAAAGAAGTCTTATAATTTGTTCAGGTGCTGAAAGCTTCAGGGTCTTTCATTAAAAAAACAAAACAAAACAAAACAAAACAAAACAAAACAAAACCCAAAAACAAACAAACAACCAAACAAAAAACATAAAAAACAAAAACAAAAAAAAAAAAAACCAAAAAAAACCCAAAAACAAACAAACAAAAAAAAATAAAAAACAAAAACAAAAAAAACCCCAAACAAACTGAATAGGGATTGGCCAGGGAAGACCAGACCCTTTTTCCTCAATCTTTTCAATGTTGCCAGGTCACCCCTCACCTTTCCTCAAAGTCACAGGACCCTGTATTTAATAACAACCATCTTTAGTCAACTGCATCCTCCCTCCCACAACAGGTTTGCATGGAGAGTTTTAATGCTTCAGAAATATCCACTTCCCAGTATGGCTAAGTTTTTTGGAGCCTGTAAGGGAAATCCTTCTGCCAGAGAATGAAATCTGTGTCAAATCAGGCATCTCCCAATTCATCCTGTCAGCAGCCAGCCTCTGCTCACAGCCACATCACACAGCATCTGCAAGCCACGAGATGGGGCTGAGGGCTGCCACCCTGCCTGCTGTGTAGGAGGCCCAGCAGGAGCCTCTTAATCTGAGAGATGCAACTCCAAAACCTGGGCTACAAAGACAATGAGTTCCACAGGAAGGAATGCAACATCTGCAAGCTACAGAGAGTCGTGTCAACAGGATGTGTTGTCAATACTGACTCCACGATGGGCTGTGTCTTCAAAGAAGTAGGGGGTAAATAAAGGAGGTTTCATTTCTTCTTTCCCTGTGCTGTTCTCACAATTAGCACTCAGGTCCCGTGTTGCATTCATCTTTGACTAATCCTCCCCTGCGTTATTTTTTATTTGTGTTGACTTGACACACCTTAATCCCTGAGTCAGCTCCTATTTCTTGCTAAACCAAAGGTAAATTATACCAAGTCTACCCAGCAATGTTAAAGCCAGCAGGATTTATAATGTAAATGCTAAAAATACCCAGGCAAGCACATCAACTGCAAGAGCTTTCCACAACACCATGAGACAAACATGTCACACCCAGAAGATGCAGAGCAAGATGAGAGTAAAGTAGTGTGGCTTGTGAGAGACCAGGTCTCTGTCCTGCACCCAGGACCCAATGAAGCATCAAAGGCAGGAGAATTTCCCTCTTGGCCCCTGCTCATGCTGTGATTTCTCAGACTCCCATCTGCTGGATTCATGTCTGTGTCACGAGTATCACCCCTGTCACTCACTATGCCATGCCTTCAGAGCAGGCAGAGTGCTCTCTTTCCTTCACACACTTATTTCTGCTCACTCTCGGGGACTCCTCACCCAGGGCACTGCCTGTGTGTACTCCCTCACTTCACTTCACACACACCCCACCAGCACCACACTGCTGTGCTTTATTTTTGCCTTTCTCCTCATTCCTCTTACCCCACCCAGCTCAGCCTCTCCCACTCGTCCCACTCTCTCTGCATCCATGTTCCAGGCACTGAGTGTCACTTGCTCCTTCTTTCCCTCCCTCCTGCTTCCTCTCTCCGGGCTCTCTTTCAAGCTTCCAAAAGCCCATGTGCCAGGTGGGAAGACAGTTTTTTGATTCATCCACATTATCAGCAAAGTGCATCCAGATTTGAACAGCCCTGTCAGCTCTTGAGAAATGAAACAATAGCAAATATCTGGTGAATTTCATGGTTATCAACACTCCTAATCAGGCAGATGAACTGTAAAAAAATAAAAAGCATTCATTACTTTGAACTAATGATTCCTTAACATCTTTGCTTTTTGAGACTTGACTCTCTTCAGTTTCCTATATTTATTTCTAATTCAATCGGAAATCCAGTGCTTTTTGCCCAGGAATTTCTGCAAAATCCTGGAGCCTGAGGTCTCCTTCCCTCCTCCCCCTCCTCCAGCTTGTGTTTGCAGAACATCATTATCATTATGTAATGATGTTTCTGTCGAGCTAGCAGAATTGCATAGTAAAGCGCATTAACCTGGCGATAACAGATCACTTACATTTTTTATCATGATCTATTGCCAAGTTAGCACACCGGGCCACTTCCAATAGCACCACGAACTCGATAAATTAGTGTGCTGGCCTAGAACCTGTGATGGAATATTGTTTGGATTTCTGGTGGCTCTGCAACTAATTGTATTTTTCCCCATCTGTTTGCTTTGCCTTGACTCGGGGCTGTCGAGGGAGGAGAGTGTAGGGGATGAGAGAATAAGAGAACCGTCTGTGGAAGATTTATCCCTTGGCACTAATTGTCTCACCCTCTGCTTCATTAGGACCTCTCCCATCAACTCATTCCCTGTTGGTAGCCTCCAACTCTGCAACCAGGCAAGGTGCTGATCCTGCCCTTACTGTTTGTTGGAAGACAAGGTTTTCTCAAGGTTGTCAGCAGTTTCTGTACCCAGATCAGCTCAGAGGCTCTACTTCTCTGAAATTGCCTCAGACAAATCTGGAATAGGACTGGGCACTCCGGAGTTTTGGCTTAATACAGCATTGGTCTCATTTACAAACCCACATGCCTCAGGAAAAAAAAAAATTTAAAAAAAAAATCCAGCTGCTAAAGCATGCATCAAGCAAAGGGAGAACTCAAACCTCTTAAGCAACTAACAGCAAGGGACATACAACTTCTAGGAATTCACCCAAAGAAGAAATTATGCTTTTTTGAATTGGTGAGTAGATTCTTCCCAGGGTCAATCAGCGAGGTCCTTGTACAATGATGGCAGGAACAAGAGATGGGTATCTGCAATCCTTGTAGCTTACCTGCCAGGCCAAAGAGAGGAGTTACATATTGCTATACCCTCTTTGCTCATAGCTTCTGCAGTGGACACCTCTGACAAAGAAGAGTTTCTTCTGTCCTTTTTCTTGAAACCCTCACTTCTTTTCTTCTCACTTCAACAATCAGGGCCAAAAATAAATCATATTGCCACTACTTACATCGGACCTGCAAAGCCAGATTATGGCACTGGGTATCTCTGTGCATAGTCCTTTGAGACCTGTCCTGTTATTACTGCAAGCTAAGCAGGTCACTGGAGAGACCTAGAGGTCCCAATTCTGGAAACTTATGCATGTAATCCTTGTGCCACTGCTGACCACAACAAGTTTATTTGTGTACTTAAAGTTAAAAAACTTCATGAAGTGCTTGCAGGATCAGAGTCCTATTTCCCTGGATGGTAGTTCTGCTGCTGGTAAATAAGTGCCAGGAAATAGAGCAGAGACATGCTGGTTTGTGCATCCCCAGGCACACAGAAGACAGAAGCAAACTCTAATATTTACCAACCTGAAAAAACTGTAAAAACCTGGAGTTTCTAGCTTCCCTGACAGTAGTAGCAGCAGAAGAGTGAAATAAATTAAATAATCATGCCATAAATACTAATTAATTGCCATTAAAAAGTACTCAAATCGTTTAAAAGAAAAATGCAGCCATTAATCAGAATAGCTCAGGTACCTAAATAAATATTTACTATTATGCGTGCATATTTAATCTACCTACCCATCAAAGACTAATGCTCTCTTCCTTGCCAGTGAGGCTTATTAACATCCTAGAGGGATAAAACAGCATCCCAGAACTGTGCAGGAATGTGGCATAGGGATTTAGGAGTAAGACAGTTGCACAGGCAGAAGCATAAGCCGGCAAAGGTGGTGCTATATTTAGCCTTACATCCAGGAATAACCTCATCTTATTACTTGTGTTTAAACTAACAGCTCTAGGCCCTAATACACAAACTCATTGTCCCAAGCAAGCCCTTCTTAATGGATAGATCCCATCCTGAACATCTCCTAATCCTACACATCAAAGTCTTCTCGAGACTGGGATTTGACATATTGTATTAATGAGAACTACTTCCAAAGAGCTGTGCAAGAAGGAGTCTATCCATAGATTTCAGAAAACAAAAAAAAAACCAAAAAACAAAAAACCCTTCCATGTCTGAAGGCTGCTTAGAGATGATTTTTTAGGGAGGCATGTTGGAACAATTTTCAGAGGAACAAAAATCAGCTAGGAAAGAAAAGTTTAACTATTTAGCTTTAAGGTGGGGGGGAAGGTGTCAACAATTTTGTTTGAGACACACAGTCAAACTCAAAGCTCACAAACAAGAAATAAGGATACTCACAGCCTGAAACAAAGGGATTTAGCAGTCTACTACCTGCTGCAAAATAGACTCTTTAGGGTCTTTGCAATGCTTCTACCCCTTGTGTTAAGAAGTCATACCTCCAAAAACTAGGCTAGGAAGTGGTCTCATAGAGGGGAAACCTTGACAAGATGCAGCTTGTGGGAAGGAAATGATAAAAAGAGAGGACATTGGGGCTTGTAGATGATGCTTCTGGTGCAGTCTTGCACTTGTGTCCTCCTGCTTTTTGAGTAAATTGCTCTTCCAAGTATCTTGAGGGGAAATTAAATATAAAAAAATTAATAAATATTGGAAAGACTATTTTAATTGTTCTCAGGAGCATTTGCTATGATTGCTATTATATCTAATAAAATAAATTATTGGAAAAGTTTTGAGTTTTTTTCTATTTTTGTTTCTTTTTATTTTTTTTTTTCCTAACTGTGCTTTGGTAATTCCCCCCATGAAAAACAAATAGACACTTCAGTAGTGACAAAACCAAGAAAGACTCAAAGACCTAGCAAGTCAGTTAAGTTTATAAGGAGGGCTTGCTGCAATAATTTTTTGGTACAGTTTTCTAGAACCTCTCCTAACTACTTATGTAGAGAGAGTCAAAGGGTTGTGAGCAAGAAGGGGATGCTCTAGGAGCTAAGCTTTTTTGAACACAACTGCCTGTAGAATAACAAATACTTTTCCCACTTGCTAGCTTTTCTGATGTGGTGTTTGCTTCTGTTGAAAGTCAGTTTGAGAGCTTATACATTCCTTAGCAGCTGAGTTACTGCCCTATGGCTCTAACTCACCAAGTTCCATTCCTATTCTTCTTGAAAGAAAAGAATTAAATGACCATATTCTAGGTGGATAGCAAACGAATTTATGCTCATAAATAAAGAAATAAGGAAGTATTTCCTTTTTAGTGACTAAGAGCTTAATTCAAAACCAGAGTCAGGTGTACACCTTCAAAGGGATTTCAACAACAGGTCTGCTATGTATACAATTTTTTAGATGCAACTCTATATCACCCTCTCTTTGGATGGATCATTAATTCACCCAGAGTATCTCTCAAAAGGAAAAAGTTAAAGTACAGAAAAAAGAAAATGGCTTTAGAGCCAACATTTGAGCTGTAACTTTATTGACTTTGGCAAAGTAATGTGAATTTGTACCAGCTGGGAACCTTCATGACAAATGCAGTGAGTGGGAACCAGGTCTGATCGTACAAGGAGCTCCTGCCTCCATGTGAAATCACTTCAGGAGACCTGTCAGGAACAGGAGCAGAGCTTTGCAGAGAAGCCTGCCAAAGTCCACCTTCATTTCTGAGAAAAAAAAAAAAAAGTGTATCCCCTCTCTGAACTGTGCAAAAGAACCCTTTTTTGTCCTAATTCTCTCCTGTTGCACCTTTTCTAGAGAATCCTAATAGGAATAAGAGTAATTTTCAGGAACTAATTTGGTGGGTTTTAGAGGAAACAGTAGAAAGTTCTAAGACATCAATTGCAAGTCTTATACTTCTCCAGAAATGAAGTGGGTTTGTCAGGGGAATATAAAAAAGGAAGAGAGGGAAAAAAGGAAAAAAAGGCAAAAAAAGAAAGGTTTTGACTCAAAAGTTTGGGTATACCTGCACTAGAGGAATGTAATGGAGAAGCCTATGAAGGTGTTTAGTGTTAAGGAGCACATTTCAGACATGAAATATCTGTTGACAGCATGTGGACAGTGTCTTCTAAACCTGGTGTTTATTCTATGATGCATAAAATTGATGTGTTCACAGGTTGCTGTGGTGGCAGCTGAGAGAACCAGTGTTGCTTTGGTGTTTTCAAAAAAAGAACAAGACTCTCCTATCACTCACCTTTCAGCAGTGTTGAAGAATCTCCTGCTTTTCAGAGATGACATTGTGGGGTTTTTTTTGTTTTTTGAACAGCATATGTGCTGCTCTGCCCTACCTTGTGGCTCTGTGCAGCCAAAGAGGGGAGCAGAAAATGGAAGCAGTTCCACGTGGTTCAGATGCAGTCTGGGACTTGCCTGTGCAGAGATAGAGCAGGTGTGACTGTCACTGTAACTGCGTGGGGTCTCTTGCATGAGCGGTCCAGCGTGTGTGTCTGTCTCAAATCTACGTCAGCCTTCCAGCTGTGACACTTTCCAAAGATGTTTGCAGGAGGGGGATAAGCTGACCTTGGTGACTCCGGCATCCCCTTGGGGAGAAAAGTCCTCCTAGGATGTTTCAGTAGGAAGACCTTTATGTGAGCAGTTTAGATTTACTATAGAACTCCATAAGTTTTGATATCTTGTGGGTTTTTGCTGATTCTTTCTTAGGATTTATTGTCTTTCTGTTTTGCTTTAAGTGTAAGGCAGGTTCAAATTAATGTTTTAGAAAACAGCAACTTGATTCTTTGTCCTTGGCCCCAGCCTGTTTTTCTCTGCAAAGAAGCAATGTTGTTTTTTCTTTTTCTTTCCTTTTTTTTTTTTTTTTTTTGGGGTTTTTTGTTTTTTTTTTTTTTTTTTTTCCTGTTAGCTGTTAGAGAAACTTAGAAGCTTTGTGTTTCCATGACCCAGCCTGGTTTTTAGTGCCAAAGAGAGTTTAACAGAAAATCCTCAGAAAACCCAGTACCCTAAACATTTCAGATAAACATTTGTCTTGCATATTTGTCTGGGGAGAGAAGTTTTTATTGGGGATCTCAGGTGCAGAGGGGAGCAGGCAGCTGAGCACAGCTGGGGATGCTGGTGCTGGAGGTGGCTCTCTGGACCAGTACAGGTGAGTGAGTGCCCCACAAAGTACATGGCAGTGATTTGATGTGACAGCTACTACTGTTCCCAAAACAAACAGCGTGCACCAAAAAGAATCAAGGTGGTGCTTTGGATCCTGCAATAGCAGGAGATAAAAATGTTTTGCTGCTTCTTGTGTCTTAATTCTGGACCAGAGATTTGAGAAAATGATGCTCTGGTAAGGGCATTTATGTGACTCAGAGGAGACCTCAGATCTGGGCCCTGTTCCAAGATATGGATTCATTAGAGAAGGAGTATTTATGCTGATGGAATAGGTGCTTTTGGGGTTGAGTAGAAACTGAGCAGGGCCTTTGAGGTTGGGACATAAGCACCACAAATTATAGTCTAGACATTATTTATTTATTTATTTATTTATTTATTTATTTATTGATGTAGCTCCAGCTTTTTCCTATATCTCAATTTTTCTTACGTTACTGGGAACAGAAGCAGCTTTTACTTTCTTGGGAAAAATAAGAATATAGGCTGTGAGGTGCTCTTGCATGATGATATTGTGAAGTGCGTAAATAAAAATCCCTCTCTGACCTCACTGATGGCACAGGGAATGGTGCAGCATAAGGAACACTGGGCTGGTGGTCAAAAAACTTAAGTTCATTTTTTCCCTTGGCTGCTGAGTTGCTGCACGGCCTTGAGTGTATGACTTCCTCTCTTCTGTTTCTCTTGGCTTGTGTTTTTGTTAAAGAATGAACAGCACCTTGCACTGTGGGGCACTGATTGCAGTTGAGCTTCCAAATGCAACCATATTGCATAAGGCAAACTTATGAATTATTTCTATTGGTTGTCTGATAGAAAACAAATTTATTCTTACTCTTGTAGTAGAATGTCATTACTATTGCAAGGAAATGGAGTTTCTCCCAGCTGTGCAAAGCTGGTGACAGAACTAGGCAGCTTTGAACTTCCCGTGAATTTGCTAATGCATGAATCGTCACTGACTGGCGAGTAAAAATTTTCTTCTTGTTGTTTGTGGGTGAATTTCATTCCTGTTTGGGCTTCTACAGTCATTTAAGCTGAGGCTGACACAGAAGGCTTGAGGATTTCAGAGGTGTGAGATTGCTCTCTGCAGAGGAGTTCAAGCTTTTATCTCCTATCTGTCCTTAGTTTTCTGTTAAGACAGATTATGTGCTGTTAATGTTAATTTGGAGCTAGAATCAGAGTTGCTGTGAAAAGTCAAAGAGTTGGTGGGGAGAGTTAAACAACAGTGATTTCAGTGGAACGTCATCTATTTACAGTCGTGTTCTGAATCAGACACTGGGAATTTAGTTCAATGGCTCGTGGTTTTGCATTGGTTGACTGGAAGTCACATAAACTGTCTCCTGCCTGATGTAAGGCCAGAAAGAACAAAAGAGCTGCTTCCTGTTGCATCAGCTTCTTTTCTAATGCTAGACAGAGACACTCATTTAAACCTGGATCTCATGAATCATTTCTTAAACACAAAGGCTAGGTAAAGTCTGTGCTACTGGAAAACCGGAAAAGGTTTCTGGATTCCTCACAATAAATTCAGGATACTCTTGCAGATTACCAGAAAACTGGTCTATGGAGTGCGATCAAGAAAGCATGAGGGGCAACCCTCCTGCCACCTAATGTTACTTACCTACCTTGTCTCCTTGTAAAGAGGGTGTATTTTTAGATTAGTTTTCGGAAGACAAGTCTACTGATGCTGGTGTTACTGTCTCTGACTCTCCCCTACTCCACTCCAATGCTTTCTTAAAATCCATTCAACCTCAGAAAACTTGACCAGGTCCAAAATCTGAGTGACTAAACTGGAAGAAATGCTAAGAAAATGTGTATCTGTGCAGAGAATTACGGTTTAAATTAAAGGTGCCTTAGTGAGAGACCACAGAGATAACCCAACTATGCTAGCTGAAAGAACTCAAGTTCCATTTTGGCCACATGAAACTCTGTATTCATGGCAGGATACTTCATCCTTCTGGACTAACTGACTTTTCACTGAAAAAAAGAAAAGGCAGAAGCTGGAGTAGTGTAATTCTGCTCTGAGGTTGCTAGAATAATTGCACCCAACTTGGTCAAAGCTCGTGAAGTTCCTTGAGTGCTTGATGATTCAACAGCCTGTGTACCCTGCTACGAAACCAACACAGAACTCATTAGGAAAATGTGCAGGAGCTTGAGTGTGCCTTGCTCATCAGGGATGCGTCTGTGTGAGAAAACGTAAAAGATGACTTGCAGCAATTATGTCAGTGGTACTTTTAAGCTGAGTCTTTAGTGAAATGTGTTTTTTTCAAGCAATATGCTGTCTGCCTACCTAGGGTTGGCTCCGTCTGTCAGTCTGTCCTTCCAGTGTAACCCTGAGAATCACTGGGTGAGTTTGACACGATATGACAGAGAGCAGAGGTCTCAGTGACTGTTATAAACTTCATTAATGGGATGACTGATAGTGAAATCACCGAAGAAAAGGCTGCTAAGCTCACTCTTTAGTAGACATTAGGGAACCTGCATGGAGAGCAAGACATCAAAAGTGAAACGTCACCAGCTTTCTCTGGTCTCCAAACAACTTGTTTTTAGCTGTGCTGGACCTGAGTGAGACAGGGAAAGGATGGATTTAATTCCCCCGCCCTGGCAAGGGAATATGCTTAGCCCCTGACATCATTATAGATGAATCCCTCCAGGGATATTAAAGATGGAGAGCATAGTTCAATCTTGGTGGCGTCATGTCCAGAGGGCCAGTGGGAGAAATCCTCCTTGCCTAGTTAGGCTTAAAGGGAAACTTAACATGAGGAGGATTACTAAAGTGCATTTAGAGCGAGTGATTTATGTAAAACTATAACCTTTATAAAATAGGATTAAGTGCCAATGTGCTTACATTTGGATGGGGAACACTTGTTATTTGCCCTGCAAGAGTTATGGCCAATAGGTCTCTGAAGCAGAGACCGAGCAAGAGACAGAGAGTCTCAGTCACTTTTTCTTTTTCCCTTCCCTCCTGCCTGGCCCCCTCCTTGTTTCATTAAAGCTACACATCATGTGAAGTGGCACCAGACTCAGAGAGTCTCTGACAAAACCATTGCATGGAGCCTCAGGACAGAACTTGCTGCAGTTCATGTTCTCTCCCCCTGCCCTTCCTCCCTCTGCCTTTTGCTTTCCAAGTGTACATCCAATAAGTCAGATGAAACTTAATCTTGTTTGCTCTGTTTCTAATTTTCTCTTCCTTTCTCTGTTCTCCCTTTCTTTTGCAGCTCTTCTTCCTTGTCTCTCCTCTGCCCTCCAGCTTCTAGAACAGCAACGGTTTTTGGGCTTACCTTTATCCTTTACTGTTTCTGGCCTTCTCCCTGAGTTGCAGATCAATAACTGCAAATATTGGGCAAGGGAACATCAATGGAATAAAAATGAATTTGTACTACTCATTCCTTACTTTCTCTCTCTTAAATTGTTGAGTGGACTGATTTTACAGCAGAGGTGTGCTTGGAGCAGAGAAGAAATTCGCTTTTTTATTCTGAGACCCACAGAAATTGGGTACCTCTGCCCAGAGACCCATATATTGTCTGTAAGATGAACCCCTTTCCCAAGAGGTGCAGGATGTCAAGAGAAATGATGCTCTGATCTCTGCTGATTAGCTGGAAGCTAATATCCACTTGCCACCATCTCTGTTTTCCTATTACACAGCCCTGGATGCTCTAGGATCTGCTTTGGTTTTGTTTGGGTTTTTTATTTTGTCAATTTCTGGGTATCTGTAAAAATTTATCAACAAGGGATCTGCTCCTGCAGCATGGATTCAGCTCTCTAACAAGATGAGCAACCATTGTCTAGCATTTTTAGTTGTTTATTTTTTGGTTTTGTGTTTTGCTTTAATTTATACCCCATTATTTAATTAGCAGACAGGGTATGCAATAATCACTGAAGTGTGAATTCAGCTTGTATCCTTATTTCTGTTCAAAAATGTTCTCATTTTTAATGCCTTCTTCTGTGGAAAATGGGATGTATCACCCACCTGAAATGATGGAAGTGGATAGCTCAAGCCACTTAAAAATAACCACTGTCCAATGAATCTGACTCCAGTAATTTCTTGAGTTTAGGAAAATCTTTCCCTTCTCATGCTGGGAGGAGAACAGAATTATTGGTAGTCTTTGCTTTTCACATCCGCTGCTGCTATCTCAGAAGGAAATTGTGAGTATAAATCAGTTGAGGGCTCTGATCCAGTGATTCTTTTCTCTTTTTGAGTGCAGATTGCTATGTTTTCCTCCCTATGAAATGGGAATTAGACTCATGGAAATGCAAGGCCCGTAAAGCTGATTTTTATCATGCTCCAGTTTTCTGCTGATATTATTGCAGTGACTTCCGTGTTCTTTGCTCTTGGTATATATCAGGATTTATGAAGATAAGGATTGGTGCAATAAAGTTTCTTAATATTAGCGAGAAAATTAATTTCTAGTCTGTGCCCTAACATGACATGTGCCAGTTATTGATGGATGAATAGTAAAAGGGGCAGAGGCTTTGCTCAATTTGAATTCTTGCTCCTCCAAACCTTTTCAATATACTTTCAACTTTAGCCAGGAGCTGTAATGTTACATTTCTGCAATAAGTCCTTTCTCAAATTTTTCATCTTGACTTAATACGACCTCTCTCTCAAATGGTTACTTGCAGCTGTCAGGATTAGGAGCACTGATCTGTTCTTGAGACAAAACATGAAGACACTTTCAGGACCTGATTTTCTCAGATTTTCTCTATTCTCACGGCTAAGCTGGCCATGCTCAAACAACAACTTTTCTTCCAGTGACTCTGCTTTAGTACTGGAGCTCTAAGCCCTGCATTGAGCAGGGAGCCAGGAGAACACTGAGGTAACTGAACTCCCTTCTCAAAACCCAAAACATCCCAAATCAGTTTGATTACAGATTTGCTTGAAAGCTGCAAGGTCCCTTAGAGCCTAAAAGGCTGTCGTGTTTTACAGATGGATTGTTCCAAATCCTTAGGGAAGGCAAAAAAAATTAACAAGGAAGATAAAGGAGAAAACCACCATTGTAACCATCTCACCAGCTCCAGCTCCCCAGCAGCCGCTGCTGTGTAACGCGATCCCCGCATGCGGTGCATTACTGATTTCCAATATGTGGTAATATTTATATTAACATTAGGACACCATCAAACCTTTACTTATCCACATAGTTAAAATTGTTATCTGTATATGAACCCCAGAGATGATATATCTAATTGTCAGCAGTGACCTGATGATAATAGCAGTACAATTTAGTTACACTATACAATATCATTAATCATCCAAATGTAGCATAAACAGAATGGACCATTTGCTAAGGTCTTTCCAGGGGTGGGAGGAAGATCCCTCACTTTTAACAGCTGTATATGCCAGAGGCTTCCCTAAGAAAAGGGGCTGGCAGGATGGGGGGAAGATTTCTCTATTGAAATCAGAATCACCTTCAAGGGTGGTACATGCCTCTATTTATTAGTGTTATGCTACATATGCTAATGGCAGACTGTACACTATTTCTGAGCATTAACATCTGCTCAAAGCAACAGACTTTCACTTACAGAAACTGATTTAAACTCAGTGAAGCAGATAAACACAGAAATCTAGGCAGGTGGCTGCAAGTGAAGGAAGAATTCTCAATTCCTGCACTCAGCCGATGAACTTCACTAAAACCATAATTAATATTCAGATAACTGTATTCCAACACATAGAATAAACAAGATCATTTAAAGGATGCAAATGTCTACCTGGGATGAGGGGAGGTAGGGGCTTGGGCTTGGAATACAGAGTGGTTTGAATAGAAATCCAAAGCTCACCTGGGCCAGAAAACACAAAGAGCAAAAGGATGTTATTACATTGTTCAGAGGCACAGAGTGGGAATTAAACTTTTAAACCAACATTTTCTGTAAGGTGATGATAGAAATTGATCTTTCATTGTAGGATGTTGGATGGTCTAAAGATCTTGTTACAGAAGTGCTGGTAAATTCAGTCACCCCTTTTAATAGCCCAACCTTTCATTTGGGAAATGTTGTAAAGGCGTGATAAAAATATGAACAAAATAAATCTTTTTCTGCTCTCTCAAGTCACACTTTTTCAAGGTTTTTTTGAGCACTGATAGCTGGTTCCAAGTGAAAGGTTCACCACTGCTCCATCTACATGATAATGTTGAAAAAACAAAAGTCCTTCCTGTTTCTCTCAAACTTCAGGCTCATCTGAAATGTTGGTCAGACTTTATTTCTAATCTAGCTGACCCTGAAACTTAGAGTGAAGCATTAAATGCGAGTGAATTTTACTTGTATTCAGCTTTTACTACACACATTTGATCTGGTTCCAGAGGTACTGCTTCTCCAAAGAATTATGTGATCACTCTTTTTCTTATGTTCGTGATGTATACTCCTAAAATTCCAATCCTAAAAGGCAAGCCTTGGGTACTCCAGGCAGGTCCCTGCACTGGTATTTCCTCTTGGGTGTTTCCAGAAGACTCTGCTCAAGGTTTTATTGTTCCCTCTGAATTATTTTTCTTCTCTCTTCTGACCAGATGCACTGACATAGATGGAGTATCTCATGCCCCTGTGGTACAAGGCCTTCAAGACTTGTGGGTTGGAGCTGCATGGGGATAAAGTAGCTCATTATGGTTCACTACAGAGAGAAGTGAGCAGCCTCAGGCTTTGGAAGCCCCTTGGGGTGAAAATGGTGAGAGCCTGGGAGAATGTGTGAGGGAAGTGTTGCACACACTTGCCCTGCTCTTCGTTTTCTCTTTCTTTTCTTTCTATTTCTTCTTCCTGTTGTATCCTTAGTGATGAAAAAGTTTTCTAAGCAACCCTCAAGGTGTCAACTTTGTTTACAAAGCTGATACCATGTTCACTGGACTCCAGGAGATGAATGGGAATGAGGAGCAAAAAAATGGAAATTTAAAGGGTAATTTTGATATCTGACCCTGAAAATAGCTAAATGAACCATGTGCGTACTCAAAGAAAAACATTCCTATTCTTATTTTGGTTTTGCTCTCTCTTCTAGTTTATCCAAGTCTGGTGTGCTTTGCTCTACTTCCTCACAACCATCTTCAGAATGTGTGAGAATATATGAGAATCTCAACTTTTTTTTTTAAGTGTACATTTTTCAGTCTGTGTGTTAACTGAGAAAACCTGAATCTTATAGACTGAAATACTGCAAAACAGAATGCACTGTTTTGAGCTGAAATGATTGAATATATTTTGTCTAGAGATATTCAGTCCAGTGTCATAATTTTGGATGATCTCTTCCATTTTTCTGAATGCATGAGAGCTGACAATAAAACCCTATTAACCTTCAAACATCAATTTGTTGTGTTTTGTTTTTTTTTAATCGAAAATAACCAGTTCATGGCCTTCCAAACTCCGAGTAACTCCCTCTTCTGTGTACACTGGGAATCACAGGGTACACCTAGGTTGCCCTGATCTCTTGGGAACATGCCTAGGATGCTGGATACAAAGATACCTATATTTCTGTAAGGATTTGAGATTCATTCCTGCTGGTCCAACTTTTTTCACCTTTATTTCCCAGATACAGGCCCCTCTATTGTTCCTCTATGATTTCTGGGTATTGGAGTGCATTAAGCGGGGGGTTTTATGTTGCACATCAGAAATATGGGGGCAAATTCTATTACACCTGTGCTGTCCATTTGACTTGAGGGAGGCTGCACCCCATCAGCTGCTTCATCATATGCTCAACAAAATCAATAATGAAGCTCCTACCATCCTCAACTGTGTAGGATCAGGGGCAAACTGGGGGCACAATGTATGATAATATTCTAGATTTAAAATTATTATCTTTCATATGTTCTGAATTTTGTTGGTATATAAAATTATTGTTAGAGATATACATGAATTTTTGAAATTCTGCTCAAAAAGGACTTGTTGCTTCAGAATATTAGCCAACTGAAAGATTTTTTCAGGCAAAATGATTGGCTGTTTTAGCTGTAGCTTTTTCCTGCTTTCACCCCCTCCCTTGTGCTTAATTGTATGCATGCAAATGGTTTCATTGACTGCTTTGGAGGGGTGCAAAAAGATCTGCCTGAAAAAGTGTTCTGTATAAAATCACAAGGGGGAAATTAAAAGAATGCCTACCAATCTGTTAAAAAAAATAAAATCGCCCAAGTGTGTGGTATCAATTTCCAGGGTGTTTTCAAGAGCCCCTAATGCAGTCCTAAGTAAGTCTTCACTGCCAGTTTAAAAGAAGAATCTGTCTGAGAGAAAACAAAGCAAGAGCAGCCACCAAAGATGGAGAAGGCCTGAAAAACCAAACTTTCTTTGAAAAATGTACTTGCAGCTTCTGTCAGACCATGCTGCAAAATGTGACGCAGTTGCAGACATCTTTTCTCTCCTGAGTGCCCCTGCCTTTTTCTGCATCTGTATTAAATGCCTGGCTGTTATCCACTCAGCACAGTAGGGTCACTAAAGATCAGATGATGTTCTTTTAGTCAGCCATGACTGAGCGAAATCCAGCATCTACGTTTGGAGATGGAGCCCTGGTTCTGCACCATGAGGAGGCACAGACCCCTTAAAATGGGAATGGGAGCAACTGTGGAGTTAAAGTGAAAGCTGTGGAGATGTTTTCAGAATGTGGGCAGAGGGCAGGAAAGCATGTGTGATGGGAGGACTGACTCTGCAGCTAAGCTGTCCTGGTGCCCTAAATTGTGAGTTGCCCTGTGCCAGGGTACCCCTCTGGGTACTGGGAATGCTGCAGTTTGCCTCCTCTCTGCGAGTGAAGGAGAGGCATAAGGTTTGCAAAGCAGTCAGAAATCTCCGTTTCAGCAGTAGGACAGCTGTACGAAGATGTATAGTTATTACAGACATATATATAGCAAATAAACCCGACTGGAATCAGGACATCAAAAGACTGATGCTCTCTCCCAAGTATTCATCCTTTAAGTACTGTGTCTTTCTTTCTTTCTTGTTTTGTTGCCTGCCTATTAGTGTGCTAATCTCTTGGGGGAGATTACTGAACAAATAGCTGTTGGACAAAAATAATGACAGGAAAGGAAAGCACCCCACCCCCTCTCACCCAAAAAAAAAAAAAAAAAATCTAAGAAATGGAGGAGAGGCCAGTGATTGCAGAAGCAGAGATATATGAAATCACACATCAGTTTCAGAGTGAAGGAGAGCAAAAATACTGATTTCCCTACAGGCTAAAGAGAAAGAGAAACCGGGTCTGCACAGAGGGAACTCAGGACCCTTGCAGGATCTGCCTATGTCTTCCCCAAAACCATGTGAAATCACATCCTGCATGAGAGCAGCAGCTGCCACTGTCCAGTTCCCCTCTTCACTGCTCCTGAGAGGGTGGTGCTTGCTGTCCCTGTGAATGCTTCAGGTTAAAGCAAAGACATCCAAGCTAAAAAGCCTGAGTTTAAACTGGGACAGAGCCACATCCTCTATGGGTCTGGTGTGGATGGGATGCAAGCAGCATACCTCAACCCATGGGTGGTTCCAGCTACCCTCTGGACCTCCACCAGCCCCGAGCCCAGCATCCACAGCCCCCAGTCCTAGCCTCAGTGGAGGCACAGCTCAATGTGAGGCAGAGCCCTAACTGATTTTCCAGCTAACTCGTTCAGAAAACAAATCTATTGTCCACATTACGTGCCTCACAAATATTGTCGCTTCCTGGGAGAGGCTGTTTATCTATATTTGCCTAGGATTGCTTTTGAACCGGACATTGAACCCATTTCCATGCAATGATTAACACTGGTGGTGGAGCAAACAAAGGGAAGCAGCTTGGAGTGAGCTGGTTTTAAAAGAAAATAAAAAGAGGCAAAAAAAAAAAAAAATCCCTGTGGACTGAAAATGCTACAGTCAAGGGAAGGCATTCTGTAATCTGGGAACAGTCCTATATATAGCAATATGCCTGAGTGCCTCTGGGGAGCTGAAGCACTTATAAATCTCACGTATTAGATGGAGGCAGAGTACAGCACTCTCTCTGTTCATATGGAGGTGGCTGTTTCTAGTGGTTCTTGTGCATCTTGGAGTAATATCCCCGTACTCCAGGCTGATGATTTAAGAGAATAAATCCTTTTTGCTTTTGTTCTGGTCTCTTTGGCTCTTTCCTAATTTCTTTTCAGTTTTGTATACTGTTTGCTTAGTTTGGAGAGACTGAGAGCAGACTGTTATCTTGATGACTAGACTTGCACAGTTTTTTTTGTCAGCTGATATTTGTGGGGGAAAAATAGCTTAGCAAGAAGGAAATCTGTTCACAGATTTGGAGGAAATTTGGCAAGTTGTTTCAAGCAGGACATAAAAAGGATAAATTTAATACAAATTGTTTTTATTATCTTAAAAAATAAAGTTTATCTGTGGGAATAACTTTTTTCTTAAATGGGTGTGACCTCGTTTTGTTATTGTATTTTATGAAAAGTATAGAAGATGGCCCAACACAGACATGTTAAAAAATAAAATACCTAAGTGGTTTTTTTTAAGTGAAAAATAACAAATTAAATTTTAAGCTTAACCTAAACTTCTTTTTCTTTTTTTTTCTTTTATTTTTTTTTTTTTTTTTTATCCCCACTGGTGAAAAATATTCCAAACCTCCCAAGCAAGACTTGATTAAGTGTGTGCAGTTCTGATTTCTCCCTGGAGCTGCAGTCCCTGGCTTTCACTGCAACCTCTGTCACTAATGTGCCCTATGTCCTTGGCCAAGTCACCAAATCTCTCACTAAAGGTTTCTTTCTTCACACGTGTGTGTGCAGTGCCTTGCACAGAGGGGACTGGTTTTGGTAGTAACCTGAAGGTGTCACTACTACACAATGAATACTGGTACCCACCATGTCCTGCTTTTTAGCAGCAGGATGGCTGCACTGCAGCTACAATGAATATGCAAAAAAAAAAAAAAAAAAAAAAAAAAAAAAAAAAAAAAAAAAAAAAAGAAAAAATGCAATAGGTGTCTCAAAGTAGAGTTTTAGCACTTAAAAGACACCAATATATTGACCCACTTATGTCAATATTTATTCCTTAGCAGCTGCATTACTTGGGCTTATAAACCCCCAACTTCCATTAAAATCAGTGACAAACTCCCATTGACTTAAATGGTGCAGAATAGAGCCCTAAATCTTTAATGTAGTCATGTGCATTTCTCTGTTTTTTCTAGATAATGTAACCACTACAATGTAAAAATACATCTATTATATGCACTTTGCTCAATTATCTGTAAATGTGACAGTAATCACCCATTCAAATTATATGCTGTATATCAACAAGTTATTTCTATTTAGTGATAAAGGAAAAAAAAGTTCATAAAAAGTTCTTTTCCAAGAATGCAAATGTACCTCTGTGTAGAAATTCCCAGCTAAGAGCTAAGATGGTCTATAAATATTAATTCTTCATAACATCTACCAAGACTGTCTCACACTAGAAATTTCACTCCGAAAGATTCAATCCTTGCGCAGTCACTGCATGCAAATTTTCCTCGGTGCCTTTACATCCTCTCATTAACAGCGTCCACTGGGTTAAAATAAAGCTGGCGCTTACACCAAATGCTGTCACTGAGGATGGCAGGTCCTTTTCAGCCTCACTGCAGCCTGATCCTGCAGTTGGGATCATGTTATGGACAGTTTTGCTTCCCGCAATCTGCAGCTGCTCCTGAAGCGCTTTCCCCGCTGCTGCCCCGCAGTGCTTTCAGCCGGCAGCAGTGAGGGCATCTCCTGGACTGCCGTGGCTTCCACAGGCTTGGTGGGCAAAAGATGTCACACTGGTGCCTAAATGTCCCTTCTGGCTACCCTCACAAGCCTCACCCTCACCAGTGGGTGACAAATCAAGAGACTGACCCTTGCAGCGGCCGAGGGTTTGGTCATCTCAAATGAAAGAAATGGAGGAGAGCACTTTCCCCAGCCGTACTTGCAGCCTTTCTCACACACTGCCAGCTCCCCCGTTTTCCCTGCCCACATCTGGAACTCTTGATTCCTTAAAGGCAGGGGTGAAGGGCTGCAGAGGTGTCACTCTGTAAAGATACATCAGCAAAGCAGACCCTTTCAGGCCAGGAATCAGCCCAGTACTGCTATCAGAGCAAACAAGACCCAAGCACATGCCTCCCTCCCAGCTTTTCTCAAGTTGGGGTAAAGAAGAGCTGGAAGGGCAAGAAGCAACCTGGTGAGAGACAACCCCAGGTGCCTGTCACATTTGCTGGGTTTATAAGCCAAGACCAAAACCCCCTCAGCTGCTGCTGAGCCCCTTCTCACCCCTGGGTCTTGCCTGGGTGGCTGGGTAGGTGAGATGATTGCCAGCCACGTTGCTGAAAAACATCTCAGCACCAACTCACACTTGCCCTGTCTGCCAGTATCCATCTGCAGTCTCCTGTCTGCTGCCTGGCATCCCAGCACCTTGAAGCTGGAGGTTCTGTTTGTCCCCCATCTGTGCAGCACCCAGCAGCAGGGCTCTCAGCCCCAGCAGAGGTGACAAACTCTTGCCCAGAGTCAAGGCACCCCCAAGGTGTGACTGTGCCATCTGCAGCAGGAGGGTGCATTTAATGCAGAGCAGAGTCTGAACTGCCCTGCATTTCTTTTCTGTCTGCAGACAATTATGTGCATTTTATTACACCCTAAGAGGAGACTCATCCCATGTGCCCCCCAAAAACTGTCTCACCACACCCTCTAAGAAAAAACACCCACACAGGAATGTAGATGGCTCGGCCAGCAGCGGTGTTTTTAGGCTTGGTCTGCAGTCAGATTTGAAAGATGGGAATTAATATGCGTTAATCCGCAGCCTTGTTGATGCAACGTCTAAATAGCTTATAGGAATTAAACAATCACAGCCCCGGCTGCCCGAGCCTATTACTGCCTTTCAGCTAATGCCTCTGGAGAAGGTCCTAACCAGACACCAAGACAGAACAAGAAATAAAACTTCAGACAGCCTGATCTCAAGCAAGGGTTTTTGGAGAGGGAGAATGAGGGACACAGATTGCATCTCAAGTGACCCTGATGCTCTTTCAACTGGCAGGTTTCCTGTCGTCCTGGCAGGTAAATGCACAGAAAAGCATAGCCACAGTTTAGTGACTCATGGTCCTCTAGAAAACTCTCCCTGTGTGCTCCAAATCCTCTCTTCAACCCTGCAGTATCAGAGCCAGCAGGCTTGTAGGAGATGAACTTAAATCAACGCCTTCAGCATAATTTTTTTGGGTAGGCTTTAAACCTGTTCTGTGAATCAAAGGAGCTGTACCGGCATAAGGGCTCCCCCACCCCATTCCCCTATATAACTGCATCCAAACTAGCAGTCCATTAGGACTGTGATCTTTTTGGAGAGTGTAACACACACATTCGCTTGTGCAACGTCTTCTGGTCCCAGTGACTTTGCAGTAGCTTTTGGAAGGTTTGGTCCTGGCCCCTCCCATTGTTCTGTAGCTGCCTCTCCAATTATGTGAATTTTAGTGTCTGGGAAAGGGAGATGAAAATGGTCCCCATCTGTCCTGGTTCTGAGAAACTCAAGCCTGATCCTTCCCTGGGTAACACTGCCCTGCCAGTCCATCCCAGGCAATAGGGAATTATTTGTGGGGAGTAAAGGTGGAAGAGGAGAATGTCAGACAGCCCCTCCTGGAAAGATTTATAAATGCATCATAACCGACTTCACAGGCTTAGTGCCTTGGAGAGTAATTGAAAGAGATGTTCCATATTGATCTTTTCAGAAAGTTCAGTTTGTCTAATCCATCCCCTCCCTAGAGCCAAGTGAAAAATGCTTGAACTTATAGTGCTGGGGTTGGATTCTGCTCTCTGTCGTCTGGGTGAAAACCTAGGGAGGAAACTCTGAAGACCATGGAAGATTCTATGGTGTAAAGAAGAGCAGAAGCCAACCTCAAGCACAGAAGAAATGTACTGGTGTGTGTCTGTAACTGGGTTTGTTTTGGGGAAAACCATTTTTATCACTGCAGGTTTCCAGTTATTTCATGGGGTAAACATTGTGTATCCATGTTGTGATGTGAATGCTGGGGATTTACTGCACAAAATATGGAGAGGAAAGATGATTTTGTGATTAAGAAATCAGACTGTAACTTGTAATATCTGTGTTTAATTCCCAACCCAGCTGTAGATTGCTGCTCTGCCCTTGGATAAGTTATTTATGCTCGGATCCATAAAGCTATTTAGGTATCTAACACCCATTGATTTCAATGGGAGTTGGGCTCTAAGTGCCTTTAAGGATCTGAGTCTTAATCTCAGTGCAACTCCGGGTTAGGAACCCAACATGTTTGATCATGATCTGGTACTTCTTTTCTCCTACTGCATGTGTGCTTGTTTGTGTCCATTTGGAATATGGCAGCTCTGCAAGTGCCTGTACAGCATCTAGCACAGTGCACTTTTGATCTCAGCGGTTGCTGAAAAAATACAATGCAAATATGATCACAACTGCCAAAAAAACCCCCAAACCAAACACCCAACACATACTGAGGATTCAACTGAAAGAAAAAAACTAAGGACCTTATTACTATAGTCTATTTTTTAATGTTCTCTTGTGCTTTAAATACCATGTATTTTGCTGTGCATTGATCTCCTGTGGCCTTTTCAATTATTCAGTTCTTCTAGTGACCCTTTCTCAAAACATCTCAATTATTTTACAAGCGTGAGCTAGGCTTCGAATGCTGCCCTCCCAGACATGGGATTGTTACCTTGCTTACTTTGCAGTCCGGGAAACTGAGTCACAGAACTTTGCCCCAGACAAAGGATGCATAAATAAGCACTTAGGTCTTGAAACAGCAAAACATCCCCATAAACGCTGTCCTGAAACAGACACACATTCCCCTTGTTTTGGTCAGATTTACAAGTATCCCCATTCTAAACATGTCTCCCGGGATGAGAGTCACAGTTCCACTCCTCTGGCTACTAAACTGCTCCTTTATGACACCTCTGTCTGCACTTCACCGCGTTTGTTTTTTTCCCTAATAACAGCACTCAGCACCCTAAAGTTGTCCCTCTCCCTCAGTAAGAGAAGGCAGTACGTGGTCCTTCATGCCAATAGGAGCACAGAATGGAACAACCACAGGGAACATAGTGTTTTCTGGGTTTGTAGAGTGTGCAAATAAAGAACTGTTTGAACCTTGTGGCAGATACACGATGGGGCATGCGGCAGTGTTTGCACAGCACGAGGGCTGCAGGTGTATCTCTAGACAGCAGCCGCCAGGGACAGATGGGGCAGGAGAGTTTTCTCTGTTCTCACTCCCTCGGGCTGCTCAGCCCTGTGCAGGACGTGTGGGGAAATTCTCAGCCTGCAGGTGAAGGCTGGGGTTTGCTGGTACTCTGTCAAAGCTGTTTCTTACTGCACTTGAGCATGTTCCCAGGAAGTGAAAGACACGTCCATGGATGAACACTGGAATCCTAGTGACTGGGGCACATCTCAGAAATAGTGACTACCCTTGAAACGCCTCCACTTTTTTGAAGTGCAAATTCCTAAATTGTGGCAGTTCCCTCCTGCTCTTTGGATTTCAATATCTCCAAGGGGCAGATTCTCTCTGAGGAGGCAAACCATGCTGTCTAGGGATCACTGAGGATGAGCAGGGAGCCAGAGACATCCAGTGCTTCGTGGCTGTAAGGTTCATATCCTCATAAAAGAGTAAGAGGGATTTGAAGGAACTGCTATGGCCTTATTTTGAAACAACCTTTCAGTACAAAGAGATGGATTCATTTAAATTAAAAGGAGCCTTGGAATGCCTAGTAGTGTTGCAATACAGCTAAGGCTTGCTTAACCAGGATGATGTGGGGAGAATCTCGCCAGGAGGAAGCCATTATCCTTATCATATCCAGGAAAATGGGAGCAGTTCCACCTGGCGTTTCATTCCTGTGAGTGTTGCTGGTGGGTTTAAAGCTCTTTCGGTTTTCTCATGTGTCTAGGGAAAAAGCACCAACCAATGTCTGAGATCTCCAAATAATTAAAGGACTTTTTTTCCTCTGCTTTGTTACCCTCTCTGTCACATCCTTTTACTCTCACTCTTTCCTTTCTCCCCTATAAAAAATAATCAGTGCAAAACAAATGAGTGAAAAGCCAGCTTCTTACCAAATCATCTTTGTGCAAAGGTTTAATTTCCTGTCCTGCTGCGTTCTTGTGTGTATGTGTTTTTCTTTTCCTCAAAGGAAGGAAGGAAATAAGAAAAAAACATTGGTAGAAAAAAATAAAGAGGATCAAGGACCTGACAGACAACAAAGAGAAAATATATTTAGGAAAAGAGTGTTCTGTGTACATTTTTCTTGTACCAAAATCATCAGCCACCTCTATAAGGATCTGGAGATGAGAGTAAAAACAGGTGGTGTCTATCTGAGAATTGAAGTTTGTCATCCCTACACCCTCCCTTCCAACTCAGAGGGTCTTAGTTGGAAGCACTAGGTGCCACACGAGACAAGCTATGGGAATGCACAAGGGGCTTGCAATAGATGATCGGCAGAGGGTTTTTTTTTTTTGGTCTCAACCTGTTCTGGAGGCAGGTAGGGCTGGATGGCACCCCCGACCAGGCAGTGTGAGAATTGGAGTGTCACCAGTCCTCCCTGGAGAGAAAGCTGGGATGCTCTCTGGCAGGATGAGAGCACTGGGTGAGTGTGCGCAGCAGAACAGAGAGGAAGGAACCACAAAGTGGCAGCATTGTATCTGGTGTGTGGAAGACACAGCCAGAGTCAAGCCAGCCTGACCTTGGTCTTGCCTGTATCAAATTCTACCTGACTTACTAGGAGAGGGTCAGTGCTGAAGGCAACAGATGAGGAGTCAGCTTTGTTCTCAGGTACTGGTGCCTCAGAACTGCCCCTCTCTGGAGAAGAGGGGGGAAAAAAAAGAAAAAAAAGGGGGAAAAATAAGGGGGAAAAAAAACCACAAAAAAAAGAAATAGGGGTGTCTTGATTATTATGCACCAGATCAAGCTGGATTCCCTTAAGCAAGAATCTGGCAAAGTATTCCTGTTAGGATATATCTGTTTACGCAGTATGTGCAAGCCCAACAATGTCTGATCCCTGATACTTCAAGTGACTGTCAATTGCTAACATTTTGGAATATCTCAAAGTTCTTTACGGGAAATTTTATTAATCCAGTTTTGTAAAGTAAGAACCGGAAAGGCAATGCCAACAAGTTAAGTATCTTGAAATTTTTAAATCAATCTCGAATTTAGTGTCCAGCTTGAAACACCAATTGTGCTAGGGACCCCCCTTCCCCAAAGCATGCATATAACAGGCACACAAAACAAGTAGGCACTAAAGCCAGTGACAGACAGTTTTAATTTTTCTCTAGAAATTACTTGCTCAGCGTCTACAGAGTAAACCAACAGCTGAGCTTGGAAAAAAAAAACCAAAACAACTATGTCTCCTAACACACAGCTCTCAACAACACTGTGTGTCAAAAGTCTAGAAAGGGCTATGAAACAGAGGCTGTGCCTTTGGAAGGACCTGGGTGAGGTGGGTGGCTTTTTTGGCTTCACTCCAGCAGCTCACCTGGAATGGAGGGGGAATGCGCGACCAAAACAGCCAGCTTGCTCTTGAGGTTCATTTAGTCTGCAGCTCCTCAGAAGGACTCCTATGCCTCTCTTTCTCCACCCCTTAGAGAGAGAATGTGTCCCATTGGGGCGGAGTGGGGGGGAAGGAAAATGCATCTGGGTTGTATAATTTGAGCACGAAGCTGACATAAAAATAAGGGCTTCATGATTTGGGCTTGGCGAGGGAGGGGAAGAGGGAAGATTTGGAGGAGGGGTAAGGAAATAACAATTTGCTGTCTCCTGAAGTATTGTTTAATGCTTTACTTAAAAGCGCTGACAGCTTCTCCACAGCTGTATCCACAATAGAAGCAGCTTTCTGGCACATTGATAAAGTATTAAGACGAGCAGAGATCTGGGCACGATGCAAAGATGAGAGCTCCTCACAGCTGAATTAAGGCGATGCGCACAAAGTAACCGTTACCTGGCAAAGGATCGTTTTGATGCCGGCGTCTTTTGTTTTGATTCCAGATCAAAGGGAGGAGGATAGGTGGTTTAGGGCTGGCACTCCGAGCTGCATGGCTAACTTATCTGTGCCATTAAAGCAGGCATCACATTGCCTGCTTGTAAGCAGAGAAAGATCTGAAACACCTGAGGGAGGGATGGGACACAAGGGGGAAAAGCTACACCAATGCCGTACTGGGAAGATGTGCTGTCTGGAGTCCTCCAAAGAGTGTTTAAATACCTGTCTTTCTTATTTAAAGAACCCTGGGTGTAAAGTCCTCCTGTTGTTCTCAGTCTGGATTGTCTCACTTCAAATCCAGATCTAAGGTTGTCTCTGCTCTGAGCCCTGGTTCCTGTGTTGGGACATCCTCTGGATCTGCAGAGCTAGTGTAACAACTGGCCACAGAAAATATCCCAGAAGAATGGCCACGGTCAGATTGGTTTAAAAATGCCTAATGCCAGCTTGCTTTTTCTTTCCTTTCACGTTTTCTATATTTGTGTGTATGCCTGTGTACTTATACAGGACTGTGACCATTTCTATATATGTAGACATCTCTAACACAGAAGTTTTGCCATCGTGATCATCCTGCTGCAGTTAAAACAGTGCAGTTTTCTCCTTCCACAGACCCACAATCCTGTAAGATGGCAAGCCCTGGCAGTTCCTGCTGGCTTCGAGGGAACCTCAAAGCTTCTGTTTTGAGGGTCTCAGCAGTTCTCTCTACACCCCAAAGGAGAACTGGGCCCCAGGTTAATAAAAAGTAGGGCAGCCTTATCCTATCAGCTGCATGAGAGGGTGCCTGGCATTTTAAGGATGAGCGACAGAGAAAATTCAAGTTACCAAGGTAATGGGAAACCTCAACATAGTGAAGAAAGACGTAAAAAATACTTGCTGGATCCACATAGCTACTCTGAGACAAACTCACTGAATGCCCTGACTCCCATAGGTTTCCCATAGGAAAAAGCTTCCTTTAAACCCATTCTGTCAAAAGTGTGAGTGGGCATCTGGTTTGTGCTGCATCGAAGTCAAATAGATTGGCTTTTCTGCTGCCCCTGCTGGAGCTTCTGTGGAAATTAGCTGTACGGTGTGAGATCCCAGCTGAGCCCATGCACACTTGGAAGGGAGAAAGAGAACTCGGACTCTTTCCCTTTATTTCTCCCAGCAGACTGGGCCAAATCTTGGTCACATTTATATCACAGTAATCCTAGAAGAAGTTCATGAGAGCCAGTTCCTCTAGATTTATATGGATATAACCAAGAGAAGAATTCATCACCATGTCTTCATCGATGGTTCATAAGCAAGGAAAGTACTAAGGCCTCCTTTATCTTGACAGCACAAGATGGCTCAATAAATGTAAAGCATGTGTTACATAACAGTAGAATAATCTATGGTGTTGAGGGCTCACAGATTCTGAAAGTCTTTTTCACTTGAAGTGGAGGGGGGGGGGGTTAGGAATTAAATAGGGAGAAAAATATATATTGAATAAAGTGCTTGTTGCAGAATATTTTTTTAAATACAGAACTGTGAAACCTAAAGTAGGGCAATACCCTCCCTTTCAACAATACTTTGACTTCCTACAGTCAGCAGATGCAATATGCATAGGATTCAGAAAGATCCCATTAAAATTCATTAAACCGTGTTTCCAGCTATTTAGTAAATTTTGAAGAAAAGAAACCCATTGCCTCTTCTGCTCCATACGATGGCCTCTTTGAATGCAATTAACCCTTCATTCATGGGTCCTTCTATCCAACTAATCTCCCACCCCGTGCCTTCCGATGCATTTTTAATACCGCAGCTAATACTGCCACCTAAAATCCTCCAGCAGACACCATGCAATAGAGCTCTTTGCGCAGGCAAGAAACTGTAAATCTCCATAAACAGTGCTTGAATGAACAGCAAATTCAGATAAGTGATGTGTTCTTTTTCATGGCTTCCAGTTCTAAATGGGGGATGCTCTTCATCCTTCAAGGTAGACTTTTATCCAGCAATTATCATGGTTTTATACCTGCCCAAGGGATTTAGCCACTGGGTTTGGGGAAGCTGGGCAAGAAAGGGTGTAAAAACATTCAAAGGAGCATAAATAAATAGTGAAACAATAAAGAAATACCTAGTAGTACACATGCAAACAAACATTCAAAATTTTAAGTAAGAAAAAAAAAAGGAAAAAGAAAATAATAAAGGATAAAGATCCAGAAAAATCAGAAGACGTTATATGAAGTGTCAGATCTATCTGTCTGAAGTGTAAAACTCTCTTTTCTTTATTACATGACTGACAGAGACTCAGGACCCAATCTGGTCTCATCCTGAGTTCGATAAACTGTGACCAATTTCAGATTGGAACTCCTATTTACGGAGGTGCTAAGTGGAGAGGGGGATTATATCATGCAAAACAGAAGCAACCAAAAATATTCCTATTCCCCCCATCCTCTTTTCCCATCTGATAAATGAGCTGGTTTGTCAAAACAGGGAGTGGAACTAGAAGGGCCAGGGAAAAGGATTTGCTATAAAAAAGAAAACAGAAGATGAGGACTGAAAATATTCTGTGTTTCTGTTTGCTTGAAGCAAATCCCATTCCCAAGCCAAATCGAATCAGAATCTGTCCATGAAGAAAGAATTCAGAAAGGAAATATTTTGAAATATAGAGGTGGTCTCAGCCTGATCCACCCTGCAAGGTGTTCAAAGTACATAGTGCTTCTTTCATTATTTCACTGTTCTGTCACAGCTATGAAGGAGTGTTATTTCTGAGTCACAGAATTATGCTTTTCACTTGGCTTCTGTAACACCCCTACGCTTAATTATTTCATCTGAACTACAGATTTCCACAGATCCAGAAAAGCATTTAAGCACCTGCTCAACTTTAAGAACCTATTGCGTTCTGGGAGGCTTTCCACAATGTGAATTAAGTGCACACTTTGCTGGATGGACAGCTCTATACCATAACTGCATTACATCTGGAAGAGAGCCATACTCTTTCCCAAAGGGTTCGCTGCTTTCCGCTATATCAATCTAAAATTTTTCCATAAGTGTATGAGCCTTTTTTAATTTAAGATTTTGTCATATCTAATTGAACACTCACACGATGTTTTCGAGGAGTCTTGGACAACTTGGAAAGGACTGATCCTGGCACTTCAGAACGGGACAGAAGCATTACAGTTTGTGTATTGGATGTGAGTATCACCCTAAGCCACTGGGAAGCCAATCTGAAATCTGCCTGCTTAACAGAGAGGCACTGCTACTGCCTTGCTCTGCCAAATCAGGGTATTTTAAAGAGATAGTAGAGTGATTCTGTTTAAAATTCACAATGCATCTGTGTAGAGGATGAGAATTTCAAAGTACGGCACAAGTCTTACTTTATGGGGAGGTATTATTCTCATTGTTCTTTCAGAGCTGGAAAAGGAGGAGAAAAAAATGTATAGAAGTTCAACCCTGCAAAATTTGTGGACCTGAGTGGCAGGCTAAGAGCTACACAGCAAGCTGTGGAAAAATATCAGCAATCAAAAGCCAAAAATCTGGTCACTGAGCTTCCTGTTCAAAGACATGCAATGTACTATACTCCTACCCAAGAAAGAGTGGCAAGTGTTCACTAAAAATTTAAAGGTTAAATGTCTGTATGGAGGGATACACTGGCTACCTCACACTCCACTGGGACTGGTCATGTTGCCTGTAATGCCATGGAAATATTGTACAATTAACAGCAAAGTTCAGTTGCTGCAAGATGTGTATGGATTCATCCACTTTGATTTTTTTCCATGATTTAAGCATTAGGCACCAGGAAATTAATCTGGGCGATAGTCAAGACAATCTGCAGAGAGCTGGGTCCAGTGTTGCTAAAACAGGCTGGCTGAAATGAAAAAGTGCAGCTGTGACTCTCTTGCTGATACCAACACACAAACACACGCACACAGACAAAAACCGGCCCTTATTCTTATTATTTATGGACACAGTTGAAAAGCCAAAGGGGGGCAAGGTAATGCACACAGATGCTGATTAGCTGGAGATTATATTGATGATGTAATAAAAATTCACTTTGTCTCTTAAGCTGCACCAGGACAATCAAAGAAAGATTAGATAAAAATCAGAGAGAATGAATAATAGAAGGGAGAGGTAACATTGTAAACCATAACTCCCTGCGAAATGCTCTACCTTTGACTGTCCTCAGTCAGAATAAATAAGAGCTGGAGGGTGTAAATACAGCCCAAATGCACAGAAGAAGGAGGCAGATGTGGCTTTGTAAGTGTAATATTTATCAATAAGCAGCCAGATATGAACATTTACCTGAACGGGTTTGCAAATACACACATACACATATCTACAAGCACACACCTTTCTAGCCCTCTTGAAGAGATTATGAGAGGGAGTGCAGGAGAGAAAACATGTTTGGAGAGGGACAGATGGACACAGAAATGGACGGGGTGAACAGTTAACAGCATATAGGAAATTATCTGAGTAAGAAAGAGGAACTTGTTGGGAAAAATCAACTTTGTCTCTACTTGGCAGGGTAAGGGACACACATGTACACCTGTTTATCCAGACATACACCCATGTGGATCCCTATCTGAAAAAAATCCCTCCAGCCGCAAAAGGTCTCCATCAGAGAAAGATAGGAGAAAACTTTCCTCTCTTAGAGTGCTTGCCTGAAAAGGAACAGAACTCCTGCATGTCTAACGTTGGTTTAAGTTTACTGACCATGTTTAATATTTGATTAAACCTTTGGCATAGCTGACTATCCTGATCTGAATAGATGATCCGATGCTTTCCCTGGTAGTAAAGCCAAGTATAAGTAATAGCTGTCCTCTGACTACTGCTGCCTTATGTGTACGAGTCAGATTTTGCTGTGTCTGAAAACCTGCTATCTACTTCTGGATTCTTTTCTGCTGCTCAGTATTTTCATCAACACTTTACAAAATCAAACAAACAAACAGAATAAAACCCCACCAAAACACTTTTTCCAGCCATGGAGGGGGCTGCAATTTATTCACCACTGTGGAAAAAAATACCTTCCTTCCAAAGTCTTCCCTGGCTTAAGCATTTTACCTGTTGTCCTTGTTGTACTTTTTGCCTGTGGTTTGCATTATTACTTGCTAAATACATTAGAAAATGCTCATCAGCTTGCTCGGCAGCTTGGGGATGTTTGTGTGGTTGCCCACACACATACGCACACACACATACACGCAGCAATTTTTTAAATAAATCACAGTCACAGGGGTGAGGAGAGGGCATGTGGTGTTTTGGAAGGGAGCAGAACAGTAAAAAAAGGAAGGACATCTCCAGGATCAGAAAACTGGCACTGTCAGAGTTTCTCTGCACCTCTCAATGCCTGTGAGATGGCCACCGCTGCTGATCACAGAAAGTGAGAGGCAGGAACACCAACCAGGGGTGCTTTTCTCCTTGTCCACCTAGGTGAGAAAAAGTCTAATCCCTCAAGACAGACAAAAAACAGGCCTAAATTACCAGTCTACATGCTTTACACCTCAAATGAGACAAGCCTTGCTGGGAGAGGTAATATCTTTTATTAGACTGAGTGATACAATTGGAAAAAAATAGACAAGCTTTCAAGCACACAAGGAAGTCTGTCTTTTTTTTTTTTTTTTTTTTTTTTTTTTTTTTTTTTTTTTTTTTTCCCAGCTATATCTGCTGGACTAATAAAAGATATTACCTCTTCTTACAAATGTGGTCTCATTTAAAACCTTAGACCATCACCGCTAAAGCTACAGCATGATTTCTGACTTAAATATACACAAAGCTCTTTACAAAGCTGGACAAATTCCTCTCTACACATAGCAAACTAATGAAGAACAAGGTCTAGGAACGGGATCAGGTAAGATATGGAACATTAGTAAGAGGAATGGGCTATAAACAGGCTCCTAATCCCTTCCTACCTACTTCTGAATGAAGAAGACTCTGATGCAATGCCAAATCAGATGCTTATTTTGCCTTCTCACATTAATTTTTGATTGCTAGAGAGTGGTTCTGGAAGTGAAGTTCTGGTAGTTATGTTTCAAAACATCAAGAAAATTTTTTTTTTTTACAAGAGGCTGAAGTGTAGTCCCAGAATGGACTGCCAGGGGTCATTAAGAATAAGATCACAATTTTTAGAATTCAAAGAAAAACATATGCAGGATCTTTGTTCAGGTGTGAGGAACCAGCTGCTTATTTAATGAAACATGCAAAGTTAAAAAATAAAAAGGTGCAATTGTCTTGGTGAACTTAACTGCTTACTGCACTATTTTTTTTTTAATCTTTGAAAGACGACATTGAGCTTTGAACCCCAAAAGGGGAAAAAACAAGGAAAACCAAAAACATTTTTCTGTCTACTCTCTTAGTAGTTTACATACAGAAATGTGTCTGTGTATCTGTGTTTCTGCATATTTCATGAGTGTGGGTCTTTCGGCTACTACTCATGGCTATTTTGCTTTCTGAAAATATGGACAGCATGGTTTCCGTTTCCCAAAACCTGCTAGGGAAGGAGATGGGAAAAGAGAGGAGAGATAGCTAGCATGGTCAGAGGGAACCCAGGTGGTGACTTGCAACATGAACCAGTGAAGTGTTTTCTGCAAGGGACGGTGCGAGGGCAGAACATCGGTGCAGAGCTGAACCAGGGGAAGAGGAATGTGAATAGCGATGGCGAGAGCTGGGGGAAATGATCTGTAGCTTGGCTATGGAAAATAAATGACTCATGAGCATGGTAAGCTGACAAGTGGGAATGGGCAGCAAGCCTGGAGCGGCACCTGGGGAAGGGACGCAATCTTGGATGGGATCTAAGACTGCGGTCCACACACCCACACCTGTACTTGCAACCAGGCTAGGAAGGCTGGGAAGCCAGGATGAAGAGCTGGTCTTGGATGCACGCCCAGTGAGCGAAAGCCTGGGTGCTGCACTTGAGCAGCAAAGGCAGGGGCCAAGGACAGAGGCCCGAGCCGGGGGAGAGAGCTGCTCGCCCGACAGTCGACCTGTATCTTTTGTCACAGCAGGGTCATCTGGTTTGCTGGTGGCTCAGCTATATCTTTTTGAATTAAGAAGCTGCTGCCAGAAGTCCTGTCCCTGGATCGGTGCAGAGGAAAAGACGGGAATGACACACCTATTGTGCAACTCCTTTTTTTGAATAAACTTGTGAAATCTAATTCTACCAGCACTTCTCTGGCCTTTTTCAATGAGCCGGTCAGTAATAAATGACCATTTAACAGCACAAAGCAGCTGTTATAAGGGAGAACAGATTGAGGCTAATACAATACACATTCCCCTCCAAACAAGAACCCAACTTCATTTTTTTTTTCTTTTTTTTTCCCCCATCTGCAAACACTGTCAGTAAAGCTGAGTAAATATATAAATAATTAAACAAACAAATACTTTCTCTGCTGCCCCCAGGCCTTTGAAACTGAGACTTAGTTGGATTTCAGGCAATCAAACAGCATCGTGTTCACGCACTCACACTGCATGCAGGCTTCCTCTCCACCTTTGACAGAATATCATTGACTTGAGTGCACTGTGATGATTTCAAATAGACTAGGGGTTAGATAATCGACTCCACACATAACTGCATGCACACTCCAACTCCTTCATTTATTTCATAAAACACATGAGCGCAGATGGGATGGAAACACCAAAAAAGACTCCAAACAAACAAACAAAAGAATCCCATGTACATAGCTACTGATGAACGAACTAAAACTACAACTGAAAAAATTTAAAAAAAAAAAACACAAGGAGCCTGATTCATTTGTTTGTCAGATCTTTGCTGTAGGTGATCACCTGAAACCCTCCTCTTTGATGAAAACATTACTAAATTAAATTTTTTGTGGCTAGATACCTAAGGACACCGGGATGCTGTTTATTCCCCACAACCTACACCTCGGGTAGCAGCAGTGAAAACTCCATTCTGGACTACCTTGCTCTGCCAAAGTCAGGGATATTCACATCCCTGCTTAAGGATTCACACAGTGTCTGTCTGTTGTTTGTGAGGCTGGGTCAGAGTATAACTATTGACTTCAGAGAGTGTTGGGTCGGTGCTCGGCAAATGGGCGACGACTGCCAATTCCTTCTGCCTGTACTGAGGGCAGGAGTACACTTGTCTAGAGAGAACTTGCTCTTTTTACTGACCCGGTGAAGGCAGATACCTTCAGCTTGATCCAAACTGTGTTGCAAACAATAGGTTTGGATCAGGCCCTCAAAGAAGAAAGGTGGGATGCAGCCCTTCATCAAATCCTTGCTTTGCAGCTCCCTCAGTTGCCATAACAATGAAGAGTATGTATGTGATTCACTAAAAGAAGGGGGAAAAAAAAGTATAAATCAAGATCCTGAATCAGTGAATGATGACATTCCTGTAAAGAGAAATTACAAAGGCTGAATCCTACTCACACAAAGAAAACTGGCAAAATTGTCATTGACCCTTTCTTAGCAAAGCAGCGACAAATATGCATTTACAAGTGAAATGAGCAAAGCTAATTTTCCATGCCCCCACTGAGTGTTTTTTGAAAGCATGTTTTCCGGATCTACGCTGAAAGGGGCTCTGATGTAATTCATTTACCATCAGAGACACACCAAAACCTTTACACAGAAAAATGTCAAATGTATGCCATTACCTTCTCCCTCATTAAAAAAAAAAAAAAAAAAAAAAAAAAAAAAAAAAAGAATTAAAAGAAAAATTAAAAGAAAAATCCTGCTGGCCTAATATTGCAGTTGGGGAAATGAAAGATCAATAGCTCACTAGAGCCAATGGGAATCTTTCCATTGATTCAACAGGTTTCAGTTCAGGCCTGAAGGCACCAAGCTTAAGTGACTCCATCAGAGAGTGTTGGTGAGTAATTATCCACACTGTGATTAGAACCTAGACGTCCTCACTGCTCGCCCTCACCCACCAGATAATGCCCTTCTTTTGAATGAAGCTGCAGGCACAGGCAGCAATTTTAACGGAGCAGCTCTGAGGTGTATTAGCCATCACAAATATTCAGAAGGAATGGCAATGCTTGTGTTCCTTGGTTTTTTTATTTGTTTGTTTAATTCCCTGTTAACTTTTCCAAATCCCTAACAGAATGTAGAAACTAGCACCACTCTGGCACCCTTGTCTCCTGCAAGATCTTTAGGTGCCTTTTCTGTCAGTGTTCCTATGGGTTGACTCACTTCTTTTTTTTCCCTTTTCTGTTAGTTACTAAACTTGGAGTTAAATAATTTCTAAGATACTCTTTTTTTGGTATCAAAATTGGCTGTATCCCTTCTTGCAAATAAACATGAGGCAATGGTATGCTTTTAAAGAGTTTGCCAAAGGATTTTTGTTGGTTGTCTTGCCCATTCCTCATTTCCACTCCTACTTTTCTCATTTACTGCCAGCATCTTGAATGAGATTTCTTTTTCTAAAAAGAAAAAAAATCCATATAAATAATAATAAATAATAAAGAAGATAGGAAGAAGGAAAGCAAAGTAAAAAAGTAACCAAGCTCCCTCTGAATGCACAAAACTGAACAAATACCACAGAATAGCATAATTGAATAACAATATGTCTTTATAAAAGAGGGTGAAAAATTGCATTCTCATCCATGTATTATTGAAGATGGAATACGATCAAATAAATTGCTTTTAAAAGCAATTAAATGCTCACAAAAGAAAAACACTTGCCCCATAAACTGAAAAAAAAAAAAAAAAGTGTAATGAAATGCAAACCTTCTTGAAAGTACCATATAGACACTGGAACAAGAACAGTTGAAGCTGAATGGTAGAGCAGAAGGAGTGAACTAGCTTACCTAGGTAAGGCAGCCTATTGTTGCAGAGGGAGTAGTTAGGAAATTCGGATGGAGCCAGGTCTGTGTGTCTGGGCTTAGGCGAGTAACAACCTTAAGTCTGTCACATCGCGTGTGATCGGCCGCTCCTGCTTCAACCAGCGGCATCTTGCAGAGCTGCCCGTAACTTCGGGCCCAATCCAAACACTGCTGCAGGCAAGGTAGAGCTTTTCCTGGGCTTCAGCAGGCTTTGGGGCAGGTGTGTGGCTGCTCTGCAAAGTCCTTTCTTATCAATTATAGATTTTACACAGTGCTGAACGTATGTTATTTCCGCCATGTTTTTCCCCCCATCCCTTAAATGCTGATAAAGGTGTGGGAGAAAAAAAAATGAAACACTTTCATTGCAATTCTGTGTTGAAAAACTCTCTAGGATTAATCCTATTTTGATGGGGGCTGAAGTTGCTGACCAAAATGCTCCTCGCTGCTAGAAGTTTCTCAGGTCCCTGGCTTATGTGCACCTGTCGGACCAAGACCTGAACATACAGAAAAGCAAATCTGGTTTCTGTCTGTGTTTAGTGAAATAATGAGCAGGAAAAAGAGCCTAGGTGAGAAAACAGAATTTTCTCTAGGTTAACTTCCAGAGAAGTGCAAACCAATTCAATCTGTTCGGCAAAGGTATTTCACTCTCCCCCTGCTTCCTCCATGCACCATTTCAAAGAAGTGCATCTTTACCTTATTATATTATTAGAATCAATCAATATTATTAATATTACATGTGGGCAATTCTGTAAATTCTTCATAGTTCTCCTCCTCGCCTGTTAACAGCAGGTACATTATACAGTCTCTGGTTAGATTGGTCAACTAGGCTATCGATAGTCTTAATAAGCAATACCTATATTGTGACCTTTGCTCACAGAACTGAATCTCTCATATAGGGCTGTCAGATTCTTTAAAGAAGTATTGATAAGTTCATTACTGTATTGCTACATATAATTTTAGGTGTGATTTTCACTCACCCTGAAGCTTCTAGTAACCTAATACCTTTTTTTCCCCTCCTAAAGCATTGGCCCTTTTACAATTGATCAAATAGTGAATTAGAGCATTATAGAGAGGAAACATAATCAGGGGATTTCTACAAGCACACTGTGATATATCTTTTGATCTTCTGACAACCTTCATCCCTCTCGATCCTAGGAAGGAAGCGCTGTTTTATAGGGATATTATTAGGCTGATGTTGCTTTATACATCCACCTGCAAGAAGCTACCGAGTCCGACAAAGATATTTGTGTGCGTTTGCAGTGAGTGATGCATATTATGTGATGCGAATCTATCCTTAGGGACTGGGAAGGAGAGGAACTATGTGCAAATGTAAGTCTGCCCTTTCGATACATGCATGCATACACAGTCCCTGTGTAGTATATACACAGGCATTTGCATTAGAAACAGGCCAAATATGCAGTCATATCTCATCGGACCAACTCTGCAAAGCTCCGTTTTTATTCTGTTTGAAGAAGCTTCATGTCCAGAGTTATCTGCCCCGGTGCACTGCGAAGGCAGCCTGGTAGTCTCTAAAATATTTTGCAGGCTCAGATGCAATGTACAAATAAAGCAGAGATGAATTAATTAAGTGTGACTGTATCATTAAAATAGTATAATGAGCAAATGGTTACGTATCATATTAAACTCTGCACATAATTCCAGGAATACCTTCTTAAGTCACCTGCCACTTTCACATAAGAGTATGTTCTCTGTACTGTCTTTCAGAAAGGAATTATTTAGAAACCTATATAATCCTGTCTGTACTGAATACATGTTTTCATTTGCATGCACATAAAATAAATAGTTGCATGTGTGTGATGTGCAAATGTCAGGCACACTTCTATCTCTCTGCATATGCAGTTTTCCCATAAAAGTTCATTCTCAGCTACACTTTTTGTGTATGGGGTTTTTTTTTAGGTTTTTATGTTCTCTTTATGTTTTCTGGGTTTAAATAAGGAAATTAAACACCTTAGCCATGTAAAGGGATAAGAATAGTCTGCACCGCAAACTGTGTCTGCACTACACCTTAGTCTACCAAACCATAAACAACTTTCTGTTTGCAAAATACTTTGAGAGACCTTACAATGAAGGTCCCCATAACCACAACCACATATCCCTGGAGACATTAAAATTGCCAGTGAAACAATCTATTAAATAGTTAATGTTAAACAATGACTTTACATGTTCAACAAAGGAGGGAGAAATAAACAGATAAGGGTGAGGTAGATCGAAATCTGCATGCCTCATTGGCTGAACTGTCGGATATTTCTAATGCATCTGAAGGGTTTGTTACTAAGAACCTGTTAAGTATCTTTAAACCTTTGATCTGTAGCCAGTCTTAACAAAGGTGACAATTAATTACAGGAGAGTGCATTGCAATAAAGTTACATCGTGGTCAGTTTATATATACTGTCCAAAGCTGGTTCACAGAAGTCACTGTCAATTAAAGTCTTCTTGGAGTCCAGTTCATTATCAATTTTTCCCCCTTGCCTTGATCAATATTTTTGGCTGCTTCTGCTTGACAAACTTAACACAATGTCTATATCTATATGTCTTGCCATTCATTTACATGGAATAGATGGCCGTATATGATTTATTTTTAGCTACTACGTATGGTCAGGCACTTTATTTGAGAGGTTTAGAGCTCTCATCTGTCTTTATTTTAAGGAGCGACAATAATAAGCCCACTCTTCCTTCAAGGGGATGTCAGTTGGATATAATGAATGCACATTAAAAGCTGCATTCACCTGTATGTGCATTCAGGCTGTGGCTCACAGTGACAAAAGCAAACAAATGCAATCTCTGTGGTGGCATCCTGACTCCAGACCGCACCAAGAGATGCAGCGCAGATAAAGTGACTCAGTAGATCCTGAGATCCCCAAAATGTGATCACGGCTCCCTGGAAGGTAGAGGGAAAGAGGGACCCTTGTAATACATACCCCAGCTCAGTAAGTGGAGCAATGGTGGAAGAAAACCATAACTTTTACTCACCATGGTTAATATTTTTCCCTTTTTCTGCAGCAGATTTTAATGCATAAGGGTCAGTCCGCCATGACAAACCCCCGCAACAGTCATACAAGTGTCAGTGGAGCATTTAAGTGAGTGAGAAATGTGGCAGAGATCAGGCTTTTGTCGGTTCCTTAGCTTTGTTTTAGCTTTAGTTTCACTTACAGAAGTAAAGCTAAGTTAAGGGACAAGCCAGCAAGCACAGAAATTAGCAGCATTAGCTGCAAGTATTGAGGTTTGCTATGTAAACCCAAAATCCAGAATTTTAAAGGGAATATGAAACACTGAATAAGTGCAAACCTGCAGCAGGATTTCCAAACATGAAGCCACTTAAGCGATGGCAGAAATCTCACTGTGCTCTGTCCAGAAAGCAGGTAAAGGCCTTTGCTCCTGAAGTAAAGGTGACGCAGGGATTAATGAAGCACCAGCTATTTGTTAAAGTCAGGATTCAACTTAGCACCTCACTTGCTTAGTGCAAAGTCTTATGGGGCAGAAACCACACAGTGCTTGATGGACAGGTCATGTTGAGCTCTGCAGCCCCGTGCTTTTTTGGAATATTACTTTGAGGCTAGAGCCAACACCTGCATGGGTCTTTGGGCATCTGATGCTTTCTCTCTATTTTAAATGCAGGTATGCGGTCCAACAGCCTAGATCATCTCCCCCACTTTTTCTCCCTTGGAACCATTACTGCCTGTCACATACAACCACCTCAGTTCACACTTGATTGACGGGAGGGACAGTAACAGCTCCTTTAGTGTCGTTATGGTCTGTCGGGTCAGTGCGGCTGGCTGGTATGCACGCAGGGTATGCATGATAAAAAACACCCTGATGTCTTACTGAAAATTGTGGCTGCATACTTCCAGCTCCTAAGGCTGGAGGAGACCCTCCTTGATCACCCTTCTGTCCCTTGATCTTGACCACAATGGACAGAGAGTTCTCTGCCTTCCCTCCCTGACAGGTACGAACCGCTTTTCGGTTGAGCACAAAACACTTTCCACAATCTCACTCACTCTTTACCCAGAAAAAATTTCCAGGTGCTTTCTGACAATCTCCTTCAAAAGACTATTCCATCAGCTGCCTGGCTTTTATTATGCTATGCAATTTGGATTCTCTGCTGAAGAAAGCCCTGCTGGTGGCACTGGCCAGTAGCAGATGCAGTTTACAGGACCAGATGAACCACGCTTCTCATGCAAGGTGACAAGGGTCCTCAATTTTTCCCTCTACTTCAGTGCTGAAATTTCTGATTTTTTCTGGCACAATACGGGGAAAAAAAGACATAAAATTAATCAAACTGCCCCCCCATTCCTATTGTTTCTTGCAGAAATTAGTGAGTTTCTGATTCACCCCTTAATTAAAACCTTGGTAGAGACAAGTAAGTACTACGAAATTTGGTTGTTCTTAATTTTTTTTTTTTTAAGGACAAAAAGTACCCTTTTTTATTCCATAAAATGCTCAAAGGCACCAGTATATGTAGGTATTGAGGGACAGAAGCAATTGTAATCTGTAAAAGTGTAAGAAATGTAAGTCTAAACTGGAAAAATGTAAGAGAAGAAACAAAAGCTGTGGACACACAAACTTTAAGTTCTTTCTTTTTTTCCACATTAATGTAACTTTTAAACAAATCCATATTGTAAGGATGATTACTTCATATGGTTGTGGGACTAGCTGAGGAACAGCTTTCAGTGCAAAACTTGACAGGCAAGCAAGAGATCCCAGAAAATTAGAGTTTGTATTGGAAATGCTGACACAACCATAACAACAGCATCATAACTGGATGCAGCTGCTTTTAGAAACCAGAATCCATGTCCAGACCCCTGGAAAAAAAGAGTTAACATGTACCCTTCTAATTCATGGAGCAATCTGGGCTATCTGTTTGACATTATCAAAACACATAGATGCTCATACATACAGGAGATTTTAATGAACAGGGGGTTGCTTTTTTCCTCTCTTCCATCAAACTATCAAATTGCATTGTGATTGTTTTAAGGGGTTGTTCTTTAGACCTAAGGCTTGAAGTCTCCTCTGTTTTATTCCAGTTTGTTTGTTCTTTACCTCCCTAAAACTTGTTTGGTTTACTACCATACTAAATGCTGTATATGTTGCTTTCAGACAGGCAAGTCTTATGTTTCAATTATGGAGGAGTTTATTCAGCACCTGTATTGCGTTGTGCTTCTTTTCAGCTAAATTTCCATTTCCCAAAGGCTGTACACATGAATGTGTACACATCTCTTTTTCTGTATGTGTACACACACAAATCTATACTTTTTTGCATATAAACATACACATCTTATTAACTGAATGTTCTTTTTCATTGCGCATTTGAATTTCTGACATATCCAAAACCTTTGTAAACATCCTTAAACTTAACAAGGTTTTAATTTTTCTATCATCTATCTTTGTAATCAAACAGAAAAGAATATAATGAATGGAAGCCTTGTTTTTCTACCCCAGAGGTGTCTTAAATTTCAAAATTATTTATACTTTTAAGAAGGTAAAGCTGTAAAATAACTAAAGTATTCTCTTCATACTGCATTTTTCTATCTGCATTGAATGCTTACAGACTGAGGTTTGGGTGAGGTAGGAAAAACACCCTAACCACGGGACTGCAGCAGTGGATTTCAAGAAGGTTTTGGGGGATTTGTGCTTTTCCCACCCCTAAATAAGAATTGAAAGAGCGCTGTTGGTCTCAAGTCCATGCAAGTCTCCTGCTTTTCCAGTGCACACTATCTCCGCGCTTTAAGTGCATTCACCCGCATGTGTTTCAGTAAATCTCAGTTAAGTGTGGAATGCTGATTTCTTCTGACTTCCTAAATAGAATATTATGGAGACCTGTGTGTTTTAAATTAAAACATTTCCCAGGCCTTGGGTACAAGCAAGCTTCAGTAGAGAAGAGTGTTTAAACCTATGGGGACAGTCCTATATTTAGATAACATTAATTCATAAATATTATACTAAATACCACTTAAATTGGCCTTAAATGACTTCAAAGATAATGCATTATAATATGGCTGTCCTGAGAGCACTAACCTTTATATCTCCCAGTAACTCAGCCTTTAAGCATACTCCACAGCTAGATAAGATGGGGGGAAGTTATGAATGAATGTCTTGCTAAATTGTTAAAGTGTGATTAGTTAACTGAGTGCATGTGTGTGTGTGCGTATGTGTGAGCGCGTGGGTGGGTCAGCTCAGCCCCGGTAGATTTCTACCCGTGGATCTCAGCACACAGCCTCTTCCCAACCCTTCAGCAAAGTACCAGAGCAGGAGCCTGTTCCTGCCCCGTGTGGAGAAAAGCAAGGATGGGGGAAATATGCAGCAGCTACGCTCGTGCCATGAAAGCTTATTTTCTCGGGGATCTGGCAAGCCTTTCCCGCCTTCCCCCACATGCTGCTTCCCCCGTACCCTTTCTCTCTTTGTGTATCTGCAAGAGAATCATAATCCCCTGCCTCTTTTCTGGTGGCTGTACTGGTATCAGCCAGAGCTGATGAGAGAACCTGGGACTTCACTCTCCTTTTGTGATAGTTTTTTCTTGGAGGTGGGCATAGTAATGTACTTTAGGTTCTCAATTTTCAATTTCCTCCTGCTATACAGGGGTGCAGCAATAGGAGATCTTCAAAATATTTTCAAGAATACACATCCTTTGATCTCGTTTCAATGGATTTACACCTGAAATTACTCCGGTTGCTGTTTTTTCACTTTAAGCTAATTCCTCTCTCTTCCCTCTTCCCAGAACAGTCCCACCTTCTCCCCCTCTACACCCAAGATTTGCTCTCTGCACACTTAAATAAACTACAGCCTACTATTAACCCTTCAGGGTGTACCACTGCCACAGCCTCATCCCCTGAATTAGGAATGAAATCAACTGAGAGTGATGGATCAATTAATGTATAAGCATTATGCATCTCTTATGGAAAGCATCTTGGGGTTTTGTATTGCCAACCTACCCCTGTGAGCCAAGTTGGACTATCTTTATGCAATTCTTCACCTACGCCTGCAAAGCAAAGCCAAAATAAGGACATCTGAGTGAATACAATGCTTCACATGACTGCATTTAGAGAAGGGAAGAGAGAAAAAAATAGATTAGAAATGAAATAAAATGAATAAAATAATAATAAAAAAGCCAAACACAACCCTCATCCTTCAAAGCCCCATCATGCTTTTTGACTTAATAGTAATTAATCACTACTGGCAAGAAAGTAATTTTTTTCCAGGTAGCCAGAGGCACATTTTTATCAGGATTAGCTAATAAATCAGCGGCATCGCTAGAAAGGAGTTCAAACTCTTCTCGGATGTACTAAATAAAACCAATCTCTGAAATGCTGGCAACTCAGTGTCTACTGAAGCTTTGCTCAAACCCTAGCCTGCAAAATAACAATCATCATCATAAATTTTCTTTCCAAAGTCCAAAACTTATAGCATGTTAAAAATGACTGTTTGTTTTGAGATGAACTCATGCAATTTGGTTTGATGAGGTGACAAGACTCCCAGCCTGGCTTTTTTCCTAGGTTGCAGCTTTACAACAGAAATGAAATGAAGGGAAATGAAGTTAGTATCTTGCTTAATTCAGGGATATGTGTTAAACACATCCAAGCAAGATAAATGATCCCTCTCTCTCTCTCTCCTTTCTCTCTCTCTCTCTCTCTCTCTCTCCTTCACTCTCTCTCTCTCCCCCTTCCTGAGTTTGTCTCTATGAATACAGACATACAGTAAAAGCAAAACTGAACTGAAAGAGGGGGAACTCAAATCTATGAAATAGAAATTGAAGTTAGCGCACAGAATGATTAATTTCAGGTTTAAGATAAAACATAGCAAAAGAATAAAATCTCATCAACAAATCATAGTTAACCTCCCACAACCAAAAAAATACTTTATCAAAGTGTTAGCTCAAAGATTTCCTCTACACTATGTTGAGTGATTCTCTTCAGTGTAGCTTTTACTGCTGTTATTTTTATTTTACAGAAACCTTAGATATTTTTTTGCAGACACATGCACACACACACACACACACACACACACACACACACACGAGCTCAGTGTCTACTCTCACTATTAGACGAAATCTCTCAGGACCTTTCCTTCCCTGAAATTCTTACCATTATTTTTATTGGTATTATTAATAATTATTACAGTACGGGTGTCATGTTTAAATAATGCCAATCAGACCTTGATCTGGCTTCTAGGAAGACAGTCTGAAAAGAAAGCAAGGTTCGAAAGAGCTACACTGATAATTTTAAAAATGAGAAGGGTGTTTGAAGCGACCGGCAAGTAAGGATGGAAGAAATATCCTATAACTTAGACTGAGTCCCTAGTCCCCGAGCCCTGGATATTTCCTCTAGCCTGTGTAAAGCTGGTACTTTGCACTGTCAGGGTATATTTTCATTCGCATTTCCTGAGAGTGGAAGCAAGGAAGGGAGTGAGTGGGAAGGGAGAAGAGATGCCTGCTGAACATGCCGTTAAGTTCAAGATTTACAACTCGCCAAGGCATCTGGAAAGCTGGGAAGCCAGTAATGCCATTACTGGTGACTGTCACTGCCAGGAGTCCGCCAAGCTGGACTAGACACTGGTACTGAAGCTGTCCTGTAAAAGATACAACTTCCACTCTCCCCGTGGCCCCGTGCAAAACGCTTTCTCCTGCTGCACTAAATCTGGAGTCACACCCCAATCACTTCTGACCCAGTCTTTTTCTTTTCCCTTTTCTTTTTGAAAAATAAATATGAACACACATACACACACACACATACACATGTATACAGAATCTGAGTTAACAAGGTGGCTTATATCACTTCTGGTTTTCTTCTGTTTCTAAGAGGAGCTATCATGCAAATTACCTTCAACTTCCTCCCTGCGAGTCCTACTTTCCTACCCGAGGATCTGAGCATTTCTCCCCCACTACACACACACCCTCCCCCACCCCCAAAACGGAGCACCATCTAATCTGATAGGCACCTCCGGAGAGCCTAAACTGAGCAGGGAAATTAGCGGGCAGAGATGGAGCAAGTGAGGCATCGTGTGAGGAGTACATCTCCACTACCTTTAGAGAAAACCTAAAAAGTTCCCGGCATGGACTTTGGGCACATTAAAGTAGTGCTTGGAATATGCCTGGTCAGAGACTTCTTCCCTCTGGAACTAAGCTGCCACCTGTCCTTTCTGTCTTGCCTTCTCCCACACAAGCACACATACCGTGATTTTGTGCACACACCCCTGCCCCGCTTGAGATGGGCTTCTTTATTATTGTTTATATCCCTGTTCCCGTGTTGAATAGAGCCAAAATGAAACAGTCCCCCCGGAGCAACTCACTCTCCTCCACTTCTTGCTTTGTAGGGGACTACAAATAATAAATGTGACAACAGTAAAAATAAAAAACTACCAAAAAATTAAGAAAAAAAAAAAAAGAAAAACAAAAGAAAAAGCCGCCGGTGCCAGATACAGAACAGCTGTAAAATAGGGGGTTGCCCGCAAACCCAGGGACAGACAGACGGACACACACACCCCTGGGCTGAGGAAGAGCGGCTCCCGAAGGTAAATAGAGAGCACCCGCTCCGGCTTCAGCACCGCGGACAGCTGCCGCCGGCCCCGCGCCCGCGCCGCCGCTCGCCGGGCGCTCCCCGGGAACTGCCTCTGAGCCCCCAAAAAAGCGGGGAAAGAAATAAAAATACTAATAAATAAGCCAAACGGAGCTGACTCCCTGCCCTGACTCTCGCTCTTATCTTCCCAGGATGGGTCTATTATTTCTTTCCCTGCCCCCCCAGCCTGCCGCCTCCGCCCCCGGGCCAGCCAAAAATGAAATAAAATGAAATGAAATCGAAAGGAAAGAGAGAGAGAGAAAGAGAGAACCAGGGAGAGAGAGGGAGCCTGCCTTTCTCTCCTGATCTCTCCCGGGAAAGTTCAGGAGGTAACTCACCTTTGTGCATGCCAGTGAACCTGTCCTTCAGCACCGTCAGTTCATAGATCTTCCCGAACTCCTCGAAGAGCGGTTTGAGGTCTTTCTCGTCCAGGTTACGGGGGATCTGCCCAATAAAGAGCTTAATGGCATCGTGGTCCTTCATTGGGATGGTGGATGGGTTTCCGGGACTATGGTTTAATCCGTTCATATGCCCGTTGGTGCTGGGGTTGCTGTGATTGCTACTCAGGCTGGTATTGTCTGGTTGTCCGTTTGCTAACGTGGCCATCTTTATATACATAGAGAAAATCTTCTTTCCTTTTTTTCCCCCTCTTCTTTTCTCTCTCCCTCCCTCTCTCTCCCTCTCTCTCTCCCTCTCTCTCGCTCTCTCGCTCCCTCTCCCTCTTTCACACACACACACACACACACTCACACACACACACACTCCTCCCTCTCTGTCTCTCTCTCTCTCTCTCTCTCTCTCTCTCTCTCTCTGGGTCTGATCTGATTTTTTTTTTACATTGAAGATCTGTGTCCTTTCCGTTTAAACAGGCTGGATCGGTTCAAATTCCCAGCCAGACTAGGGGGTGGGGTGTGAGTGTGTGGATGTGTGTGTGTACGGGGAAGGGAGGCTAGGGGTGGGGGATTGCTTTTGCCTCTACTCTGGCTAAACCCCCTCCTCCTATCCAACCACCCCCCTGTCTGTCTGCCCGGCAGAGGCTTAATGGTATCTTCCAACACAGCCCCTGGCTATAAATAGCACTAGGCGCATGGCTCTTTGAGAGACAGTCAATTTCTATTGTGCCAAGTGAGCAAAGGGGAACGGTTGCGTTTTTAGGACCAATGATGATGATTTTTTTTTTTTTTTCCTTTTCCTTTGCAAGCCCTCCGATCAATCGCTGTCGTTATAATTTCAGTGATCATCGGGAAATCTACCTTTTTATTTGAGAGGGGAAAAAAAACCCCAAACCCAAGGTGTTCTGACTTCTTTCTGTTATGATGATGCTCTTACTTATTATTTACTCTTATTCTAATTTCGCAAATGATAATAAAAAGCAGTTCAGATACGGACGAACCCCCCGGCTCAGAGGTTGCTTTTGCTGTTGTTGTTGTGATTGTGATGTTACAAGCTCTCTTTACTATATCTGTTCATGTTGCATCTAAAAAAAATATGCATGCTCTTTAAGTTATTTTTTTAAAAAATATCAATTATGTTACTGATGATGACATCAAACTAGGAAAGCACAAACTATATTATTGTAGCGCTTTAAAGAGAGTCGAAAAATATCAAATGACTGTTGTTAATTTTCGTGCTGCTGATATTTATGTTATGTACAGTCAGTGCGGGCGTTATCTCCTATACTCTGTGTGTGTGTGTGTATGTGTGTATGTGCGTGTGTATATTGGAAAGGGATTGATTAAGTAAGGTTTTCGTGCCCGACTTTCAAGCCATCAGGATATTTTGTCTGTCTCTGATGGAAACATAAATCGTATTTTGTAGTCATCAGTGATCGGGAGTTGCTTGTCCGAACAATGCTCTCTAGACAAAGTGTACTGTATGGTGGAGACGAAATCAGCTCTTCGTTCATAGCATCTGGGGGTGGGGAGGGCAGGGAGCCTCGGATTAAGGACACAACTCCCCCTTGTCCCCCAAATAATAATAACAGTAATCCGGACAGTAACGAAACGCGGCTCTGCGTGCGCTCACAGCAATTTTCCCCTTGTTCTTTTTTCCCCCCTTTCCCCTCTTCTCCGGTTCTCCCGCTTCCCGTGCGAGCCGTGTGGGGATGAAGCTCGGAGGAACACCAGCAGGCGAGCCGGGAGCAGCCTGCGAGTTACCTGGCCTGAACCCCCTCTCCCCTCCCGGGCGGGCTGCAGCCGCTCGCCGCCCGGCTCTCGCCGCTCGCCCCGGGGCTGTCCGCAGCCCCCGCCGCCCCGGCCCCGCGGGGCCCCGGCCATTGTTCCCGGCGCCGCCGGTGGAGCCCCGCGGCGGAGGCGGCGGAGGAGGCCCCGGGGAGTTGGGCAAGGGGGGGAGGGCTGGGAGCGGGACCCCCCCGGCCGCCCGTCCCCCGGGAGCGCAGGTAACACACACGTGTGGCTGCCGACGGAAGGGGCAGCCGCGGGGGAAGGAGGTTGTTAGTTTAAAATTTCAATCTTCCTGCTTTACTGACCGGGATTTTTTTTTTTTTTTTAATTTCTGTTTTAAAAACAAAGTCCCCTCCGCCTCCCGTTAAAAACAAAAAACAAAAACCTTAAAAAAAATCACCCCACTGCAGGTGGCTCGGCTATTCCAACTACTCCTGTCTGAGAGTGCTCCCATGTCCTGCCAGCAGAGGAGCGGGGGTGGATCGGATCGGGGGGCGGCAGGACTGCGCCCCTCTCCGGGGCCACCGCCGGTCCCTGCGAGGGGAGCGCTGCGGGCGGGGGGCGGGACGGGACCGGCCCCGAGGAGCCTCCCCATCCCACCGGGGCCCGCACCTGGGGGCAGCCGCCGTGCGGAGCCCCCCGGCAGCCTGCGCTGCCTTTTACGGCTCTTTAAATATCTTGGGGCGCTGATGGGCAGCAGCGGCTGTCAGCCGCCTGGTGCCGGGCTGGTGGCAGGCACCGCGCATTGTCTGCCGCCTGACCAGGCGTGCTGTGCACTGGGGTCCAAGCCGGGGGGGTGAGGGGGCTGCTCTGCCCGTCTTCCCTTCCTGGGCACACTCCTGCAACCTTTAAAGGCTGCAAACACGGAGATCACGGAGATGTGACAGCCCAGGAGCCGCGGGAAGGGTAAAATCCTCAGACAGCCCCACTCCCAAATTCCCAGCCCCGTGACTCACCTGTTTTCAAATCCTGCCTTGTGCCTTGGACTGTGATAAAAGAATGACAACAACAACAAAACCCACATGAAACAAAATCTTTCAACCCCCTTAATTTCTGTTTTAAAAACAAACAAACAAGCGAACAAACAAAAGAAAGGAGCAAGCTTTACCGCCTTTCCACTTTATTTGGCTTTTGTTTTAAGAACAGAGAAGGAAGGCAGTGAGAAGAAATATCCACTACAGTGAAAAGTGAAACAACATCCGGCACTGATCCATCCCAGAGATAGCTCTGTTAACACCTTGTCCACAAGCAGGCCACTCTGCCTGCAATCACGGTTTATCCCAAATGAAAACCAATTAAAAAGAACAGGGCAGTAAAAAGAGTCATTTTGCTGCTCAGTGAGGGTGCCCCTTTTATAACAACCTCTATTTTTCAAAACTTTGAGCTGGTCCACGCCCCGTTTTCACAGAGCTGTAAGTATAGTCATTTAGAAATGGATGCTGTTCAAGTACAGCCCCCTGGTGCACAGGCACAGCTGTGAGGGGTGGCAGGATGAAATAATACGGACACAAATATTGCTACAAGGGCTCCAAGATGAACACAGCTGCTGCTGTGGGTGGAAATAAGCTATACCCCATAAGCACCTTTACACATGTACAAGGGGCTGTAGCAGATTTTAAACAGATACAGGCAAAGGAGGAGTGAAATTGTTATCTATAAACCAGCTTTTGCTGAACAGTTCCCCAGTGAGAAATGTTCCCAATGTAATCACAGTGGGTCCAGTTCAGCAATCCAAAAGGAGAGAAGTCCGCAGGAATTTTGTAAGGATAAGGTCTTTTATAACAGGCTTCAATTTCTCTAGGAGAGTAAAAATTATTTATCTGCTTGGGACCAAAATAAAGCACTTCACTTTTTTCCTTCTTTTTTTTTTTCCTCTTTTTTTTTTTTTTTTTTTTTTTTTTTTGTACTTCCAGGGAAAAAGCAGCCCCCTCCCACAGCCATTTGCAGCCCCATTTTCTCCTGCTTCTCACTGCGATTAGTGTGTCTTTTTCTTTTTCTTTTTTTTTAATTTTTAGTTTTTAGAACACAAGCACCACTTATTCTGGGGGTAGATGGCCGTCAATTTTTACCTCCTCGGAAGAAATGCTACCCCAAATTCACACTGGAAAAAGGCACGGACACGGCCCGGCCGGGAGCAGAAGGATGCAGCAGGACCAGCCACAGGTATATACACACCTCCTATGGGAAAGGGCTTGCAGACCAGGCTTTGGCTTTTAATGTGCCTTTCAAAGGGCTTGATTGATTGCTGTTAATCCTGTGAACAACTTCGGTGTTGTTAACAGGACTGGCCGCATTAGTAAAGGTACTTGCATGCATTAGTATGCTCCTCGTCGCCATGACGTCAATAGACAGCTTTCCAATGACTTCCAGGAGGGCTGGATCAGGCCCTTGCTAGCAGCAAGTTTTTAATGAACACCGTGTGGTGCAGGCAAGGGGGACACAGCGATACATCAGTCCTGACTGTCTCCGTTCTCCAGGAAACGAGCAAGTAAAGAAGAAAGGTAGGAATAGGCCAAAAGGTTGCTGGAGGGGGATTCTTCTGCTGAACTTCAAACCCCTGGACCCATAGCACACAAAACAGTCAGTCGTTCTATGATGTATAAAGAATTGCAGGCAGGTTTTGTTCCAAACAAATAAGCAATATATGTGAATTTTATTTTTGAACAGACAAGCTAAGTAGCAGCAAGCTAAGTTTTGCTCCAAAGAAATAAAATTTCGTGTGACTTTTGTTTTTAAATAGCAATTTCTCTTTCTTTAGATTTAGTTAGCTCTACCAGCTCATACACTCACAGATTTTCTGCTAGTTTTTTTTTTTTTTAATTGAGATTGTTTCTAAATTAAACATGTGACTGTTAATATCAAAGACATTCTGATAACAAATCAGATAAAGCTCACAACTGCTATTAAAGGGCCCAATCCTGCCGAGCCTTCTAACTCAGCTGGAATTGTTTACTTCAGCTTGTTAGGCTTTGCAGGGAGTGCTGACAGGACCAGGGCATATTAGCTACGTAATCAAATGAAATAATTGAGAGCTGCATGTGGGCCTCTAATAACATCTAACAAAAGAAGAGGGACCATCATTCACTAAATTTTGGGTGAGAACTCAAGCATCAGGGCATGGGCCCGATCCTGAAGACCTTAATCTGCATTGTTGTTAATCATTCTGCTGTGGTCAGAGGGATTATTCATCTGAGGAAGGATTACCCATGTGAACATTTGTAAGATTGGTCCCTGAATTAATGCATAAATGTGGGTTGGTGAGTTTTTTGGTGTTTTGTTTTTGGGGTTTTTTTTGTTGGTTTCTTTTTTTTTTTTTCACTCTGCCTCAGTTAGAATCAAGAAGGTTGATTGAGGAGAGAAATGAAAAATTATTTGTATCAGAGGAGCTTAGCACAGGATTGTAGTCAATGCAGGCAACAAAAGGTATCCCTGTTACCAAAAAAAAAAAAAAAAGTTTGTTTATGGAGGCATTTTGTTATTAAAGTAGCACTGGTGAATTTGAGGTGGCAAAGGGAGGGCTGCAAAGAAACCCATGGTTAATAGGGGACAGAAAAGTAGAAAAGAGCATGCTTGCATGTGTTTGCAGGTTTGTTTAGACACAGGACTTGTGCAGACACATACATGCACATCATTACATTCCACACAATGGAATCTGCCACCTAAACAGAGCTCGCCAGAATATTCCTATTGCCTGTGCTGCACACACCGTAAACATGGGTTGGATTAGTCCTTTGAAAAGAATATCAAGTTTATTATCTCCACATCCCTTTTCATAATAGGTATGTCCCTGTACATAATGAGTAATGAAAGCAGGCAAGCCTGTATTGTAGGGACAATAATGCTTCATGTTAATACAGTCCTTTTCATCATCAAATCATTGTGCAGTCATTAACAAATTAATGCTTACAGCGCCCCTGTGAGGAAGGGAGATTTCACTTTAATAGGATCTGGTAGCACCACCAATTAAAAAGGTTGCCTCAGTCTAATAAAATCCTGTTCAGCTTTGATAAACTGCACGTGTTTTGGCTGAAACTCTAAGTTGGGCACCAGCATTCAGCTCAGATTCTTTAATTATTTCTCAAAAAATTTTTTCTAGAGCTATTTGTCTGTCCCTGAGAATAACCCGTAGGAGAACTGGGCTGGTTTGAACTGAGTCAAATGAGATGCTTTGAAAAGCGCTCCTGTCCCCACGCTGTACAGCATGATACTAAGAGCTGTCAGGAGGTGAAGCTCTTTCACAAGATTTTTTTTGCTATCTCTGGGAAAATCTGCCCCAAAGCGGCCAATTAAAAGCCTGGGGAAAATGGCAATTCTCAGATGCTCACTAGAGATGCAGATTTCCAAAACCAGATTCCCCAGTGACTGGGCTCTCACCGGGTTTGCTACAGCAGAGAGAGTTATTCCTGTCATTGCAGCTCAGGGCCAGGACAGGCCAGGAAAAATTGGAGTCTGGATACCTAAGACAAAAGCAGAGAATGTATATTCCCTTTGCTTTCAGGGGCTGACAGGGAGATCCAACAGTGAAACTAGAGCAGAAACTAAAAAGAAACAGCTGGGGGGAAATTCAGGTAATCTGGAAAGACAAGGAGGTTGGAGTATCATATCACTTGGTTGTATTCAAAAGGGACTCAAATAGGGAGCAGACTGAGATTCAGATTTAAAGATAGTCTGAGATTCAGATTTAAATATAGTATGTGTACCAGGAAATGAACAACTAAGTTCAGAGTATAAATTTAAGAAAAGTATTAATTTCCTTAATCTTAGCACAGTCTTTGACAAGTTTGGTCCTTACCAGCCTCCCAGGTACCTTCTGGGTTCAGCTTGGAGGTCGTAACAGACCAGTACAGTGTTTTCAATAGGCACTGCAGACAGGATAATGTGGGGGTTTTTTAATGGTAAAGAGCATTTAGCCATATGGATAGTTGGTGCCATGTCATTTGGACCCAGGTTTAAAGAATTCTCTGTTTATTTATTTGTATTGACCCAGTTAGCCACAGAGAGCTTTGGAGAAAAGGTTGTGCTGAGACACAGCAGTCTGCTTCTCAGTAGGAAGAAGCTGGGAAAATAGAGAAAAATGGGAGGGGAGATAAATCTATTGGGCAAACATCTGTAGTACAAAATCAGAGAAAACTGAGGGATTAATACCTCAGGGGTTAATACAAAACATGATGTAAGAAAACATCAGAAAATAAATTCTGGTAAAGCACAGAGGACCTGAGATCTCTGGGGCTGGTAAACTCACAGGCAAGGCACATCAGCCTTTACTGAGGCAGGATAAAACAGACAACTTGAGAAAGAGCCACAAAGTGAAATTGGATATAGGACTGGAATAGGGAAAGGGAATACAGAGTGAAGGGAGTGGATCTGAGATGGGGATGAGTTAAAAGAACAGGAAGACTTGCCTGAAAGAATACTTGCCCCTAAAAGTCCACTCTTCTGTGTACTAGAAATGTGAGGCAGAGTCCCTCAGTCCTCTACAGTCAACAAACAGCACTACACATGCCATCTACTCTGTGAATGATCATGTAATTAAAGTCTGAATTAGAATGTATCTGTACAACAAAGGAAAATCCAGGTTGTGCAAGTAACCTCAATTCTGGGAGCTCTTAATATTTAAGTGCTTGTCTTTGCAACCAGAATAATTTCCTTTTAATTACAGCTTGTGTGCAAGAAAAAAAAAAAAAAAAAAAAAAAACCAAAAAAAAAAAAACCACAACAACAACAAAAACAGAACAAAACAAAAAAAAAAAAAAGGAAAAAAACCCCACAAAACAACAAAGACAAAAACAACCCAAAACCCCTCTTTTTTTTTTTCTTTTTCTTTTTTTTTTTTTTTCCTGTTTGGGATTTGGGGACCTTAACTCAGTTTAAGGTTAAAGATGGATTACAAGCTAGCTTTTGGAGAGTGTTGTCCTCCAGAGTTGTAGTCACACCAGTGTGTATTCTTGAAGATCAGACCTAACTCTGAAAAAAGACTTAAAGCAGCTAATTCATATTTAGGCACCCAGCTGCTTGCTGAACTTTTGAGAGAATGGAGCATGGAGATTAGGTGTGTGACGTTAGTATCCCAATTCACTGGTCCCTTTACACAAGGACCTTTACAGCCTCGGGGGAAAAAATGGCAAAGTCAGAGCTCAGATTCAGAGCACCCTGACATCCCATGGCATGTTTTACTTCTGAAGCTATGCCCAGCCTTGCTTTGAACGACACATGTTGTAGGCACAGTCTCCGTGCTGTATTTATTTGCATGAGTGAATACTTGCTTTATAAAACCCATTCTTGCTCCTATTTTATTCTTCAAGTGCCCAGAGGGAATGACAGTCAGGGTCCAGCATTAATGCTGCTGATTTCATGTATCTCATTCTAACGCAGATACGTGGCAGATGACCAAGTGCTGACTGTGTATGTGTGTGTGTGTGTGTGTGGTGTGTGGTTTTTTTTTTGGGGAGCCTATGTAGGAGTGCATCCACACATGCACATATGTGTAAATACTGCAGACAGAGAAGGAGGGTACTCTACAGGCAAACGTGCAAAAATACTCCTCATCAGTTTTCTGCTAGAATTTCATAGAGACCTTAAATAATTTTTTCCCTCTCTCTGCCAGTCTCTCTGCCTATTTCACTCCCTTCCTATCTGTTTGTCTACATATCTACAAATATATCAGTTCTTTGCTGCCTGATAGATGATATCTCTACCTGCATTATTTGTTACTAGTGTTGCAAATATGCTCAGTTTCCTTAATGGTCAAATTTATAAATCTGTCCTAGAATTTATGAATGTAATAAAATGTAGATCTGTTCTTATATCTCCTTAAACTCCTATTGATTATTTCTTTTTTGTCTGTTTCTGTCCAGAATAGTAAATCACCTGTACAGTGAGCTGTCTTCTGAAGACCAGGCATGCAGATAGAGACAGTAAAGGAAATAAGCAGGGGTATTTGAATTGTCCATGGCTTCAACAGCAGTGGGAGAGAATACTTATGGTTCTAGATAGCTGTGGGGCCAAGCCCACATTAGTAGCTTATGGAACAAATACAATAGGTTTTCTGTCTGCTGTGTGCACATTCAAGTGTGCATTCTCTAGGAAAGTGGAGGGTCTTGCTCACCTCAGAATGACTTTTCCACCTGGAAGCTGTTTTTCTCTCAGCCAACCTTCCAGCATCTCTGGAAAACTCTGTGTTGCATGTACCTCCCCGTGATCTAAAAGTAATAGTTATAGTACAAGTGACAGCATAATACAAAGATTCAGACTCTGTTTGTTCCATTGACTGAAATAGGAGGGTGAAGAGGTCTTTTCCTGCATTTCCAGCTGGTGGGTTGTGCTGGGCCTGAAATTAGAACAGACAGTTTTCATCCTTTGTGCTTTCTGCATGTATCCATTTAATTTAGGAGCCCCAGTTACATCTGCAGTTGATGTTAAAAGATAGGTGTTACTGAGGGCTGTTCATCTCTCCAGACCTTTAGCTGAAGAGGAAATGGTAGATTAGAATTCAGAAAGCAGAAATGCCAGATCTCTAGGAGGCAGCAGATGAGAAAAATGCTCAGAGAAGGTCAAAAGGGGGACTGGGAAAGGGAGGTAGAGAGGGAAAATTGAAAGGAAATTCAGGAATCCAAGTCACAGTGCAGGCAGGAGAAGGTAAAACAACTACATTTCCTGGAAGAGCTAGCAAAGTCTTGGTGAGGATATTAGTTGGGTCAGAAAAATGAAGAGTTATTCAGAAAAGAATTGGGTAGGTAAGGCTACTGAGGCCTTTCTGAGGAAGGTCTGAACACTTAATTAAACTAGATGCAAGAGCTTGGAGGGATAAAAACATAAAGTCAAAGAGGTCATGCATGGGGAGAAATGGCAAAAAACACATAGGCAGTTCCAGAGTCCATAAAGGAGTAACCTCTGGAACTGGCCATAATTCCACAGCTATGAATTAATTTAAGAGTCTGAACAAAATGTTCCATCTCCATCTACAGAAGCTCCTGAAGGAAACCTATCACTAACATCTATCGTGTTGTGACAGGAAATAATGGAATGAGTATAAAGATACCATGAACTTTGTGAATTTAGGTACACCAAAAAAGGGCATGGGATGAGCAGAGAAGTTTCTACATGTATTTACATGCATATTTTGACATTGAAACTTAGGATATGCCAGGACTAGCTTCACACATAGTTGGAAGCCAGTTTTTTGTGTGAAATAATGGGGCAAATTTAAATGTAGGTTTAAACTTCCACCCACTGGCCTGGTTGGAAGGTCTGTCATCAGAATAAACAGCAAGTCACCTGAAGCACATGTAACAAGTCGAAGGAAGCACAGATATCCAAAGTAGAACCAGCTGGAGACTCAAAGGCAAAATAGGAGAGTTTCTGTCCAGTAGCTTTGCTTCTGTGTGCTGTTCATGCTTCTGCTGGCAAGCAGCCAGAGAAGCACTAAGAAGAGAAGGAGGAGAGCCCTGCTTGGTCCCAGACTGACAGACTCAGACCTTGCTTTCCAGGGGCAATTGATTTTGAATGGAAAATGCCTGGTCTTCTTCCCAGTCTGTACAGAGGAAAGGAAATACTGTATTTCTTGGTTTTAACTGCAGGAAGTGTCCAACTAACTGGCTAAAGGAGAGCATGGTGTCTGCTTGCTTGCAGTGCAACTTGAGCAGAACCAAGACTCCACAGAATGGGATATAAGGGTGAGGTTATACCAGAGATATCCAGCAAACACCAGCCATGTGTATTATTACTCTTGTCAATGAAATCAGTGGGGAGAGAGGGTTCTTTAATAATGCCTGTGAGAGAGAATTCTAATCCCTTGAAGAGCTGGGATCAGGTCATGTGCAAATTGGCTACTTTGAAGAATTTTATGTGCCTGATAAACATTATGTAATGAGATTACAACCCTGCACATAACAACAGATTAATTGTCTTTGGGGTTCAGTTGTTATAAAATATTTTTAGCAAAGGGTTGTTCTTTTCTAGGTGATCTTTTTTTGCATCCACACAGCTGAATCAGTTGAATTTCTGTAACTCCATATAGCCTGTGAGCCTCAGGCCTGGGGAAGCTTGTCCTTCTGACATGTCGTCAAATCAGGCTGTTACAGCCCGAAAGCTTGGTTGTCTTCCACAGTTACCTCAAGGGGTCAAATTACAACAAGAATCTTGCTGGTGGTTTTTTGAGTTTCCATTACATAAAGTGGATTGGTCTAGGTTTCAGAACCCACAGTATTTTGTGCTTAACTGAAGATGTAAGATACAACTTTTTGTGACCCTATTTTGTAGGAAATTTTCTTCCCAAGAGGGCAAATGTGGCTGCCCAAAGGACAGCAGTTCCCTCTATCTTTACCTCTTCCAAGCCCTACAGAAAATTTAGATCAGATTTCACAGCCCATCCCAGAAAAAAACCACAGCTTTTTTCATCTAAAAGGAAGAGCTCCTTCATGCAAACGTGAGTTCTGTTTTAATGATTGGTATAAAATATCTTAGTCCATATCAAGTAAGGATCTGCTCTTTCATGCCAAACAATTAAATAAGAAACCTTGCTGCTGTTCAAATCCTCTATTCTACTTTTTAAAATGAGAATAAGAACTGAGAGGTCAAAATTTCTGCCTAAGCACATAAGACTCAAAGACAGTGCATCCCTCACCATGTCCCTCAATTTCAAAGCACTAAAACTCATCTCAAGTGTTTCTAAGTGTTGAAAGCTGAAAAAAAAATCTTTATTATTACCTCTCAAATATATGCATAAATGCATAAGTATACATTTCAAAGAACTCTTTTAGCTGCCGTATCCTCTTTCCTTTCTTTCAAAGCAGTCAACTTGGACAGAAGCAGATTAAATACCAAATCATCCCCAGTCATCACACTTCATTGATTTTGCTATACTTGCCATAGAATGTATTGAAGATCTGAAAATCACGGATTCTAATATAGAACTCAATAATGTCAGGTAGGGCTTGGGAGAGAAATGTGCCTTCTGATTAATCAATACATCAGCTGAACAATCTCATCATGGACCCTAATATTGACCTTAGTATTCTGGGACATTTATCCACATAGAGCCTTCAGTGGTTATAATTACTGTTGGGACAGTAGTAGGACCATGCACTTCTTGCACTTAAGCTTGTGTAAACTGGAAGACACTGTTATTAACTGATTTTCATGTGGGATGAGTCAGGCTGAGCAGTATTAGTCTCCAAACTGCATTGAGTACAGAACAGTTTGTAGACCCAACAGTGTTTTTGAGTCCCTGGGCTCATATCAGGATGAGTTTCAGGACTGAATCAAGGCTCTTGTGCCATGGTTACCATGGAAAGAAATGTGAGACATGCAGTCTGGATGGGAACTATTGTATGCTTTTTCAAATCCCCCTGGTTTGAGCAATCAGTGAATTAGAACAATAGTGATTTAATAAAATGAACAAAATAAATAAGTATTTGTGATTTAGTTTGGATATAGTCTTCAAATATGTTGGCTTACACTGAAGCCTAAAGCACTCAGTAGACTTTCCAAAGTTCTGACACAAAGTTTGCATTGTGCTGGAAGTGAAGGATGTGAATAATAAGGACAGAACTTCATTCCTGACTCTAATGCTGCTCACAGTAGGGACACCATCTATCTGTGCTGACCTCCAGCTTCCCACTACAACTGAGTAACAGACTCAGTAATGAAGAGACACTTTTTTTTCAAAAGAGATTAATTTAGATTTTTTGCCCACACAAGACCCCAGAAAACAGGAGGTGAACCTCCACCTGAATCTCAGGATGACATTTTATTTCTGACTAATCAAAACTGGCTGCTTGAGATGCTTTTATCCATTCAATAAACACAGAGTATGACAAGGAAAACCCATAACTAGTCACTATCTTGAGTGAATTCCTGAAACTAGGTGGGTAAATTTCAGTTCCAAGTTCATAAGTGGTCCATGAATGCATTCAAGAACAGTGACTATGGTACATAATACCATATAAAAAATAGCAGTTCCCCTGGACTCAATAATTTCCTGGGAGATAATTTGCATGATGGTGGACTGAGATGCCTGGGAATCTTAGCAAGGATGAAACATTCTTTTTCAATATGACTCAATGCATACAATGAATGGAAAGGGCTGAGTGTAATGCTGCTGTTGGCCCTTATCCAGTCTTCTGATTGAATAACAGTCTGATATCCTCAATCAGACAAGGCCCAAGATGGAAGGAAAGAAAGAAAAGACCAATACAGTCATAACTGTGCTGTGAAACGTGAGTACTTGGAAGTGATAATAGCAGGGGTTTTTAAAGAGACTGGAAACTGTGATGCTTTTCAAGCCATCCTCTCAGAGGCTGTCCAAGGAGAAGTTCAACATCCCTTGGCAATAAGGAAACAGATGAATATAGAGTTAATAATGTTCCCAAGACCATTCTCCTGCTGAAACAGATTCTAATATAGAAGGCTACATGTGAGCTATTTTTGTGCCTACAATGACTTCTGTGTTTGCCTCTACTCCCGGCATCACCCTCATTGTACTGTATGTAAAGCACTTTAGGACACATTGGCTATGAAAGGAAGTTCAGTTTGTGAAACCAAATTCTATTTTACCTTCAGTCACTGCACACTGAGCCAGGTCAGCGCTGCATTCATTTAACTTTATTTTTTTTTTCCCCAGGATTTCCAGCCCCTGCCTGCCTTCAGAGTTACCAAGGAAGCACACATATGATTTTATATAAGTTATACAGATATTATGGCTTTGTGTGTAAAAATATATACACGCTTACACATGCACAGAGAGACTCTGTAGAAATGACTCATAATGACAAGCAAGAGACAGGGAAAAATAGCAGTTCATGCCTTTCTTCGCTTGATATTTTCTGTTGCTTTTCTGCTGAATGATGTTCCTTTACTATCTACATAATGAATACCCTCTTTCTTCAGATAATTAAAGAGATGCTGCCTATATCCAGCCAAAATTATATATTTACACATGGTGACCTTCTATTAATAAACATGTGAGATTGCTGCAACTGAACAAAACCTCACAAGCCTTCATTATTTCCCTCCACTTAGAGTCTTTGTTATTCTTCTCCTTATGTGTTTAGCACTGGTGAGAGATGCCAGGAAAACCGTCTCAATAAAAGGACAAGGCAATATTGTCTTCTTTCTCACACCTGGAGTCTGATGATTTGGACTGACTCCTTGGTACTGATCTCTGAGGTGGCTGTGGGCCACTTTGTTTTATGTTTCATGAGCTCTAAAATGGAAATAGCTTTATTTCTCCCTTACCTCACTCTCCCACACACAGTCTTTCAAAGAAATAATATAAAACCATTATATTTTTTAAGGTCAAATACTCACACTTGGAATATCACTGTTCATCTCCTGACTGTGACCCTATGCCCACCACTACCAGCCTACAAAAACATCCCTCTGAAAGTATGTGGTGGCTCATTTTGGATTCCAGTTTTGTGGTCTTCCCTGTAGCACTGGAAGCAGAGGAAATTATATTAGACCAACAGGTAAAGCAGGAAAAAGTCACACAATCAACCACCAAAGCCCAAACCCAACAAGCTCAGTCACATGAGCTTGAAGAAGACCTTGGAGAAATCTGATGAGTGAGGAAGTATTTATTGTTAGATTTTTCTCTTGTTTATTTTGTTTTGCTTTGTTTTGTTTTCTTTAACAATATGGCTGGATTAATAATAAGATTGAACTTCCTTCTAATCTAACTCACCTTAATCCTATGCTTAATTAATTCTCACTACAACACCAATGCCAACCTCATGTAGCGCACCTCTGAAACAAAAAAACTAGCTGTACTCACTTGTGTTAAACAGTCTACAAGGAAACAGACATTTCTCCACCTCCAAAAGGCAAACATACAAAGCACATACAAAGCCTGCCATCTTTCTCTTGTGCTGAGGAACCTGAAATCAGCTATTCTTGCTCCCTAAACAATGGACTCCACCAGCCAGCAAGATGAAGAGCTGAAGAAGGAAGCTTGATTTTATTTTTTGTATTTCCCATTAAACAAACACATGAACAATATTCTCATGCACGTCTCTTACTTTCAGCATGACTGTGGTCAAGAAAAAATGCAGATAATGAAGCATGGCTAGTTCAAGTTTAGACAACATGTTATTTACCTGTTTCCCACAGCTTGGCCTCAAGCCCAAGCAAAAGGATTTGCTCCACTCCCTTTCCTGCTCAGCATTCATCATTTCATCTCATCCTCCTGCTCCCCTGCTAAGGTGTGAGTTGGTTTTTGTTTGATTGCTTTATTTTTTCTCTGTTAAAAATAATTTGTTCTCTTTCTCATCTCTTTTCTTACACTGGGCCCAGGAGTTTGATTTTCTGAAGGCCTAGTTTGGTGTCCCTTATTTTACTGTTTTAACTCATTTGGTTGCCAAAAAACATTTCAATTCACGTTTGATTTCCCCAATAAATCCTGTTATCTCTGCCTGGTTGCCAGCCTTCTCACTCACTGTCATTATCAGTTATATCCTATTTGCCCTAATCTAGTTATCCAGTCTTTTTATCAGCTTATTTTATCAGCCCACACACAAGCAAAACTCCTTTGAATGCAGTGGAAGGCAAAGGCAAAGGTGCTCCTGTCCTGTTTGGAGTGGATAATTCAAAAACTCACATCATGTGAAAGAAGACTTGGAACCAACATCCATGTAAAGTAGCTCAGGACAGTGATTCTCCTCAGAGGCCAGGTAGGCTAAATGATTCCTCCCAAGCCATGCTGCAAGCAATAATCTGGGAGCAAGATCTCCAAGATTCTGCTTCACAACATCACACTACATAGCCAGCAAAATCCTCCACTTCTCCCACAGCTGGCAGCAGAATGTTTCTATGGCTGGCCACTTTCTAGCCTCTTGCACACTCTTCCAGGTACTCACTGTTGAAAAGCACTCTCCTGGTAAAGAACATTTTGGCAATCTACACAGTGTGTCCCTATTTCCCATTAATATAAGTAGTTCTTATCCACTGTTATGTGTATCTGAGTCTGAGCTAAAATTTTTTACAATTACTTCTGATTGTCTAAAAGGCACGTCTTGAAATGTTTGAATTTTACATGTAAAAAACCACCTTTCACCTGTCGATCCCTAGGAAAATCTCCTCCATAGTTCTCTGTGTTGAACCAATAGCCCAGAAGTGCAGTGCAATGGCCTGCACAGATGAGGTGTAAAACTGTGGTCCCAAGAGGACAGATTGTGGAGAGCAGTGTCTGTTTAACAGCAGATAGCAACCAGGCAGAGTTTTAGATCTGTGATTCAAGGAAAAACTTCTCCTTGACTGATAATGAAGGATCAGTATATGGAGAGTAACTGTGATTATTCCTTTTGGACTTTGGGTAGGACAGGCTCTGAGACCCTCAATAACCATCAGTAGTCAGGACTTGATTTTATATCTCATTTGAAAGAAGGCATCTGCAAGATCAAAATATCCTTCATGGCCTCAGCAGAGCCCTACTTGGTAATTGGCATGAAGTGGAAAAGGAAAGAGGTCTTATAGTGACTCCATTTCCTGACCCATTTGGGCTTCCTTGCAGATCTCCAGCTAAATATTATTTTAAGCTTGCACTAGAGGTAACAGCATAGTTAAAGGTGAGTTATGATACCTTACAATGCAAATTTCTCCTGCATTACATTTAAGTGATTTAATTGTTTCTTCAATCTTTTACTAAAATTAATCAAGAAAAATATGTTTCCAACACATTGTTTTCTCTTTGACATGGAGATACACTGATACTTTTACTGACTTAGAAAGTCTTTAAAGCCTTTAAACACAACTCATCTAGCAATGTGATTTTTTTTTTCTTTTTGGATTTTTTTTTCTTTTGTCAGATATTTTTTCAGCACACCCATTAATTTAGAACAATCTCTCTACACTTTCTATTTCACCCTCTGACTCATCTTTAGGATTTCTCAGTCATCTGCTGTGTAGTGGGAGTTGAAATAATCAGGAGAAAATTTGGGATCCTGTCTCCCTTTTTTCCTAATGCCATAATGGAATCAAGATATGTCAAATAAAAATGGACTTGACAAAAATGCATTAAAAAAACAGATACAAATAATCTACAGTGTTAAACTAAATGAATGCAGCAGAATCTAACTAGTAGTAATATTGTTTTTTAAACCTTTGTCTGTTGCGCAGGCAATCAGTTTTAACAACATAAGAGGGAACAATTCAACAGCTACAATCTAGGAGACGGAGACTCAATTTCCTTCTTGAGCACAAACTCTCTGCGTGACTGTTTCTGTTGCCCATATGTCAGGGAGGAATTATAGCATCTCTTTCCTTCACAGGAACGTTGGTAGGATAAATACATTGAGGACTGGGAGGCACACAGGTCCAGACTCATCCCACTTAGCTGTGACACTCGTCTGAGGAAACCAAGAAGAAGTTTGGTTATTCAAGGATCTATAAATTAGAGGCAGAAGGATGGACATCTGCAGATGGGTTAGGAGCTGTTTATAATTTTCCATTGGATTCACAATGCCATGTACCTGGGGATGGGATGCATGTGTCTGAACACAGGTGCCCAGTGATCTCTCAAATGCCCTACAAAAGGTAAGACAGGTGCTTGGAGCAGAGAGATACAACACAGGACTCCCAGGACAGAGTGGAATGTCCCACTTCTCCTTCTGTGACAGTGGATGTCTATGTTGAAAAAACTGGATTTTGCTCAAAGTGTTTAACATAGGAATATAAAAGCCTCAAGCCTTAATAAATGACTAAACAACTTTCCTGAGGTGCTGTGTCCATTAGTCAAGAACACCTCTGCACTCAGCCCAGGAACCCCAGTTAACACAGCTTTACAGGCCACAGTGGTTTAAAAAAATCATATTTAGACAAATTCCTTCCTCAGACAAATTCCTTCCTCAGTGGAGATACAACCCTGGTGCATCATATCAGTGGGTTTTTTTCCCATCTCTCAGCTCTGGAGACTTGCCTCTGATTTGCTGAGTGTGAAAGATTGTAAACTCTTCTCTGTCCTCTTGATTATTCCTTCCAAACTTGCTAATAGCTGACCAGCTTTCCACTGTACTGTAGCACAGTATATAATAACCTGCAATTATTGTCCATTTAGGCTTTCCCCTGGGTCTGCTTTATTCCTGCCATCAGTGGGTCCGTACACTGCTTTTCTGCTGATTTTACTACCAGATTCATTGCTGCTGAGAAGGAAAAAAAAAACCACTGATGATCTACAACCTGTTATATAATTTTTCCGTCTGTTCTTATCTTTTTTTTTTTCTTTGCAGTTCCTTGGCCTACTGTAGACATTTTATGAAAATTGCTTTATAATAGGCCTTGCTCAGCTGTTGCATCCTGTTCTGTTCTGTAGGATAATTCCTAAAGTTTTTTGCTGCTGTTTTTTCACTTCTGTACAGCAGTTAAAGTTTACAGGATATCTGGAGGTCAGTATACAAAACAGCTTTGTTTTCACTCTCTTTGACTTGGCTTCTTCACCCTCTTTTCTGATCTGAACAGCCAAGGTGGACAGAAATCCTAGCTTGGATATGGTATTTTATTGCTTTTCATTTTCAGTAGAAGGGGGAACAATTTTGCATCAGGTCTGACCTGTTTCTTAGTATCTACACAGGAAATTCACTCTATCTCCAGAGCTTCTATCTTCTGTCTTTCTTCTCGGTCTTGGGCTTTGCTTCAGGCTTGGGGTGTGCAGGCTAGTAAACCTTTCATCCTTTGGATTGACATATAACAAATTTCTCAAGGCAAAGTCAGAAGGCAGTGATGTGACTTATAAGCCAAAGGGTTATTAGTGGGAGCAAAATTTCTAAACAATTCAGAGAATTCAGGCTACTGTACATTTGAATTTACAGAGGCACACTGTCACTACTCTCATTTCTTTCATACGTTTTGGGTAATTTTTTTTCTTCCAATATTGCACTCATTAATTGAGTTAATCAATTAATTGCACACATTGTTGAGTTTATCCAGTTTGTCCCTCTAAATATTACAATTAATGTCCTGCACATTCTCAATCAGATCCAAATGAATGCTGCCCAAAGGGTTAAACACAAACAGATCCTCACTTAAACAAAACCAACCTCTGCTGAAAATCATTAATATATATGCACGAATGCCCTTCTCTATCTCCCCAAAACCACACCTGGGCTTGGTTACCAGGAATGACCCATGTCTAGACCCACTTGGTTCAGGGGTGGCTTCGCTGCTGAGTTCTGCAGAGGCAAGGAGCTCTGCCCACAGCCCCTCGCTCCTGCTTCACCACCCTGCTCCACCTCTCCTGTCCCCCGTGGTCCTCCTGGGGGTCCTTGGACCTTCGCTCCAGGAGGCTGTTTGTGCTACCCTCTAGTGGCCAAAGCTCAGAGAAAACACACAAATTAGGAGCACAGACTAAATTTTACGTGAAGGTGATCGCAGATTTTATTTTTAACAGCATGAAATCAAAGCAAACAATTTTGGAAAGGGGAAAGAGAAAAAAAAAAACCACAAAAAAACCACCAAACTACCCAACAAATAAATCTGTTTAAAGATGAAGGTTGGGAATGAATCGGAACATCTAAAATATGAGTGTCTTCTCACATTTGCATAATACAAAACCTTGATGAAATGGAAGGTGATTTTGTAGTCTAGGCAGGGAAGCAGAGTATTTTAAAACATCAGAGATTTCTTGTGTGAACAGAAGGCAATAGTTTGATGTTCCCACTCAACCTTAGAAAAAAAATATGACAAAAATGCTGTGTTTCCCTCACTATTTGTTTCTTTCAACTATAAATTTTTCAGCAACAGAAACTCTCCTACATTGTTCATACAGTCCAGTGAAGTTCTTCTCTAGGCTGAACCCTACCCCAACAGTGAAATGAATAAATAATGTTTGATGAGTTACAAGACTGTAGAATGAGGTGAGATGGAACTCAAGGGTGGAGAACTCTTGGCCAAAGACAGATGTCTGAGAGCAGTGGGGGAGAAAGAGACAGGTTTTGCAAAGTTCGTGATCCATCTGAGGTTCTAGATTCTACTGCGGGGCAAGGGGGAAAATTCACGTGAAGATAAGGAAGGTTAAAGGGATAATTCAGCTAAGTCACCTCTGAAGAAAAATAAAGATGTGAAGCTGAGTGCTGCAGCATCACAAATGGCAACAAGATTTAACACGTACTACAGAGCAACTAAACATCCCCCAATCCTCCATTCCTTTCTAGCCCTTACCAAGAATTATTTGAAACATTCAATAGGTGCATTTTTGGCCTATTCTGAAAGTCATAGATTTTTGTAGAGGAAATAGGCTCAACAAAAAATATGTGAAATGCTGGGGGACAGAACCAGCAGAATTCATGTTTTTCCAGACTTGCTTTTCAAACCAGTGGAGCCAATATTTGGCAGAAGACCTGTTTCAATCCCAGACTTGAAATAGGGATTTTATGGCTATTTGTAAGGTTGCTGGGAGCTATGGTAGAGGTGTTCACACATATTACTGCTGGTCTTTTGTCCTTTTAAAAAGCTGAAGGCCTTTAGCAGAGTTTCATACTTCTCAGAGGTCCTCCTTGTTTATCTACACTGAGGAAATTTAACTACTAGTTATCTGAATATTCAGATGGTTCAAATTGTTTTCAAAACACCATGTTATGACTTCTGTGAGACGTATTCTCACTTGGGATAATACCAAATTACAATACAGATGACAGAGAAGACACTTAGGTGAAAGCATTTACTAGTAGTATAAGGTAAACAAAACAAAAAACCCAAGGCTTTTTAACTGGTTTAGGTAGAGTGAGGCACCATCAAACTGTATTACCTGGTAGGCCATAATTATCTTACAGTGAAAATTGCCCAGGCAACTTTATTTCTAATACTAAGCAAGTAGAAGAGTGTTACCATTTTGTTTGTACTGTGCTGCTGGAGACATATTCCAATGAGGCTATTTTAGTCTCATTAAATAGTAACCCTTAATTTGAGGGGCTCGATGCAGCAAGCAAAAATCAAAGTAAGACTTACATTTATAAAAAACACATGAGTTTGTCAAATAGAGGATAAGACAGCAGCTGAGAGTTTTGAACAGTTGCTTAGTGTTTGTCTTGAAACACTCCCAGGGAAGGAGGGCAGGCAACCTAGATATAAATTGGAAGAACAGATTAACCCTGACATTTCTAGGTCAAGGGAATAACCGAGGTCATGTCTTTCCCATGCCTACCAAAGTCACATCTGCACTGATCAGGAGAGCTCATGGAAGTACTGATACAAAATTCAGGAGGGCAAATGGTGCCACTACTCTTCAAAATGCAACATGTTAACAATTACTTTTGTTTTCACTCACTACATCACTGTGCATGTTCTACCCTGTCTCTCTAAAGCAATTTTATAAATCATTGAAGAGAATGGTTCTATTTTTGCCTCAAATATCCTAGCCTTGAAATCTCATGAATATTTTCCAAATTAGGTCTTCAGTTTACTAGATCATATGCTTGTCTCCTGGTTCTGTATGTTGCAGAGAGTTTCTGTTAAAGAAGAAACAAAAGTCAACTCTGGTTAGTAAGACATGGAAGATAACTCAGGGTTAGGATGTAGAATCATGAAATAATCTATTCCTTTGTCGTCCTAAGGCTGATTTTCTTCCTGTTTGAGGCCTGACAGGTCTCCACTATGTTTTAAAGAACCCTGAGAAATGGAGATGCTGCAAGATATCCAGTTTACTCAGCTACTCAACTGTACCACATCAGGAGAATATACTACTGGTGTCTACTTTCACACTTTGCTGTAATTTAAGCCTTCTTTTCCTGTTCATGGTGCCTCTGAAAAATAATTCATCACTTGCCTTGGCAGCTCTTGAACTGAAGAACTCTTTGCCTCTCAACGTTTTTGGACAAACTACCCCCGTTCCTTCAACTTTTCTTTAGGAGAACAGGTGTAACTTAACCACGTATCACCATATTTATGTCCATTATATTCCATTATTTTCTTTTTACATTAGGATTTTTGTTGTTGGTGTTAATTCCTGTCTCACACACCAATATAAGGAGGAATTATTTTCTATTTGGCCTTGATTGTCTACAACTCTGCATCTCAGCCTCTGCCCTCTGGCAGTAGTTTGGAGAAGGTGCTATGACACTGTAGCTCTGGTACCACCAGCTGCAAGGGTTTCAGGGGCTGTGCTTCAGTCTGTGTAAGAACTGTAGGTTTCACCACAGTGACTGCAGTTTTTCCATCTAAGACTCCAAGCTATGCCACTCAGTAAGTGAGGACACCCCCAAAAAATGCTGAGCCCTGCCAGTAGGCAAGTAATTTATTTCTAGGACTTATGGAGTGAGAGCAAATGTTGTCCTCATTGCACATTATACAGAAAACCCTGTTCAGCTGTCTTATTGCTACCTGTATGACTGTGGGTAAATCACTAAGCTTTCTCTTGCCTAAGTTTTTTCTCACTTTAAGATGGAGAAGGAGACTCCCAGACCTCATAAGGAGAAAAGAATTTAAAAGTGCATAATGGTACTAAAAAAATTATAAGATGCATAAGCACCATTATGCAAAGAACAACTGCTCTGTAACAAACTCTGAAGAACTGACACTCTTCAGATGAAGCACAAAGATCTAGGTACACAAAAGCCTTTTACTGTTTAACTCATAAACAAATGCATTTGCTCCAGGAACAAATCATAATATGTATAAAAAATACATGCCAGTTTACCTCAAATGAGATTTCCCATACATATTAATTTTACAAAGAATTTATACTGTAGGCACTTCTTGTTTTGCAGGGTACCAAAATCAGGATGAGAAATAAATACAAAAATTGGTTTCTTAGTGTAGCACCACTTAAAATGTCAGTTTCTTGATAACTTACATGACTCTTGCATTTGTCTATTTCACAGGCAATGTGGAAGCCTCAGTGCTTTCAATAGGTAGGATTTTTAAACTGTCTAATTTATAAACTATGCAAACGATGGCAATTTGCAACTGTAATTATTCCTTAAGTGGAGAGTTTGGCATTTTGTAAAGCAGATAATAGTTCAGATAATGGATTCATGAGATGTTGTTGGGTCTTGTCACCTCGATAAAATAGGCCATTTTCTCTCTGATAAGCAGCTCTGGTTTTCCTGTTTCTTCCTAAGGTTGTTGACACTACCCATTATTTGGCCCTAAATTCAGTTCCTTACAGCTCTGACATCTCGGGTACTTGCTTGTCTTCTTAGGGAGAACAAAAAAAAACCAAAACCCAAAAAATAAACAATAACAACAACAACAACAACAACAACAACAACAAATCAAACCAAAAAGAAACAACCAAGCAAAAGAAAAACAAACAGCAATGAAAACCAACTAGCAAACTCATGTCCCACCACACCTCCCCTAAAAACCCCAAACAAAAGCAAAACAAAAAAAAATATTACGCAAATCCAACCCTCAAAAAGTCCAAAATAACTAGTTTTTTTTTTCTTTTTTTTTTTTTTTTTTTTGGGTTTCTTTTTTTTTTTCAGATAACAAGGCTAGAGAAAAATATATTGCTTATCCTATCTAGAGATTTCTGGTACTATTTTGTTAATTAAGCTCTAAAGCTCTGATAAGCTGTAATAAAGATTCAAGATCTCAGTGGGTCACTTGCTGTGACCAGGATTTATTTAATGTACAGGCCTCTAAAATTGACAAGCTCCTTGAGTTCTTTGAGACATCTTAAATTTCAGCTGCTAAATTCAATTTGAGCTCCAACTGTAGTTTTGGGTGGTGGGCTGTGAAACTCAGCATTTCAATACCTGAATGCAATGATTCTCCTGTGCTTTCCTGGTATACATCCATTCTCCTCTCCTCGAATGAGTCTTGTTTGGAGAAGAAGAGGAAATTGCTTGCTGCATACCTGAGAAAGAGAAACCTGGCTTGAGAATGCTGGAAACAGCCCAGGACAAGAAATTTATGTGGCAGGAAAAACAGAGGAGAAGAAGTGAAAAATAAATTGGAATTAGGTACTGTTGAGGAGGAAAGGAGGGAAACTGAAAATGGACTGGACAGTTGATTCACTGACTTAAAAATGAATAGGGTGTGGGACAAGAAGAGAAGAAGGATCTGAGGATGGTTGCTGTGCTGTGGGCAGAAACCATTATGGACACACAATACATGCAAGAAAGGGCAATTATCCTAACTGATGAAAATGCTGAGTCCTCAGTGACAAATTAATTCACTACAGCTGGATTTTGAACATGCAAAAGGGAGTGTAAAGTGAACAACACTGTAAGGTCAGGTACTGGCCATCTTCACAGAGAATCTGTAATTTTAAACTTTAATATCTCAATGCCTCAATTTCTCAGTATACAAGATATGCCATCAAAACAATGAAGAACTGTAAAGGAATCCCCTGATCTATCCATACGTTGAAAAGGAAGTAAATTTTTAAAAAAATCTTTTTAAAAGAAACAAAGATACCCTTTTAGAGCTTTTCC